>NC_135233.1:688666674-689866674 GCF_051348905.1 Ranitomeya variabilis
ACATTAAAAAACAGTGGGAGAGTAATATTGCCCTTTCAGCTTGTGTGCCAGTCTTGACTCCTGGGTGTGCCACCTCTCTCTCATTCAGTGGGCCATAGAAAGCATTTTTTTTTTTTTTTCCTTGATTTGTGTTCTAAAATCTACCTCAACACAAAAACACTACATCAATCAGTGGGAGAAAAATATTGGCCTCAGTCAGGGCTTGTGTGCCACTGCTGTGTGTGCGCTATCTCTCATTCAGTGGGCTATAGAAAGCCTATTTATTTATTTATTTTTTTTCTTATTATTTGGTTTCTAAAGTCTCCCTGAAAAAAAAAAAAAAAACATAAAAAAACAGTGGGAGAGTAATATTGCCCTTTCAGCTTGTGTGCCAGTCTTGACTCCTGGGTGTGCCACCTCTCTCCCTCTCATTCAGTGGGCCATAGAAAGCCTTTTTTTTTTTTTTTTTTTTTAAATATTATTGGGTTTCTAAAGTCTCCCTTAAAAAACAAAAAATACATAAAAAAACAGTGGGAGAGTAATATTGCCCTTTCAGCTTGTGTGCCAGTCTTGACTCCTGGGTGTGCCACCTCTCTCTCATTCAGTGGGCCATAGAAAGCATTTTTTTTTTTTTCCTTGATTTGTGTTCTAAAATCTACCTCAACACAAAAACACTACATCAATCAGTGGGAGAAAAATATTGGCCTCAGTCAGGGCTTGTGTGCCACTGCTGTGTGTGCTATCTCTCATTCAGTGGGCTATAGAAAGCCTATTTATTTATTTATTTTTTTTCTTATTATTTGGTTTCTAAAGTCTCCCTGAAAAAAAAAATAAATAAATAAAAAAACAGTGGGAGAGTAATATTGCCCTTTCAGCTTGTGTGCCAGTCTTGACTCCTGGGTGTGCCACCTCTCTCACTCTCATTCAGTGGGCCATAGAAAGCCTTTTTTTTTTTTTTTTTTTTTAAATATTATTGGGTTTCTAAAGTCTCCCTTAAAAAACAAAAAATACATAAAAAAACAGTGGGAGAGTAATATTGCCCTTTCAGCTTGTGTGCCAGTCTTGACTCCTGGGTGTGCCACCTCTCTCTCATTCAGTGGGCCATAGAAAGCATTTTTTTTTTTTGGTTTTTTTAATATTATTTGGTTTCTAAAGTCTCCCTGGAAAAAAAAAAAAAAAAAAAAAAAAAAAAAACAGTGGGAGAGTAATATTGCCCTTTCAGCTTGTGTGCCAGTCTTGACTCCTGGGTGTGCCACCTCTCTCATTCAGTGGGCCATAGAAAGCATTTTTTTTTTTTTTCCTTGATTTGTGTTCTAAAATCTACCTCAACACAAAAACACTACATCAATCAGTGGGAGAAAAATATTGGCCTCAGTCAGGGCTTGTGTGCCACTGCTGTGTGTGCGCTATCTCTCATTCAGTGGGCTATAGAAAGCCTATTTATTTATTTATTTTTTTTCTTATTATTTGGTTTCTAAAGTCTCCCTGAAAAAAAAAAAAAAAACATAAAAAAACAGTGGGAGAGTAATATTGCCCTTTCAGCTTGTGTGCCAGTCTTGACTCCTGGGTGTGCCACCTCTCTCCCTCTCATTCAGTGGGCCATAGAAAGCCTTTTTTTTTTTTTTTTTTTTTTAAATATTATTGGGTTTCTAAAGTCTCCCTTAAAAAACAAAAAATACATAAAAAAACAGTGGGAGAGTAATATTGCCCTTTCAGCTTGTGTGCCAGTCTTGACTCCTGGGTGTGCCACCTCTCTCTCATTCAGTGGGCCATAGAAAGCATTTTTTTTTTTTTCCTTGATTTGTGTTCTAAAATCTACCTCAACACAAAAACACTACATCAATCAGTGGGAGAAAAATATTGGCCTCAGTCAGGGCTTGTGTGCCACTGCTGTGTGTGCTATCTCTCATTCAGTGGGCTATAGAAAGCCTATTTATTTATTTATTTTTTTTCTTATTATTTGGTTTCTAAAGTCTCCCTGAAAAAAAAAATAAATAAATAAAAAAACAGTGGGAGAGTAATATTGCCCTTTCAGCTTGTGTGCCAGTCTTGACTCCTGGGTGTGCCACCTCTCTCACTCTCATTCAGTGGGCCATAGAAAGCCTTTTTTTTTTTTTTTTTTTAAATATTATTGGGTTTCTAAAGTCTCCCTTAAAAAACAAAAAATACATAAAAAAACAGTGGGAGAGTAATATTGCCCTTTCAGCTTGTGTGCCAGTCTTGACTCCTGGGTGTGCCACCTCTCTCTCATTCAGTGGGCCATAGAAAGCATTTTTTTTTTTTTGGTTTTTTTAATATTATTTGGTTTCTAAAGTCTCCCTGGAAAAAAAAAAAAAAAAAACAGTGGGAGAGTAATATTGCCCTTTCAGCTTGTGTGCCAGTCTTGACTCCTGGGTGTGCCACCGCTCTCTCTCATTCAGTGGGCCATAGAAAGGCTATTTTTTTTTTTTGGTTTTTTTAATATTATTTGGTTTCTAAAGTCTCCCTGAAATAAAAAAATAAATAAATTAGGTGGGAGATTAATATTGACATTAGTGCTTGAGTGACAGTCCTGCGTGTGTGTCATCTCTGTGATTTTGTGCCACAGAAAACAGAGTGTGTAACATTGTGCCTGATTTTCCTTGTGGTCTCACCAACCTGTTAAGGGATATTGAAATCATACTGAAGTTATAGCTCACCGTGTAAGTTGTTTGACAGCAACAAATAAAGTTACTTTGGTTAAGATTTTAAAACAATGAGGAAGTCTGGTGCAAGAGGTCGTCGTGGGCGTTCATTGTCAGCTGGTAATGATGGTAGTGGTAGTGGAGCATCAGGTGGTCGTGGGGATAAAAATATTCCACCTAAGTCTGGAGCTGTGGAGCCAGTTTCGTCGTCAGGCTACACAAGGCCTCGAACGCTCTCTTTTCTGGGAGTAGGAAAACCGCTTTTAAAGGCGGAGCAGCAACAGCAAGTTTTGGCTTACATTGCAGACTCAGCCTCTAGCTCTTTTGCCTCCTCTTCCGAAACTGGTAAATGTAAAAGCAGCGCGTCGCTTGTGGATGTTCACGGTCAGGGACAAGTCGCTTCCTTGTCCTCCTCAGCAAAAACTACAACAAGAGAGAAGGATGCAGCAGGCGACACAACGGGTCACTCCATGGAGCTCTTTACACATACCGTCCCTGGCTTAGAAAGTGAAACATTTAACAGGCCATGCCCATTACAAGTATATTCTGACATGGAGTGCACTGATGCACAGCCACAGCCAGAGTACTATGCTGTTCCTTTGACTCAGACCACCACATTGCCCTCTCAGGGTACAGATCCACAATCAGACCCTGATGAGACTATGTTGCCCCGCCACGAACGCTATACCACCGACCGACACAGTGACACAGACGAAGTTGCACACGAGCTCGAAGAGGAGGTAATAGATGACCCAGTTATTGACCCCGATTGGCAGCCATTGGGGGAACAGGGTGCAGGCGGCAGTAGTTCAGAAGCGGAGGTGGAGGAGGGGCCGCAGCAGGCATCAACATCGCAACAGGTTCCATCTGCCGGGCCCGTATCTGGCCCAAAACGCGTGTCAAAGCCAAAACCTGTTGGAGCACAGCGTTGCCATCCGGTTAAAGCTCAGTCTGCAATCCCTGAAAAGGGATCCGAGTCTAGGAAGAGTGCAGTCTGGCATTTTTTTAAACAACATCCAACTGATCAGCGCAAAGTCATCTGTCAAAAATGTTCAACTAGCTTAAGCAGAGGTCAGAATCTGAAAAGTCTAAATACTAGTTGCATGCATAGACACTTAACCACCATGCATTTTCAAGCCTGGACTAACTACCAAACGTCCCTCAAGGTTGTAGCACCCTCGGCCAATGAAGCTAGTCAGCAACGCAACATCCCTTCCGTCACTGTAAGGCCACCATTTTCCGCACCACCGGCAGTATCTGTGCAGGTTTCTTTGCCAGCCAAAAGCAGTCAGGGTCAGGGAATCACCAGTTTTGTAGGAGGAAATATTGCATCTAGGGCACCGGCGGAAACAATACCGTCTCCAACCGTCTCTCAGTCTGCCATGTACACCGGCACACCCGAAAGTTCCACGATCTCCAGCTCTCCAGTCCAGCTCACCCTACATGAGACTCTGGTTAGAAAAAGGAAGTACTTATCCTCGCATCCGCGTACACAGTGTTTTAACGCCCACATAGCTAGACTAATCTCGTTAGAGATGATGCCCTACCGGTTAGTTGAAAGCGAAGCTTTCAAAGCCCTGATGGAGTACGCTGAACCACGATACGAGCTACCCAGTCGACACTTTTTTTCCAGAAAAGCCATCCCAGCCCTGCACCAGCATGTTAAACAGCGCATCGTCCATGCACTCAGGCAATCTGTGAGTACAAAGGTGCACCTGACTACAGATGCATGGACCAGTAGGCATGGCCAGGGACGTTATGTGTCCATCACGGCACACTGGGTGAATGTGGTGGATGCAGGGTCCACAGGCAACATCAATTTAGGGACAGTTGTGCCTAGCCCACGGTCTAGGAAACAGTTGGCTGTAGGCGTTCACACCCCCTCCTCCTCCTCCTCCTCGTCCTCCTGCAGAAGCTACAGCTCTTCCACAGAACGCAGTCTGCCAACCACTCCATCGGCAGATGACACTGTTGCACACCAGTTGTCCCATTATGGGCCAGCTACTGCCAAGCGTCAGCAGGCTGTATTGGCTATGAAGTGCTTGGGCGACAACAGACACACCGCGGAAGTTCTGTCCGAGTTCTTGCAACAAGAAACGCAGTCGTGGCTGGGCACAGTAGATCTTGAGGCAGGCAAGGTAGTGAGTGATAACGGAAGGAATTTCATGGCTGCCATCTCCCTTTCCCAACTGAAACACATTCCTTGCCTGGCTCACACCTTAAACCTGGTGGTGCAGTGCTTATTGAAAACTTATCCTGGGTTCTCCGACCTGCTCCTCAAAGTGCGTGCACTTTGCTCACATATCCGACGTTCGCCTGTACACGCCAGCCGTATGCAGACCTATCAGCGGTCTTTGAACCTTCCCCAGCATCGCCTAATCATAGACGTTGCAACAAGGTGGAACTCAACACTGCACATGCTTCAGAGACTGTGCGAACAGAGGCGTGCTGTTATTTATTTGTGGGAGGATACACGGGCAGGCAGTAGGATGGCAGACATGGAGTTGTCAGGTGTGCAGTGGTCTAAGATACAAGACATGTGTCAAGTCCTTCAGTGTTTTGAGGAATGCACACGGCTGGTTAGTGCAGACAACGCCGTAATAAGCATGAGCATCCCCCTAATGCGTCTGCTGATGCAAAGTTTGACGCACATAAAGGAGCAGGCGTCTGCACCAGAGGAAGAGGAAAGCCTTGATGACAGTCAGCCATTGTCTGGTCAGGGCAGTGTACAGGACGAGGTAGCGGGCGAAGAGGAGGTGGAGGACGAGGAGGATGATGGGGATGAGTATATTTTTAATGCCGAACCTTTCCCGGGGGCACAGGAAATTGGTTGCGTGTCACGGCCGGGTTCTGGTTTTTTGAGGGACACAAGTGACGTAGATTTGCCTGCAACTGCCCCTCAACCAATCACAACCGGAGATTTGACAACTGGAACTTTGGCCCACATGGCGGATTATGCCTTACGTATCCTAAAAAGGGACACACGCATTACGAAAATGATGAACGATGACGATTACTGGTTGGCCTGCCTCCTTGATCCACGCTATAAAGGCAAATTGCAAAATATTATGCCACATGAGAACTTGGAACTAATATTAGCAACCAAACAATCAACTCTTGTTGACCGTTTGCTTCAGGCATTCCCAGCACACAGCGCACGTGATCGTTCTCACACGAGCTCCAGGGGGCAGCAGACTAGGAGTGTTAGGGGTGCACACATCAGAAGTGGCGTTGGACAGAGGGGTTTTCTGACCAGGTTGTGGAGTGATTTTGCTATGACCGCAGACAGGACAGGTACTGCTGCATCAATTGAAAGTGACAGGAGACAACATTTGTCCAGTATGGTTACTAACTATTTTTCATCCCTTATCGATGTTCTCCCTCAACCGTCATTCCCATTTGATTACTGGGCCTCCAAATTAGACACCTGGCCAGAATTGGCAGAATATGCATTGCAGGAGCTTGCTTGCCCGGCAGCAAGTGTCCTATCAGAAAGAGTATTCAGTGCTGCAGGTTCAATATTAACCGAAAAAAGGACTCGTCTGGCTACCCAAAATGTTGACGATCTAACATTCATTAAAATGAACCACAACTGGATTTCGAAATCTTTTGCCCCACCTTGCCCGGCCGACACCTAGCTTTCCTATGAAAGGCTCTTGCCTGTGAATTACTTTTCTAATGTCTAATTTGCTGCAGATGATTGTACAGCATACGACATGTTTACACCTCCCTAAATGGCCAAACTCCCCACACGGGGCCGTGGTATCGCGACTTGGCGCAAGCACCCGTGAGACTGCTGTTTGTCTGAAGAGGTGGGTGTGCTCGCTTTTGGTTGACGGCATTGCTACTGGGTCCCTCATAGTACAATGTAGTGTCTCTGGCGGTGGTGGTGCGCACCCAACGTCAGACACACCGTTGTAACATGAGGGGCCCTGGGGCGGTCCCGCCGGCCTCTAGAGAGTTCCCCCCTACCCCAGCTCAAAATGTGCTCTACCACATGCAAAATTATGTCGCACAGCTCCACCAATCTTTAGTCTATTCGCTGACATCATTCAATGTCTGGCACTGACAATACAAATTTGGAGACATCTATGATGCAACTTAAAGTAGTCTGTGTCTGTGTCCTATATTGGCACCATTAAATAGTTACTGCCAAATTACTATGTCAGAAACTCAGCAGATGAGCCCACCCCTGTACCTAAGTATGCCACCTTTTTTTTTGTTTTGGTTGTTTTGCGAGACATTAACATCTATTTATATTTTGGGAGTACTGGGACAGACACTCCTTGCACTACTCCTCCACTCACCACCAAGCTGCCCGTGTATCCATGTAACCGCTGTAAAACTGCCATGAGCCTATTGTTTGTTATTTTAGGCCTTTGAAGCCTGTCTGCAGTCCCTCCTTCCACTAGTCCTCCACTGACCAGACCACTGCTGCCCGTGTACCCCTGGAACCAATTATAAAGTGCCTACAGCCAGCCCATTTTTTTATGTTAGGCCTTTGAAGCCTGTCTGCGGTCCCTCCTTCCACTAGTCCTCCACTGGCCAGACCACTGCTGCCCGTGTACCCCTGGAACCAATTATAAAGTGCCTACAGCCAGCCCATTTTCTTATGTTAGGCCTTTGAAGCCTGTCTGCGGTCCCTACTTTAAATACTCCTCCACTCACCACCAAGCTGCCTGCCCGTGTATCCATGTAACCGCTGTAAAACTGCCATGAGCCTATTGTTTGTTATTTTAGGCCTTTGAAGCCTGTCTGCGGTCCCTCCTTCCACTAGTCCTCCACTGACCAGACCACTGCTGCCCGTGTACCCCTGGAACCAATTATAAAGTGCCTACAGCCAGCCCATTTTTTTATGTTAGGCCTTTGAAGCCTGTCTGCGGTCCCTCCTTCCACTAGTCCTCCACTGACCAGACCACTGCTGCCCGTGTACCCCTGGAACCAATTATAAAGTGCCTACAGCCAGCCCATTTTTTTATGTTAGGCCTTTGAAGCCTGTCTGCGGTCCCTCCTTCCACTAGTCCTCCACTGACCAGACCACTGCTGCCCGTGTACCCCTGGAACCAATTATAAAGTGCCTACAGCCAGCCCATTTTTTTATGTTAGGCCTTTGAAGCCTGTCTGCGGTCCCTCCTTCCACTAGTCCTCCACTGACCAGACCACTGCTGCCCGTGTACCCCTGGAACCAATTATAAAGTGCCTACAGCCAGCCCATTTTTTTATGTTAGGCCTTTGAAGCCTGTCTGCGGTCCCTCCTTCCACTAGTCCTCCACTGACCAGACCACTGCTGCCCGTGTACCCCTGGAACCAATTATAAAGTGCCTACAGCCAGCCCATTTTCTTATGTTAGGCCTTTGAAGCCTGTCTGCGGTCCCTACTTTAAATACTCCTCCACTCACCACCAAGCTGCCTGCCCGTGTATCCATGTAACCGCTGTAAAACTGCCATGAGCCTATTGTTTGTTATGTTAGGCCTTTGATAGCCTGTCTGCGGTCCCTACTTTAAATACTCCTCCACTCACCAACAAGCTGCCTGCCCGTCTATCCATGTAACCGCTGTAAAACTGCCATGAGCCTATTGTTTGTTATGTTAGGCCTTTGATAGCCTGTCTGCGGTCCTTACTTTAAATACTCCTCCACTCACCACCTAGCTGCCTGTGTATCCATGTAACCGCTGTAAAACTGCAATGAGCCTATTGTTTGTTATTTTAGGCCTTTGATAGCCTGTCTGCGGCCCCTACTTGCAATACTCCTCCACTGACCACAATGCTGCCTGGAGTGCCTGCCTGTGTATCCATGTAACCGATGTAAAACTGCCATGAGTGCCTACTGTTTGGTATTTTAGGCCTTTGATAGCCTGTCTGCGGTCCTTACTTTAAATACTCCTCCACTCACCACCTAGCTGCCTGTGTATCCATGTAACCGCTGTAAAACTGCAATGAGCCTATTGTTTGTTATTTTAGGCCTTTGATAGCCTGTCTGCGGCCCCTACTTGCAATACTCCTCCACTGACCACAATGCTGCCTGGAGTGCCTGCCTGTGTATCCATGTAACCGATGTAAAACTGCCATGAGTGCCTACTGTTTGGTATTTTAGGCCTTTGATAGCCTGTCTGCAGCCCCTACTTGCAATACTCCTCCACTGACCACACCAATGCTGCCCGTGTACCCCTGGAACCTATTTAAAAGTTCATAGAGCCTAGTTATATATTTTATTTACTATTAATAAGGCCATGATGGACTACGCTGTACCACGCTACAAGCTAACCAGTCGACACTTCTTTTGTGAGAAAAGCCATCCCAACCCTCCACCAGCATGTAGAAGACCGCATTGTCCATGCACTCTGGCAATCTGTGAGTACAAAGGTGCACCTGACAACAGACGCATGGACCTGTAGGCATGGCCACGGAAGATTACGTGTCCATTACGGCGCAATGGGTTAATGTGTTGGATGCATGGTCCACAGGGGACAGCCTACTAAGTCTGTCTGCAGTCCCTAATTCAAATTGTCCTCCACTGTCTAAATCGGAGCTTCCACCTTCTGGCTTTCGGCCTATAGTATCAGAAATTAAACTGCATTTGGCCTTCAACTTTGGTTAGGGCCTACTAACGGCTTCTGCCCCTCCCTGGTGTTGCCCTCAACTAAATAAAGCTGAGCTTCAACCTTCTGCTCCAAATTACCATTTTAAAAAATGCAATAGGCTTTTCCGGCCTACTAAAGGTGTCTGTCTGTGTGCCCCTGCCTGGTGTTGTCCTCAACTGAATAAAGCTGAGCTTCAACCTTCCGGCTCTCATTAAGTGGTTTTTAAAAAACAAAATGGTGGTTAGGGCCTACTAACGGCTTCTGCCCCTCCCTGGTGTTGCCCTCAACTAAATAAAGCTGAGCTTCAACCTTCTGCTCCAAATTACCATTTTAAAAAATGCAATAGGCTTTTCCGGCCTACTAAAGGTGTCTGTCTGTGTGCCCCTGCCTGGTGTTGTCCTCAACTGAATAAAGCTGAGCTTCAACCTTCCGGCTCTCATTAAGTGGTTTTTAAAAAACAAAATGGTGGTTAGGGCCTACTAACGGCTTCTGCCCCTCCCTGGTGTTGCCCTCAACTAAATAAAGCTGAGCTTCAACCTTCTGCTCCAAATTACCATTTTAAAAAATGCAATAGGCTTTTCCGGCCTACTAAAGGTGTCTGTCTGTGTGCCCCTGCCTGGTGTTGTCCTCAACTGAATAAAGCTGAGCTTCAACCTTCCGGCTCTCATTAAGTGGTTTTTAAAAAACAAAATGGTGGTTAGGGCCTACTAACGGCTTCTGCCCCTCCCTGGTGTTGCCCTCAACTAAATAAAGCTGAGCTTCAACCTTCTGCTCCAAATTACCATTTTAAAAAATGCAATAGGCTTTTCCGGCCTACTAAAGGTGTCTGTCTGTGTGCCCCTGCCTGGTGTTGTCCTCAACTGAATAAAGCTGAGCTTCAACCTTCCGGCTCTCATTAAGTGGTTTTTAAAAAACAAAATGGTGGTTAGGGCCTACTAACGGCTTCTGCCCCTCCCTGGTGTTGCCCTCAACTAAATAAAGCTGAGCTTCAACCTTCTGCTCCAAATTACCATTTTAAAAAATGCAATAGGCTTTTCCGGCCTACTAAAGGTGTCTGTCTGTGTGCCCCTGCCTGGTGTTGTCCTCAACTAAATAAAGCTGAGCTTCAACCTTCTGCTCCAAATTACCATTTTAAAAAATGCAATAGGCTTTTCCGGCCTACTAAAGGTGTCTGTCTGTGTGCCCCTGCTTGGTGTTGTCCTCAACTGAATAAAGCTGAGCTTCAACCTTCCGGCTCTCATTAAGTGGTTTTTAAAAAACAAAATGGTGGTTAGGGCCTACTAACGGCTTCTGCCCCTCCCTGGTGTTGCCCTCAACTAAATAAAGCTGAGCTTCAACCTTCTGCTCCAAATTACCATTTTAAAAAATGCAATAGGCTTTTCCGGCCTACTAAAGGTGTCTGTCTGTGTGCCCCTGCCTGGTGTTGTCCTCAACTGAATAAAGCTGAGCTTCAACCTTCCGGCTCTCATTAAGTGGTTTTTAAAAAACAAAATGGTGGTTAGGGCCTACTAACGGCTTCTGCCCCTCCCTGGTGTTGCCCTCAACTAAATAAAGCTGAGCTTCAACCTTCTGCTCCAAATTACCATTTTAAAAAATGCAATAGTCTTTTCCGGCCTACTAAAGGTGTCTGTCTGTGTGCCCCTGCCTGGTGTTGTCCTCAACTGAATAAAGCTGAGCTTCAACCTTCTGCTCCAAATTACCATTTTAAAAAATGCAATAGGCTTTTCCGGCCTACTAAATGTGTCTGTCTGTGTGCCCCTGCCTGGTGTTGTCCTCAACTGAATAAAGCTGAGCTTCAACCTTCCGGCTCTCATTAAGTGGTTTTTAAAAAACAAAATGGTGGTTAGGGCCTACTAACGGCTTCTGCCCCTCCCTGGTGTTGCCCTCAACTAAATAAAGCTGAGCTTCAACCTTCTGCTCCAAATTACCATTTTAAAAAATGCAATAGGCTTTTCCGGCCTACTAAAGGTGTCTGCCCCTCCCTGGTGTTGTCCTCAACTGAACAAAGCTGAGCTTCCACATTCTGGCTTTCGCCCTATACTATCAGATATTAAACTGCATTTGGCCTACTAGTGTGGTTAGGCCCTTGAAACAGTGTTTGCTGCTCTTGGGTTTGCTACTCCACTGAACAAAGCAATGCCGCCTGTTTAGTCCTGTTACCAATTTTGAACTGCATTTAGCCTACTTTATTCTTTGGCCCTATATCTGTTTCCTCCTCATCCTGCCCATTGCCCAGCCACTGCTAAATGAGTCTGCTGGTACATTGACCTAGACCACTACATTCCCCTTGTACTCTACACAGCCAGAATCTGACCCTGCTGAAAGTAAGGTTCCCCTTCCCGCATGTTATACCACCTTACACAGGGACAAAGAGGAAGGTGCAGATGAAAGTGCAGGTTCCTTCATCAGGTGGGGGGGCATACTCGTTGGCGACGTCACTGGCACAGGGCCCCTCAGAGTACGCAAAAGTGTCGCTGCTGGTGGGAGGCGCCCCCGCCATGCAAACACACCGCCGTACTTTGAGGGGCCCTGTGCCAGTGCCAATGCGAACGAGTGGGCCCCCCCCTGCTTGCTCAGGATCACAGCACTTGCAACGTTTAAATACTTACCTTTCCCTGCAACACCGCCGTGACGTAGTCCGCATTTCCTGGGCCCACGAAAAACTTGAGCCAGCCCTACTCCCCCCACAACTTTCCCCCAATTCCCTATGCCCAACTATTATTATACAGTTAATTAAGATTGGCAAGCTTCAGAAACAAGAATGGATGTTTTTGGCATTAAAATGGGCACTGTAGGTGTTTTCCTGGCCTCCACTCACTGCCGACTATGCTTCCCCATTGACTTGCATTGGGTTTCGTGCTTCGGTCGATCCCCGACTTTTAGCGATAATCGGCCGACTGCACTCGACTCGACTCTGGACAAAATCGGGTTTCCCAAAACCCTACTCGATCTTAAAAAAATGAAAGTCGCTCAACCCTATTGGCAATAACTGCCGGAAGTCTTGAACTCATGGACATCACCAGACGCTGTGTTTCCTCCTTTTTGATGCTCTGCCAGGCCTTCACTGCGGTGGTTTTCAGTTGCTGTTTGTTTGTGGGCCTTTCTGTCTGAAGTTTAGTCTTTAACAAGTGAAATGCATGCTCAATTGGGTTGAGATCAGGTGACTGACTTGGCCATTCAAGAATATTCCATATGCATATGCAGCATCAATAGTAAAACAAGTGCAGGAGTAAACCCGCAGCGGAAACAGCAAGACAAACCGCGATAAATCTGCAGGGATAACCGCAGCAGTTTTACCCTGCAGATTTATCAAATCCGCTGCGGGAGAAACTGCAGAGGACCCTTCCTATGTGTGCACATAGCCTTAAATCCCACATCCTAGATATCACTGATATAGTAATAGTACCCACTCTGTATATAGTAATGGTGCCCCATCTCTGTCTTTATATAGTAATAGTAACCACAATGTGTCTTTATATAGTAATGGTGCCCCATCTGTGCCTTCATATAGTAATGCTGCCCATTCTTTATCTCTATATAGTACTAGTGCCCCATATGTGCCTTCATATAGTAATAGTTCCCACTCTGTGTCTCTTCATAGTAATAGTGCCCACTCTGTGTCTCAATATGATAATAGTGACTAGTGTTGAGCATTCCGATACCGCAAGTATCGGATATCGGCCGATATTTGCTGTATCGGAATTCCGATACCGAGATCCGATACTTTTGTGGTATCGGGTATCGGTATCGAAACAACATTAATGTGTAAAATAAAGAATTAAAATAAAAAATATTGCTATACTCACCTCTCTGACGCAGCCTGGACTTCAGCGAGGGAACCGGCAGCGTTGTTTGCTTAAAATTCGCGCTTTAACTTCCTTACGTGAAGTCCCGGCTTGTGATTGGTCGCGCACCGCCCATGTGGCCGCGACGCGACCAATCACAGCAAGCCGTGACGTAATTTCAGGTCCTTCAGGATCACGGCTTGCTGTGATTGGTCGCGTCGCGGTCACATGGGCGGCGCGCGACCAATCACAAGCCGGGACTTCAAGTAAGGAAGTTAAAGTGCGAATTTTAAGCAAACAACGCTGCCGGTTCCCTCACTGAAGTCCAGGCTGAGTCGGAGAGGTGAGTATAGCAATATTTTTTATTTTAATTCTTTATTTTACACATTAATATGGTTCCCAGGGCCTGAAGGAGAGTTTCCTCTCCTTCAGACCCTGGGAACCATCAGGAATACCGTCCGATACATGAGTCCCATTGACTTGTATTGGTATCGGGTATCGGTATCGGATTAGATCCGATACTTTGCCGGTATCGGCCGATACTTTCCGATACCGATACTTTCAAGTATCGGACGGTATCGCTCAACACTAATAGTGACACATCTGTGCCTTCATATAGCAATAGTGCCCACTCTGTGTTTCTTCATGGAAGTAGTAACCCATCTGAGCCTTCATATAGTAATGGCGCCCACTCTGTGTCTCTTCATAATAATAGTGCCCACTCTGTGCCTTCATATAGTAATAGTACCAACTCTGTGTCTTTATATAGTAATAGTGCCCTATCTGTGCCTTCATATAGTAATAGTGCCCACTCTGTGCTTTTTCATAGTAATAGTGCCCCATCTATGCCTTCATATAGTAATAGTACCAACTCTGTGTCTTTATATAGTAATAGTGCCCCATCTATGCCTTCTTATAGTAATAGTACCAACTCTGTGTCTTTACATAGTAATAGTGCCCCATCTGTGCCTTCATATAATAATAATGCCCACTCTGTTTCTTCATAGTAATAGTGTCCCATCTAAGTCTCTATATATTATTAGTCCCCATTCTGTATCTCTAAAATAATAATAATAATAATAATAATAATAATAATAATAATTAGTGTCCACTCTGTGTCTCTATATAGTAATAGTGCCCCCTCTGTGCCTTCATATAATAATAGTGCTCACTCTGTGTCTCTATATAGTAATAGTGCCCCCTCTGTGCCTTCATATAGTAATAGTGCTCACTCTGTGTCTCTTCATAGAGCAAAGTACAGCAGTGAGTAGGTGACGGGAAAGGTCAGAGAGGCCCAGCGCCTGCACCCTGCAGGAATTTGCTCTGCCCTCAACAGGGCAGATCAGCATGGCTGTGCAGGAGCGCGACACAAAGCAAGACACAGTGTGCAGGCGCAGGTGCTGGGCCTCTCTGACCTTTCCCGGGGCCTGCTCACTGCAGTACTTTGCTCTGCCCTCAACAGGGCAGATAAGTACTCCTGCATAGGATCGCGATGTCGGGTAGCCATGAAGCAAGCAGGATTACGACATCACATGAAGATGGGAGGCACCGGATCCAGACCAGCGACGCCCATCAAACCGGACCTTCCCTGGGTGAGAGTAATAAAACATATTTTTCTTCTCTTGCAGGTCAGATCCGGGGCTTATCTGCAGCATTACAGAATGCTGTAGATAAGCCCCCAAAGGCAGTGGCCAGATCTTATCGTGGCAAAACGAGGTGACAGGTTCCCTTTAACATTCAGTGTATCCAAATGTACGCATAACCCTAATACACCCACAGAAGGCAAAAATAATCCTTAAGAAATTTAAAAATTGCACCCTTCTTCAAAAATAGAATTATTGAAATGAGCTAAACTAGTAGATTTAAGCATTTACTACCCTATAAATTAAAAGAGCATAGGCAAGACTTGTGTGCAAGGACTGGCGATAGGGCAAAAGTCATTTTTAATAAGTGTCATATCTTCAGTGTTGCTGCAGTTAAATGTGGCAATTAGACAGGGCAAGAGACATGTATTGTATGTGAGCTGCAGTGCAAATATGATTAATAGTCTTCATATTTCATCTTTCTCCTTAACAATGTGGAACTCTCCTTTCAAACTCACTCACCCTGCTTGAACTTGGCTTTAACTGTCTGAATATGAAACATTGCTTTAAGGCTAAATCCCCATGATGAGCATTTGCTGCAATTTTGATGTTGCAGAGTTTGTGCAACATAAGGTAAATTAGGCTGCTTGCGTTTTTTTCATTGCGTATTGTGATGCAGCGGTATGACCATACACAGTGAAATGGCAGTGACCCAAACAAGGTCAAACAAAATGTTCTTTTATTGTGTTACTTCACACAGTCAATATACTATATGGCTTCTTCATACAGTCCATTAATAATGCATGGCTATATGATGCAGTCAATACACAGGCCGAACTTCCCTCTGTCCAGTTTCCCTAGGTGACCACACGCCGGTAACAAGTCTCTGTACTCACTCAGCGCACTGCACTTTTTATCCTCTGGAGTGCAGTCGGGTACATGTAAGACAGCCCAAGATGCAGGGTCAGTCTCTGCTTTAGCCTCTCTGCTGCTCCACACAGAGAGAGCTCTGCAGACAACTGCCCTGTCTGCTTCCAAGAACACACTGACACACCTCCCCCACTACTGCAGTGCTTTTTAATCAGTCACTGCTTAACTATTCTAATTACAGCCACACCTGTGTCTGAGGTACGCTCTCATGGCCTCACTACGCTTCCATGCACATTCTGCAGAACACATACAGCGCCCCCTAGCTGTACCAGGGGTCACTGTCTCACAGTATGTAAGTGTGTGTTTTTACATGCATATTTATCACATTTTTTCTTCCTTGGTTTTGTCTCCCTTTAGTATGTCATGCTTTAAAGAAAACTGCTTTATTTTCAATAATTCCTGTTAGGGCTCTCTCACATGAGCAAGTAACTCAGACTTGTGCAATCCGATAAAAAATCAGATTGTATTCAGACGAATGTTATTCAATGATTCAGTGCTCATCTGTGATTTTTTTTTTTATCAGCTTGGATTGGAAATGACAGATAAGGTTGCAATATTATTGTAATACAGCAGAGCTGCAAAAATGTGTTTGCAAGAAGACAAATTTAATTTATCCTGTTCTGTGTCAGTTACTTGCCTCACACTGGTAACTCTCCTTTATGTAAAATAAGCTCTGGAGGCAGAGTTATCTCCAGGAAACATCTGCCCTGGAGTCAGGAAGAGGTCACTTATATAAGGTGATAAAAGAGGAGTTCTCAGCAACAACACAGCTGATACGAGACACACAGATAGGATTGTTTTCAGCTGTTTATAACCTGTATGGCCATACTAATATATTAGATTGGTCAAATGTGGTGACATATTCCCTTTAAGCTTTCAATGATGATTGCTAACCATGGTGGCTTAGTGGTTAGCACTGTAGCCTTGCAGCGCTGGGGTTCTGGGTTCAAATCCCACCAATGACATCAACTGTAAGGAGTTTGTATGTTCCTCTGCTGTTTGCGTGGGTGTTTTCTGGTTTCCTCACACAGACTGATAGAGAAATTGGATTGTGAGCCCCAATGGCGACAGTGCTGATAATGTATGTAAAGCGCTGTGGAATTAATGGCGCTATATAAGTGAATAAAAAAAATAAAACCTCTGCAGCATATTAATGCATATGAAATTTGAATTACATGTTATAAAAGCTCCTAAACAATAATATATAGTGTTCCTTCTCTTGTGTAATGAAATTGTAATATAGCAAGAGGATTTCATACCAATAGTGAAATGTAGAAAATAGCAATTTCAGATTCAGTTTACTAGATATGTAAGCATTCCCACAAGGCCTTCAAATGGTAAGTGATACCGTGAAAGAAATCAACATTTGTAAGAGTTATCAATATGAACAATAATTCATAAAGAAATAGCACAATGTAAAAAATGTTTGCTGTAGTTAAGTAGAAAAAATATCATTATTTTGAGAAATGAATACACAGAAGCAGGAGTCATATATTTAGAAAGACACAGTTACATATATACATATATAAACAAGAGAAGAATAGGAGAAATCAAGATATAATGCAGCAGTAAAAAGATATTTGCTGCCTTTACATTAGGCCTCCTTCACATGTCCTGATGTTTCCAGTACTGGAAAAAACAGTACCACGTTATCAGTGATGCTTGTATATGTACGTCATCCACGTGGCATCCATGTGTACGTGTGCATCATCCACGTGGCATCCATGTGTATGTGTGAGTCATCGGTATGCTGCATGTGTGACACATACTGGAATAAAATTCCTTGCAGAAAATAATGATTTTTATGTGTTAAAGATTTACAAACCTTTTTTCTCAATTTTACCAGATAAGCTTAGTGGTGGAGAGGAAAATGAGAAATGTATGTGACACACTAAAACACTGATTGAATCTTTTGAGTTATGTGCATCCACTTATTGGACAAGGTTGCTCATAGTTTCCTAGCAGTCAAATTTCATTCTGAAAAATAAGTGTACATTTTCAGAGACTCATTAATCAATTTCTACTTATGATAGTGATGCACTCTACAAGGTTATTAGTTCCCATGACTTGTGATGTTTTTATTGAATAATTACACTACTATGTGTTTGAAAACTGAATAACTTAACATTTTAAAGGAAATCTTATGCTAATTTTTGCTACCCCATCTGAGAACAGCATGTTTAGAGGTAGATACCCTCATTCCAGTAATGTATCACACCACTGATTGACAGCTTTCTGTGTACACTGCATAGGTAGAAAGCTGCCAATCAGTCATGAGGGTGTGCTTCATGGATCCACCTTTCAGTGTGTCTGGGATCTAGCTACTTACAGCTTGACTGTCCAATCTGGCATAGGAAGCTGTCGGTACTTTGATTGACAGCTTAGCCATCCAATCTGTTACAGGGGCATGGTGAGGTGTCAATGTGTTGTGTGACAGCTCAACTATCCAATCTGAGACTGTGAGGTGTTGGCTGTCTCTGACAAATTGAATGCTAATAAATAAATAGAGTAAAAATGTCAGCAGTACCTTAAATCAATTGGGTTATTACTAACCACAACAATTGTGGCAGTATCAATAAGAATCAGCCGGCACTCACCACATCCTGCTTAGATAAAACTACGTGCAGTGAAGATGGCGAGGTATTCCTCTGAAAGCAGTGCTGTTTGTATTGCTTAAATTAGCTCAGCGGATTGTGGTCCGGTCTGTGCCTGAGGCCGAGGTTCCTGGACGGTAACGTCCCAGTGAGTGGCAAGAAGGTACCAGCACCTAGCGTGCCCCGGCCGGAAGCAGCGCTGAGGACGCGGTGCCAAGATGGGGGCTTAGCTAGTGTGACGCCACAGAAAGCAGGGATGGGTGCGTGAGAGAGACAAGCTGCCAACTAGTTTCGAGGGGTAACTCCCCTCTTCGTCAGGGCAATTGATTTAAGGTAGAAGGCAAAAATTCTGCTGGGGTATGTAAACTTTTGAGCACAATTGTATAGTGAGCTTTTGCAACGTGTGCTCCAGCTGTTGTTTTTCTTCCTTCCTCCTTCTCCTGCTGCCCCATCCCGACAGCCCACTGTTATAAGCATCAGAATTCAGTGCTTAGTGGCAAATACGCACTTGAGTGTACGCAATAAATACTTCATTGCTATAAATGTCAGTGTTCTCTCTAGTTGGTGGGACACAGCACAGTGACTATTGTGAGACAGTGAGGGGAATTAAATGCAAGGGCCATTATGTATCCCTCAGAAAGTGCTTGGAAGCATACGGTACTGCTGGACTGCATTGTAATCACAACCATGGCTGTGACTACCATGCAAAATAAAAGTGTGGACTGGGTCAAATTTTACAGTTTAGGAAACCTGCTTTTAGCTTTTATTTTTGGACAGATTTATAGGATGGGGGATATTTCAGCCTTAGTTTTAGCGCAGTGGTTTGTAATATTATTATTTAGGTGTTAATTTTTCTAACAGAGTCCTGAACAGAACCTGTTTTAACCACGTGCAGCTTCCAAGGCCCCCACCTTATCTTTTCAGGTGATTAAGCGCCAGTGTATATACATTTTTTTCTCTTTTTTAGTCACTACACATCTGCAGTTTACATCGGGAGCTGTGCTGCTGACAAGAATTACTTTTGCTCTGCCATAAAAAATCCAATCACCCAATGAAAAACCAACATTTTTCTCATTCGCTGGGCAATTGCTGACATGTTTATACCTATGAACTCTCGACTGGGCCTCCAAGATTTATAAATGTGGATGCTATAAAAAGTTGCCAAGAGCGGTAATCATGACCAAGCTGTTGTCAGGTTATGCTGTTGAACTTTACAGGAAAACAGTGTTCCAGTGCCAGTGTGCTGTCACACTTTCAGTGTGCTATAAGTGTGCTGTACATCATGCTATCATCTAGTTAAATGTAATTTGTAACTAAGAGCATCTATATACTTCATACTAAACTCTATTTTACACAAAAAAGTTAAATTTGAGTGGCCACTCAAGGAAATGTTCAACTTAATGTCTGGTAAATTCTGCCTGCCTGATAAATGTGTGTCACATTTAGAAATTAAGGAGGTACCTTAACCCTAATTACATTTTATGGATATGATTATTTTTTACTTTGTTAGTAAACCCATCATGAACATCCAAAGAATGAAGCCTGAAGGTTCTTCATTGCTGGGAGATTTCCCATTTTTCCTTTTGTTTTTTTCCACCCTTTCTTCCAAAAGCAATAACTTTGTTTCCATCAACATAGCCACGGGAGTGCTCGTTTTTGGGGGTTGGGTTGTACTTTTGAATGCCACCTTTCATTTTGCCACATAATGTACTGGAAAATGGGAAAAAAGTGCAATTTCACAGTAATAATGCCATATCTGTGCCTTCATATAGTAATAGTGCCCACTCTGTGACTCTTCATAGTAATAGTGCCCCATCTGTGCCTTCATATAATAATAGTGCCCACTCTGTGTCTCTATATAGTAATGGTGCCCCCTCTGTGCCTTCATATAGTAATAGTGTCCACTCTGTGTCTCTTCATAGAGCAAAGTACTGCAGTGCGCAGGCATCGGGAAAGGTCAGAGAGGCCCAGCGCCTGTACACTGCAGGAATTTGCTCTGCCCTCAACAGGGAAGATCAGTACGCCTGCGCAAGAGCACGACACAAAGCAAGATGCAGTGTGCAGTACTTTGCTCAGAGGGCAGATAAGTACGCCTGCGCAGGATCGCGATGTCAGGTAGCCATTAAGCAAGCAGGATGACAACATCACATAAAGATGGGAGGCGCCGGACCCAGACCAGCGACACCCATCGAACCTGACCTTCCCCGGGTGAGTGTAATAAAACGTATTTTTCTTCTCTTGCATGTCGGATCCGGGGCTTATCTGCAGCATTACAGAATGCTGTAGATAAGCCCTGAAAGGCAGTGGCCGGATCTTTTGGCGGCAAAACGAGGTGACAGGTTCCCTTTAACATTCAGTGTATCCAAATGTACGCATAACCCTAATACACCCACAGAAGGCAAAAATAATCCTTAAGAAATTTAAAAATTGCACCCTTCTTCAAAAATAGAATTATTGAAATGAGCTAAACTAGTAGATTTAAGCATTTACTACCCTATAAATTAAAACAGCATGAGCAAGACTTGTGTGCAAGGACTGGCGGTAGGGCAAAAGTCATATTTAATAAGTGTCATATCTTCAGTTAGACGTGGTAATTAGACAGGGTAAGAGACAGGTATTCTATGTGAGCTGCAGTGCAAATATGATTCATAGTCTTCATATTTCATATTTCTCCTTAACAATGTGCACTCTGGAACTCGCCTTTCAAACTTACTCACCCTGCTTGGACTTGGCTTTAGCTGTCTGAATATGAAACATTGCTTTAAGGCTAAATCCCCCTGATGAGTATTTGGTGCAATTTTGATGTTGCAGAGTTCGTGCAGCATAAGGTAAATTAGGCTGCTTGCGTTTTTTTCATTGCGTATGTAAGTGTGTCTTTTTACGTGCATATTTATCACATTTTTTTCTTCCTTGGTTTTTGTCCCCCTTCAGTCATGCTTTAAATAAAACTGCTTTATTTTCAATAATAGCTTTGTTTCCTTCCAGATAGCCACATGAGTGCTCGTTTTTGGGGGTTGAGTTGTACTTTTGTATGCCACCTTTCATTTTGCCACATAATGTACTGGAAAATGGGAAAAAAGTGCAATTCCACAATTGTTTTTGGGTGTGTATTTACCATGTCACTACATGGTGGGGCAGCATGGTGACTCAGTGGATAGCACAGCAGCCTTGCAGCGCTGTAGTCCTGGGTTTAAGCCCCACCCTGGACAACATCTGCAAAGAGTTTGTATGTTCTCTCCGTGTTTGCATGGGTTTCCTCCAGGTACTCCGGTTTCCTCCCCAATTCCAAAGACATACTGATGGGGAATTTAGATTGTGAGCCCCATTGGGGACAGCAATGATAATGTGTGCAAACTGTAAAGTGCTGCGGAATATGTTAGCTCTATATTAAAATAAAATATTTATTATTATGGTAAAATTGGCTGATAAGTATGATTCTCCAAGTCCGTTCAAGTATGCAGATACCAGACATGTTTAGTTTTTTTTTACTTTATTTATAGGGGGAAAGAAATCCAAAATTTGAAAAAAAAATATTTTGCTTTTTTCTCAGTTTTCTGGGACCCCGTGTTTTCATTTTTCAGGGTATAGATCTGTGTGAGGGCTTATTTTTTGCACCCTGAGATGACATTTTTGTCGATACTGTTTTGGGGGTAGATATGATGTTTTCATCTCCTCTCATTGCATTTTATTGCAATGTTGCTGTGGTCAAAAAATAATTCTGGCATTTCTTTTCTCGTTACATCTCTTGTCGATCATATTAATTTATTTTTTATTTTGATAGTTCAAACTTTTATGAATGCAGTGATAACAAATATGTGTATTTTTTAATTGTTTTATTTTGAATGGGGCAAAAGGGGGTGATTTGAACTTATGTGTTTCGTTGTTTTTTTCATATTTTTAAAAACTCTTTTTTTTTTTTACTGTGGACTGATCTCTTGTACCATACATAGCAGAGCATCAGAACTGTTACGTATACCAAAAATCATGATCTTCTCTGAATGTCAGCTAAACACTGGCTTTAACAGGAGGATCGTAATGGCAGGCACATGGATCCTCAGCAAACCCCTGGCTGTTATGACATCGGCATCCCATCGGTACCCTATGTTAACATCAAGGGTGCCTGGACTGGATAGGAGCATGGAAAGACGCGCCCTCCTGCCTGCTGGCGTGTGTTAAGTGCTGCTGTCAGAGATTGATAGTGGCATTTAACAGGTTAACACATGCAGGCACATGATGGGTGATTAAGTTAGTCATCATGTGTGGGGAAAGATGTGGTCTCAGTGTGCGAGCTCACCACATGGGCAGGGACACGATATATGACGTAACTGTACATCAAAGGTCATAAAGGGATTAAGTTTGGTAATTGAAGAACATCCATCCACAGGTATCCATCTGTATTGGCTGCAGAGAGGACCTACAAAGAGCCCATACATTGTAGACTGAACTACACACACACACACACACACACACACACACAGCTATAGCAGAGAGGCAAAGACTAAAGAGGATCTGCAGCAAATAGACTTTGAGTAGAATTTCATTGAATTTGCAGGTCCCAGCTAATTCAATTTTACTATTTAGAAGACCCCTGCACCCACGGAACAAAGGGAAAAGCCAATGGGAGATAAATAAATGGGAGGTACTGTAATTTTCTGCTCAATAGTGTTTCTTCATATTTATGTATTAAACTTGAGATACAAAACTACACTAGAGATCAATTATTTAATTTTGTGCCTATTCATTCAAATGGTATTGCGCATAAGTCAGTCATGTTTAGTATATAAATCTGGTGGCTCTCTAACAAAAGATGGCACTTATGACCGCTATGCTACAAGGCATATGCACCATTTATTCCTATGTTGCAGGGAACAAGAGTCAATCTCTCTTATGATGTAGAGCTCAACATTACCAATCACGATGGCATAGATCAGTTTTGACATGCGAGACGTAAGAGGTTCTGCAGTTTTGAGATTTATGATGAATCAAATTGCTATGAATTAAATGTTTGGGAAAATTTGAATTTCAGAAGATTGTTCTCTGCAACATAGGAAGAAGAGTAGCATTGCTACTAGTGATAGGCGAGCACTAAAATGCTCGTTGCTCGGGTCGAGGAAATTGGAACACTCAGGTACTTGACCCAAGCAACGAGCCCAATGTAAGTCTATGGGAAACCCGAGTATTTTTACCACGATCCCCCCCGGGGATCCTTTTAAGGTCTGAAAATGATGGAAACACTGCTCAAATGACATGGGAACATAATGGGGATCACCCCTGGAAGCATTCCTGACTCCTAGGTCACAGCTGTAAGCAATGTTGTCAGAGTTTCACGCCATTTTTACAGGTGAACCAAAAACATACAAAAACAAAATGGATTTTGCTGGGAAATATGTTAAGGTACATCCTTTCCAGGGAAATGACTTGTATATAAGGCAAAATAATTAACCCCACACCAAAATGTTTCTCCACCACATGGGCTATGTTCCCACGCAGCGTTTTTGATGTGTTTTTCAACTTTAACATTGCTTTCAACCAATACTAATGCATTCACTGGGAAATATCATTGTAACATTTAACAACCCTAGCTGGCCATGTGTTGTGTGACACATAAGCAGACACATCTTGTTTCATTTATGAAGAAGGGACTCTTAAAGTCACAAAGCCTATTTTTAGAGGGGCATCAGGCGGCATTAATATTCTTAAAGGGCCATTATTAAACAGTGGGTCTCCTATGCTGTTATTGCCTATGCAGTGAGTAGCTGGGCTGCCAAGAATTACGATGCACCCCAATACAGGAGGGCTTCCTGAAGAAACATTGCATTGAGTGCAAGGCCTGCCCTGCTATCAAGTCATATGCACCCCAAGAATCCTTTGAACCCAGGTAGTGGATGGCCACAGCAAAACCCACTTCACATTAGTCATTTTGTAATTCCATACTGTTTTCTTATGTGTTGACTGCAAGGCCTGCCCTGCTACCAAGTCATATGCACCCCAATAAGCCTTTGAACCCAGGTACTGGATGGCCACAGGAAAACCCCCACTTCACATTCTTCAGCTGGTCCTGCCATACTGTTTCCTTATGCATTGAATGCAAGGGAGGCCTTGACTCAAATTTACAAGCACCCCAATCCCCCCTTGGAAGAATCATGGAGGAGGGACTCTTAAAAAAACTGTCCCATTACAAATGAGCAGGTCTCCTAGACTCATAATGCCCATAGACTAAGTGCATGGGCTGACAAACATTTCCCCATAGGGGTACATTTTAAAAAAATATTTTATGGGCATCATAGACACCCTTGCCACAAAATTGACTGGCTGTAGCAGCACGGAACACGTTAACTCTTGTGATCTAGTGGCTGATAATGATGAGACGTTGATAAAGGCCTCGTTAAAAAGTAGGCCCAATGTAAAGGAGCGGGTCTCCTAGATTGTAATGCCCATACACTAAATCTATGGGCTGACAAACACTTCTCCCTGAAGGAGTAACATTTTTGGGGGCTTCAAATTATTAACGGGCATCATAAAAAAACCCTTGCACAAAAATTTTGTAACTTTTGCATCACGGAATATGTTCAACCTGGTGTTCTAGCGGTTGTGGATGATGAGGATGAGGATAAGGAGGAGGATAACACCAAACAGACCAAATCATGAAACGTATACCCATGTATGGTTGTGAAGAGGTGCATAACAATACACCACCACAAAAAAGACAATATATTGGCAGTTATGTTTCACTGTTTTCACTTGGTGGTGTACAGAAGTCTTGCCCAATCCAGCCCTTTTTCATTTTTATGAGTCAGCCTGCCAGCATTTTCATTTGACAGGCGAATGCACTTATCTGTTATAATTCCACCACCGGCACTAAAAACCCGCTCTGACAGAACGCTAGCAGCAGGGCAGGCCAGGACCTCCAATGCATAGATAACCAGTTCATGCCACATGTCCAGCTTGCATACCCAAAAATTAAAAGGCACAGAGGAGTCACGGAGGATGTTTGTACGATCTGCAAGGTACTCCCTCAGCATCTTCCCAAACATTGCACTTCTTGTGACAGCACCCCTTACCTCTGTGCTGGCACGATGGGAGGGTCTGAGAAAATGGTCCCAGAACTTTGCCATTGTTCCCCTGCCAGAGCAGGATTGTACTTCTGTCTCTCTCGCTTGGTCTCCTTTGTTGTACAACGATCTCTGACATCTGCTGCCAGCGTTCTCACATGGGAATTTTTTTAGTAATTCCGCTACAAGGGCCCTCTTGTACTGCAACATTTTAGTACACCTGTCTGCCTCTGGAAGAAGAGATTGAAAGTTCTCTGTTATGACCCCAATGGCGAGGGTCTCAGAGGAACGTGGAAATCTGCAGAATACAAAAATCCAGCTCATAGGGCAGTGGTAACTGGGTTGACCATATATCTACTCCTAACGCCAACACTAGAAGTAGCCGGGGATCATTCCTACGTTGATTCTAGATGACACGCGCCAGCCGGAGAATCTAGCTACCCCTAGTAGAGGAAAACAAAGACCTTTCTTGCCTCCAGAGAAGGGGACCCCAAAGCTGGATAGAAGCCCCCCACAAATAATGACGGTGAGGTAAGAGGAAATGACAAACACAGAAATGAACCAGGTTTAGCACAGAGAGGCCCGCTTACTGATAGCAGAATAAAGAAAGGTAACTTATATGGTCAACAAAAACCCTATTAAAATCCACACTGGAAATTCAAGAACCCCCGAACCGTCTAACGGTCCAGGGGGAGAACACCAGCCCCCCTAGAGCTTCCAGCAAAGGTCAGGATATAGATTTGGAACAAGCTGGACAAAAAATACAAAACCAAAACAAATAGCAAAAAGCAAAAGGCAGACTTAGCTGATATAACTGGAACCAGGATCAGTAGACAAGAGCACAGCAGACTAGCTCTGATAACTACGTTGCCAGGCATAGAACTGAAGGTCCAGGGAGCTTATATAGCAACACCCCTAAGTAACGACCCAGGTGCGGATAAAAGGAATGACAGAAAAACCAGAGTCAAAAAACTAGTAACCACTAGAGGGAGCAAAAAGCAAATTCACAACAGTACCCCCCCCTTAGTGAGGGGTCACCGAACCCTCACCACGACCACCAGGGCGATCAGGATGAGCGGCATGAAAGGCACGAACTAAATCGGCCGCATGAACATCAGAGGCGACCACCCAGGAATTATCCTCCTGACCATAGCCCTTCCACTTGACCAGGTACTGAAGCCTCCGCCTGGAGAGGCGAGAATCCAAGATCTTCTCCACCACGTACTCCAACTCGCCCTCAACCAACACCGGAGCAGGAGGCTCAGCAGAAGGAACTACAGGCACAATGTACCGCCGCAACAAGGACCTATGAAATACATTGTGAATAGCAAACGACACAGGAAGATCCAGACGAAAAGATACAGGATTAAGGATTTCCAATATCTTGTAAGGCCCAATAAAACGAGGTTTAAATTTGGGAGAGGAGACCTTCATAGGAACAAAGCGGGAAGAAAGCCATACCAAATCCCCAACGCGTAGTCGGGGACCCACACCGCGGCGGCGGTTGGCAAAGCGCTGAGCCTTCTCCTGTGACAACTTCAAGTTGTCCACCACATGATTCCAGATCTGCTGCAACCTATCCACCACAGAATCCACCCCAGGACAGTCAGAAGGCTCCACATGACCCGAAGAAAAGCGAGGATGGAAACCAGAGTTGCAGAAAAAAGGCGAAACCAAGGTGGCGGAACTAGCCCGATTATTAAGGGCAAACTCAGCCAACGGCAAGAATGTCACCCAATCGTCCTGATCAGCAGAGACAAAACACCTCAAATAAGCCTCCAAAGTCTGATTGGTTCGCTCCGTCTGTCCATTAGTCTGAGGATGGAAAGCAGACGAAAACGACAAATCAATGCCCATCCTACTACAAAAGGATCGCCAGAACCTGGAAACGAACTGGGATCCTCTGTCTGACACAATATTCTCAGGGATGCCGTGCAAACGAACCACGTTCTGGAAAAACACAGGAACCAGATCGGAAGAGGAAGGCAGCTTAGGCAAAGGAACCAAATGGACCATCTTGGAGAAGCGATCACATATCACCCAGATAACAGACATGCCCTGAGATAGCGGAAGATCAGAAATGAAATCCATGGAGATATGTGTCCAAGGTCTCTTCGGGACAGGCAAGGGCAAGAGCAAACCGCTGGCACGAGAACAGCAAGGCTTAGCTCGAGCACAAGTCCCACAGGACTGCACAAATGACCGCACATCCCTTGACAAGGAAGGCCACCAAAAGGACCTGGCCACCAGATCTCTGGTGCCAAAAATTCCCGGGTGACCTGCCAACACCGAGGAATGAACCTCGGAAATGACTCTGCTGGTCCACTTATTCGGGACAAACAGTCTGTCAGGTGGACAAGACTCAGGCCTATCAGCCTGAAATCTCTGCAACACACGTCGCAGATCCGGAGAAATAGCTGACAAGATAACTCCATCTTTAAGAATACCAACAGGATCAGCGACTCCAGGAGCATCAGGCACAAAGCTCCTAGAAAGAGCATCGGCCTTCACATTCTTTGAACCTGGTAAATACGAGACAACAAAATCAAAGCGGGAGAAAAACAATGACCAGCGGGCCTGTCTCGGATTAAGGCGTTTAGCAGACTCGAGATACATCAGATTTTTGTGATCAGTCAAGACCACCACACGATGCTTAGCACCCTCGAGCCAATGACGCCACTCCTCAAATGCCCATTTCATGGCCAACAACTCCCGATTGCCCACATCATAATTTCGCTCGGCAGGCGAAAACTTCCTAGAGAAAAAGGCACAAGGTTTCATAACAGAGCAACCAGGGCCTCTCTGCGACAAAACGGCCCCTGCCCCAATCTCCGAAGCATCCACCTCAACCTGAAAGGGAAGTGAGACGTCAGGCTGGCACAAAACAGGCGCCGAAGTAAACCGGCGTTTCAACTCCTGGAAAGCCTCCACGGCAGCAGGAGCCCAGTTAGCTACATCGGAGCCCTTCTTGGTCATATCCGTCAAAGGTTTCACAATGCTAGAAAAATTAGCGATAAAACGACGGTAGAAGTTAGCGAAGCCCAAGAACTTCTGAAGACTCTTAACTGACGAGGGCTGAGTCCAATCAAGAATAGCTCGGACCTTGACTGGGTCCATCTCCACAGCAGAAGGGGAAAAAATGAACCCCAAAAAGGGAACCTTCTGCACACCAAAGAGACACTTTGAGCCCTTGACAAACAAAGAATTTTCACGCAAAATTTTAAAGACCAACCTGACCTGCTCCACATGCGAATCCCAATTGTCAGAAAAAACCAAAATATCATCCAGATAAACAATCAAAAATTTATCCAGATACTTCCGGAAAATGTCATGCATAAAGGACTGAAAAACTGAAGGCGCATTGGAGAGCCCAAAAGGCATCACCAAGTACTCAAAATGACCTTCGGGCGTATTGAATGCGGTTTTCCATTCATCACCTTGCTTAATGCGCACAAGGTTGTACGCACCACGAAGGTCTATCTTGGTGAACCACTTGGCACCCTTAATCCGGGCAAACAAGTCAGACAACAGCGGTAAAGGATACTGAAATTTGACAGTGATCTTATTTAAAAGTCGATAATCAATACAAGGTCTCAAAGATCCGTCCTTTTTTGCCACAAAAAAGAATCCCGCACCAAGAGGGGAAGAAGACGGACGAATATGTCCTTTCTCCAGAGACTCCTTGATATATGAACGCATAGCGGTATGTTCAGGTACCGACAGATTAAACAGTCTTCCCTTAGGAAATTTACTGCCTGGGATCAAATCTATAGCACAGTCACAGTCCCTATGAGGAGGCAGTGCACTGGACTCAGACTCACTGAAGACATCCTGATAATCAGACAAATACTCCGGAACTTCCGAAGGCGTAGAAGAAGCAATAGACACAGGCAGGGAATCCCCATGAATACCACGACAGCCCCAACTTGAGACTGACATAGCCTTCCAGTCCAGGACTGGATTATGGGTCTGTAACCATGGCAGCCCTAAAACAACCAAATCATGCATTTTATGTAAAACCAGGAAACGTATCACCTCGCGGTGTTCAGGAGTCATGCACATGGTAACCTGTGTCCAATACTGCGGTTTATTTGCTGCCAATGGTGTAGCATCAATACCCCTAAGAGGAATAGGATTTTCTAATGGTTCAAGAGTAAAACCACAGCGCTTAGCAAATGAGAGATCCATGAGACTCAGGGCAGCACCTGAATCTACAAACGCCATGACAGGATAAGATGACAGTGAGCAAATCAAAGTTACAGACAGAATAAATTTAGGTTGCAAATTACCAACGGTGACAGGACTAACAACCTTAGCTATACGTTTAGAGCATGCTGAGATAACATGTGTAGAATCACCACAGTAGTAGCACAAGCCATTCCGGCGTCTATGAATTTTCCGCTCATTTCTAGTCAGGATTCTATCACATTGCATTAAATCAGGTGTCTGTTCAGACAACACCATGAGGGAATTTGCGGTTTTTCTATCACATTGCACCGAATTAGGTGTCTGTTCAGACAACACCATGAGGGAATTTGCGGTTTTGCGCTCCCGCAACCGCCGGTCAATTTGAATAGCCAGTGCCATAGTATCATTCAGACCTGTGGGAATGGGAAAACCCACCATAACATTCTTAATGGCTTCAGAAAGGCCATTTCTAAAATTAGCGGCCAGTGCACACTCGTTCCAATGTGTCAGCACGGACCATTTCCAAAATTTTTGGCAATACACTTCAGCCTCGTCCTGCCCCTGAGACATAGCCAGCAAGGCCTTTTCTGCCTGAATCTCAAGATTGGGTTCCTCATAAAGTAAACCGAGCGCCAGAAAAAACGCATCAAGATCAGCCAATGCCGGATCTCCTGGCGCCAGCGAAAAAGCCCAATCCTGAGGGTCGCCCCGTAAGAACGAAATAACAATTTTTACTTGCTGAGCAGAATCTCCAGATGAACAGGGTCTCAGGGACAAAAACAATTTACAATTATTCACGAAATTCCTAAACTTAAACCTGTCTCCGGAAAACAGTTCAGGAATCGGTATTTTAGGTTCTGACCTAGGATTTCTGATAACATAGTCTTGTATGCCCTGCACACGAGTAGCCAGCTGGTCCACACTTGTAATCAAGGTCTGGACATTCATGTCTGCAGCAAGCATAGCCACTCTGAGGTAAAGGGGAAGAAGAAAAAAAAAAAAAAAAAAAACTCAGAATCTTCTTTCTTATAATCCCTCTTCTGCAATGCATTAAACATTTAATACTGGCCTGGCAAACTGTTATGACCCCAATGGCGAGGGTCTCAGAGGAACGTGGAAATCTGCAGAATACAAAAATCCAGCTCATAGGGCAGTGGTAACTGGGTTGACCATATATCTACTCCTAACGCCAACACTAGAAGTAGCCGGGGATCATTCCTACGTTGATTCTAGATGACACGCGCCAGCCGGAGAATCTAGCTACCCCTAGTAGAGGAAAACAAAGACCTTTCTTGCCTCCAGAGAAGGGGACCCCAAAGCTGGATAGAAGCCCCCCACAAATAATGACGGTGAGGTAAGAGGAAATGACAAACACAGAAATGAACCAGGTTTAGCACAGAGAGGCCCGCTTACTGATAGCAGAATAAAGAAAGGTAACTTATATGGTCAACAAAAACCCTATTAAAATCCACACTGGAAATTCAAGAACCCCCGAACCGTCTAACGGTCCGGGGGGAGAATACCAGCCCCCCTAGAGCTTCCAGCAAAGGTCAGGATATAGATTTGGAACAAGCTGGACAAAAAATACAAAACCAAAACAAATAGCAAAAAGCAAAAGGCAGACTTAGCTGATATAACTGGAACCAGGATCAGTAGACAAGAGCACAGCAGACTAGCTCTGATAACTACGTTGCCAGGCATAGAACTGAAGGTCCAGGGAGCTTATATAGCAACACCCCTAAGTAACGACCCAGGTGCGGATAAAAGGAATGACAGAAAAACCAGAGTCAAAAAACTAGTAACCACTAGAGGGAGCAAAAAGCAAATTCACAACAGTTCTCCTTATAGCTTGGGTCTAGAAGTGTCACCAACCAGTAATGAGTGTCACCAAAAATTTTAATAATGCGAGGGTCATGGGAAACGCAGTGCATCATAAAGTCAGCCATGTGTGCTTTACTGCTAACAGGCAAGACTTCTGTGTCCTCACCAACAGGATGAATGAACATGCTGTCCTCCTCTCATCCTCCTCCTCTTCCCTGTCCTTAGGCCATCCACACTGAACAGACGGTTTGACAGCTGTTCTTGTAGTACCATCTATAGCACATGAACGTAGCTCCTGTTCCTCCTCCTCCTCTTCCTCATTGTCTACCAATCCACGTTGGGATGACATGAGGCTGGGCTGAGTGTAATCACCCTGTATGGTTCCTTGATCCATGTCCTCATGCTCTGCCTGCAATGCATCCTCTTTAATTGTGAGCAGAGAGGTTTTCAGAATGCAGAGAAGCGGGATGGTGATACTAATTATGGCGTCATCGCCGCTCACCATCTTGGTGCAGTCCTCAAAGTTTTGGAGGATGGTACATATGTCGGACATCCATGTCCACTCCTGAGATCTTATATGTGGAGTCTGAACTGAATAACGACGGCCTTGTTGATGCTGGTAGTCAACATCTGCCCTCTTCTGCTGACAAATCCTTTCCAACATATGCAGTGTAGAGTTCCAATGCGAGGGCCCCGGCTTCCACTATGTTAACCCAGTGTGTTGTCAGTTGGATTACCATCAATGCCCACAAGCACTTGTCCACGTGTTGGTGGTTAGGTGGACTTTCCCAGTAACAGCATTGTTGAGTGCATCGGTAATGTTGTGGGACACGTGCTGGTGCACACTGGGAGAAATAGTGGAGACTGGGGACCGAGTACCTTGGGACAGCCGCCGCCCTCAGGTTGCAGAATGCTTCCCTCTCAATGAGCCTAAAAGGCAACATTTTGAGCTTAAGCAGATGAGAAATGTTAGAATTTAGTACTGTGGGCTGTGGGGTGTTGACTGGGTATTTCTGCTTGCATTCCAATGACTGGAGTATAGACAACTGAAGGCGGCGCAGGGGCAAGGACATGGACAGGCTTGATGATGGTGCTGGTTGTCTGTGAGCAACAACAGGTGCAGGGCACGAGGCACTTTTGCATGCACCGTGCACTGAGGAATGGCTTCTACGCAAAACAGTGGAAGAAGCAGTGGTGTCACCTGCAGACAGTGTTCCTGGCGCTTATTACCTCTTTGCTACAAGGCACATGCGTCATTTCATCCTATATAGAAATAGACGTCAGTAAATTACATACGCACGGCGACTCGATAACACATGATTAATATCGGAGAAAGAAGAGTCCAAAACTGGCCAGAAAGATAACATTGAAACATATTTATTGAAAATTCAATTTTCACCTAAAAACATCATATATAGTAAAAAACCATGTTATAAACAGTAAGTCGTGACTAAATCCATAAGTGCAACCAGTGGTACAGGTTCACAAGATGGGACATTAATACATTAATTGTTGCGGCAGCAAAATACTTATAACCTCTGCATGTGTGCAATTAGGTCTGATGCATATCAGCTAGGGTAAATGTTACGATGGCACAATGGCACCGACCATGTCACGCATCATACACAAATACCCCGCAACATGTAAAACGTTAATGAAAAGGTAAAGGGGTTAATTACCCATAAGTGTCCGTAATGGCCCGTCGAAAGGTCATCAGAGGTACTGTAATTTTCTGCTCAATAGTGTTTCTTCATATTTATGTATTATACTTGCCATATAAAACTGCACTAGAGATCAATTATTTAAGATTGTGCTTATTCGCTCAAATGGTATTGCGTATGAGTCAGTCTTGTTTAGTACATAAATCTGACTCTCTAATAAAAGATGGCGCTTATTACCTCTATGCTACAAGGCACATGCGTCATTTCTTCCTATGTTGCAGAGAACAAGTCTCAATCTCTCTTATGACGTACAGCTCATCGTTCCCAATCACAATAGCATAGATCAGTTTTGACATGTGAGACATAAGAGGTTCTGCAGCACTGAGATTCATGATCAATCAAATTGCTATGAATTAACTATTTGGGAAAATTTGAATTTGAAAAGATTCCATCATCTCTACCAAAGACCCATCCACATTTCCTGCAATCTATCTCAGCATTTCTGTGGCTAGAAATGTTACACTTGACAACAGGCTGAGGATAACAAGTTATACGGAATGGAGATGCCTAGTGGCCTGCATTTCGGAATGATTTTTCATGGGAGAGACCATGTAATTTTTAATTATAATTATTTGCAGATTTTCTATTTAGCACACTATAAAATAAAATCAAATTGTCTTTAAGTGTAGTGACTATTTAAATTATTTAAAGGGAACCTGTCACCAGGTTTGGCCGATATGAGATACTGCCACCGCCTTTCAGGGCTGATATACACCATTCTATAATGCTGTATATAAGCCCCAATCTGACCTGGAAGAGAAGAAAAATAACTTATACTATACTCACCTGCTGAGTGGTCTGGTCCATGGGGTGTCACTCTTCTTGGTCCAGCGCCTCTTATCTTCATGCGATGCCATCCTCCTTCATGTCTCGTGTGGATGACGCGTCCCTGCATCATCCACATAGCTCGCCATTGCGCTCCTGCGCAGGTGTATTTATCTGAGGGCAGAGCAGAGTCCTGCATTGCGCAGGCGCTGGGTCTCTCTGACCTTTCTCGGAGCCTGCACAGGAGCACGATGACGGGGATCCTGTGTGAATGATGCAGGGATGTGTCATCGACATGATACAAGCAAGAGGACGACATCGCAAGAAGAAGAGAGGCGCCGGACCAAAAAGAGTGACGCCCATCGGACTGGATCACCCCGCAGGTAAGTATAATAAAAGTTATTTTTCTTCTCTTCCAGGTCGGGTTGGTGGCAGATATGCAGCATTATACAATGCTGTATATAAGCCCCTGAAAGGTGGTGGCTGCATCTCGTATCAGCCAAACTTGGTGACAGGTTCCCTATAAGCCATCACAGACCATTACAGCAGCGTACCTGGTGACTTAATTGCATTGCACAGTGAGATAATAACCTGTTCCCCTTTTCAACTCATTTTCTAATTGTATCAGGCCCAATTAAATTCATTAACTGATTTCATTTGATTGCATGTAATTAATTCAGCCAAGGTGATTGATGTTGGAAAGCAATTACATAATGGCATATGGCCTCACTGTGTAAAAGTGTCATGCTTTAGGGTATATTTACATTTTTTTTCTGGGGTTTGTGCTTTAAGATCTTTTTACAAGCAAGAAACCCACCGCTTTTGCTGTTTTTGTTTTTTTTCTTTTTTGATTTTCTTACAAAAGTGTCATAATTTAAAGCTGGTAACTTGGTATAATTCTTTACGAACACACAATGGAATTTTTTTTGCACTAGACTGCCAAATAGCTTTTGATGTAATCATATATAAGTTATTAAGCAAAGTGTTAAGAGCTGTTCAATATTGTAATATTTTTATGTCTAAAAATTGATACTCCCATAAAGTCTAGTGTAGATAAGCTTTTAGAGTCTGCATGATTACAGGAAGATGCAATGGCACATACTCATACAAGGTGGCAGTCAAAAAACGCAAAATAGCATAACAATTAGTATAATTTTGCAATCAATGCAGCTATTCTGGACAGAACCCTTGTGTCAGTTTCCAAATTACTGTGTACTGCAAAGAGCCACCTATTTCTCCTGAAGCAGCTGAAACAAAAGACCATCTATGTGTGGATAATTTACGTGTAGATTCTAGAAATTAATCTACATTTAGAAAAATGTATATCCCAAGAAACACATATTTAATTTGATTTTGAACAATTGCATGGATATTTAAAGATGTAAACATCAAAATTGCAAAGTAAGTAAAACATTTAGAAATTTTGAAACTTTTCATCAGCTTTTTAATTCAATCACTGGGGGCGGTCTGTAATAACCAGATGAGATGCAGCAATAACCAAATTCAGCCCCCCACACACATCAATTTGTATTTGATGGAAGCAGCTGAGTTTTGCAGCTCAGCTGTTTGTTGCTGAAACTGTAAACTTTATGTTAGATGAAGTGAGTGTTCTGTACATTGACTTTTATAAAAACTACACCTTATACAGAGGTATAGGTAGGTTAGAAAGAAACTCCTTTGGTGGACTCAGTCTGCCAGGGTTTCTTTAGATTGCTATATCATAAAGGGTGTTTGGTTAGCATACATCTGCATCTATTTTGGTGCACATATGAAAATGGGTACAAATACTCTGATAGGTTTGAATGAAAGATTGTTGACCAATTGTAAAGAACAGCCAGGGAGCCCTAATCTAGGGCCTAGAGGCACCATGGCAAGGCAGAGGGTTGAAAGTGAAACAAGTGTAAATAAAGGGATATCATTGTACACAGTATTGCGTAGTGGACGTGTCAGGAATTTGGTTGGTCAAAGGGAGGGGAAAGGGGTGATGTGTGAAGGAAGCAATTTACCTCCTCTTATTTCCAGCTTGAATTGACAACCCACCCTCCCCTGGCTTGGCAACTTGGAGCTTCAACTCCCACCATAAGTTTTCTATGGGATTAAGATCTGGAGACTGGCTAGGCCAGTCCATGACCTTAATGTGCTTCTTTTTGAGTTACTCCTTTGTTGCCTTGGCTGTATGTTTTGGGTCATTGTCTTTCTGGAAGACCCAGCCACGATCCATTTTTAATTTCCTGGTGGAGGGAAGAGGTTGTCACTCAGGATTTTACAGTTCATGGCTCCATCCATTCTCCCATTGATGCAGTGAAGTAGTCCTGTGCCCTTAGCAGAGAAACATTCCCAAAACATAATGTTTCCACCTCCATGCTTGACAGTGGGGATGGTGTTCTTTGGATCATAGGCAGCATTTTTCTTCCTCCAAACACGGCTAGTTGAGTTATTGCCAAATACCTCAATTTTTGTCTCATCTGACCACAGCTCCTTCTCCAAATCACTCACAGAATCATCTAGGTGTTCATTGGCAAACTTCAGATGGGCCTGCACATGTGCCTTCTTGAGCAGGGGGACCTTGCGGGTACTGCAGGATTTTAAACCTTTATGGTGTAATGTGTTACCATTGGTTTTCTTGATGACTGTGGCCCAGCTGCCTTGAGATAATTAACAAGTTCCCCCCATGAAGTTTTAGGCTGATCTCTCACCTTCCTCATGATCAAGGATACCCCACGAGGTGAGATTTTGTATAGTGCCCCATATCGATATCGATTGACAGTCATTTTGTATTTCTTCCATTTTCTTACTATTGCACCAACAGTTTTCTCCTCGCCCATTGTCTTATGTGTGGTTTTGTGGCCCATTCAAGCTTTGTGCAGGTCTATGATCTTGTCCCTGACATCCTTAGAAAGCTCTTTGGTCTTGCCCATGTTGCAGAGGTTAGAGTCTGACAGATTAATTGAGTCTGTGGACGGAAGTCTTTTATAAAGGTGACTATGTAAAACAGCTGTCTTTAATGCAGGTAACAAGTTGATTAGGAGCGTCTAACTGGTTTGTAGGAGCCAGAACTCTTAATGGTTGTTAGGGGATCAAATACTTATTTCTCAGTGCAAAATGTAAATAAATTTATATAATTTATACAATGTGATTTTTCTGGATTTTATTTTGATATTCAATCTCTCAATGTTAAAATTAACCTACCCTTAAATTATAGACTGTTCATGTCTTTGTCAGTGGGCAAATGTACAAAATCAGCAAGGGATCAAATACTTATTTCCCCCACTGTATAACATGTATATGGGGATGTTTGGCTAATAGTCAAATAAAGGGGCCTTCGACGTAACTTTGTCACAGCGGTGGGGGATACGTCTGGCTCAAAGGCTTATTAAATGTCATATCCTTTGAATAAAGGGCAATTTTGGGGGATAATAATTGCAGTTGCATCCCAATACAAATACCCTTACTTCCTGGGCTAGTGTGGTGCAGCCAGGGAACTTTTTATTGGACATGGGGTTTGCCTCTTACCTGGACCTATTAGCCTGCATGCAGAGATTAAAGTGTTTACTGTCTTTATATATGTTGAGGACGCCATTTTGTGTCTTATCTGAAGTATATGGTATTTTAAGGATAAGATATTGGTTTAAGGTACATTACAATGATCAGATCTCTTAGCTTGTCATGAAAATTAGCAAAATTATTATTATAGCTATAAACTATAATATATTAGATTCCTTAGTTAAGAAAATGATACAAATATTTAATATGCAATATTTAGGATGAAAATGCTGTTTGTACTATACATTTTTTACAACAAAGAAAACAGTATTGGAGGCAACAAAATGCACTAAGAAAAACCATTGCAAGATTGACACAAGTCCATCAAGAATCATGCATAACATTAGACATAATTAATATGTATCTCCATTACATGTGCAGAATTATAGTGTAATATCATTATTTCCTCCACAAATAGAATGACATAGATGTGCCCGGTAGTTGCCCATCAGTAGGATAGCTTAGCTGTCATCTGGCAGTTCCCTAGCATGTCTTCTTTACAGATGGCACAAAGTATTGAAAAGGTCTGACCCCTTCCATGCATTCCCTTCCAAGTGATGCTTTTATAGAGCGATACCATCTTTAGCTGTAGATCAAAAATGTAAAACATATCTTTTTTTCCAGTATATTTAAAGGGAACTTGTCCGAACCATTTTAGAACTGAATCTAGTGATATGGCTTTCAAGGGAACCTGTCCCCCCCCCCCAGGCGGTTTTAACTTCAGTCTGCAGTGTGATTTCTAGAAGTGTGTTCTAAAAGTGTGGATTACATTAGAATTAAAACCTGAAAGATGTATACAGACTGTGCCCTGCTACCTGCCACCATCGCACTCTAACAAGCATCTCTATTCTTCCAACAGGTATGTTCACCCACCCAGTCCACCCAGCTCTCCTGCTGTCTGTCTGTGAAGTGCACATAGTACATCACCCAGCTTTGCGCATAGACTTTCCTCTGCTCCTAGCATTGTGATGGTATGCCTTTCAGCTAACCCCCAACTTACTCTGTGATATTTATGACCTTGTTTACTCAGGCTTGATTGTATGCATCTGGTCCACCCTTAATTCTCTGACCAAGATGAGCAGAGACCACTCCTCTCTGCTCCACACCTGAACGCACTTAGTTTTCCATATATTGCATAGCACAAGTCTGCTAGACTTCAGCCTGCAGTGTGATTTCTAGAAGTGTGTTCTAAAAGTGTGGATTACATTAGAATTAAAACCTGAATTGAACCTGAAGGGAACTGAAGGTAACTGGCCAGTCACTGCAAACAATGTTTCTGTTTGTTGTCACTTTTACCCCTATAATCTTTCACTTTCTGCTACCTCCCCCAATCCCCACACCAAGTAAGGAACTGTTCATCTCCTCTTCAATCCTCCCCATCCATCTCACCTCCTCCTCAGAACTGTTCCTTAACATACAATCCTCTGTCTCAAAGCACAGGCAGCCCCCTCACGCTCTCTCCTGCTCCCACCTGCTAACACTATCTCTGCTCCTTCTCACTGCTGGTGATATCTCTCCAAATCCTGGTCCTCCTCACCACATTCCCACAGTCATTTCTACCTCCCATCCACGCTCCATCACAAACTTCCGTAACCTCTCTAACCTTATACCCATTCGCCCAGCCCCCGCTTCCCCAGTCCCACTAACAGGAGCTCTGTGGAACGCTCGCTCTGTCTGTAACAAGCTTTCCTACATCCATGATCTTTTTGTTACTACCAAACTTTCCTTCCTTGCCATCACCGAAACCTGGCTCACCCCTTCTGACACAGCCTCTCCTGCTGCACTCTCTTACGGTGGCTTCCACCTTTCTCACACACCCCGCCCCAGCAGCAAGCATGGTGGAGGAGTTGGTTTTCTCCTGTCAGATAACTGCTCCTTCACCCCAATCCCACTGCCACACTCTGTTACCCTCCCTTCCTTTGAGGTGCACTCTGTGCGCATCTACTCCCCCTCCAACCTCCAACTGGCTGTCATTTACCGCCCCCCAGGGCCAGCCACCATCTTCTTTGACCACTTCACCACCTGGCTACTTCATTTCCTTTCTGCAGACATCCCCACTATCATCATGGGCGATTTCAACATCCCCATTGACACTTCCCTCTCAGCTGCCACTAAACTTCTATCTCTCTCTTCCTCCTTCGGCCTCACTCAATGGTCTTCTGCAGCCACTCACAAAGATGGTCACACACTGGACCTCATCTTCACCCGCCTCTGCTCCCTATCTAACCTCTCTAACTCACCTCTTCCTCTCTCTGACCACAACCTTCTCACATTCTCATCTCTCTCCACTCCATGTCTAGAGTCCCCACCCCACAAACTTTCACACCCTCGCAGAAATCTTAAACATCTTGACCTACATTCATTCTCTGAATCCCTCCTCCCTCTCACAGACATAAGTTCCATGCACAATGCGGATGACGCTGCCGCTCTATATAACACCACAATAGCTGTAGCTTTGGAATCTGCTGCCCCACTTACACATACCAAAGCTCGCAAAATCAACAGACAGCCCTGGCACACCAGCCTGACCAAAGAACTGAGGCGAGCTTCCAGGGCTGCTGAGCGCAGATGGAAAAGATCCCACTCCAACGACCACTTAATCACATTCAAACAGTCCCTCACTACTTTCAAGACCGCACTCGCCACAGCTAAACAAACCTACTTCTCATCTCTCATATCCTCCCTGTCTCACAACCCTAAACAGTTATTCAACACCTTCAATTCTCTCCTCCGTCCCCCAGCACCTCCTCCCTCCTCACTTATCTCTGCTGAAGACTTTGCCTCATTCTTCAAGCAGAAGATTGATAACATCAGAGACAGTTTTGATCAACAAGCCCCAGAGCCCTTCCTCCCAACTTCCCTACCCTCCACCTCCAAAACCAACTACTCCACCATTACAGAAGATCAACTCGCCACTCTACTCTCAAGATCGCATCTCACCACCTGTGCACTTGACCCGCTCCCATCCCACCTCATCCCAAACCTCACCACAATCTTCATCCCAACCCTAACCCATCTCTTCAACCTATCACTAACAACTGGTGTTTTCCCCTCAAGCTTTAAACATGCCTCCATCACACCTATCCTCAAAAAGCCCTCTCTTGACCCATCCTCTGTATCTAGCTATCGCCCTATATCACTTCTCCCCTATGCCTCAAAACTACTGGAACAACACGTCTACCTTGAACTGTCCTCCCATCTCTCTTCTTGCTCCCTCTTTGACCGCTTACAATCTGGCTTCCGGTCCACTGAAACTGCGCTAACTAAGGTCACCAATGACCTCTTAACCGCCAAGAGCAAGCGACACTACTCTGTTCTCCTCCTCCTCGACCTGTCGGCTGCCTTTGACACAGTGGACCATTCCCTATTATTACAGATCCTCTCATCCCTTGGCATCACAGACTTGGCCCTATCCTGGATCTCATCATACCTAACAGACCGGACATTCAGCATCTCCCACTCACACACCACCTCCTCACCTCACCCCCTATCTGTCGGAGTCCCACAAGGTTCAGTCCTTGGGCCCCTGCTCTTCTCCATTTACACCTTTGGCCTGGGACAGCTCATAGAATCTCATGGCTTTCAGTATCACCTCTATGCTGATGACACACAGATCTACATCTCTGGACCAGATATCACCTCCCTACTAACCAGAATCCCTCAATGTCTGTCCACTATTTCATCCTTCTTCTCCGCTAAATTTCTGAAACTTAACATGGACAAAACAGAATTCATCATCTTTCCCCCATCTCACGTGACCCCCCCAACGAACCTATCCATTACAGTAAATGGCTGCCCACTCTCCCCAGTCCCACAAGCTCGCTGCCTCGGGGTTATCCTTGATGCCGATCTCTCCTTCAAACCACATATCCAAGCCCTTTCCACTTCCTGCCGACTTCAACTCAAAAATATTGCACGAATCCGTTCATTCCTCAACCAAAAATCTGCAAAAACCCTAGTCCATGCCCTCATCATCTCTTGCCTTGACTACTGCAACCTCCTGCTCTGTGGCCTCCCCTCAAACACTCTCGCACCCCTCCAATCTATTCTAAACTCTGCTGCCCGACTAATCCACCTGTCCCCCCGCTATTCTCCGGCCTCTCCCCTCTGTCAATCCCTTCACTGGCTCCCCATTGCCCAGAGACTCCAGTACAAAACCCTAACCATGACGTACAAAGCCATCCACAACCTGTCTCCTCCTTACATCTGTGACCTCATCTCCCGGTACTTTCCTACACGCAACCTCCGATCCTCACAAGATCTCCTTCTCTACTCCCCTCTTATCTCCTCTTCCCACAATCGTATACAAGATTTCTCTCGCGTATCACCCCTACTCTGGAACCCTCTACCACAACACATCAGACTCTCGCCCACCATCGAAACCTTCAAAAAGAATCTGAAGACTCACCTCTTCCGACAAGCCTACAACCTGCAGTAACCACCGATCGACCAAACCGCTGCATGACCAGCTCTACCCTCACCTACTGTATCCTCACCCATCCCTTGTAGATTGTGAGCCTTCGCGGGCAGGGTCCTCTCTCCTACTGTACCAGTTATGACTTGTATTGTTCAAGATTATTGTACTTGTTTTTATTATGTATACCCCTCCTCACTTGTAAAGCGCCATGGAATAAATGGCGCTATAACAATAAATAAATAATAATAATAATAAATAAAAGAGCCACCTTCTGCAGCACTACTGCTGCATTCTGTCAAGGTGGCTCTTTTAGTTGGGGTCCCTTCCAATGCTAAAATACTTATTTTTATAATTTGCCCCTCATACCTGTAGTCTGTCCGGGGGCATGACTTTTCCCCCTGACACAAACGCCTCCCAGCCATCCCTCAGCCCCTCCGTGTGCTGGGAACTGCCTTCTCTGCCTTCATTTACGTCTCCGCTACCTGCACTGTACACTGTATGTGTACTTTTATTGGTTTTTTTTATTTACATAAAGAAATGTATTTATTGAAACAATATTTTTTTTTCTATATTTGGAAATTTTTTTTAAATATTTTTACACGGTATAATATTTTTTTTCTTACTTTTTTACATTGTCCCAGGGTGGAACATCACTGTATAAAGTCAATTCGTAAGTATTCTGTATGTAGTTAATCTTCATATATACATAATCACTATATGTATTTAATCCTTATATGTACTTATTAATCTTTGTATATTAACATATACAAAAGTGTACGCACTCACACTATTCAATCATACTATTCCTTGAATTTTGTAGTTTGAAATAAAATTATGTTGTATTGCAAGTATTAGCCTTATTTAAAGCCATATCTGAACCTTAGTGTTAAAAACATGGTAAATAAAATTGCCAAATTCTCCTGTAAGTAATTCTGCAAAGAGGGAACCATCATACCATTAAAAAATATGAGTGGATTTTCATGGGCACATCCAGTATGTGGGTTCCAAGACGTAATGGGGTGCATATTACTATGCAGCAGGGCTACCTTTGCTGCCAATGTGTAAAACAAAGGAGAATGGAGTACAAAATGCATGTTGTGAAGTGGATTTTCAGAAGCCCATCCAGTATGTGGGTTCAAAGGCTTATTGGGGTGCATATGAATTGGTATCAGGGCAGGCCTTGAATTCAGTGCAACGCTTTTTCTTATGAAAGGGGTATTGTGGTGCGTCGTAATTCTTGGCAACCCATCCACTCACAGCATAGGCTACAACAGCTTAGGAGACCCACTGTTTCATAATGGCCCTTTAAGAAGATTAATGCCGCCTGATGCACCAGTAAAAATAGGCTCTGTGACTTTAAGAGTCCCTCCTTCATAAATGAAACAAGATGGGTCTGCGTATGTGTCACACACCACATGGCCAGCTAGGGTTGTTAAATGTTACAATGACATTTCCCAGTGAATGCATTTGTAGTGGTTGCAAGCAATGTTAAAGTTGAAAATGGCTTCAAAAACGCAGCGTCTGAACTAAGCCTAAGTGGGGGAGGAAATTTTCGGTCTGGGGTTAAATATTTGGCCTTACAGGCAAGACCTTAACCTGCAAAGGATGTACCTTGACATATTTCCTAGCAAAATCCGTTTTGGTTTCGTTTTAGTGTGTTTTTTGTTGCACTGGGAAAAATGGCATGAATATCGGAAACAAATGTTTACAGCTGTGAACTAGGAGTCAGGAATGCTTCCAGAGGCAATCCCCATGATGTCCCTGTGTCTTTTGAGCAGTGTTTCCATCATTTTCAGATGTTTTTAGACCTTAAAAGGACCCCCAGGGGGATCACGGTAAAAATACTCGGGTTTCCCATAGACTTACATTGGGCTTGTTGTTCTGGCTGAATACCCGAGTATTCCAATTTGCTCGACCCGAGCAACGAGCACCCAAGCATTTTAGTGCTCGCTCATCACTAGTCACATGCTTCCACTTGTCTGCTTTTGGAGGTTCTCTGACACTTTCTTCACCTTCTGTGACCAGTAGAGATGCTTCTGTTCTGTCTATGAAGTCTTCAATTTCTTTGAGTTTCAAAATTGCAATTCTTTCTTCCAGACCCTGCACTTTTACTTCTAAAAGGGCCAGTAGTCTACACTTCTGGCAGGTGAAGTTGGATTCTTCTTCTGGTCGATCTGTGAACATGTAGCACATGTTGCAGCTCACCATGTAGGTTGTCACATCTGCCATGTTGCTCCTAGATCCTGCTGACTTGCTATGTGTCTTCCTTCTTATGTAATCTACTGTGTGTAACCTTCTTGTGTAATCTACTTAATCAGCTAAGCTTTCTGGCAATAATGTCCTAGAGGTAAAAAATCATGCTTTTCCCAGAATGCACCTGGAACATGCAAATTGTCCTCCTCAAGCTTCAGTTCTTGGTTTGTCGATGCTTTCTAAGCAGCTAGTACCAGCTGTACTCAAAGATCTTCTTGCTGAGGGAGACTCTTCGCTTTCCCCAGAAGGCACCTGGAATATGCAAACTGTCCTCCTCAAGCTTCAATCCCTTCAATTCAGTTTGAACAAGGTTTTAAACCTTAACTCATGAGAAAATAGCAAAGCGTTTTCAATTTGCTGTTTCCTCAGTACGAAATGTAATTAAGAAATGGCAGTTAACAGGAACAGTGGAGGTCAACATAAGGTACGAAAGACCAAGCAAAATTTCAATGAGAGCTGCTCATAGGATTGCTAGAGAGGCAAATCAGAACCCACTGCTTGACATTAAAAGACCATCAGAAAGATTTAGCAGACTCTGGAGTTATGGGACATTGTTCTAGTGTTCAAAGACAACTGCACAAATATGGTCTTCATAGAAGACTTATCAGACGAAATGTATCCTCACTAGTGATGAGCAAATATACTTGGTACTCGAGATTTCCCAAGCACACTCGGGTTTCCTTCGAGTATTTTTAAGCACTTGGAGATTAAGTTTTCAGTGCCGCAGCTGAATGATTTACATCTGTTAGCCAGCATAAGTACATATGGGGGTTGCCTGGTTGCTAGGGAATCCCCACATGTAATGAAGCTGGCTAACAGATGTAAATCATTCAGCTGCAGCGCTGAAAACTAAATCTCCGAGTACTTACAAATACTCGGAGGACACCCGAGCGTGCTCAGGAAATCTGGAGTACCGAGTATATTTGCTCATCACTAATCCTCACTATAAAATTCACACATAAAAATCCACAATAGAATACTTCAAAAGGCACAAGCTGAAGCTTTTGGAATGGCCCTCAAAGTCCCCTGATCTGAACATCATTGAAAATCTGTGGCTAGACCTCAAAATAGCAGTGTATGCAAGATGACCCAGGAATCTCACAGAACTGGAAGATATTTCCAAGGAATTGAAGACAAGAGTTGAAAGACTCTTGGCTGGCTACAAAAAGTGGTTACAAGCTGTAATACTTTCAAACGGGGTTGCTTCTAGGCACTAACTATGCAGGGTACCCAAAATGTTGCATTGACTCAATTTCCTTTTTGTAATTTTAAAAATGCAAAAGATATATATATATTCATCTTTAACTTTAAGCATTTTAGAGGTCAGTTACCGTATATACTCGTGTATAATCTGAGTTTTTCAGCACTTTTTTGTGCTGAAAACGCCCCTTTCAGCTTATACATGAGTCATTGTCCCAGAAAGATGGTGGGGGAAGGGGAGTGGCTGAGCAGCGGGTCACAGAGGCAGGAGCCAGCGGCTGCGGCTAAAGCCTATGCCTGCAGCTAAAGAGAAGTGAATATTCACTTTCCTTATAGCATGCACAGTTACAGCCGCAGTCGCAGGCTTCCAGCAGTGGCCAGGCTATCATAGGTGCCCACTCATTAAGGTAATGAATACTCACCTCTCTCCACTCCCATAGGTGTGGAATGAATGTTCATTACCTTAATGAGCGGGGACACATGATCACTCGGCCGGAATTGCTGCTGGCAGTGGAACGAGATGCAGTGAGGGTGCGCAGGGAAGGTAATTAGGAAGTTTTTTTTATAGGAACCACGCACCAAAGACAGGGATGGGGAGCCATGCATACAAAGATGTGGATAAGGAGCAATGCATACAAGGACGGGGATAAGGAGCCATGCATACAAGGACAGGGATGGGAAGCCATGCATACAAGGACAGGGATGGGGAAGCCATGCATTCAAGAACAGGGATGAGGGGACAATGCATACCCAACTTATACTAGAGTCAAAAAGCTTGCCATGTTTTTCGTAGCAAAATTAAGTGCCTCGGCTTATATTCAGGTTAGCTTATACTCGAGTAAATACGGTAAGTTTTAAATTGGTTCATGGTCATTTTACAATTTAGTGCAAACTGATATTTTTTGAGTGAAAACCTTGAATTTGTAAGATATATAAAGCAATGTATATATGTGACCTTCTTTACCCTTCCTTTTGAACATTCTGCTCATCTCTAGTAGCAGGTACACCACAATTTATTCAGCAAGCTTGTTAGAGTCTATTGAATAACAGTAGTAACAACTAATATTTTTTTTATGAACCACAATCAGGTTTTGAGAACGTTAGTGCAAAGGATCTGAATACTTATGACCATGTGATTTCAGTTTTTATTTTTTAATAAATTTGCAAAAATTACTACATTTTTGTTTTTTTTCAGTCAAGATGGGGTGCAGAGTGTACATTAATGAGAAAAAAAAACAATTTGAATTTACCAAATGGCTGCAATGAAAGAAAGAATGAAAAATTTTAAGGGGTATGAATGCTTTCCATACCCACTGTATAACAAGATATGTGGCACAAGATTTTGTTTCAGATGTAAAGCTTTACATGTTACATGTGTGATCACGATTAGTGATGAGCGAATACACTCGTTACTCGAGATTTCCTGAGCACGCTTGGGTGTCCTCCGAGTATTTTTTAGTGCTCAGAGTTTTAGATTTTCTTGCCGCAGCTGAATGATTTACATCTGTTAGCCAGCATAAGTACATGTGGGGGTTGCCTAGTTGGTAGGGAATCCCCACATGTACTTATGCTGGCTAACAGATGTAAATCATTCAGCTGCGGCAAGGAAAACTAAATCTCCGAGCACTAAAAAATACTCGGAGGACCCCAGAGCATTCTCAGGAAATCTCGAGTAACGAGTATATTCGCTCATCAGTAGTGTTGAGCATTCCGATACTGCAAGTATCGGGTATCGGCCGATACTTGCTGTATCGGAATTTCCGATACCGAGATCCGATACTTTTGTGGTATCGGGTATCGGGTATCGCAACAACATTAATGTAATAATGTGTAAAAAAGAGAATTAAAATAAAAAATATCGCTATACTCACCTGTCCGACGCAGCCGGGACCTCAGCGAGGGAACCGGCAGCGTTGTTTGTTTAAATTTCGCGCTTTTACTTGGTTACGTGAAGTCCCGGCTTGTGATTGGTCAGGGCGGCCATGTTGCCGGGACGCGGACCAATCACAGCAAGCCGTGACGAAATTACGTCACGGCTTGCTGTGATTGGTCCGCGTCCCGGCAACATGGCCGCCATTAACCAATCACAAGCCGTGACGTCACGGGAGGCTGGACATGCGCGTATTTTGAAAAGCGCGCGTGTCCAGCCTCCAGTGACGTCCCGGCAACATGGCCGCCATTAACCAATCACAAGCCGTGACGTCACGGGAGGCTGGACATGCGCGTATTTTGAAAAGCGCGCGTGTCCAGCCTCCAGTGACGTCCCGGCAACATGGCCGCCATTAACCAATCACAAGCCGTGATGTCACGGGAGGCTGGACATGCGCGTATTTTGAAAAGCGCGCGTGTCCAGCCTCCAGTGACGTCCCGGCAACATGGCCGCCATTAACCAATCACAAGCCGGGACGTCACGGGAGGCTGGACATGCGCGTATTTTGAAAAGCGCGCGTGTCCAGCCTCCAGTGACGTCCCGGCAACATGGCCGCCATTAACCAATCACAAGCCGGGACGTCACTGGAGGCTGGACACGCGCGCTTTTTAAAATACGCGCGTGTCCAGCCTCCCGTGACGTCACGGCTTGTGATTGGTTAATGGCGGCCATGTTGCCGGGACGCGGACCAATCACAGCAAGCCGTGACGTAATTTCGTCACGGCTTGCTGTGATTGGTCCGCGTCCCGGCAACATGGCGCCGTGACCAATCATAAGCCGGGACGTCACTGGAGGCTGGACACGCGCGCTTTTCAAAATACGCGCATGTCCAGCCTCCCGTGACGTCACGGCTTGTGATTGGTTAATGGCGGCCATGTTGCCGGGACGCGGACCAATCACAGCAAGCCGTGACGTAATTTCGTCACGGCTTGCTGTGATTGGTCCGCGTCCCGGCAACATGGCCGCCCTGACCAATCACAAGCCGGGACTTCACGTAACCAAGTAAAAGCGCGAATTTTAAACAAACAACGCTGCCGCTTCCCTCGCTGAGGTCCCGGCTGCGTCGGACAGGTGAGTATAGCGATATTTTTTATTTTAATTCTTTATTTTACACATTAATATGGTTCCCAGGGCCTGAAGGAGAGTTTCTCTCCTTCAGACCCTGGGAACCATCAGGGATACCGTCCGATACTTGAGTCCCATTGACTTGTATTGGTATCGGGTATCGGTATCGGATTGGATCCGATACTTTGCCGGTATCGGCCGATACTTTCCGATACCGATACTTTCAAGTATCGGACGGTATCGCTCAACACTACTCATCACTAATCACAATGTGTTTGTGATGTAGGTTGCAGCCCACGATGTGTAAAGCAAAAAGTCTGGCATGAGACTCATACAAAAGTCATTTTTATCTTTCATTGTTTGATTATTTATCAGCTATTACCGTATTTTCCGGCGTATAAGATGACTTTTTAACCCCTAAAAATTAGGACAGGACCTTCGATGACATCGCGGTCACATGAGCGGTCACGTGAGCGGTCGCAGGTCCTTCACTCACTGCATTCTTAGGAACGGAGGCAGACGCTTGCACCACTGAGGTCCAGGGTCCGTCAGAGGGGTGAGTATATCCATATTTTTTATTTTTATTCTTTATTTTTTACATGAATATGGATCCCAGGGCCTGAAGGAGAGTCTCCTCTCCTCCAGACCCTGGGAACCACACGCTGTATAAGATGACTGGGCGTATAAGATGACCCCCGTCTTATACGGCGGGTATATCCCAAATTCCATATTTTATATGGAAAAGTTGGGGGTCGTCTTATACGCCCAGTCGTCTTATACACCAGAAAATACGGTACTTATATAAAAACCTGAGGCAAAAATAGATATATTTTCAATAAAGGGGTTATGCAGGACTTTATCATTTTATTTACTATTTAACTAAGAATAAACAGACAAGTAATTACTAACTAAATGCCTGTCTTGTCCAGCTCCGATCTCTGCCGGCACACAAGGGTTGTTGATCGCTCCTGCCAATAATTCTGCAGCTTCCGCTAATGTCACATTGACAGTGCAGTGGCTTCACTTCTACTCTGCTCTGTTGACAGGGTATGACTGTCTGTCACACTCGTGCCTAGACTGGTTGGCACGGGCGTGCGGGGTGTGGCTCTACTGTGCCACAAACCAGACTACTCTGGAAGGGGCATAACTAAGTAGCTTCCTTGGTGTTCGCTAGAGCCTCTGATGGTGAGGTCAGGCTTGTGTGGCAGGAAGCTACCAGGTACTACTCCAGGGTGATGTTTGACTGTGGCTGCTAATCCCATCGGGGGACGGAGCACAGCAGGTAGTCAGGCAGGAAGGCGGGCACGGCTGAGACACAGGACAGGCAGGCAGGCATGGCAGGTACTCAGGCAGGACAGGAGGACTGAACTGGTACACTGGCAGGACCGGTAGGGACTGGTATACAGGCAGGCACGGCTGGTATAAGGGAACAGGTAAGGACCTGTTCAGACAGGAGGAATGGAGGTAGAGAAAGACCGCAATAGTGGATGCAAAGCAGAAGCACAGGAGGTAAAACCAAGAGAAGGAGGCGCAGCCAAGAACAGAAACGCAGGAGGTGGAGCCAAAACCAAGAGGCGGAGCCAAGAACAGAAACACAGGAGGTGGAGCCGAGAGCAGAAATGCAGGAGGCAGAGCCAAAAGCAGAGATATAGAAACAGAGTAAAGTAGAACTGCAAGGAGCGGAGCAAGATAGAACCGCAAGGAGCTCAAGCCAGGTAGAACTGCAAGGAGCAGAGCCAGGAAGAACCGCAAGGAGCAGAGCCAGGTAGAACCACAAGGAGCAGGACAGGGAAGAACCGCAAGGAGCAGAACCAGGTAGAACCACAAGGAGCGGAGCCCAGTAGAACTGCAAGGAACCGAGCAGGGAAAAACCACAATGAGCGGAGCCAGGCAGAACAGCAAGGAGCGAAGCTGCAGAGCGAGAGCTGAGCAGAGCCGCAGAGCAGAGGGCAGAGCAAGGCCACAGAGTGCAGAGCTGAGTGCAGAGCAAAGCTACAGCGTGCAGAACCGAGTACAAAGCAGAGCCACAGAGTGCACAGCTGAGAGCAGAGCAAAGCAAGACAGAGAGCACAGAGCCAAGAGCAGAGCAAAGCTAGATACAGAGTATGCAAAGCAGAGAAAGCAAACTAAGACAGGGATATAAATGGACACAGGAACAGGACTAGTCTAAGACAGGGTCAGGAATGGGGCAACGCACAGACACAAGGACACAAGCCAGGGTATTATGCCCTACTGGGTGGCAGACTAGGACACAGGCCAGGGTACAATGCCCCACTGGATGACAGACACAGGTCACAGACCAGGGTACAGCACCCCACTGGGTGGTGAACACAGAATTCAGAACACAGGGACCTGGCACCTCAGCAGCAAGGAACTGACTGAGGAAGTACATTGCACAGGCCCCCACCAATGGGTGGGGAAGTCTTAAGTACAGGAAGCCTCATGGCAATTGTCCGGGGGTACCTTAGCAAGGTGCACACAGCCTCAATAAGAAACAGGAGTTGCTGGCTCTGCCCCCCATGCACACAGACAGAAGGTATACACAAAGCAAGCAGGAGACATAAGGCACACAGCATGGAGCCGGCAGCAGAGATAAGTCAGAACATAGCCCAGGGAAGTGAGTGAATTTGTGTGTATAGCAGATGGGGGATGGGAGGCCATGCAGCGATGCCAGCAGGGTTGTTACACTGTCTGTGTCATGCTGATTGATAATTGGCTCCCCATTGGATAACAGTGGGAAGCTGACCGTCAATCAGCATGATGTCGCCAGTCATGTCCCGTCGCCAGTGTAGTCCAGTAAAAGAAGAGCTGCTCTTTTGATGTGGAACAGCTGAATCTCTGGCAGGAGAGATCAGCAATCAATAAAACAGGTGCATAGTTTCTAACTACTTAGCTACCTGCCTACTAATTTTTTGGCTTGTAGTGAAAAAATAATTCAGTTCTATATGACCCCTTTAAAAATGTATTAACCCCATGCAAGAACTGTAAAGCAGAGCATGTATAGCTATGGTAACTGGGTAACTGGGTCCTAAGTGTCATTCATTTTTACAAAAAATTTAAAAAGTGGAATTATTATTATTATTATTATTATTTATTGTTATTAGTGTTGAGCGATACCGTCCGATACTTGAAAGTATCGGTATCGGAAAGTATCGGCCGATACCGGCAAAATATCGGATCCAATCCGATACCGATACCCGATACCAATACAAGTCAATGGGACTCATGTATCGGACGGTATTCCTGATGGTTCCCAGGGTCTGAAGGAGAGGAAACTCTCCTTCAGGCCCTGGGAACCATATAAATGTGTAAAAGAAAGAATTAAAATAAAAAATATCGCTATCCTCACCTCTCCGACGCAGCCGGGACTTCAGCGAGGGAACCGGCAGCGTTGTTTGTTTAAAATTCGCGCTATTACTTGGTTACGTGAATTCCCGGCTTGTGATTGGTCAGGTCGGCCATGTTGCCGGGACGCGGACCAATAACAGCAAGCCGTGACGAAATTACGTCACGGCTTGCTGTGATTGGTCCGCGTCCCGGCAATATGGCCGCCCTGACCAATCACAAGCCGTGACATCACGGGAGGCTGGACACGCGCTCATTTTAAAATGGGCGCGTGTCCAGCCTCCCGTGACGTCACGGCTTGTGATTGGTTGCGCCGCGGTCAACCAATCACAAGCCGGGAGGCTGGACGCGCTCATTTTAAAATGGGCGCGTGTCCAGCCTCCCGTGACATCACGGCTTGTGATTGGTTGCGCCGCGGTCAACCAATCACAAGCCGGGAGGCTGGACACGCGCTCATTTTAAAATGGGCGCGTGTCCAGCCTCCCGTGACGTCACGGCTTGTGATTGGTTGCGCCGCGGTCAACCAATCACAAGCCGGGAGGCTGGACGCGCTCATTTTAAAATGGGCGCGTGTCCAGCCTCCCGTGACGTCACGGCTTGTGATTGGTTGCGCCGCGGTCAACCAATCACAAGCCGGGAGGCTGGACGCGCTCATTTTAAAATGGGCGCGTGTCCAGCCTCCCGTGACGTCACGGCTTGTGATTGGTTGACCGCGGCGCAACCAATCACAAGCCGTGACGTCACGGGAGGCTGGACACGCGCCCATTTTAAAATGAGCGCGTCCAGCCTCCCGGCTTGTGATTGGTTGACCGCGGCGCAACCAATCACAAGCCGTGACGTCACGGGAGGCTGGACACGCGCCCATTTTAAAATGAGCGCGTCCAGCCTCCCGGCTTGTGATTGGTTGACCGCGGCGCAACCAATCACAAGCCGTGACGTCACGGGAGGCTGGACACGCGCCCATTTTAAAATGAGCGCGTGTCCAGCCTCCCGGCTTGTGATTGGTTGACCGCGGCGCAACCAATCACAAGCCGTGACGTCACGGGAGGCTGGACACGCGCCCATTTTAAAATGAGCGCGTCCAGCCTCCCGGCTTGTGATTGGTTGACCGCGGCGCAACCAATCACAAGCCGGGAGGCTGGACGCGCTCATTTTAAAATGGGCGCGTGTCCAGCCTCCCGTGACGTCACGGCTTGTGATTGGTCAGGGCGGCCATATTGCCGGGACGCGGACCAATCACAGCAAGCCGTGACGTAATTTCGTCACGGCTTGCTGTGATTGGTCCGCGTCCCGGCAACGTGGCCGACCTGACCAATCACAAGCCGGGAATTCACGTAACCAAGTAATAGCGCGAATTTTAAACAAACAACGCTGCCGGTTCCCTCGCTGAAGTCCCGGCTGCGTCGGAGAGGTGAGTATAGCGATATTTTTTATTTTAATTCTCTCTTTTACACATTTTAACATTAATGTTGTTGCGATACCCGATACCCGATACCACAAGAGTATCGGAATCCCGGTATCGGAATTCCGATACAGCAAGTATCGGCCGATACCCGATACTTGCAGCATCGGAATGCTCAACACTAATTGTTATAGCGCCATTTATTCCATGGCGCTTTACATGTGAGGAGGGGTATACATAATAAAGACAAGTACAATAATCTTAAACAATACAAGTCATAACTGGTACAGGAGGAGTGAGGACCCTGCCCGCAAGGGCTCACAATCTACAAGGGATGGGTGAGAATACAGTAGGTGAGGATAGAGCTGGTCATGCAGCGGTTTGGTTGATCGGTGGTTACTGCAGGTTGTAGGCTTGTCGGAAGAGGTGGGTCTTCAGGTTCTTTTTGAAGATTTCGATGGTAGGTGAGAGTCTGATGTGTTGTGGTAGAGAGTTCCAGAGTAGGGGTGATACACGAGAGAAATCTTGTATGCTATTGTGGGAAGAAGAGATAAGAGGGGAGTAGAGAAGGAGATCTTCTGAGGATCGGAGGTTGCGTGTAGGTAAGTACTGGGAGACGAGGTCACAGATGTATGGAGGAGACAGGTTGTGGATGGCTTTGTACGTCACGGTTAGGGTTTAGGGTTAGGAATAAAAACATTTAATTAAAAAGCTTACTGAAAATTGTAAACCCACTTCCATCAATTGCATAGATGCAAAGGCTCTCAAGAGTATTAGTAAAATGTCAAATTTGATTAACTCATGATCTTTATTCTGGCATAAATTATAAAGAATAACATATCCATGGAGACTGAGTTGTTATTATTCCATTTCAAAGCTCAGTTAGGCACTAGTTAGATAATATACTTTAATTAAGACATTTTCTTTTGTTGATCTTATCAATGTTCCATGATAATGTTATTTACCTTTCAGGGAGCAATAATTATAACTGTAGTTAATATAAAAATGCACTAATGTTCTCAAAACCTGATTGTGGTTCATAAAAAAATAATTAGTTTCTACTACTGTTATTCAATAAACTCTAACAAGCTTGCTGAATAAATTGAGGTGTACTTGCTACAAGAGATGAGCATAATGTTTGAAGTTAGAAAACACCGACTTTGAAATTTTTTTCTCAAAGATCTGATTTGAGGCAAATAAATGCGGATTTAAATACTGGAAAGGGATGAGAGATAGCTATACAAACAATATGCATTTTCTTAGCGGGTTAATCTAGAGAGGGAATCCAGCTCTGCCGTAGCTATCGCTATTACTGCACCCAACTGCAATCTACTTCTAACCACTGAACACGATATGAAATCAGATCTATAAACTGGGATGTATGTCATAACTGCTAGATATTACTGGGAATCCCGCTAGGCCACGTTAAAAGGGTTAACTCCACTCTCTGATTTTTTACCAGTGTGGGAAATGCAAAAGAGCGGTTGTTCAAGCAAGAAGAAGCAGCACTGGACATTCAGTAGAGTTGGAATGACAGAAGCTTGAGGTCTACCACAGCTATTTACATATTAATTCAAATGCTGATTTCACAGTAATGGAGAAATGGACTGGCCATTTAATGGACTTGTCTTCACAACAGCTACATGTGCATATAAATAAATAAAAAAAATCAACTGGGATACAAGTTAGTATGAATGCAAAATAGGAGATTGCTCACACTGGCCATAAAATAGACAAATCCCAAGACAGAAAAAAAGTGAAAAATACCCTGCTGTAGGTAAATAAGTAAAAGCAATAGTGCACATTAATAACATTGGGTACTTAGTAAACACCATTTTTGATGAAAATAAGCGAAAAAGCCATCCCACCAACGTCAAGGTGTACCCAAGTTTGAGATGGTCCTAACTTACCATGCAACATAGTGACGTCCTGTGTGACTAAGGGGTGAAAGAAACAGGTGAAAAACATTTTCATGTTTGGGACATGGTCCTGCTCAGCCTTCAATACCAACTTGTATGCCAATTTATTTTTTCCTCTTTCATGACACCACTCTCTTGCCAAGATTGAGAGCTGCCCGCAGAGGAAACTCATTCATGTGCTCACTGTATGAGGTCTGGAGTGCTGCACACAGCTTTTTCTCTTCATCAGACACTCTACATAGGTAGACACAAAAGAGAAGAGTAAGGGCTCTGTGCTTCACTCTGGTATCACACAAAGGTTGCATCATGCAAACTATTAATCATATGGAATAAATTTGGCAGATAACTAATGTGGTGATTTTAAAAGTAAATCTACAATTTTTATAAAGTTATATCCCTCATAAGACCATATACTTAGTTAACTTGCAGCAGGGAAACTGCAATATCATGAAATGTTTCAGAATAAGCTTTATTGTGTGTACAGGTGAAATAGCACCATTTATGACCATTACGTGGCTTGCATTCTATATGTTGACCAGTTTTTTCATTTGCAGGCTCTATCTGTAATTTACAGTCCACTGGTAGCTGGAGGAGGAGTTGAGCTGAAGTGATTTCTTCCATAGACAGCTCAGCACAGAGACAGATTCTCGCTCTTCTTCACTTTTTAGATCACAGAGATTAGCTGCAGCAACATGAAGGGCATTGAATAGCAGAGCTCAGCTGTGGAGATTTGAATAAAGCCTGACTTTCAGTCACTTTATAGCTCACAAAGATAAGCCAGAGCAACTTAGAAAACATTATGCAGCAGAGCTGTGCTGTCTTGATCTGAATCAAGCTCTGCTGTGAGGTAAAACACTTGTTACAGAGCTATAGAATCAAGGGTACCACCACCAGCAATTCACAAATGTGACAATCAATCAAGTTTAAAAGCAGTATTTTTATTAGAACAAATCGTAAAGACAAGATATATAAACAAAGACAAAGTGCCTCAGCGTGTGAGGGACATCTGGCGAGAGCAGTAATAGTAGGCCAGTACCATCACCAGTGAGCCATGCTAAAATAGAATACAGTACAGGGAGGAACATAATATAGCAGAAAATCCAACCACATGATGCAGAGAGAGATTTTAATAAATGACATAGTGTATATGCATGATTGAATACTGTACCCCCAAAAACCAAAGTAGCTAAAGTGCAAGTGCCAATGTGCATAAAGGAAAAGGGTATTGATATCAGGGGTTGCTGGCAGGAGGGACGTCTGGCGACAACAGGGTGAGCTCAGCAGTCACCTTCACTATAGGTACAGTATTTATTATAATTATGCACATTTTTTATATCATATTGTTAGAGCTATGCACAATCTTTTGGCCCTTTCTACTTTTCATAGATGATAATGGGTGTGTCACATGCCACCTGCAGTCCATCTACTCTGAGAAAGAAGTACCTCTACTATTGATCTGTGCAGTTTGCCAAAAGTACTTTTCCTTTTTAACCGCTATATATTGCAGCCAGTTTCAGTTTTTTTTTTGTTTTCATGTTTTCCTTCCTGTCTTTCAGGAGCTATAACTTTTTAATTTTTCTGTCCACAGAGCCATATGAGGGCTTGTTTGCAGGCCAAATTGTACTATGAATGACACCATACATTTAATCAGGTCAAGCAGGAAAGCAGGAAAAAAATCTAAGTGCTTTCAAATTGCAAAGTAAGTGCAATTCCACAATTGTTTTTTTATTTTTTTTTATTTACATTGTTCATTATACAGTAAAACTGACCAGACAATATGATTCTTTGAGGCTACATTTACACTTGCGTACCGGGGCATTGCAGAGGGCTGCATACTTCCTCCATTTAGCTCCGCCCACTTCCACACTTCTTCAGTTTACGTCCGCCTACTTCTGTATGCGTCCTGTGTACCTATCTTTAACATTGGGTACGCAGGACATGTGGATGTATGCAGATGTATGCGGATGCGTTGTTTTGACTCGCCCACCGACCGCAGGGGAATGCAACTTGTTGCGTTGTGTGCGGATGATGGGTGCGTCAAAACGACGTATCTGCATACATCCACATACATCCGCATGTCCTAAGTACCCAATGTTAAAGATAGGTATGCCGGACGCATGCAGAAGTAGGTGGACCTAAACTAAAGAAGTGCAAAAGTGGGTGAAGCTTAAGAGAGGAAGCACGCAGGCCTCCGCAAAGCCCCGGTATGCAAGTGTGGACCCAGGGTAAGGCAGTATGAATATGCAGATACCAAAAATGTATTTTTTTATTTAAGTGGTGGAAAAATTTCTGAAATTTGTAAAAAATATTCTTGTCTTACCATTTTCTGAGACCTGTAAAGATTACAATTTTCTCTATGTGTGTCTATTTGAGCTTTAATTTTTGCCCCCCCCCCCCCTGAGCTGATATTTTTACTGATAGCATTTTGGGATAGATACAATGTTTTGATCACCTCTTATTACATTTTAATGGAATATTGCACCGGCCAAAAAAATGCAATTCTGGAGTTCAATTGTTTTTCTCGTTAACGTCATTTACCAATTGGATACATTTATTTTCTATTTTGATGGATTGAACTTTTATGATACCAAATATATTTATTTTTAATTGCTTAATTTTTAATGGAACAAAAAGGGGTTGATTTGAACTTTTATATTTTTTCAGATTTTTAAAAACTTTTTTCCATTTTTTAATATATTTGTTAGTCCTCTTATGAGAATTGAACCTGCGATTGTCTGATCACTTGTGCTACAGCAGTGCTATGTATAAGGAAAATCAAGGTCTCCTATGAATGCCAGATATAGAATGGCTTTCACAGGAGTACTGTAAGAACAGACACGAGGATCTTCAGCGGGACCTTTGAATGTCATGGCAACTCATTGGAGCCTCGTAATCACATTACAGGCATGCTAATGGGCTCATAAAATGATGAGCCCACCTACCGGCGAGTATTAATTGCTGCTGTCAGAAATTAACTACCAGCATTTAACAAGTTAACAGCAACAGGCGGAGCTCTTAGAGGCAGATGATGGATGAAAAATTCAGCCATCTGCCGGGAAAGATTCGGGCTTGGCGTGCGAGCCCACATCAAAGTCAGATAATATATGATTATTTAGGGGATAGTATCCTACTTGAGCACTGAACACAGGAGTGCTAAGTCTACACTTTCTACACTTCAAAGTCAGAGACCTGAGATTTGATGTAACTATGTGATTTGTCGGTAAGGAGTTAAAATGTAGCAGTCTGGGCTATACATTATCTCTGGCCATGATATGTATTATTTCCAGCATTATTTAGCAATTTTTCCTTCTGCATGCTCTATTCACTAAAAGCTCTTTTGTGAACTCTTCCTTTTACTTCCTTCACCTGATCTTCCCTCTTGTCCACAGACTTCATTAAGCAGCTAGTATAATGCAATCCTGAAAATAGAACTGAAGACAGATCTCAGCAGTTTTTAAGAGTGAATATGTACAGTATTGCATGACTTGAAGTTGGGAGAGGTATGTTTCTTATAGTATCTTATTGTGTTAATTTATGAAAAAATAAAGCCATAATTATTATTTATATATTTTAGAACATGAGCCCTAAATACTTGTCAGGAATTCACTTACTGTACATGAAATGATGTTTCATACAATGCAATTTTCTTATTGGAATATCTTGCATATTGTAAAATGTGCTTTTATATTGTTCAGTACAATACAATAATATATTCCCTACCAGTAACAATCATCAATTTTTAGGCTTGCATGATATTAATAACAATAAACTGATCATTTTAGTACCACAGACAAAAACAAAACAAATCTTTAATGAATACAGTTTGGATAGCTACAAATTCCTACATCTATGGCTAACCTTACCTGTACAATGGTTTGCGAAAATCTTCAACCCCCTTGGCTTTTTCCTATTTTGATACATTACAACCTGTACGATTTGTGTGTGATACATCAGCGCTAGTCTAGGTTGGTGAATTGAAGTGAGAAAACTATAGGCATAAATTAAATTTATGATATCAAATAACTAAAAATTGCCAAGTGCCTATGTATTCACCCCTTTTGCTATGAAGCCCTTAAAAATTTCTGGTGCATGTAATTACCTTCATAAGTCACAAGCTTAGAGAAAGGAAGTCTACCTGTGAGCAATATAAGTATCACATGGTCTCTCAGCATATTCACACCATTTCTGAAAGACCACAGAATCTGCAACACCATTAACCCCTTTACCCCCGAGGGTGGTTTGCACATTATGGACCGGGCCAATTTTTACAATTTTGACCACAGTCCCTTTATGAGGTTATAACTCTGGAACGCTTTAATGGATCCCGGTGATTCTGACATTGTTTTCTTGAGACATATTGTACTTCATGATAGTGATAACATTTCTTTGATATCACCTGCGTTTATTTGTGAAAAAAACGGAAATTTGGCGAAAATTTTGAAAATTTCGCAATTTTCCAACTTTGAATTTGTATGCAATTAAATCACAGAGATATGTCACACAAAATACTTAATATGTAACATTTCCCACATGTCTACTTTACGTCAGCACAATTTTGGAACCAAATTTTTTTTTGTTAGGGAGTTATAAGGGTTAAAAGTTGACCAGAAATTTCTCATTTTCACAACACCATTTTTTTTAGGGACCACATCTCATTTGAAGTCATTTTGAGGGGTCTATATGATAGAAAATAACCAAGTGTGACACCATTCTAAAAACTGCACCCCTCAAGGTGCTCAAAACCACATTCAAGAAGTTTATTAACCCTTCAGGTGTTTCACAGGAATTTTTGGAATGTTTAAATAAAAATGAACATTTACCTTTTTTTCACAAAAACTTTACTTCAGCTCCAATTTGTTTTATTTTACCAAGGGTAACAGGAGAAAATGGACCACAAAAGTTGTTGTACAATTTGTGCTAAGTACGCTGATACCCCAAATGTGGGGGTAAACCACTGTTTGGGCGCATAGCAGAGCTCGGAAGCGAAGGAGCGCCATTTGACCGCTGATTATTCAGATTTTTGTGAGGCAGAATGACCAAAAACCAGCTATTCATGAATTTCTTTTGGGGGAGGCGTTTATATTGTGCCGCGTTTTGTAAAATTGATAAAGCAGTTTTATTCGTCGGGTCAGTACGATTACAGCGATACCTCATTTATATCATTTTGTTATGTTTCGGCGCTTTTATACGATAAAAACTATTTTATAGAAAAAATAGTTATTTTTGCATCGCTTTATTCTGAGGACGATAACTTTTTTACTTTTTCTTTGATGACACTGTATGGCGGCTCGTTTTTTGTGGGACAAGATGACGTTTTCAGCAGTACCATGGTTATTTATATCCGTGTTTTTGATCGCGTGTTATTCCACTTTTTGTTTTGCAGTATGATAATAAAGCGATGTTTTTTGCCTCGTTTTTTTTTTTACGGTGTTCACTGAAGGGGTTAACTAGTGGGACAATTTTATAGGTCGGGTCGCTACGGACGCGGCGATACTAAATATGTGTACTTTTATTTTATTTTTTTATTTAGATAAAGAAATGTATTTATAGGAACAATATATATATTTTTTGCACTTTTTTTATTTTTTTTAATTTTTTTTACACATGAGAATATTTTTTTTTTTACACTATAACATTGCCCCAGGGGGGGCATCATGTTATAGTGTAAGATCGCTGATCTGACACTTTGCTGTGCACAGTGTCAGATCGGCAATCTGATGTGCACAGCTCCAGGCTTCCCTGCTCTGAGCAGGCGCTGTGAAGTCACCTCCCTGCAGGACCCGATGCCGTGGCCATTTTGGATCCGGGCCTGCTCCAGGGCATTGCTCCGGGGGTCTCAGGGAAGCACACAGGGAGCCCTCTCCCTGCGCGATGCTTCCCTATACCCCCGGAACACTGCGATCATGTTTGATCACAGTGTGCAGGGGGTTAATGTGCCGGGGGTGGTCCGTGACCGTTCCTGGCACATAGTGCTGGATGTCAGCTGCGATAGTCAGCTGACACCCGGCCGCAATCGGCTGCGCTCCCCCGTGAGCGCGGCCGATCGCTATGATGTACTATCCCGTCGAGGGTCAGATAGACCCAGGTCACCTCGACGGGATAGTACATCTAAGGTCAGAGAGGGGTTAAGCAAGAAGCACCATTAAACAAACAACACCATGAAGACCAAAGAGATCTCCCAACCAGTCAGGGACAAAGTGGTTGAGAAGTCCAAGTCAGGGTTGAGTTATAAAAAAAATCCCAATCTCTGATAATCCCCAGGAGATCCATCAAAGCCATTATGATCAAACAGAAATAATATGGTACCACAACAAACCTGCCAAGAGTGGGCACCCACCAAAACTCTCAACCAAGCAAGGAGGGCACTAGTCACACAGACAGCACACACACCAAAGGTAACCCAGAAGGAGCTGTAGCGTTCCCAAGCAGAGACTGGAGTATGTGTCCATATGACCACAATAAGCCATACACTCAAGGTAACCTTTAGGTAGGAGTGGGCAGGAAAAAAGCCTTTACTTACACACAAAATTGTAAAGCTTGTTTTGAGTTTGCCAAAAGACATTTCGAAGACTACCCAAATGTATGGAATAAGGTGCTATGGTCAAATGAGTTCAAAACTGAACTTTTTGGCCACGAAGGTAAACTCTATTTCTGGCGCCAAACAACACATCTCATCACTCCAAGAACAACATCCCCACAGATAAACATGGTGGTGGTAGCATCATGCCGTGGGGATGTATTTCACCAGCAATGATAGGAAAAATGGTCAGAGTCAAAGGAAAGATGGATGGTGCGAAATACAGGGATATTTTTGAGCAAAACCTGTTTCAGGTTGTCAGTGATTTGTGACTGGAACGGAGGTTCACTTTCCAACAAGACAAGGACCCAAAGCATACTGCTAAAGCAACCCTCGAGTGGTTTAAGGGGAACATGTAAATGTTTTGAAGTGGCCTAATTAAAGCCCAGACCTTAATCCAACTGAGAATCTGTGGTCAGACTTGAAGATTGCTGTTCACCAGAGGAAACCATCTAACTTGAAAAAGCTGGAGCAATGTTGCCGTCAGGAATGGGCAAAGATCCAGTGGCAGTATGTGGAAAGCTCATACAGACTTATCCAATGCAACTTGCAGCTGTAATTGCCGCAAAAGGAGGCTATACAAATTACTGACTTTAGGGGGGTGAATAGTTATGCACGCTGACATTTTCAGTTATTTTGTCCTATTTGTTGTTTGCGTCACAAGAATAAGAAAACCAAATGTTCATAGTTGCAATCATGTTCTTAACATGAGCTGTTGCAAGCCCTAAAATAGAAACAAAACAGTGAAATTCCAGGTTAGGAAGTAGCAAAATACGAAAACTGCCAAGGAGGTGAATACTTTCGCAAGCCACTGTAGTATATTACTCTTGATAGTTTCTATAGAAAACTGTTTATAAAGGATAATTGGGCACTATTGCACATAAATACATTCATGTAATGTAAGAAAATGTAAAAAATGAAAGTAGGCACATTTTGTGTAAGATTAGAAAGTAAAATGTAATTAAAAAAAGAAAAAAAAATATACATATACAAATAACATTTTAGTACACGACTCCTCATAGGTGTGTACATTACCACCTGCTGCTTGTCCTCCTGAATTTTTCAATTATAAGCACTGGTGCTCCCAGGCTTCTTCATCACATCTGTATGTGAGCGTGAACAGGCTCCTTGTCTTATATATATATATATATATATATATATATATATATATATATATACATATATATATATATATATATATATATATATATAGATAGATAGATAAAAAATAACACAGCAGCACATGTACATGAATCTAGGCCATGTGAAAACACAGACAAACATCCAATTTGAATCATACTTCTCAAAAATATTTTTTCACTAATTTCTTTTTTTTTTTTTTTTTTTAATTTCATAAAACTTACAGTAATAGTTGAATTGAAGATTGTTAGCGCATAAATTGGCCAATTCATGTGTGCGCATCAACCGCGGCAAGGTGATCTCCTTCTGATGGGTCCTACTCTACCATACATGCCACTCTTGGGCCACCAGCCTACAACTATGGACAAACATGTCACTCTAGGGCTAAACCTACAATTTATGGGCAGGTAGAGTTGATTACTGCCACCTGCAGGGTCAATGGGAGGAGTAAAAGATCAGCCTGGAAGCAGCCAGCATCCAGTAACTAAATAGAGGAAAAAAAAACAAAAAAAACAGCGCTCCTAATGTGAACACGTGCACGCTGCAAACTGCATAATTTTGATAAAAAAGAACACAGCAGCACATGTACATGAATCTAGGCCATGTGAAAACACAGACAAATATCCAATATGAATCATACTTCTCAAAAATATTTTTTCACAAATTTTTTCAAAACATTTTTTTTTCATAAAACTTACAGTAATAGATGAATTGAAGATTCTTAGCGCATAAATTGGCCAATTCATGCGTGCCCATCAACAACCGCGGCAAGGTGATCTGCTTCTGATTGGTCCTACTCTACTCTTTTTTTTTTTCCTCTCTCTCTCTCTCTATATATATACATACATTTTAAAAATTCAGACATAGAGGGCTGGGGTTAAATGGCAATCTGGATCTCTGTATGCTTGCTGCAACATCACAGCATAATGTAAGTGAATGGGGCTATATCATAACCATGACAAGCATCGTCTTACAAAAAAGTCAGAGATAGATGAACTTTTTTTAACTTGCATGTTGCAATATGCCCTCATTCAGTTGCATTATGCTATGATGTAGTGGAGCATACAGAGATCTTTGGCTGTGCAACTTGTTACAAAGCCACAATCACTGTGTAGCCTCAGCCTAAGAGTTATGGTTACAGCAGGGATGAACATATCATTGGTGCAACCTGTGCAGCTGCAAAGGGGCCCAAGAGATAAGGGGGCCCATTTGCACCTCGAAAACAAGTGGAATTGTGCATTATGATGAGCTATTGGACTCCAAGGGACCCATATAATGTTTTACGTACAGGGGCCCTTTTCTGTTTGTGTACGCCAGAGGGTTGCAGGGACATTATTTCTCCATACAACCTACCCATTGCAGTTCATGGGGCACCATTTTACATTATTATTTACTCTCTCTGTATGTTATAATTCCCAACTGTCTGAACAATCAGTACATGACGGACACAAAATCTGCCCTACTGTGTGGAGAAAGACAAAAATACTACTGAGTCACAATTATTTCTGTATAGTCAAAACAATAAATTTATTTGTATAATTTTCAAAAATAATAAATGTATTAAGAACACAAAACATATATATATCTCGATTCATCGTTAATAAAATATTAGGTAAAGTTAATATAACACAACAGGCTTCTGTTTTAGCAGATAATATTTTTCAGTTTAAATTTGAAATATTAGCCGTAAGAAATTATGAAGTTATCAAATTGATATATAGTAAACCTTGTCTTAAATAATAGGCTAAGCTTCTGAAAGGACAGTTGTTATATTTGACATGTTTAATGAGAAGAATATAAACATATTAATTCATAGAAGATTTTTAGATACAAATGTTCCCTTTGTATATGACGATTGAATTTCTAGAAGCGAGCTCCACATGGGTTATTTTACTTTCTCAGTATTGTAGCTGCGTTATCCCTTTAAATACAGCAATGACATTCTACTTGTACTGTATCAAATAGTAAATCATATGGTTTCAGATTTTGACATACGTGGTCCTATGGTTTTCAGAAAGCCTTATCAGCAACATCATAACTGTAGAATCTGTACAATCCATCAAACTGAATGATTAAAGTTGGAGGTATAACTTTAAGGCAGTGGAAAATAAATATTTCCCTTCTTAAATTTCAAGCTAGATGGGAGAAAATATATATTTCATTTATGTCTTTTGATTTCTCTAGATTGCTGCTTAATATTTAAATTTATACTAAACACCATGCAAACTTCATGCACAGAGTACGCTTCTGGTTTTTAGGACACATTTACACAGCCATATTTAAAGTTACCATTATTCTTTTTTTTTTAAACTTGACTGGATACCAACTACTAAAAAACAAAATAAATATAGCAGTGTAAAAGACCCCTAACTTTGAATACCTTTTGTTCAAAACACTTCCAAAAGTGAAGCAATGTCATAGTATCTACAAAATAGGAAGAAATGGTAATCTGTCAGTAGGATCAACCTTCCTAATCCATCTATATGGGCATGTAGGTCACAGGAAGCAGAATAAAATGTTACCTTGATATCTGCAATCCAATATCTTGTTCCAGAGAACTCCATGCGTTATTTTTTTTTTATGTAAATGTGCTGTTAACCCCTTAACGACTGCCGATACTACTTTTAACGGCGGCAGTTAAGGGTACTTAAACCACAGCGCCGTTAATTAACGGCGCTGCTGAAAAAGTGAAGAGCGCCCCCCAGAGTCGGATTTTCTCTGGGGTCTCAGGTTTTTACCGACCCCCCCGTTGCGACCGCCGGTAATTAACCGTTTACCGGCGGCCACAAAAAAAAATTAATTTCTCTGTCCTCCGATGTGATCGCACATCAGAAGACAGAGAAATGGGTTCCCTGATAGCCCCCCGATACTCACCCGTCTCCCCTGATGCTCCTCGTGGCTCCCGATGGGCGCCGCCATCTTTTTCTGGGGAAAAAATGGCGGGCGCATGCGCAGTGTGCTCGCCGGCCGGTACCCGGCAGATCTTTGGGGTCTCGGCTGCCAGGGGTAGCTGAAACCCCAAAGAACATGATCGGGGTCGGTTTTTACCGACCCATTTTGCGATCCCCGGTAATTAAATGTTTACCAACGAACTAAAAAAAAAAAGCTGCGTGTCATTCTCTGTCCTCTGATGTGATTGCACATCAGAGGACAGAGAAATAGGGGGATTTGGGGACCCTATCATACTTACCAGTGTCCCTGGGTCCTCCTGCTTCCCCTCCTGGCAACCGGCTTCTTCCTCCGGAAAGGAAATGACGGGCACATGCGCAGTGCGCCCGCCAAGATGTGCCGGCCGGCAGAGGAAGATTCTTCCTCTTGTTTTATTTTGGTCACTGTGATATCCTATCACAGTGATCAAAATATAAAAAAGAGTAAATAACCCCCCTTATCACCCCCTTAGTTAGGAGAAAATGATAAAATAAAAAAAAGTATGTATTTCTGTTTTCCAAATAGGGTTAGGGTTAGGGCTAGGGTTAGGGCTAGGATTAGGGTTAGGGCTAGGGCTAGGGTTAGGGTTGGAGCTAAAGTTAGGGTTAGGGCTAAAGTTAGGAATAGGTTTGGTGCTAAAGTTAGGGTTAGGGCTAGGGTTGGGGCTAAAGTTAGGGCTAGGGTTGGGGCTAAAGTTAGGGTTGGGGGCTAAAGTTAGGGTTAGGGTTGAGGCTAAAGTTAGGGTTAGAGTTGGGATTAGGGTTTGGATTAGGGTTAGGGTTGGTATTAGGGTTAAGGTTGGCATTAGGGTTACGTTTGGGATTATGGTTAAGGTTGGGGTTAGGTTTGAGGTTAGGGTTGAGATTATGATTAGGGGTGTGTTGGGCTTAGGGATTTGATTAGGGTTAGGGTTGGGATTAGGGTTTGGGGTATTTGGGCATTAGGGTTGTGATTAGGGTTATGCCATAGGGTTAGGGTTAGGGGTGTTTTGGGGTTAGGGTTTTGATTAGGGTTATGGATTGGGTTGGGATTAGCATTAGGGGTGTGTTGGGGTTATGGTTGGAGTTAGAATTGGGGGGTTTGCATTGTTTAGGTACATCAGGGGTCACCAAACGCGACAGCCAATTTTGCATTCAAAAACTCAATTGGTGCTCCCTCCCTTCTGAGCTCTACCGTGCGCCCAAACAGTGGTTTACCCCTACATATGGGGTATCAGCATAGTCAAGACTGATTGGACAACAACTTTTGAGGTCCAGTTTCTCCTGTTACCCTTGCGAAAATAAAAAAAAATTGGGGGCTAAAAAATCATTTTTGTGGGGAAAAAAATTATTTTTATTTTCATGGCTCTACGTCAAACTTCTGTGGAGCACTTGGGTGTTCAAAATGCTCACCACATATCTAGATAAGTTCCTTGGGGGGTCTAGTTTCCAAAATAGGGTCACTTGTGGGGGGTTCCTACTGTTTAGGTACATCAGGGGCTCTGAAAATGCAACATGACACCCGCAGACCATTCTATTAAAGTCTGCATTTTAAAACGTCACTACTTCCCTTCGGAGCCCTGATGTGTGCCCAAACAGTGGTCCCCCCCACATATGGGGTATCAGCATACTCAGGATAAATTTGCAATAAATTTTGGGGTCCAATTTCTCCTGTTACCCTTGTAAAAGTAAAAATCTGGGGGTGAAAAGATCATTTTTGTGGAAAAAATGTTTTTTTATTTTCATGGCTCTACATTATAAACTTCTGTGAAGCAGTTGGGGGTTCATAGTGCTCACCACACATCTAGATAACCTCTTTGGGGGGTCTAATTTCCAAAATGTGGTCATTTGTGTGGGGTTTCTACTGTTTAGGTACATCAGGAGCTCTGCAAATGCAACATGACACCCGCAGACCATTCCATCAAAGTTTGCATTTTAAAATGTCACTACTTCCATTCCGAGCCACGATGTGTGCCCAAACATTGGTCCTCCACCCACATATGGGGTATCAGCGTACTCAGAACAAATTGGACAACAAATTTTGGGGTCCGATTTCTCCTGTTACCCTTGAGAAAATAACAAATTGCGAGCTAAAATTTAGTTTTGAGGGAAAAAAGGACTTGGGGGTTCAAAGTGCTTACCACACATCTAGATAAGTTCCTTAATGGGTTTAGTTTCCAAAATGGGTCCAAACGCAACATGGCATCCGATCTCAATTCCAGCCAATTATGCATTGAAAAAGTCAAATGGAACTTCTTCTCTTCCAAGCTCTGCCATGCGCCCAAACTGTGGTTTTATCCCTACGAAAATAAAAATTTGTGGGCAAAAAAAATCATTTTTGTATAAAAAATGCGATTTTTTTTATTTTCACGGCTCTACGTTATAAACATCTGTGAAGCACCGGTTTAAAGTGCTCACCACACATCTAGATAAGTTCCTTAAGGGGTCTAGTTTCCAAAATGGTGTCTCTTGTGGGGGGTTTCCACTGTTTAGACACACCAGGGGCTCTCCAAACGCGACATGGCGACCAATCTCAATTCCAGCCAATTCTGCTTTGAAAAAGTCAAACAGCGCTCCTTCTCTTCCAAGCCCTACCGTGTGCCCAAACAGTGGTTTACCCCCACATATAGGGTATCAGCGTATTCAGGAGAAATTGCACAACAAATTTTGTGGTTCATTTTCTCTTTTTACCCTTGTGAAAATAAAGAAATTGGTTCTGAATTAAAATGTTTGCAAAAAAAAGTTAAATGTTCATTTTTTCCTTCCACATTGTTTCAGTTGCTGTGAAGCACGTCAAGGGTTAATAAACTTCTTGAATGTGGTTTTGAGCACCTTGAGGGGTGTAGTTTTTAGAATGGTGTCAAGTTTGGGTATTTTTTGTCATGTACACCCCTCAAAGTGACTTTAAATGTGAGATGGTCCCTAAAAAAATGGTTTTGTAAATTTTGTTGTAAAAATGAGAAATCGCTGGTCAACTTTTAACCCTTATTTCTTCCTAACAAAAAAAATTGTTTCCAAAATTGTGGTGATGTAAAGTAGACATGTGGGAAATGTTATTTATTAACTATTTTGTGTGACATATCTCTCTGATTTAAGGGCATAAAAATTCAAAGTTTGAAAATTGCAAAATTTTAAAAATTTTCACCATATTTCTGTTTTTTTCATAAATAATCGCAAGTAATATCGAAGAAATGTTACCACTACCATGAAGTACAATATGTCACGAAAAAACATTCTCAGAATCAGCGGGATCCGTTAAAGCGTTCCAGAGTTATAACCTCATAAAATGACAGTGGTCAGAATTGTAAAAATTGGCTCGGTCATTAAGTACCAAATTGGCTCTGCCACTAAGGGGATAAAGACTATGGACCGGGCACTGATCTGCATGAGAATCTACCTCCAGGAGACATTATCTGTGTGATATGTAATGGTTGCACCCTGCTTTTCTGATCTCACTGCAGATTTGTGTATGATTATACCTCACGCATCTGCAGGTCACCCTCAATGTTGTAATACCGCAGTAATGCAGCAGAGCCGTGAGAATTGCAGATGCTAACATGTTTGTAAGGAGACAAAGTTTAGTTTTCCTGTCCTGGGTTAGTTACATGTCTCACACTGATAACTCTCCTATTACTTAAAATAAGCTCTGGAAGCAGATTTTCATATCCAGTCCATAGTCTTTAATATCTCTTTAACACATAACAAAAACATAGATTTCTCTGGAATAAGACATCAGATAATAGATTTAAAATTATCATTTTATTCAGCTTCCTATGACCTACACGGCCATATAAACATCTATGGAAAGTTGATCCTACTGACAGAGTCCCTTTAAAGCAAAATTTGAAAATTACATATCTATTGCAACTTCGAGCCTCTAAAGCAGCCACTATTCAGTCAATGGTTTGGTTAATTTGTGCAGCACTTGAATAAAGCATTGCTTGTAACTTTTATTTGGTCAATCCAACAACAAAATGCCTGGTTTACAATAAATAAAGTTGTTTTAAAAAATCTACTTGTGACTACAATGAATCCCATATTCTATTTTCTTCTTGAGTAGAAAAGAGCACAGGAAGTTGAGATATAATCAGCTATTCGTTCACAATGCAACAGTTCTGCCTGTGTCAAGAAGGTGATGGCTTTTTTTTAATTGTCTTAAAAAAACCTTTACCCTTTAGCTGTTCCTATGCAATGTAAGGTCATCAAACAGAAACGTTTACAACCTGAAACCATTAATATGATTCTATAGCCCTGTAAAATGTAAGGCGGTCAAATCACATTTTGAACTTGTGTCTAGAAGTGCATGGGGGTGTGACGACACACTTTTAGCTTCTCAGCCTAACGATGTATTTCCTACATAGTTGCATCCTTCAGGTCAATGGCCATGTATCAGAGCAAAAGACCTGTCAAAAATGCACTTCCAGATACAACTTTGAAACATGATTTTTGCTGCTGGATCAACTCTTTGGGGTTATGAAAGGATCAACTAGCTCATTATTTAAAGAGCTATAGAAGGATGGAGGGGGAAGTAAAAGTTTCTGACATGTTTCCTTTAAATATAGGCATTTAAGAGGCTCCAGAGTGATGTCTTTTGGCCTTTAGCAATTTACTCTTTATACTCTTCTTCCTCTCCTTCCTTTGTCCTTATTTTTCTATTGTGACAAAGAAGGAAGGAGAAGTACGGGTAAAATCTTTGGCCCTGAGGAAGTGGCGGATTGCCACGAAACGCGTCGGCACAATAAAACTTTCAAGAACACTTCCATCGGATACATTGATAAACCCGGTCTTCTCCTTCCTTCTTTGTCACATTGGTATCCATGGGAGTCTGCAGCGACCACTGTTTCTTCTTATATTCTGCAAGGGGTTGTAACTTTTCACAACCTCTAAAGGTGAGTGCACCTACCATGCATTGTCATCCAAATTATCACTTTTATCGCCCTATGTGCGCTCTCTCTCCTTAATTTCTTATTTTTTTATTATAATACACCTGCCAATCTTGCTTTATTATTTTCATAGTCACCACAGTAGTGACTTATGATTCTGCTACAACTAGTAAAATGGAAAGGCACTATACGGAGGTATGGATGCTCACAAAAGAGTCCATCCTGGAAGATATAAATATGAGGACAAAATAATTCTGCTAAACTGTAATGGCCAATACGGACTGAAATATGTATGGCCGCGTCTGTGAGACGATCATTCAGCAGTTTATCTCTCATTCATCAATTCTTCAACCATCAAGCTACTGTATGTCAGTCTAATGTGTACGACATCCTTTAACCTGTTCTTACATCACAGAGTTTGAGCAACCAAAAAGGACAAATCAGATTATTTTCTAATGTATTGATTCTTTTTTATGACACAAAGGAGTGTGACAGATGTGGACTGAAGGCAGATATTTGTGGAAAAGCTGCTTTGGTGGATTTTTTTTTATTGTTGCTCAGTATAGTCATTGCAATGCCATTCATACCAGTAACAGATTGGTATCTCTTAATTCCTCACTAAGGGTTTCATTTTAGACTCAGTATTGTACATACACAAGCCTTATGTGGGCAGTGTTTTTTTCTTTAAATATGGGCAGCTAATCAACATTTAAGATCACATACTATCTGTCAGTGATTGTGTGTAGGACGGGATCATCATACAGTTAGTCAATAAGACAGTTACCCAGTATGACAAATCTAGTAAATGTGGCAAAACCATAAATTTGTGTTAGAGCGAAAAGATTCCATTGGCCATTTTTTATAATATTTTAATTATATCAATTTGCAAGAATCCATTTGATAAACCTACAAGGATGGAGAATCAAATGATAGTAATTTGGCCAATAGATAATATAGTGAAATTGCACAATTTTTATCATCCGAGCTAAAAGTAAATTTAGTGACATAAGACAACATTTGGTCAAGAACAACATATAAGCAATTTTTTTTAATTTGTTGAATGCTTGGAATGATTGCTGTTAACAATTTGTCAATAAACTGTTTTTAGGATTTAAAGGCTGTAAATGCAGATGTAAACCCTGTATAAAATAGAGGCACTATTAGTATATATTAAACCTCACAGAGACAGAATGCAAAATTACAACACATGAACATATCAACTCAAAAATATTAAAGATATATAAGAGGAAGAACATATAAAACATATAAAATAATGTACTAATAAAAATGTGCAAGTTTTACAGAATATTCAATTGGGGGAGCCTTATAAAAGAATAAATTAAATCATCACTTTTTATGACAGAAATGTGAAAATACAGCATCAGAGACATTAACAATGTGGTGTAAAATTATACCTTGTTAGTATTTTCATTATTTAGCTTCTGTACATCACAACAATGAATTTGACACAATGTCTTCTACATTTGATTAAAATCCAGACTTTAAAGGGAATCTGTCAGCATGTTACACCTCCAAACTGTATATGTAGGCATGTAGGACTGTGAAACATAGGCAAGCTGTACCTTTACTTATAGGGAGCCTGTCATGTAAAATACCTCTATTAAACTGCAGATATGGGGCTAATCTGCAGGTTAATAATAGCATTCTAACGCCGTGCAGCACTGGCACTGAGAGCCCCACTGCCAGCAGGAAATTAATTTTATTCCCCCAAGCAGCCTCGCTCTTTTAGTCACAGGGGTGGCGCAGGCCCTGCTTTAGTCACCGCTTTGTGTATAGAAAGCGTTGGCTGTAAACACACCCCCAACACTGACTGACAACTGGCTCTAATGCTGAGACTACTGTCAGTTAGTGCAGGGGTTGAGATTATAGTCGGCGCTCTCTATACACAGAACAGTGACTGAAACCGTGTTGGCGCCACCCAAGTGACTGAAAGAGCAAGGCGGAGGAGGGGGATAATAAAGTTATTTTCCTCCCATCATGATGTCAGAGAACTCTTAACCTGCAGCTGAACCCCATATTTGCAGGTTAATAGCATTATTTTACATGACAGGTTCCATTTAAATGGTAACTGTGCTTTGAAGTAACTTTTAAACAAGCTGTCTTTGGTGTACATGAGGAATAGCTATTATGTGACTTATATCCTGCATATTCACCTGCCCTGCTCTTGTAAGCCCACCTCTCTGTGGGTCATATACGTTTCTGCTTTAATTCTGACTCTGCTACTTCTAATCTGGGTACTGGAAACAGATGAACAGGGCAGGGCACATCATTGGTGGATTTAGGGCTATGTATTGGTGAGTGTCAGCAGTATGAGCACATATGCTTAGTTCAGACTTCACTCTTCTCTCTGCTGGGATGCTGCTTTCAAGTGCTGTGCATTCTGCTGACAAGCCCTGTGATGTGCTGATCATTAGAAAGTATGTCACAGGGCTTGTCAGCACAAGGCATGGCACTTCAAAGCATCAGCAGTGTCAGTCTGCACCATGCATGACATGAGCTCACATTAGGTTTCACTCTCCTCCATCTGAATGTTTGCTTTGAAGTGCCAGCTGGCAAGCCCTGTGATATACTTTATAATGATCAGCACATTGCAGCACTTGTAAGCTGAATCGACAGAACTTTAAAGCAGCATCGAAACAGAGAAGAGAGCAAAATCTGATCTTAGCATGCGTGTTCAGACTGCTTTCATTCACCGACACGTAGCCCCACCCCCACCAGTGACATGCCCTGCTTTGTTTGTCCGATTCCAGTCCCAAGATCAGAAGTAGCAGATCCAGTATCAAAACACAATGATATAATTAGTAGAGGAAAACTCCTTATTGGTGTTGATTGTCCAAGAAGTGGGCAGAAGAGATAAATGAATGGATTTTAAAGAAATTAAATTTGCTTAGCGTTTTCCAAAAATGTATTGATTCTAGTGAATTTGAACCTTGAGTGATTTGCATTGCACAAATACAGAAAAATGGCAACTAGCTGAATTCTGAGGACCAGAAAGGTGATAAAAATCAATAAACTGCAATAAATTATTATATTTACTGTTCATTAGCCCTTCACATATCACTCTTGCTGCCACCACTCTTTTTTTATTCTTTTCCCTTCAGAACATTGAGCGGAGGAAGACATTGCTATTATATAATATGCGTCAGATGTGACCATGTGGAGCACAGCGCACATGCATTATGCTCCATGTGACAGCCTATCCAACAACGGCAGCAGTAGCTGTAAAAACTGGAGGCAAAAGAAGGAATAAGACGAGCACATGAAGAGGACTAGGTGAGGTGTGAGGGTGAAAGAGGTATGGAGCGGTATGAGGAGAGGTGTAATAGTATGAGTTTATTATTTTTATTTAACCTCTTGTAGAACGACTTAGTTTGCGCAAATCACATTTCCCCCCTGAATTGAGAAAATCTGTTCTAATGAAATTTAGAAATTTCGGAAGATTCAATAAACTTTGTGGGGCAGTCATTTCAGATTTTTTTTAGCCTGTTCTTGAGAGTTATGATTAGTTTAAAACTTGAAATAAACCTTCTATATTTCCATTCATCAATGCAACTCTTGAATGTGGCCTTTAAAAACGCTATGCTCTTCTTTTTGAGGGTTGATTTGGCGGCTCACTTATTTTTATTTTTTTTCATTGATGATGGCCAAATGACGGCCTTCTACACTTGCATTGACAAATCTTTGGACTACATGTTAAGAGGTTTCTTAAACAGTCACACAATGCAAACTCAACGCTGGAAATCAACCCAATTTTATATACTTACCTTGTCATGAAATAATGAGTTAGGCCACACGGGACATTGAAATATATAAGTCAACTGTCCAATTTCTTTTTTGCTTACAAAAATGTGGGACTATGTGAAGATGATCTGTAATTCTTACTTGGGTTACACAATATTTCTGATAAACCTCTGGAATAAAAGCTTAAATCCACAGTTCAATAACAAATGTTTTGAGGAGTTGGTGTACAGAAGCTAAATTATATAAGTTTGGCACAGTCCAAATATTTCGGAAACTCATTAAATCTGTGAAAATATCCACTGATGTATTGTATGATGATTGAATCCTTATATACAGTATACTTAGAGAAAAATCACAATCTAGATGTAACCCATTTATAAATCATCACAAAGATTGTATTGTATGTATGTTTGACAATCAGGACCATTTTAAATGGATAAAACAATATGAAACATTAAAGTGCATAAAAATTAAGAAAAACATCAGGACCAATAATGAATAAACTGTCCAATAGCTATATACTCTGGCTATTGAGGTCTTTACTGATCAAGTGAAATAAAGTTGTTTTCTTATATTTTAAAGTTATAGTTAATCATAGTGAAAATGGATAGTTGAAACATAGAAGACTAGTTAAGCTAGGTTAACTTGCACATAATTACATTACCACACAACTCATATAATAAACTACTCAGTGAACACTATACAGTTAGTTCTAGTGTTCAAATGTTTTGGGGTTGAATATAGTTTGGAGGGAAAACATGAAGATTTCTAAGCATGCTTTAACAAAATTTTACTATTTAAACATCTATCCTTTTTTACGTAATTCTCAAACCCTGTTGTCACTAATATTGCACTGGCTGTCTCTCATTACACCATAGTCTCATTTATTGTTATTTGTGAAAAAAGTATTGAATGGTGCATGGCTCATCACTTACAACTAGGATGCCTTCACGAGAATCTTACACCAAGCAGAACTCTTGGCATTGAGGTATTATTTGGGGTCTTGGTAACATAAGCTGCAGCTGGTAATCTATGTATACAGCATATGCAAGCATTTACATATTGAATAGTACGTAAAGGCAATGAATACATTGATTTCTGTATATTCAGCATATGGATATCTAATTCTACATGGACAGTGGACACACATTTAAATAACGGATCATAAGTCAACTAGTTCCACAGCCAAGATGTATTTTTGGTGACCATATTTGTACATAAAGTGCGTTACCAAGGGTCAAAAGTACCAATATCAACATCTATAAGTGCACAAATTGTCTTGGTTGCTGGGGGGCCCTATAAATCTACCTAACAAACAACTGCATCTCCAAGAAAAAGCTAATGATGGATGAAACCTATGGCATCAAATATTTAGTGTTGTTGGATTCCCCTGACTTGACCATTTGGTAATGCCTCTAAATTTGAGCTTAATGTGGAGCTTTTGGAGATAATATTCAGAAGATATTTCTTCAGCACCAAGGTTTTTCTTCTCATATTAAAGATTAGACTTAGTTAAACTTTTTTAGTAGAGGTATTTATTGTTAGGCCATCCAAATAACATTTATGCATTTTTCGTTGATAGAGTCTTTTTATATTTTGCTTACACCATTTTCATGGAAGGTTTTTTTTCCTGTTTTTAAATTTTGAGAGATCAGATTTTACCAAAACTTTCAGGTTTTTTTTATATGCTTTTATATTTTAACTTTTAGATATCAAAAAATTGATATCTTAACTTATAAAGAGAAAAAGGAAGGCAGCACGCCATAGACTTTTAAAGTGAAAAAATGTGGATTTTATTCAGACCCACAAGCCCTTGGCTTGAAGAAGAAGGCTCAGTGTGAGCCGAAACGTCGCTATTAGTGTTGAGCGATACCTTCCGATACTGGAAAGTATCGGTATCGGATAGTATCGGCTGATACCTGAAAAATATCGGATATTGCCGATACCGATACCCAATACCTATACAAGTCAATGGGACACAAGTATCGGAAGCTATCCTGGATGGTTCCCAGGGTCTGAAGGAGAGGAAATTCTCCTTCAGGCGCTGGGATCCATATTCATGTGTAAAATAAAGAATAAAAATAAAAAATAGGGATATACTCACCCTCTGACGCGCCCTGGTTGTAACCGCTGCAACCGGCAGCCTCCGTTCCTAAGAATGAGGAGTTTAGGACCTTCGATGACGTCGAAGCTTGTGATTGGTCGCGTGACCGCTCATGTGACCGCTCACGCGACCAATCACAAGCCGCGATGTCATCGCAGGTCCTAAACTCCTCATTCTTAGGAATGGAGGCTGACGCTTACATCGGTACGGTTCAGGGGCCGCCGGAGTGGTGAGTATATCCATATTTTTTATTTTAATTCTTTATTTTTTACATGAATATGGATCCCAGGGCCTGAAGGAGAGTCTCCTCTCCTCCAGACCCTGGGAACCATACACTGGGAACTTCCGATTCCGATTTCCGATATCACAAAAATATTGGAACTCGGTATCGGAATTCCGATACAGCAAATATTGGCCGATACCCGATACTTGCGGTATCAGAATGCTCAACACTAGTCGCTATACCATGTGGGTCTTAATAAAATTCATATTTTTTCACTGTAAAAGACTATGGAGTGCTGCGTTCCTTTTTCTCTTTATCTGGATTGAGGCAAGCATTGGATGCTTTGTTGACGAGGCCTGTGCACCCGCTTATTGATATTGTGCTTTTCCATTTTTTTTTCATATCTTAAATTATAGCTATATCTTAAGTTGAAAGTATTTTAATTGGTCTATCTTTTATATTGGGATATTAGGAAAGAAGATAATGCTATGGATTAGATTTTCATAGTTGATCAGAGTGTACCTGACAATCATGATTTATTATATGATCATTATATTTTGTACACTACACTAATACAAATAAGAATAATTCCTGACAACATGATTTGAAATTTACTTTTCTTTGCAAATGCAGATAGTCAGTCACCAAATATAAACTTTTATAAAAGGGGCATATTAAATTAGAAAATGCTTTTAAAATTCTTCTTTCATGTTTGATGTAAGCTGCTGTGGATAGTCATGATTGCCAGGAATTTTTTAAATCATTATGTATATATTTTTTATGATAAAATGTCTTAAATATGTAAATATAATAATGCCATGTAAAATGGATTTTAAATAAATATATTTGATATTTGACAATACTTTAGTCTTTGTTTTGTCCAGTAGATCAATTTTAGATATTTCTTTCTTGCACTTTATCGAAAGCTAAACACTCTTTACATAGAACAATATCAGCAGCATATGTCAATATATGTTTAAAATACAAAAATGAGATAAATCATCATGAAATTACAATTATCATGTATTATTTCATATCAGGTAAACTTCATGATATCATACTTTTAAATTTGGTTAAAAAAAGGCAAAAAAAACCAGAAATCTTTAAAAATGAGTCCTCTTTTCTAAAGTATCACCAAAAGACTGAATTTTGCAATTTTTACATTTGGATACATGAACCTGAATACATAGCAGCCATAGAAAGTACTAACACATTTTAGACAGTATTCAATAAATTGTATAATTATTTACTGTGTGCCTTTGGTAAGACATTTGTCCATGTACAGTAAGATAAGATGATATTTATAAGATTCCATGGGAACATTTCTTTGGCTTACCCAAACTACTTGAACTTACTCACTTTATTGATTTATATGGTAAAAGATATTTGTAGAAAAAATATATACATCTACGCCAATAGAAAGGCTTGAATGTATGAATAATGATAAAAAAGAACACTTCATATAAATGGATATATACATATAAAAGGATTTGGTAATATTCACAAGCATACTGAACAAAGGGCCAGGGTTTATTGTAGGAATTTCTATTGACCTCATTCCCATATTTATTGTTATTCTGGCAAATAATCAATGGCAAATATCTTAAAAAACTTTCTGTAGATATCTATGTGCCCCAATAGAAAGATCATTATTGACTACTTGGGGAAAAGTTAAAGTGCAAACTTTTTAATGCATGCATCTAAGGCCCATGAAATGTTATTGGGGCTCATAACTGAGGCCTCAATGGGGTGTATTATTTTAGCAAGTAGTTTCTTTTTCGGCTACTGTCAGTGGCTTCCATTTGTAAAAATGAGAAGAAATGTAGGTTCTCAGCATTAGAAAAGGTGTATGAAGTGTTATGTATTAAAATTTTGTTTGACTTCATGCACCCATTTTCTATGCCAAAGTTTTGTAAACATTCTACGTGGGACTTAACCATATAATGTGACAGAGTAATAATTTATGGACTTTCAAAGTGTACCTCCAATTCAATTAATATACCCAATCTTTCATTGGGCATGAGGAATCACAGGATGTGCACTGGTAGACCAAACAGTCTTGATCATGAGTTATCTTAATCAGTATTATCTGGGCACTAAACTCTCAGGACGTTGTATGGTTGCCTCAGCACTTGCAACACCCAACACACACCTTGCGACTCTTCATACCTAATGTTCTATCAGGCAGAAGATTTTACTTCAGAGGGCACTGTATTATATTTCTATTCCCAGAGATTTAATAGCAGAGATTTATTCATACAAATAAATGGTAACATAAGACAACTAAAAGTAATAATAATGATGTCTAGATACTTCAAAGAAAAATGTTGTCCTCAATCTGACAACAACAAAAAAAGTTAAAATATCTTAACGTCTGTAAAAAGTTTCCCAAATTCCATTTTATACAGGAGAAAAAAAGAGCAGTTAAAATTCAAAACCTGGTTTCTGATGTACCTCTTTTAAGATTATTACTCAAGAACTCATCATGTTCAAAACTCAAATTATTGTGTGATCTTGAAATCATAAGAAGTTTCTCCTTGTTGGTGTAGTCCTTTTTTGTTGGTGGTCCTTGGGGTACAATTAACCTATCCATAGGGTCCTCTTTATTCTCAAGTTTCATGTATCCCTTGCTGTTACTACGATCAAGTCTAGGCCAACTTGGGTGTTTTCTTTGTTCTGCTTGAACATTCAGTGTAGAATGACCCCTATCTAAGTCTAAAGATTTGGAATGTGACGATAAAATATGTAAAGATGTGTTAGATCCAAATTGCTTTCTAGCTGCTCCTGGAGATAAAAGTTTTACATTATTAGTTGTTTGAGCTAAAGAATCACACCTTATTGGTTCCATAATAGAGAAACTTCGTGATAAAGGAGAATTAGTGGATTTATAGGGCCGATTTCCATCATCTGGCAGTGGAATAGCCAATGAATCCAATGATACATTTCTAGGTCTGCCACTATTGATTTCTAAGTCTTCAGTTATATTGTTAATATCTGGTTCATCAATGACACAGTTGTTCAATTTTATAACAGGCAGTGTAAAAGCATTAATTGATGATGACACTATAGATTTTGTTTCACATTTTTTGGAGCTAAGGCTTTTGTCTTCTCCGAATCTGTTGGAGTGGCCATGAAGACCAAACACAGAACCTGAGCGTTCCATAAGTAATGGAGGCAGAAGATTTGTAAAGCTTTTACTTTCTCTTGGGCTGCTATCTTCATCCTCAATAGAACTGCAACTTCTGTAGCTTCCAGGAAAGGATGCAATTGTGTTGGCAGCCAGTTTGGATGCACATGGGTTTTCAGAATGACGGTACTCTGTTTCTCCATACAAGCCCGAGTAAGCCCCATTGAGATGCTTTTGTTCTTTAATCCTCATGCTATGAATATCTATGACAGTTGAATATATATCTCTCATATGAATTACTTTAGTCTCTTTGTCTCGATTTTCATGTAGGATAGCATTTGCACAAATAAATATAAATATACCAATACCCATAGTAAAGGGGCCCAGCATTTTCATTTTCTCAGAATGCAGATGCTGTTCAAAAAATCTTACCATCATCCCAGTTTCCTTAAGTATTTGTGTTTTATTAACTTCTAATGTGAGCTCTGGTGTTAAAAATGTCTCCTTTTGAGGCCAGTAGCCAAGCACAGCCATTGCTATTCCTGCTACAGATATTAAGACCCCCAGCATAAGAAAAAAACCAGATGGAGAGTACAGACGAATTTTCCCTCTCACAATTACTACATCAGCTCTTGGGCGACGTCTTACAGGCTTCTTCTCTGGCGGTGGCGAAGTAGGCCGAGACAAAAGATGCTGTGATCTGGCTGAATCTTGCCTCTTTAAGGCTGCCAGTCCTGTTATAACTCCTCCAGTTGCTATCATAGTTCCGTTTTAGGTGCTGAAGAGAGATAGAGATAAAGCAAAGTTTACAAAAGGTGACAATATAGACAGTACACTACCTAATAGATAATCACATAAACAGTTTTTTTCATGCTTGTTAGAAATCATTGTAAACATAGCTTCTTTTATTGATAGCAGATAAAGGGTTGCTCGATGCAGATAACATTTTTGAGGAAAAAATCTCTACAGTTCTTAATGCAGATCCTTTTAGTCAAAGCTAGAAATGTAAGGGACAAGAAGCTGAAGATTTCACTTTATATATGTCTTTGCATCACAGCTTTCCATTACTTTTAAATCCACTTCTTGTTTTGTCTCAAATCACTGTGTGAAAAATAGACACAAAAGACTGCAATTTTCCAAACAAAATACTGTGAGAAACACACTATAGGGGAGTGAAGGAACTGATAGCGATGCTGAGGGCATGCTGTGTTAAGGAAGCAAGGAAAGAAAGGTATGGTGCCCAATACAGCATGTTGCAATCTGTTGAACTTGAATTGTACAGTAAACATTTGGTTGTTGAAGCAAACTGAGTGTCCCTTGATCTACTTACAGCAACTCCTGAAGATGGCGGCCTGGAGATGGTGAAGGTTTGTAGCCTACAAGTGAGTGTGGTCCACCCTTTACATGATAAAATATTGGGACTGGGACATAATTTGCATGTAAAGTGACAGGGTGCTATGGAGCTGCAGCTCGGTACAATGACAACCCATCATCGCCCCACGATCACGTGACAGGGGTGCCGAAGGGAAAGATTTGTGACACGCTTCCGGCTGGTGCGTGTTAGAGCCCACTGTTAGTAATTGACAGCAGGATTCAACAGGTTAACAGAAGCTTGTGGATAAATCATCGATCAAGCCCAGGGAAAGATGTGGGCTCAGCATAAGAGCTTGCGTCAAAGGCAAGGACACGACCTTTAATACAAATATAAATCATGAAGAGGGTTAAAGCTTTTAGCATAAACCATTTCTGTTCATTTCTTGACTCACAAAAGTTTTGAAGTAGCTTAGTAACTAACAAGCAACATCAAATCCATTGGCCAGCTGTAAAGCATATTTTTTTGTCTACAATCTTATAGCATGGACCTCACAGACTATCAAGGCAGCCTTAGTATGGCTCCATACAAAACAGATCCATGATATAGACATATGCATTATGCACCATACCAGGAGGATATTCACCCAGCTGTTTACTATGTAGCAAATACTCAAATCACCGATACGACAAAAAACAGTGAGTTTATTTAATAATTGAACATTTTGGCATTGTGACTCATACTTAGAAAAATGAAAATAAATTATTTTAATTAACTGAATGTATTTTTCTAGATTGAACAGCGGAAATGAATTATGGACCATTAAACATCTATCATGGCATCTTGATGTCTACTACCTGGCTGGCTATTCAATGTGTATTTAAACTTCCCCACTCTTGTCCAAAAATTATGTCAAGGGAAAGAAAAATTATCAATATTAAATTTCAGCGGCTATTTCTTTATATCCAAGATTGAGCAGCACTGAAGGCTCTGACCAAGGTTTGCTGATACAAGTGAAAGCAACTGCCTGGCTGAGGACTGCCTGGTAAGAATTTGCAGTATTATGTGATGCGTGATCAACGTTCCTTTTCATTTGCAATTTGGAATGACCCAACAGGAACCTTAACTAACAACTCCTAAACCTTTACTTTCATTATGCATTAAAATAGTGGGGTATAGCTAAACATTAAACATTCTGTCACTATATTGCCTAAGTGATTTTAATGTAATGTACAGGCGAGTGCCAAATATACTTGTTTCTAGCTATAGTCCCATCCCCTGATGACACCGCATCTGCAGTGAAACATGTTATGGGAATATGTGCTCTAGGAAAAACTGTCCTGTTTGCCCTACAATGTTGACACCCCAGGGTGTCTACATTATATTAGAATTTTTTAGGCAATATAAGGACAGAACGTTTCATGTTTTGTTTTACCTCACTATTTTAATCCATAATAAAAGTTAAGGTTTAGGACTTATTAGTGAAGGTTCCTGTTGGGTCATCCAAAATTGTAAATAATTGTTATATTTAACCGTCCTAAGCCCTTACAAGATCTCCACAATTTGCAAATCAACACAGTTATTTCTCATTTTCTCAGCAGCTCAAATTCAAAACGCAAATGATCGCAGACACCCCCTGCATTCTTGAGAATGGGTTTCAGGAACTCTGAGAACGGGGTTTGCTGAACTGTATTAAATGTAGCACATGCTTGACCTCTCCATTCATTGGCAATGTCACTGTTGGAAATAGTCAAGGACAGCTCTTGTCTTTCTTGCATAGTCCTATAGACAATTATTGAAGTAGAGACTTAACTGCAGCAATTAAGTGTAGTGCAATGAATTATGCCAGAATTTAATATGATGTATACGGAATGCAACTGGCCATCTACCACCTCCACTCTCTAATCAGCATGTCTGTTTATCTATTCTTCCCACAAGTATGTTTGCTACTACTACCCAACTTCCTTAACCTGTGATATTCCTTACTTCAACTGCTTGCACATACCTGGTATGTTTGCCACTGCTACCCAACTTTCCCAACCTATCCTGTATCCTGTACTTCTACTGCTTGTACTTACTTGTAATGTTTTGGAACTGATCACTGCAGTACCCCTCATCACTTTTATTTACTACCAGCTGTTTTAATCTACCTGTGATATATTCTGCACCTGTCTCAGCTTTAATCATTTGATAAAGATGAGCACAGACCCCTCCCCTCTGTTTCACACCTGAATACATTTGTAAGCAAACATACTGGCAAATTAAAGTCTGCATAGACTTTGTCTTCCCTGCATCTTCCAAGTGCAGAATTGAAGTTTACTACATTGATTAGACCAGAACTAAACCAGAAGGGAACTGAAGGTAACTGGATACACAGACAAGTAAACAATGTCTGTCTGATTTCACTCTTACCCCATAGTCCTTCACTTCCTACTAACACCCCCAATCACGACACGTAGTAATGAACTGATCATCTCTCACTTCATCCTCCCCATACATCTCACCACCTCCTCAGTACTGTTTCTCAACATACAATTCTATATCTCCAAACAAGGACAGTCACCACATGCCCTCTCCTGCTCCCACCTACATTTTCTCTGCTCCTCCTCACTGCTGGCGCTATCTCTCCGAATCCTGGTCCTTCTCACCACATCCCCACAGTCACTTCTACCTTCCATCTACAATCTATCACAAATTTCTGCAACCTTCCCAACCTTATACCCATTCAACCAGCCCTCGCTTCCCCATTCTTTCTAACAGGAGCTCTATTAAATGCTCGCTCTGTCTGCAACAAACTTTCACATATTCATGATCTTTTCATTACTAACATACTCTCCTTCCTTGGCATCACAGAAACCTGGCTCACCCCCACCACAGTCTCACCAGCTGCACTGTCCTATGGTGGATTCCATCTTTCTCACACACACTTCCTCAGCAAGAAGCATAATAGACAAGATGCTTTTCTCCTGTACGATAAATGCTCCTTCATCCCAATTTCACAGCCACCCTCCGTTAATCTTTCGTTTGAGGTGCACTTTGTGTGCAACTACTCCCCCTCCAACCTTCAACTGGCTGTCATTTACTGCCCCCCTCCTCACCCTGCCCAGGGCCATCCACCAACTTTTTTTACTACTTCACCCCCTGGCTACTTTATGCTAAAATCCCCACTATCAACATGGGTGACTTCAACAACCCTATTGACACTTCCCACTCAACTGTCTCTAAGCTTCTACTCTTCACTTCTTTATTCTGCCTGGCTTAATGGTCTGCAGCAACAACTCATAAAGATAGCCACACCCTGGACATCATCTCCACTCACCTCTGTTCGTTATCTAACTCATAATGATCTGGAGAATCTTAATGGCAGGTCAATTTTAGCATTTAGCGAACATGGTGAAATACCGTATTTTTCGGACTATAAGACGCACCGGACTATAAGGCGCACCCAGGTTTTAGAGGTGGAAAATAGGGAAAAAAATATTTGAAGCAAAAAAATTTGGTAAAATATTTAATAACATACTATTATATGTGGTGTTATTATATATAATAGTATGTTATTATGTTGGAAGCTGCGGGACCAATGTGGTCTCTGTGAAGTACTATATGAAGATGCTGGAGGGTGAGTATAAGAATGGGGGCACAGGGCTTATATTGAAAGCACCACTCCAGCACTGCAAAATAACACTGGAGTGCTGCTTTAAAATCCCATGGGAGAACTATAACTCCCAGCATGTCCTGCAGATCCTATGACATGCTGGGAGTTATAGTTCACTAAAGGAGTGGCAGAGTGCTTTATTATTTATCTTAATTGTGGCAGCCAGCCTGTAGTGAGGTAAAGCATCCCATGACTGCACACACAGAGCCCTCCCTCTTGTTGCCTTTCCACAGCACAGGTAATGGAAGCCAGCAGATTCTAGTGTTGGAGTCTGAAGGACCTGTGATGATGTCAAGAAGAGGGAGGGCTCTGTGCTGCCATGGGATGCTCCAGCCCGCCCACTTTTGACATCATCACAGGTCCTCCTTGTGCACACTGCACAGCACTCAGCGTCCAGCCCAGGAAGGTACCAGCGATCTCCTCTCCCCCGGACCCTGCTGCTGCTGCCTCCTCCTCCCCCGGACACACGGATCTCCCCAGCTGCTGCAGCAATCAGCGCTGAGTAATCCATGTGTGTCGCTGCTTAAGTGCAGTATTCAGTTGCTGCTCCCGGCTCACCGCTCAGCTGATAGGTGGGCGGGGAGTAGCTAGGGAATATCCACTGCACTTAATCATCCGGACCACATGGTTTCCCTAGCGCTGATTCCCTGGCAGTGGGGACATTTTTCTGCCTCCTGAAGTGGGATAACAGTGCGATCCCACTCGCTGCTGCCCCCCTCCCCACATGCTACATCCCTACCATAAGACGCACCCACACTTTCCTCCCAAATTTGGAGGAAAAAAGTGCGTCTTATGGTCAGAAAAATACGGTAAACCCCAACAACAACTGTGGAATTGCACTTTTCTGCAATTTCACCACACTTGAATTTTTTTCCCCATTTTCCAGTACGTGATATGTTGAAACCAATGGTGTCGTTAAACAGTACAACTTGTCCCTCAAAAAACAAGCCCTCACATGGCCATTTTGACCAAAAAGTAAAAAAAAATTAGTGATCAGGTTAATTCTTTTTTTTTTATATTGTTATGGCTTTATGAAGAAGGGTAGCAAAAAACGAGAACACATTAAGAGGTTAATGGGCTTTTCCTCAAATTTCAATTTATATTCTATGTAAGGTCGGGGATAACTTGCTTATCTCTGGGAACCCTACGATCTTTATCTCGATCCCACTGTTCTGCCACTAATCTGTGAGGGATCTCAGTGGTGAAAAAAAATCTAAACTTTGGTAAAAAAAAAAAAATTGGCATCATTTTTCAACACCTGTAGCATCTCACTTTTTTGTTATTTGTGGCTGGGTTAGGGCTTATTTTTTTAGCTCCAAGCTGGAGACCTCTGGTTGCCATGCCAACCCATCGGTGACCCATGATCATGTGACGGGTCACCAATGGGAGGGATTTCTGGAGCACTTGCCGGAAGTGTGAGTTATATGCTGCTGTCAAGAGATTGACAGCGGCATTTAATGGGTTAACAGCTGGGGTGGATCATGATTCCACCCGTGGCTGTTAAAGCCACATGTTAGCTGGTCAAAATAGCTGACATCGGCTGGGAAAGATATGGGCTCATTGCCAGAGCCCACATCAAAGGGAAGGAGTCCAACCTGGGCATATTATTATGCACAATGTTGGAAAGGGATGAAAGGGGTTCTCAAGTTTGCATGAAAGTGCACTGTTAGGATTCTCCAGTGCTGACAGTGAGACTCAGGAGTTATGAGATGCACATGGCCTCACTCAATTCATCTATTGAGTGAGACCACAAACATCTTGTCAGAATGTGGCTGGCAGTATGCATATCACATACATACAGTCACATGAGAACCCGCTCTCAATGCCAGTGTAAGGAGATGATCATATTGTCCACGTTCCCCTTTGAAGAACAAATATAATTTGATGTCATGGAATGTGAATTGTGTGATGCATTAATGATATTACTAATGTGTGTTGTTTGACAGTAGGGACAGTTAGAGTTAATGTGTGGGACTAGCTTAGAATTGGAGGAGCTAAGCTGAAGGGAAAGAGATAATTTCCTTTCAGAATGGCAGAAAAGGCCCAGTGGACATAAAGAAAAGACCTAAGGTCTAGTGTGAGCTGTGCCACATGACATAGGTGTCCCCAATAAGAGCAAGGAGACAGAGATAGAGAATAGCGAGACTCAGAGGAGAAAAGTAGAAGAGAAGTGACTGAATGAATAGAGATTGGTCATAGGTCAGGACGCATGGCAGTACTGCCTAGAATTTATAACTCAGAGAGGTAACAGGCCGAAATGGGACAGAGTATGTAAGATGAAGTGAGCGCTATGGATGGGAGTTTCATTGCAGAGATAAGAACTGGCCATACTGGCAAAATAGCTCCCCTAACTGAAAAAGGATGTGGAATTTCGGATTGAGCATAGGACTCTTATAAACTGGAATGTACTACTGAGCTGTGTGGTGGTGAAGTGAAGAGGAACAATAAACAACAAATAAAGATAACAACAATAAACAATAAAGATAGAGAATAAGAGAGTAAAGCGGGAGGAAATGAAACTGTGGAAAATGTTCTGTATTGTGACGGAAACATTCAGTAAGTTGTGTACCCGCAATCTGCAGTATATATTCCCTATCAAATTCCTGATAAGTTAAAAGTTAGGGTTGGGGTCCACACACAACCAGGACCCCAACCTTCATGTAACATGCCAGAGAGTAAGAGAAAAGTACCTCACACATGGCTATCTCCCCAGACCATGTTACACCAGAACCGGAGAATCCTGTGTGGACTGTGAACGATGTGAAGATTCACAATTCTACAGTTACTTTCATGCCAAACCTGAATAACCCCTTTAATTACCCTACCTGATGTTCTGATTTATTCACAAGGCCAAACATTTAACCGACACCCTTTAAACCAGAGTATGAGCTATAAATTCAGATTTTGAGGCTAAATACAATGACACATAGTATATATTTATATTCATGTATGCATACCTATGGAATGATGGATGGTGTCAGAATTGATCAGAATGTCTATTCATACAGTGTGCTCAGCACAGTGAGAAGCATGAGGCAAAGCCTTAAACCTGCCAATGTCATTCTTCCAGACTGCCTTTGTTGCTTCACATTCAGCTATACCCAGACAGAAGTTATAAGATATTTTCCTTTATCAATTGTCATTAAGGAATGTGTAAACAACTCATAGTTTTGTTTGGTGAAGCTTAAGAGCATGCTCCATGTCGAGATTGTCACAACCTTCAGTTGCTGGTGCTGGGGACCACACAATAGCAGCTTTCACTTTTTTTACGCTTTAATGTTAGCTATTCCTCAACCCCCGTTGTTATAAGTAAAAGCTCAACAACCAACATTGTCATTCTAGCTACCTGTCTATTCACTTTATTTTACATGTCAGGTAGCAATGAAATATTGATGCTTTATCATCACATGCCAGGAAAAGTGAAAATAAGAAATAAGGTTTGTGATGATTTTCTATCATTGTACTTTTTATGTTCATTTTTCTACTGTGCACATTTAAAATTCCAAATTTGTTAGCCAAGCTATATTTAAGGCACGTTATGTTTCATGCACACAAAAAGCCATGTGCAAATGCAGCGTCACCAAGTCAGGGTCGAATACCAAAAGGTGTATGGGTATTAGGCAGCTGTTCAGTTTGTGATATCTAGATTTTGGATATCTATATGTTGCAGACATGCCAACTGACAGCAGTAAAGTATTCTGGCTGCCTCAGCATTGTATGTTGGACTTGCAGAGAAATTCTCTAGAGTCTATAGATCTTCAAGAATTCTTTAAAGGGAACCTGTCACCCCCAAAATCGAAGGTGAGCTAAGCCCACCAGCATCAGGGGCCACCGATGTATCCTAAAAGATGAGAAAAAGAGGTTAGATTATACTCACCCGGGGGCGGTTCCGGTCTCGGTCCGGTCCGATGGGTGTTGCGATCCGGTCTGGGGCCTCCTATCTTCTTACGATGACATCCTCTTCTTGTATTCATGCTGCGGCTCCGGCGCAGGCGTACTTTGTCTGCCCTGTTGAGGGCAGAACAAAGTACTGCACAGCACAGGCGCCGGGCCTCTCTGACCTTTCCTGGCACCTGTATGTATACAGTATATATAATGTGTGTGTATTGGTGGTAAAAGTTGTGTAATGTGTATATTTGTTTGTGTAATATGAATACATGCGTATGTTTGAGTATGTAATGTGAGCATGTGTAATGGGTATATAGAAAGTTGTATTGGTCGAGAAAAAAACTAGAGTAAAAATATAAAAAAGTTATATCCAACTAAACTAAACCATGGTAAAAAGGCAAAATAATGACTTTTCAGACAGGGCCAAAGTACCCAAGAGCTGGTTTATGCTTTATATCATGTAAATGAAAGCCATTTCAAAAAGATTTTGATCATGGTGACTAGTGTTGAGCGATACTTCCAATACTCAAAGGTATCGGTATCGGATGGTATCGGCCGATATCCAAAAAATATCAGATATCGCCGATACCGATACCCGATACCAATGCAAGTCAATGGGACACAAGTATCGGAAGGTATCTGTTATGATCCGGTGACCTTGGAGCCGCATGAAAACTTTCTCTGGAGTCGGTGGAACCTGTACTGACCGCAAATCCTGAACTAGCACCGCAACTAAAAGTAGCCGTGGGGTGTGCCTAACAAACCCTAGACACCTCGACACAGCCGGAGGACTAAATACCCCTATAGATGGAAATAGGAATGCTATCTTGCCTCAGAGCAGACCCCCAAAGGATAGGCAGCCCCCCACGAATAATGACTGTGAGTAGGAGAAGAATAGACACACGCAGGTAGAAAACAGGATTTAGCAAAAGAGGCCATTCTAGCTAAATAGGAAAGGATAGGACAGATTACTAGGCAGTCAGTATTAAAACCCTTCCAAAAATATCCACAACAGATAATACAAAAAGTTCCACAATCTAACTAAAGACATGGAATGTATATCTGCCACTCCAGAGAATCCAGCAAGACTGAGAAAATGCTGACACAATCTAAGCTGGACAAGAAAACACAAAGAATAGCACTGAATTGTGAAGCACACAGCATGTGTGCCACAGGAAAAAAAAAACAGACACTTATCTTTGCTGATTTGGCAGAATGACAGGAGGAACCAGGCAGAGGTCCAACACCTCCCAACAACAATTGACAACTGGCAAGGACTAATGAATCCTGCACACCTAAATACCCCAGTCAGAACTGCAATCAGCAGACACACCTGACCAGGACTGCAACCCAGGGACAACTGCATTACCACCTACTACCACCGGAGGGAACCCAAAAGCAGAATTCACAACAGGTATCCTGGATGGTTCCCAGGGTCTGAAAGAGAAGAAAATCTCCTTCAGGCCCTGGGATCCATAGTCATGTAAAAAAATAAAGAATTAAAATAAAAAATATGGATATACTCACCCGTCCGGCGGCCCCTGGACCTTACCGATGTAACCGGCAGCCTCCGTTCCTAAGAATGAGGAGTTTAGGACCTTCGATGACATCGCGGCTTGTGATTGGTCACGTGACCGCTCATGTGACCGCTCACGCGACCAATCACAAGCCGCGACGTCATCGCAGGTCCTAAACTCCTCATTCTCAGGAACGGAGGCTGCCAGTTACATCGGTAAGGTCCAGGGGCCGCCGGACGGGTGAGTATATCCATATTTTTTATTTTAATTCTTTATTTTTTACATGAATATGGATCCCAGGGCCTGAAGGAGAGTCTCCTCTCCTCCAGACCCTGGGAACCATACACTGGGAACTTCCGATTCCGATTTCCGATATCACAAAAATATCAGAACTCGGTATCGGAATTCCGATACAGCAAATATCGGCCGATACCCGATACTTGCGGTATCGGAATGCTCAACACTAATGGTGACACATTGATGGTAAAAACAGAAACAATGACCATACACTGGTGAAAAACACTGAAGACATCAATATTATTTTTCAAGTATGGGTTTAAACACAGACGTTTAAAAACAGGCCGGGAAAATCCTTTATCTCACAAAAAGATTCAGTTGCGATCCTGCGATGTAAAGTCTGTATCTCTTTTGCATTTTCCCTGCCCAGGAGCTGTGGTAGGTTCAGACCATGTCCCTGTACGGTCAGACACAGCCATTACACAGTATACAGCAGGGGCACATTTATAAGATTATCTCAGCACAGGAACATTTTATTTAAACACATCCACTTGTGGAAGTTACTATTATTCCAAAACTTATTTATTAAAATTAACTTTTGTTCGTGGGAAAACCCCTTTAAGGATTATAGTTCAATAAGATTACCTTTTTTGATCTTTCATTATACTGATTTAGCCCCTACTCTATTAGGAAATCTCTTAACTCTTTACTTCAGTTGCCTCTTAATCAACTACATTTCTATAATCATACATCCAACAAGCCTGAAAATCTAATAAACGACAACATATTTTTAAATTTAAATGCTGGGCCATTTAGAAAATTATTCAAATTAAAAAAAAGTAAAAGTTATAAGTGAATTTGTATCAATATTTTGTTTTACATTTTTTTATTCAAAGACTTTTACTCTCACATTTAAGATTTACATTCTAATACATCAGTGAGTGATAATACAGAATATTTGGTCATCTGGGACTTATAAGGTCTCATTGCCAGATTAAATTAATTTTGCTATATATTTGTGGAAATAATGCAAGAAAGAAAACTTAATAAACTTAATCCTATTTTGATTTCTACACAAAATATTTACAGATTACTATTTCCTTTGCCAATGCAACATAATGTGCATTTCCAATAACACCTACACAGATTATTTAAGCAGATGTGTTGGTAGCGAGTATGGAAGATTATTTATAAAATACAAGTAGTCATGACTATTTTATTGTATTTTCTATTCTCTAAATGCTAGAGATATACATTATAGCTTTTAATAAAGGGTGCTATTTTCATCTAAATCTTTGAACTGATTGCTAGATTCCTCGTGTTCTGTACTGCATTTCTTCAAAACTAGTATAACAAAGGAACTTGGGATTTCATAAGTCTCAGAATTAATTTAATTATAAAAACAAAAAAATTAGAGCTGGCTTTTGACCTAGACGTCGACTTTATTAAGACAAGGATCTGCAGAAATAAATCATAATCTAAATAGTTACTGTATTATTTTCACCTTTGCAGATAAGAAGAATTATTCAGGAGAGTTCCAAACCTGCAGACCAACACATTAATTTGTTTGTGGATGATGTCTAAAGGCCTGTTTGCACATAACAATTACAGCAAGTAATAAGACAATTTATTAGAAGCTTCAGAGGCATTTTCATCAAAGCAAATATACTAGATATACTGTTTTTTTTTTTTATCAAAAGCAATCCTAGTGTCAAATATATGCACTATCGAACCCAGACAAGTGCGAGAATGTTGTGGGTTGGATTGCAGACAAAGGCTCCAGTATGTTGACAAGCAGCACCACCAAGTCGTCCACATGGTAAAGTCTCAGTAGCCAAGAGGCTGGGCCTCTGAATCTTCAACTTGGTCCTTCTTCTTCTGCCCATCAAGAGTTGCAAGAGACAAATGACCGCAATGCTGTTCACTCCAAGAAATGTTTTACATTCCCTTGTAATTATTCAGGCCTGTCAATGTGCACCAGTAAAGAGGGTCATGAGGAGGTGGAGTGCACTGATGCAGAAACATTTGAGCACCCACGGGCAGGAGAAATCCACATTGGGGAAGGTCAATTCATGTCTGAAGAGGTAGAGGATAATCATGATACACAGTTGCCATCAGGTCAGCCTAAAATTGCAACTCATAAGGAGGATCAGATTGATGAATTGGAAGACTGATCCAACCTGGCACAGTGACACACCTAGGGAGCACAGCAGTCCAGAGAGGGATGGAACTGTAGCATGAAAACGGGCAAGAAAAGTAGTGGTTTGACTAGAGGGAGAAATCAGTCAACTGTTCCACAGAGCCCCCCTACTCTGCTAGATAACAGGCCAAGGGTGCGTTGTTCCCTGTATGGCAGTATTCTGGAAGTCCTTCAGACAAAACAACTGTAATTTGCAGCATCTGCCATACCAAGCTGAGTAGAGGCAAGAAGGCTGCAAACCTGAGCACCACTGGCATGTAGACACAAAAGGACATGGCAGCCAAGCACCTCAGTAGGTGGACAGAATGCCTGGGTACCAAGCCTGTGTCTGAGGGTGAAACCACTGTCCCTTTCCCTGTGTTACGGCCTTCCCAATCTGATGGCCAGGAAGCAGGCGCTCATACCTCCTGCCCATAACCTGCAGTTGCACAGATGCAACACTGAGCAACCATGCCCAGTGCAGTGTTCAGTTGTCCCTGCCCCAAAGTTTCACAGGAAGCAGAAATATCCACCCACCCCCAGGCCCAAAGGCTAAACAGTAAACACCCACATTCCCAGTCACCACTATTTTTCCAGTGTGCCGTCCCCGAGTTACATAAGCACGTGTTACACAATATCAGCTGTGCTCTGGCCAACGCAGTCACAGGGAAAGTCCACCTAACCACAGACATGTGGACAAGTTCTTGTGGACAGGTATGCTACTTTAACCTGATGGCATACTGGGTGAACCTGGTGGAGTCTGGGGTAGAGTCAAAGGCTGGGACATCACACATCTTACCCACACCAAGAATAGCGGGTGCAACTTCCATCAGGGTTTCAGTCTTCTCCTATTCCAGTTCCTATCTTTCCTCCTCATCCTCAGCGGAAATAGCCACCCCATCACTCCCCAGCTTGTAGGTCTGCTGCACTACCTTGGCGAAATGGCAGCACGCTATGCTGAAGCTCATTTGTTTAGGTGATAAAGCTCACAATGCAACAGAGCTGTTGAAAGGGATAAAAGACCTGACTGATCAGTGGCTCTCCCCATTGAACCTCCAACCAGGTCTAGTTGTGTGCGATATTTGGCGAAACGTGGTGGCGGCTTTCAAGCTCGGCAAGCTGGTACACATTCCATGCATGGCTCACGTGCTAAACTTGGTTGTACAGCATTTTTTAAAAACATACCCTGACTTGCCAGACCTACTTTCCACCGTGTCAGCGCCCATTTCCGAAAGTCATCTCAGGCTTTCACTGGCCTGGTTTCACTGCAGCAATGCTTTCATTTGGCTTGTCACCAACTGATTTGTGACCTGTCCACATGCTGGAATTCGACCTTTCATATGTTGGCAAGGCTTAGTGAGCAAAAGAGGACATTATCTGAATTCTAGCTTCTCAATGCCTGCCAGAGTAATACTCAGCCCCCACACATCACGACTGCCGAGTGGGTGTGGATCGCTTACACATGTGAGGTTCTTCAAAACTTTGAGTACAGCACCAAGATGGTGAACGCTGATTATGCTATTATAAGCGTAACCATCCCACTGCTCTATTAAAAAGTTTGCTGCAGAATATCAAAGAGAAGAATAACAACTTATAAGACTAAACACCATGGTAACTCATAATATGACAAAAATCTGTACCATAGGTGAAAAAGGACCAACAAGACCTATCATCAAGATAAGCACATGACACAAGAGGGAAACGATGAAAAATGGTCACACACAATAAATAGAAATGCTATAACCTTTATTAATACCAAACCACAATATTAAAACCAGGTGAGCGGAGGGAAGGTAGTAAAGCACAGAAAGCACTGTTTTGAAGTTAACAGGAAGGGCGCCACCAGAGATAACAGTCCTACAGGCTTATACATTATCAGAGTAAACAAATAAGCAAAAATAGGAAACAAATAGTAAAAAACTAAATAAACCAAAATAATAACTTGATCCTACTGCAGTCAGGGATACCAAGCCAAGTACCAACTGTTTCACATATAAGATAGGTGAGTGCAAGAACCGCTATAATGCTATCCTAATTGAAATCCCATACCTATCAAACCCCCTGATGAAGGTGTGATCGCCGAAACGCGCGTTGGGGTGGAAGCGCGCCTCCAGTACTACAGTCCTCTGTGCGGTGGGTACCTTGCTTTACTAATATCTACTGTGTCGGTTTGATAGGTATGGGATTTCAATTAGGATAGCATTATAGCGGTTCTTGCACTCACCTATCTTATATGTGAAACAGTTGGTACTTGGCTTGGTATCCCTGACTGCAGTAGGATCAAGTTATTATTTTGGTTTATTTAGTTTTTTACTATTTGTTTCCTATTTTTGCTTATTTGTTTACTCTGATAATGTATAAGCCTGTAGGACTGTTATCTCTGGTGGCGCCCTTCCTGTTAACTTCAAAACAGTGCTTTCTGTGCTTTACTACCTTCCCTCCGCTCACCTGGTTTTAATATTGTGGTTTGGTATTAATAAAGGTTATAGCATTTCTATTTATTGTGTGTGACCATTTTTCATCGTTTCCCTCTTGTGTCATGAGAATATCAAAGAGGAAGCTTTGAATGCTGAACAGGTGGCTATGAAGCAAGATTTTACAGTGGCTGATACCACACAGCCCAGCCTTACACAATATTCTCTGGCCACATTGGGTGACGATGAGGAACAGGAGGAGGAAGAGGAAGAACTGGAGTTCTTGGTTTGCACTACAGAGGGGACTCCCAATCCCTGCTTCATGCCCGTCCAGCATGGATGGCCTGAATAGGAGGAGGAGGCAATGCATCATGAGGAGGAGAGGATGGTTAATGTTCATCCTGGTGGGGACACTAAATGTTTGACTCTTTGTAGTCTGCCACACATGGCACAGTTCATATCCAGATGTCATTTCAAGACCCTCGCGTGAAAGACTTTTTGTCCACCATTGAAATGCTGGCTGTCCACCTTTCTTGACCCATGGTACAAGGAGAAATTTCCTTCTATCATGTCAGAAACAGACGTGCCATTTTCAGAGCATGCATGCCATAGGGCCATTGTGGAAGACTTGCTGAAAAGATTACCCTCAGACTACGCTACTGGCAGAGGTACCAGCTCTTTTCACAAACAAGGATTACAGGAGAGGGACACATACACCAGGTGCAACTCAGGGGAGGAATGGCCACTCACTGGGCCATTTTCAAGAAACCGTCCCATCAGCAAGGGATATCTGTTGGTGTAACCATGATGAGGAGGGAGAAGTTGACCAAGATGTTGAAGGAGTACTTAAGTGACCATAACAGTGTCCTTTCTGATTCTTCATTGACCTTTTAACTATTGGTAGCCCAAGCTGCTCACTTGGCCCGACCTCTCCTTGTACGCCTTGAAGGTGCTGCCATGCCTTGATATAAGTGTGTTGTCTGAGTGATTTTTAAGTTCAGCAGTCATAATGGATAGTTGCACATGCCTGTCAATGAAAAATGCAGATAAACTGACTCTTCTAAAATATAACAAGGCCTGGATTTCCTCTGACTTTATAAGCCCTACGGATGACAGCAACCTAATGTAAATGCAGCCCAAATGTTATTTTTTGGAAGTTGTCTTAACCCCTTCACCCCCAAGGGTGGTTTGCACGTTAATGACCGGGCCAATTTTTACAATTCTGACCACTGTCCCTTTATGAGGTTATAACTCTGGAACGCTTCAACGGATCTTGGCGATTCTGACATTGTTTTCTCGTGACATATTGTACTTCATGATAGTGGTAAAATTTCTTTGATATTACCTGCGTTTATTTGCAGAAAAAATGGAAATTTGGCGAAAATTTTGAAAATTTTGCAATTTTCCAACTTTGAATTTTTATGCCCTTAAATCACAGAGATATGTCATGCAAAATACTTAATAAGTAACATTTCCCACATGCCTACTTTACATCAGCACAATTTTGGAACCAACATTTTTTTTTGTTAGGGAGTTATAAGGGTTAAAAGTTGACCAGCAATTTCTCATTTTTACAACACCATTTTTTTTAGGGACCACATCTCATTTGAAGTCATTTTGAGGGGTCTATATGATAGAAAATACCCATGTGTGACACCATTCTAAAAACTGCACCACTCAAGGTGCTCAAAACCATATTCAAGAAGTTTATTAACCCTTCTGGTGCTTCACAGGAATTTTTGGAATGTTTAAATAAAAATGAACATTTAACTTTTTTTCACAAAAAATTTACTTCAGCTCCAATTTGTTTTATTTTACCAAGGGTAACAGGAGAAAATGGACCCCAAAATTTGTTGTACAATTTGTCCTGAGTACGCCGATACCCCATATGTGGGGGTAAACCACTGTTTGGGCGCATGACAGAGCTCGGAAGCGAAGGAGCGCCATTTGACTTTTCAATGCAAAATTGACTGGAATTGAGATGGGACGCCATGTTGCGTTTGGGGAGCCCCTGATGTGCCTAAACATTGAAACCCCCCACAAGTGATACCATTTTGGAAAGTAGACCCCATAAGGAACTTATCTAGAGGTGTGGTGAGCACTTTGACCCACCAAGTACTTCACAGAAGTTTATAATGCAGAACCGTAAAAATAAAAAATCATATTTTTCACAAAAATTATTTTTCGCCCCCAATTTTTTATTTTCCCAAGGGTAAGAGAAGAAATTGGACCCCAAAAGTTGTTGTACAATTTGTCCTGAGTACGCTGATACCCCATATGTGGCGATAAACCACTGTTTGGGCGCATGGGAGAGCTCGGAAGGGAAGTAGCACCGTTTGACTTTTCAATGCAAAATTGACTGGAATTGAGATGGGACGCCATGTTGCGTTTGGGGAGCCCCTGATGTGCCTAAACATTGAAACCCCCCACAAGTGACACCATTTTGGAAAGTAGACCCCCTAAGGAACTTATCTAGAGGTGTGGTGAGCACTTTGACCCACCAAGTACTTCACAGAAGTTTATAATGCAGAACCGTAAAAATAAAAAATCATATTTTTTCACAAAAATTATTTTTCGCCCCCAATTTTTTATTTTCCCAAGGGTAAGAGAAGAAATTGGACCCCAACAGTTGTTGCACAATTTGTCCTGAGTACGCTGATACCCCATATGTGGCGATAAACCACTGTTTGGGCGCATGGGAGAGCTCGGAAGGGAAGTAGCACCGTTTGACTTTTCAATGCAAAATTGACAGGAATTGAGATGGGACGCCATGTTGCGTTTGGAGAGCCACTGATGTGCCTAAACATTGAAACCCCCCACAAGTGACACCATTTTGGAAAGTAGACCCCCTAAGGAACTTATCTAGATGTGTTTTGAGCGCTTTGACCCACCAAGGGCTTCACAGAAGTTAATAATGCAGAGCCGTAAAAATAAAACAAAAATTTTTTCCCACAAAAATTATTTTTTTAGCCCCCAGTTTTGTATTTTCCCGAGGGTAGCAGGAGAAATTGGACCCCAAAATCTGTTGTCCAAGTTGTCCTGAATGCGATGATATACCATATGTGGGGAGAACCACTGTTTGGGCGCATGGGAGGGCTCGGAAAGGAAGGAGCGCCATTTGGAATGCAGACTTAGATGGAATGGTCTGCAGGCGTCACATTGCGTTTGCAGAGCCCCTAATGTACCTAAACAGTAGAAACCCCCCACAAGTGACACCATGTTGGAAAGTAGACCCCCTAAGGAACTTATCTAGATGTGTGATGAGCGCTTTGACCCACCAAGGGCTTCACAGAAGTTTATAATGCAGAGCCGTAAAAATAAAACAAAAATTTTTTCCCACAAAAATTATTTTTCAGCCCCCAGTTTTGTATTTTCCCGAGGGTAACTGGAGAAATTGGACCCCAAAAGTTGTTGTCCAATTTGTCCTGAGTGCGCTGATACCCCATATGTGGGGGGAAACCACCGTTTGGACGCATGGAAGGGCTCGGAAGTGAAGGAGCGCCATTTGGAATGCAGACTTAGATGGAATGGTCTGCAGGCGTCACATTGCGTTTGCAGAGCCCCTAATGTACCTAAACAGTAGAAACCCCCCACAAGTGACACCATGTTGGAAAGTAGACCCCCTAAGGAACTTATCTAGATGTGTGGTGAGCGCTTTGACCCACCAAGGGCTTCACAGAAGTTTATAATGCAGAGCCGTAAAAATAAAACAAAAATTTTTTCCCACAAAAATTATTTTTCAGCCCCCAGTTTTGTATTTTCCCGAGGGTAACAGGAGAAATTGGACCCTAAAAGTTGTTGTCCAATTTGTCCTGAGTGCGCTGATACCCCATATGTGGGGGGAACCACCGTTTGGATGCATGGGAGGGCTCGGAAGGGAAGGAGCGCCATTTGGAATGCAGACTTAGATGGAATGGTCTGCAGGCGTCACATTGCGTTTGCAGAGCCCCTAATGTACCTAAACAGTAGAAGCCCCGCACAAGTGACCCCATTTTGGAAACTAGACCCCCCAAGGAACTTATCTAGATGTGTTGTAAGAACTTTGAACCCCCAAGTGTTTCACTACAGTTTATAACGCAGAGCCGTGAAAATAAAAAATCCTATTTTTTTCCCACAAAAATTATTTTTTAGCCCCCAGTTTTGTATTTTCCTAGGGGTAACAGGAGAAATTGGACCCCAAAGGTTGTTGTTCTATTTGTCCTGAGTACGCTGATACCCCATATGTTGGGGTAAACCCCTGTTTGGGCACACGGGAGAGCTCGGAAGGGAAGGAGCACTGTTTTACTTTTTCAACGCAGAATTGGCTGGAATTGAGATCGGACGCCATGTCGCGTTTGGAGAGCCCCTGATGTGCCGAAACAGTGGAAACCCCCCAATTATAACTGAAACCCTAATCCAAACACACCCCTAACCCTAATCCCAACAGTAACCCTAACCACACCTCTAACCCTGACACACCCCTAACCCTAATCCCAACCCTATTCCCAACCATAAATGTAATCTAAACCCTAACCGTAACTTTAGCCCCAACCCTAACCCTAACTTTAGCCCCAACCCTAACTGTAGCCTTAACCCTAGCCCCAACCCTAGCCCTAACCCTAGCCCTAATGGGAAAATGGAAATAAATACTTTTTTTTTATTTTTCCCTAACTAAGGGGGTGATGAAGGGGGGTTTGATTTACTTTTATAGCGGGTTTTTTAGCGGATTTTTATGATTGGCAGCCGTCACACACTGAAAGACGCTTTTTATTGCAAAAAATATTTTTTGCGTTACCACATTTTGAGAGCTATAAATTTTCCATATTTTGGTCCACAGAGTCATGTGAGGTCTTGTTTTTTGCGGGACGAGTTGACGTTTTTATTGGTAACATTTTTGGGCACGTCACATTTTTTGATCGCTTTTTATTCCGATTTTTGTGAGGCAGAATGACCAAAAACCAGCTATTCATGAATTTCTTTTGGGGGAGGCGTTTATACCGTTCCGCGTTTGGTAAAATTGATAAAGCAGTTTTATTCTTCGGGTCAGTACGATTACAGCGATATCTCATTTATATTATTTTTTTTATGTTTTGGCGCTTTTATACGATAAAAACTATTTTATGGAAAAAATAATTATTTTTGCATCGCTTTATTCTCAGGACTATAACTTTTTTATTTTTCTGCTGATGATGCTGTATTGTGGCTCGTTATTTGCGGGACAAGATGACGCTTTCAGCGGTACCATGGTTATTTATATCTGTCTTTTTGATCGCGTGTTATTCCACTTTTTGTTCGGCGGTATGATAATAAAGCGTTGTTTTTTGCCTCGTTTTTTTTTTTTTCTTACGGTGTTTACTGAAGGGGTTAACGAGTGGGCCAGTTTTATAGGTCGGGTCGTTACGGACGCGGCGATACTAAATATGTGTACTTTTATTGTTTTGTTTTTTTTATATTTAGGTAAAGAAATGTATTTATGGGAATAATATTTTTTTTTTTTTCATTATTTTGGAATATTTTTTTTTACACATTTGGAAATTTTTTTTTTTACTTTTTTACTTTGCCCCAGGGGGGGACAATACAGATCGGTGATCTGCCAGTTTGCATAGCACTCTGACAGCTCACCGATCTGATTGAAGTGCAGGCTGCTTCACAGTGCCTGCTCTGAGCAGGCTTCTGTGAAGCCACCTCCCTCCCTGCAGGACCCGGATCCGCGGCCATCTTGGATCCGGGTCTGGAGCAGGCAGGGAGGGAGGTAAGACCCTCGCAGCAACGCGATCACATCGCGTTGCTGCGGGGGGCTCAGGGAAGCCCGCAGGGAGCCCTCTCCCTGCGCGATGCTTCCCTGCATCGCCGGCACATCGCGATCATGTTTGATCGCGGTGTGCCGGGGGTTAATGTGCCGGGGGCGGTCCGTGACCGCTCCTGGCACATAGTGCCGGATGTCAGCTGCGATATGCAGCTGACACCCGGCCGCGATCGGCCGCGCTCCCCCCGTGAGCGCGGCCGATCGGCTATGACTATCCCGTCAAGGGTCAGATAGGCCCAGGTCACCTCGACGGGATAGTACGTCAAAGGTCACAGAGGGGTTAAAGTCCATGCCTTACCATCCAAACCCATTTTGTTCAGGAAATCACATCCTACTCCTCCTGCTTCTGCAACAAGTTCTTAGCGGTCATATATGTATACCCCACATGGGTAATGTTTTAACTTTTTGGAAACCTTAGTACATTGTGCAATTGTGAAACTTGTACTCCCTATTTCTAGCAATGATAACTACTCTCAATCGCTATGTATTCTATTATTATAATTTTTTTATTGTGTTGCCCTTCTCATGGTCTCTTTAAGCGTGTATCTGGGAGCTGGATGTTGATTTTTGGGTCTGCACTTGGACATTGTGGAACATCAATGTATTAATATGCTTCACACACACTTCTTCCGGTTTCAGCCCTACACAGAATAATAATAATATGAGTAATAAAACATGCTCTATATATATGCTGCTAGTTAAAAAATGTCACCCACACATCCCTTTATAAAGGAAAATTCAACATAATACCTCTGTTAACATAGGCCATATACTGATCATGTACGCAGCACCCCATAGGTGGGCGGAATACCTGAGTAAAAAGTCTGTGTCTTAGGGTGAAACCACTGGCCCTTCCCCTGTGTTACATCCTTGCCAATCTGCTGTCCAGGAACGAGGCGCTGATGCCTCTTGCCCACAACCTGCAGTTGCACAGACACAACAGTCAGCAACCACGTCCAGTTTGTTGTCCCAGCGCAGCTTTCAGTTGTCCCTTGTCAGCATATACTGTATGTCTGTTCCCAAATTGTTAGTTAGATAGAGCATACATACAGTGGGGGAAATAAGTATTTGATCCCTTGCTGAATATGTAAGTTTGTCCACTGACAAAGACAGGAACAGTCTGTAATTTTAAGGGTAGGTTAATTTTAACATTGAGAGATAGAATATCAAAAATAAAATCCAGAAAATCACATTGTATAAGGTACATAAATTTATTTGCATTTTGCAGTGAGAAATAAGTATTTGATTCCCTACCAATCATTAGGAATTCTGGCTCCTACAGACCAGTTAGATGCTCCTAGTCAACTTGTTACCTGCATTAAAGACAGCTGTCTTACATAGTCACCTTTATAAAAGACTCCTGTCTACAGACTCAATTAATCAGTCAGACTCTAACCTCTACAACATGTGCAAGACCAAAGAGCTTTATAAGGATGTCAGGGACAAGATCATAGACCTACACAAAGCTGGAATGGACTACAAAACTATAAGTAAGACGCTAGGTGAGAAGGAGACAACTGTTGGTGCAATAGTATCAAAATGGAAGAAATACAAAATGACTGTCAATTAACATCGATTTGGGGCACCATGCAAAATCTCACCTCATGGGGTATCCTTGTTCATGAGGAAAGTGAGAGATCAGCCTAAAATTACACGGGGGGAACTTGTTGATCTCAAGCCAGCTGGGACCAAAGTCACCAAGAAAACCATTGGTAACACATTACTCCGTGAAGGTTTAATGTCCTGCAGTGCCTGTAAGGTCCCCTTGCTCAAGAAGGCACAAGTGCAGGCCCATCTGAAATTTGCCAATGAACACCTGGATGATTCTGTGAGTTATTTGCAGAAGGTACTGTGGTCAGATGAGACAAAAATTTAGGTCTTTGGCATTAACTCAACTCGCCTTGTTTAGATGAAGAGAAATGCTGCCTATCACCCGAGGAACACCATCCCCACTGTCAAGCATGTTTCTCTGCTAAGGGCACAGTACTACTTTACCGCATCAATGGGAGAATGGATGGAGCCATGTACCATAAAATCCTGAGTGATAACCTCTTTTGTTCCCCCAGAACATTAAAAATGGGTCATGGCTGGGTCTCCAACAGGACAATGACCCAAAACATACAGCCAAGAAAACAAAGGAGTGGCTCAAAAAGAAGAACATTAAGGTCATGGAGTGGCTTAGCCAGTCTCCAGACCTTAATCCCATAGAAAGCTTATGGAAGGAGTTGAAGCTCCGAGTTGCCAAGCGACAGCCTCAAAATCTTTAGAGATGATCTGCAAAGAGGAGCGGACCAAAATTCCTCCTGACGTGCGCAAAACCTCATGATCGACTATAAAAAATGTCTGACTGCTGTGCTTGCCAACAAGGGTTTTGCCACTAAGTATTAAGTCTTGTTTGCCAGAGGGATGAAATACTTATTTCTCACTGCAAAATGCAAAATAAATTATATAATTTATACAGGGCCACCTGAGAGCCCTTCCCAAACTCAGGTTTCATGGCACCTGCTGGCCCTCTGCAAATGTCAAATGAGGGCCGCATAATGACATGGTGGTGGACGTGGTAGTGGCGGGCAAAGCCCAAAATTAAAATAGGCATGTTTTAGCTGGCATTGTAAAGTGATGGGGTATATGTACAGTATTATACTATCTAGCTTTGTAATGAGGGAGGGACTTCCCAAATATAGGAGTGAAATTCCTCACAAATGTTAAAAAAAAAAAACAAATCCAAAACACTCCGTTTGAACATATGTGAAAGGGGAGGTATAATGTTTGCTATTTTTTATTTTTATTTTGCGTTATATACCTGTAATTATGAAGGAAAAAATGTTTCTTAGCATCTTTCCCTTTAAAAAAAAATTAGGTTTGGTAGGTCTTCCTATAAATCCGTAAAACCGGCGCAATAGTTTGACAACATTATTCCCAGATACCATATGTGAGTCAGAAAGGCATGCTGGCTTCTTCTCCATGCTGTTCCCATTTAGTTTTATCTCGTTCCCGTCCATATCAGCTTTTTTCTCATGCCCCCAGATCTGTTTGTTGGTTCAGCAGAAAAATATTCACCGTTCCCATTGATTTGCATTGGATTCGTTGTTCGGCATGAATACACGGATATCAGAAATTATTCGGACCAATTTTCCCGAATCCGAATATTTCACTATTCACTCATCACTAGTCATCAACATTCAATATTACCTGACTTTTGTTTACAAATGTGCCTATGCTTTTTTATAATAACAAACTAGGTACTTTGCTAAATGACTGATCATATGCTGCCCTTATGTGAACAAGTTGCATTAAAGATAACCGTCATTTAAAATTTCAAGCAGTACACATGAAAATAAGTAACTGTAATATATCTTATCAGATAAATCTGTTTCTTTCTCTAGATTCTCAATTCTCAGGTAAAATCAGACTTTCCCATTACTGAGATAGGAGATGGCAGTTGGTTTTTATAAGATTCTATGTATAAGGAAGGGGAGAAGGGAGGAGATCAGCTTAAAAAAAATCAGGTAAAACATATACAGAAACTACCAGGTAGTCCCGTGATTGAGTCACCTTACTCTTAAATATATTGGTTCATATATTCCTTTTCTTGACATTTTACATGCATACATTTATGCATCACTTGGTATGATCATATGGGCATAAAAAGAAAGGTAATGCCAGCTTCACCATTGAAATTTATGAGGATCCTCTGTGCACGGACCCACTGTCACGTGAGACCTAGGCAGGAAAGAGCTAATAACCCGGGCCCCTGCGATTTCCCTCAGACTAGGGAAACCCTGACTGACCCTCTCCCAGAGTTTACACTGATGGTGTGCATGTCTGGGCCTCCACCCTCGCCCTATCTCCTGTTTCAACCCTAGGCTGAAACCACAACCCACCACCCAGTGAAGAGTCCACACTGCAATTCCCACAGTTAGCACAGATAAGGATAACGGAAAAATAAGCACCAAGCCGCAGTCACTCAGGAATACACTATAAATGCAAAGGGCAAAACAAATACAAATATAGGAAGGAGCAAATAAGACAAAGGGAAATACACCACCAGCAACGATACTCCAACTACTAACTCACCACTCCAGACTGAGATAACATGCACAAGACAGAAGCTATAATCGGTGACGCCCAATGTTCAGGAGAACTATTTAAAGGCAGTGGGCCTGGCCCAGCTTCCAATCCGAGCACCAGGTAATTTAACCCTGGACCAGCTAAATAAAATCTAGCCAACGCCAATGAGCGCATAGTGGTCAAAAGCGGAATTACCGCTGTCTGTCGAACGACCTGGTCTGAACAGCGTCCGACATGACAGTACCCCGCCTTCTACGAGGGACCCCAGGGCCCTCACGGCTTATAGGAACCGGCTTGTCCGGATGGCAGCGGTGAAAAAACCTGACCAGCCGATCCGCATGAACGTCCGAGGCTGGTACCCAGGACCTCTCCTCAGGCCCATAACCACGCCAGTGTACCAAGTACTGTAAAGTGCGGCGCACTACCCAAGAGTCAACCACCTTGGAGACTTCAAATTCCAAATTAACATCCACCAAGACTGGAGGTGGCATAGGTGCCGCGTCCACGGAACCCACCACCTTCTTTAAAAGAGACCTGTGGAACACGTTGTGTATCTTATACACCGTAGGAAGCTCCAACTGGTACGCTACTGGGTTAATGACGGCGGTGACCTTAAATGGACCAATAAACTGTGGACCCAATTTAAGGGATGGTATCTTGAGTCTTATGTTTTTTGTGGATAACCACACCCAGTCATCCACACTCAGGTCCGGACCTGGCACACGAATACTGTCAGCCACACGTTTGTACCTAGCACCCACACTCAACAGGCGCTGTTTAACTCTCCTCCAGACTGATGACAATTGTGCTCCTAACTGGTCTTCTTCCGGAACGCCGGAAGAGCCCCTCTGACTCAAAGTACAAAATTGAGGATGTAGCCCGTAAACACAAAAAAAGGAGACTCCCCAGAACACTCCTGGCGGTGATTATTGATGGCAAACTCAGCCAAAGGAAGGAACGTCGACCACTCCTCCTGGTTATCTGAAACAAAGCAGCGTAAGTACTGTTCCAAATTTTGATTCATACGCTCGGTCTGACCATTTGACTGAGGGCGAAACGCCGAAGAATGAGACAACTTGATCCCCAGCCGTGAACAAAATGCTTTCCAAAACTTTGCCACAAACTGAGACCCCCTATCAGAAACGATGTTAGACGGAACCCCATGAAGTCTGACCACTTCTGTTATGACCCCAATGGCAGAGGGTCTCAGGAATAAATACCAAGTCTGCAAACACAAAAAAACAGCTCATAGGGCAGTGGTAACTGGGCTGACCATATATCTAATCCTAGCACCACAAATAGAAGCAGCCGGGGAACGTGCCTACGTTGGTTCTAGACGTCTCGCGCCAGCCGGAGAACTAACTAACCCTAGAAGGGAAAAGAAAGACCTTTCTTGCCTCCAGAGAAAAGACCCCAAAAGTTGGATACAAGCCCCCAACAAATAATAACGGTGAGGTAAGAGGAAAAGACAAACATAAGCATGAGCTAGGAATTTAGCAAAGAGAGGCCCACTAGCTAATAGCAGAATATAGTAAGATGACTTATATGGTCAGCAAAAACCCTATTAAAATATCCACGCTGGATATTCAAGTACCCCTGAACCGACTAACGGCCGGGGGGAGAACACCAGCCCCCTAGAGCTTCCAGCAAGGTCAGAAATCACATTTAGTACAAGCTGGACAAAAATAGGAGCAAAGCAAATAACTGAAAAAACAAAGAAGCAGGACTTAGCTTAATTTTGCAAGAGCCAGGACAGCAGACAGGAGCAACAGAAGGATCTGATTACAACGATGCCAGGCACTGGACTAAGGATCCAGGAAGTTAATATAGCGACACCCCTGGACTAACGACCCAGGTGAGTTCCAAACTGAAGAAAGACAATCCCAGAGTCATACCACTAGTGACCACAAGAGGGAGCCAAAAAGTCAATTCACAACACACTTCCTGCACAAATACCTGAGCCAGAGTCTTAGCGTTAGGCAACGAAGGCAAAGACACAAAGTGCGACATTTTTGAGAACCGATCAACAATCACAAAGATGACCGTGTTCCCAGCTGAGGAGGGCAAGTCAGTGATAAAATCCATGGAGATTTCCATCCATGGCTTACTAGGTACCTCGAGAGGAAGTAGTGTGCCAACAGGACGGGAGCGTGGCGTCTTAGTCCTAGCGCACGTGGTGCAAGCTGACACGTATGAGACTACATCCTGTCGGATCTTGGGCCACCAAAACCAACATGACACCAACTCCAAGGCACCCCTAACCCCTGGATGGCCAGCCAGGACAGCATAATGATGCTCCGCCAAAACCTTTAAGCGGAGATGAAGCGGTACAAATGTTTTGTTAACGGGAAGCTCAAATGGTACCTCCTCCTGGGCCTCGGCAATCTCAGCCTCAACCTCGGTAGTGAGAGCCGAAACCACAACACCCTTTTGGAGGATCGGTACTAGATCTTCCCGAGGCTCTCCCCCCAGGAAACACCTGGACAAAGCATCCGCCTTGGTGTTTTTAGAACCAGGTCTGTAAGTGACCACAAAGTTGAACCACGTGAAAAACAGTGCCCAGCGAGCCTGCCTGGGTGACAGACGCTTGGTAGACTCCAAATAAAGCAAATTCTTATGGTCGGTAATAACAGTAACCTGATGAACCGACCCCTCCAAGAAGTGTCGCCATTCCTCAAAGGCCAATTTGATTGCCAACAACTCTCTGTTGCTGATATCGTAGTTACGTTCGGCGGGCGACAGTTTCTTGGAAAAATAGACGCACGGACGCAAACCGCTCAAGGAGGAGCCTTGTGACAACACCGCCCCCATACCAACCTCAGACGCATCAACTTCTACAACAAAAGGTTTCGATACATCTGGTTGCACCAGAATGGGAGCCGAAACAAACCTGTTTTTAAGAGATTCAAATGCGCACACAGCAGCCTCAGGCCAAACGGAGAAATCAGTACCCTTTTTAGTCATGTCAGTTAGCGGTTTAGCAATGACAGAAAAATCCTTGATAAACTTCCTATAGTAGTTAGAAAACCCAAGGAACCGCTGAAGTGCTTTTAGGTTATCAGACCGTTCCCAATGCAACACCGCTTGCACCTTGGCGGCGTCCATTTTAAAACCAGAAGCAGACACAATATAGCCCAAGAAAGGCAACTCCTGTACCAAAAATACACATTTCTCCAATTTTGCATACAGCTTATTCTCTCTGAGGAGCTGTAACACCTGCCTGACATGATCTAAATGAGTATCACGGTCGCAAGAATATATGAGGATGTCATCTAGGTACACAATAACGAATTTCCCCAAAACATGCTAGAACATATCATTTATGAAATGTTGAAACACTGCAGGTGCGTTTGTCAACCCAAAAGGCATCACCAAATTTTCAAAATGACCCTCAGGGGTATTAAAAGCCGTCTTCCACTCATCACCTTGACGGACTCTTATGAGGTTGTACGCCCCCCTGAGGTCAAGCTTGGTAAACCACTTAGCACCTGCCACCTGGTTGAACAAATCCAGTATCAAGGGCATGGGGTATGGATCACGAACCGTAATCTGGTTCAACTCCCTGAAATCCAGACACGGCCGTAGTCCACCGTCTTTCTTCTTAACGAAGAAGAACCCTGCTGCCACTGGTGAGGACGAAGGCCTGATGTGCCCTTTGCTCAAACTTTCAGCAATGTAATCCTTTAGCGCTTGTCTCTCCGGACCGGAGATGTTAAACATCCTTGCTTTAGGCAACTTGGCCCCTGGTTTAAACGTGATAGAACAGTCATAGGAGCGATGTGGTGGCAACTCTGAACAACCCTTCTCAGAGAACACATCCACAAAATCCAAAAGTGACTCAGGAACGCTTGGAGTCACAGCAGAAACACATGTGGCCAAGCAATTCTCCTGACAGAAATCACTCCACTGAATTATGTCCTGAGTTTTCCAGTCAATAAACGGGTTGTGTGTAGACAACCATGGGAAACCCAGAACCAATTGTGCCGGAAGACTCTTGAGCACCTTACATGTAACCTGCTCGAAATGAAGAACCCCAATGTGGAGTTTAACCTCAGCCACAAACTCAGTTATCTCCCCCTGTGGTAGAGGAGCAGAATTGATGGTGACCACACGGATAGGATGAGGCAGTTTTTCGATCCTAAAACCAGCAATGCGCGCAAACTCCTCATCAATGAGATTTGTGGCAGAACCACTATCCACAAAAACAGTGATTGGCAGTGGTGTTGAGCATTCTGATACCGCAAGTATCGGGTATTGGCCGATACTTGCGGTATCGGAATTCCGATACCGAGTTCTGATATTTTTGTGGTATCGGAAATCGGAATCGGAAGTTCCCAGTGTATGGTTCCCAGGGTCTGGAGGAGAGGAGACTCTCCTTCAGGCCCTGGGATCCATATTCATGTAAAAAATAAAGAATTAAAATAAAAAATAAGGATATATTCACCCGTCCGGTGGCCCCTGGACCTTACCGATTGTAACCGGCAGCCTCCGTTCCTAAGAATGAGGAGTTTAGGACCCTCGATGATGTCGCGGCTTGTGATTGGTCGCGTGCCGCTCATGTGACCGCTCACACGACCAATCACAAGCCGCGATGTCATCGCAGGTCCTAAACTCCTCTGAGCTTAAAAGTTTTTCCGCCGTTACATCTTTCTTTGACAGCAGAGGACAGATATTAATAAAATGACCAGTTTTACCGCAGAAAAAACAGGCTCCCTGCTTCCTGAGTACAGGAGCTCGATTCTTAACATGTGATACCCCTGCGATTTGCATAGGTTCCGTGGGCTCACCTGCAGCAACCTCACGTGAACCTAAACCTTCACCCACAGGCGGCGTCTTATGATCCCCCTGACGCAAACGGCGATCAATGCGGACAACAAGACTCATAGCGGAATCTAGTGAAGCAGGAGTCTCGTACATCAGTAGGGCTTTTTTAACCCTATTAGAAACTCCATGAATAAAGTGACTCCACAGCGCAAACTCATTCCACTGTGTGTCGACCGCCCAGTGGCAAAATTCAGAACAGTAATCCTCTGCAACACGCTCCCCCTGGCGAATAGTGCGTATCTTAGATTCTGCTAGAGCCATTCTGTCAGGCTCATCGTAAATGTTTCCAAGAGAGGAAAAAAAACTCTCCACAGAGTCAAATGCAGCAGAATCAGATGGCAACGAAAACGCCCATGCTTGGAGATCCCCGCTTAATAATGACAACACCAGGCCCACACGCTGAGCCTCATTACCGGAGGAGAAAGGGCGCATACGGAAATACAGTTTGCAAGCTTCACGAAAAGAAACAAATTTACTGCGTTCCCCAGCAAATTTTTCAGGCAAAGGAAACTTAGGCTCAGCAACTTTACCTGTAACTCCGGCTTGCACATTAGACACTGCTAGTCCCTGTTGCTGCACTGCCCCCCTTAACTCAGTGACCTGTAGGATCAGCGCCTCCAACTGGCGGGTTATGGAAATCATGGGATCCATGGAAATAGTGCTGGCCGATTATAATGTCACGGGAGACCTAGGCAGGAAAGAGCTAATAACCCGGGCCCCTGCGATTTCCCTCAGACTAGGGAAACCCTGACTGACCCTCTCCCAGAGTTTACACTGATGGTGTGCATGTCTGGGCCTCCACCCTCGCCCTATCTCCTGTTTCAACCCTAGGCTGAAACCACAACCCACCACCCAGTGAAGAGTCCACACTCCAATTCCCACAGTTAGCACAGACAAGGATAACGGAAAAATAAGCACCACGCCGCAGTCACTCAGGAATACATTATAAATGCAAAGGGCAAAACAAATACAAATATAGGAAGGAGCAAATAAGACAAAGGGAAATACACCACCAGCAACGATACTCCAACTACTAGCTCACCACTCCAGACCGAGATAACATGCACAAGACAGAAGCTATAATCAGCGACGCCCAATGTTCAGGAGAACTATTTAAAGGCAGTGGGCATGGCCCAGCTTCCAATCCGAGCACCAATTAATTTAACCTTGGACCAGCTAAATAAAATCTAGCCGATGCCAATGAGCGCTTAGTGGTCAAAAGCGGAATTACCGCTGTCTGTCGAACGACCTGGTCTGAACAGCGTCCGACATGACACCCATGAGCTGACCACTCGTGTTTCAAATGTAGAAAAAAGTGAAAGGAGTTCCAGCTTCTGGTAAAATATCAAATGTTGCCTTTATTCCATCAAAGTTTAAAAAATCAAAGACAGGATGGTCAACAATCAATGGCTGTTCTTTGTCAAGTATAATTTGGAGACAATATGGCATTTTTCTATTAGCACTGCAAGGTACTGTCATTCATTCATCTACATAATTTGCACTGTTCCTGGCTGTATTATTTGGACACCTTTTACAGTATAGTGCTATTATTTTGACTGTATGCCTACAGTGTGCATAATATGTTAGCAATATTTGGGAGGTATATGGCAACATTATATTAGATATTGAATACAATATCATTTATTTTATTTTCTTACAATCAACCCATTAAAGCAAGCCCATTCACAATTGCATAATAAAACCTTCGAACATGGTGACTATTCAAAGTCATTTTTTTAAATATTTATTATCAGAGAAAGTGTAAGGAATACATATATTGTTCAGGCTATAGTTAAATACACTGAGAAAAGAGACTTGCTCAATAAAATAAACTCTAAAAAGTGACATTAACATGTACAATGTGTATTTTAGTAAAACTATAAAATAGCACAGCAGGGCTTCTGACACAGAAAGCAGAATAATGATTTCCTGTAACACCTACACTCTATATTTCCAGCCTCTAATGAGAATTTCTGCCTTTTGGGAATGCCTGGAAACAAAAAATGTTCTCATTTCATGCTTTTGTGTGATCAATGTATTCAAAATAATAAACCTATTAGTGTGTATTTTCCTATTGCTTGTAGTCACATATGTGCTGCCACCCACACACAAAGAACACTGCTAAATTACCTTTATCATTCTCCTTACCACACATGTGCCCCCCGTCACCCTTTTATATAAAGACTGTATTTTTCGACAAAGAAGCTCTCAAAGTTGAGAAGGAGAAAACCTAAACTGAAGTAACAATTGACACATTACAGAATGTATGTAACATACCCTTTATCATTGATAGTCTAACAAATAATGATTAAAAGCCATGTGAGATAAAATGCTCTTTTCTCCTCTCCAAGTCAGTATGACAGGTGTTGCTAGGTAACTCCGGTTCATTTCCCGTCATACCGGAGCACAAAAGCTTCTTTTCTCAGTCTTCTCCCTCATATATAAATATCAATGCAAGCTCAAGCTATAGTTCCCACTATAATTCACAAAGCCACAGAGAGAAAAGTGAAGAACCAGAGTCATAGAAAAAAATATATTTCCAGTGGTGATAGTAAAATTTAGGTTACTTTATTTCGCTTCATTTTACTTTTTCATATCCTAAGGTCATGGCAGATTGGTCTTTATTGAGAGCCTTAACTATAGAGCAATAAACTGTATTATTAGAGCTGGATATTTTCATTTTAAATATAATGGTTTCCAGAACAAATATAGAATTCTATGATTTAGTTCAGATTTTTTTTAGGTAGACAGTCACCTATTAGATTGATACAATTACCCTTGTAAATGAGAATTTCTATGTTTGTTAGGGTATGTGTCCACGTTCAGGATTGCATCAGGATTTGGTCAGGATATTTCATCAGTATTTGTAAGCCAAAACCAGGAGTGGAACAGTTAGAGGAAAAGTATAATAGAAACATATGCACCACTTCTGTATTTATCACCCACTCCTGGTTTTGGCTTACAAATACTGACTTAAAATCCTGACCAAATCCTGATGCAATCCTGAACGTGGACACATACCCTTAGTCTGTTTCTTTGGTGAATATAAAAGTGTGCATTTGAAATGTAATTTACAGAAAAAGTCTAAAAGGCAAATGACATATATCAAGGAGCAATAAATGATACAGAGAGGGAGCTACTAAAAGGGCCGCCATACAGAAAGTGGGCTACTAAGGGGGCCATGATACACTGTGGGTACTACTAAGGGAGCAATCATACAGAAAGGAGGATACTATAAGGGGTCATTATACAGCATAGAGATTACTAAGGGCGCTATCATACAAAGTGGGGGGCTACTAAAGTGACCATCAAAAATATGGGGCAATCAAGGGGACCTTGACACAGCATGATGACTAATATGGGTTCCATCATACAGAATTTGGGCTACTAAAGCAGTCATGATGCAGGGTGGAGGGCTCTAATGGGGCTATCATACAGAATTGAGGCTACTAAGGGAGCCATAATATAGCATGGGATTACTAAGGGGGCAATCATACAGTATGGGGGCTCCTAAGGGGCCATCATATAATTTGGGCTGCTAAGAGGGTCATAATTCAGAGTGGGGGCTAACTAAGGGAACTATCACCTATTAGACTGATACATTTACCCTTGTAAATGAGAATGTCTATGTTTGCTAGTCTGAGTCTTTGGTCTATATAAAAGGGTGCCTTTGAGATGTTATTTATATAAAGTCTAAAAGTTATCATTTTAATTAATCTAATTTATCGAAGTCTAAATGCCAAATTACAGATATCAAGAAGCAATAAATCATACAGAGTGGGAGCTAATAAAGGGGCCTTCATATAGTGTGAGATCTACTGTGGGGCCATCATACATACTGAAGGCTATTAGGGGAGCTACCATACAAATTGAGGGGCTATAATACAGTGTGAAGCTTGGTGGTAAAAATGTAAATTATTTTTTCTTCATTGCCCAATGGAATAAAAGTTGGTGGCACACCTGTGGTGTCAATATAATCCCTAGATGAATTCATTGAAAGGTTTATTGGCAAAATTGGGTCACTTATGGGGGTTCTGCTGTTCTGGTACATCAGGGGCTCTGTCAATGTAACATGGCAGCTTCAAACAAGTGCAGCAAAATCTGCACTGTAATAAGGTGCTACTTCCATTCTGAGCTTTGTACTGTGCCTCAAAAGTAGTTTTCGACCACATATGGGGTATCGGTGAACTTAAGAGAAATTGCACAACAAACTTTTGGGTCTATTTTCTCCTTTTGGCTTTGTGAAAATACACACGGCTTAACGTTATAAACTTCTGTGAAGCACCTGGAGGTCTAAGGTGCTCAATACACATCTACGTAAGGTCCGAAAGGGGTCAGTTTCCAAACTGGTGTCACTTGTTGGGTGTTTCCACTTTTTAGGAACATCAGGGGCTCTTCAAACACAACATGGCAACCACTAAATATTTCAGCATATTTCACATTCAAAAAGTCAAATGGTGCTCCATCCCTTCCGAGCAATGCCGCGTGCCCAAACAGTAGATTTCCTCCACATATGGGGTATCAGCATGCTCAGGAGAAATTGCACAACATAATGTATGGTCCATTTTCTCGTGTTACTCTTGCAAAAGTAAAAAAAAAATTAGGACTAATGAAAATTTTACAGAAAAATTGATGAATCCATCAGAAATGTAGTAAAATCAGTAAATGTATTTCTTCATTTTTTTAAAAAGGAAAGGGTTGTATCCTATGGTACACCACTTGTAAATAAGTTATAACTTCTTACAGCATTATGCACACATAGCAGCATTCTTCCTACACGTTTCGACTAACGTCTTAATCATGGTGTACCATAGGATACAACCCTTCCGTGCAGGAACAGGTGTGGAATAGCCGATATTCAGGTGAGCTGACTATCTTTTGTTTTTTTAATGAAAATTTTGGTGAAAGAAGAGTAAATGTTTATTTTTTGCGTTCCACATGCCAAAAATTGCTGTGAAGCACCTGAAGGGTTAATAAACTTTTCGAATGTGGTTTTGAGTACCTTGAGGGGTGCAGTTTTTAGAATGGTGTCATTTTGGGGTATTTTCTGGCATATAGGCCGCTCAAAGTAACTTCAAGTGTGAGGTAGTCCCTAAAAAAATAGTTTTGCAAATTTTGCTGTAAAAATTATGTTTCCAAAATTGTGCTGATGTAAAGTAGACATGTGGAAAATGTTATTTATTAACTATTTTGTGCAATATGACTCTCTAATTTAAGTACATAAATATTAAAAGTTTGAAAATTGTGACATTTTCAAAATTTTTGCCAAATTCCCATTTTTTTCTCAAATAAACGCCATATCAAAGAAATTTTACCACTAACAGAAAGTACAATATGTCACAACAAGAACAAAATCTCAGAATCACCAGAATCCGTTGAAGTGTTCCAGAGTTATGACCTCATAAATTGACAGTGATCAGAATTGTAAAAATTGGCCTGGTCAGGAAGGTGAAACCAGGCTTCAGGGCGATGGAGTTAAATATTAGAGAAAGATAACACAAGTAAACACAAAATGCAATTTTTAAATGAACGTCTTTATTATTGAGGGAAAAAGAAATCCAAACTTTTATGGCCCTGTGTGAAAAATTGATTTTCACCCCCATTAAAACACAAATTAACTGCGGTTTATCACATATTTTGGAAGCTGGCTTCAAATTTCCTAGCCACACTCACATCTGATTACTGCTGCACATGTTCACAATCAAGAGATCAATTAAATAGGACCTTCCTGACAAAGTGAAGTAGACCAAAATAGTCTCAAATGCTAGACATCATGCATGATCCAATAATGCATGATTTAAATCATTTTAAAAAAACACATGGGTACCCCTCTATTCTTGACAATTAGTGTGAGGCAGTGAGGGGGATCTTTTATGAGGGTCGTTATGTATCCCCCAAGATGCATATACAAGCGTATTGAGGTCACTAGAGTACATTGCAGTCACAGGCATGGCTGTGGTTACAGTGCAGAAAAAAAGTAAGTGTGGACCTGGTCAAATTATTTGGCCGAGGCAATTTTTAGGAAAAACCCATTAATGGCTTTTATTTTTGGAGTGAACTACAGGATGGTAGTGGGGCAGTTCAATTCCTCCAGCCGGGTCTTACAAGTGGCCCATGGCCACAGATTCCATGTTCAAAAACCTGCAGCAAAGGTTTGGGTGTGTCAGTGTTGGCTTGCAAGCTGCAGGCCAGGTGAAAGAAAGGAAGGAAAGCGAACACCTTGCGCCCCCTCAGCATGACACAATGGTTAAGTCACCCATGGCAACCAGTCTCGGACCCAGACTGTCTTGACACCTCGGCTGCGATCCGGAAGATACCGTTTTGCCTTTTAATTTGTGAGTTTTTGGACATTAAAAGACATTTTGCTTTAAACTTTGCTGGGTCACTGCCTCATTACTGCACAATGTGAACACCGCCACGCTACAACTTGGTGCGAGAATGCGCATGTGTGAACTGGGGCATACGCCAACGCCCGCTGCATGTCAGTTATTAGGTCTGCAATGCTATAGCCAAAGCCTGGTGATAAGATGGAGGAAATATTAAGACAGTTAGGCCTCTCTCAAGTGCAACAGCATTAGTTGAAGGAGTTTCAGCAGCAGCAGATACAGCAACAGCAGCAGACCAACAGTTTGATTCTGCAACAGACTGTGGCTCTGCGAGAGATGTCCTCCCCAGCGAACAAAGTACATTCGGAGGCCCTTTATAAAGTACGGTCAGCCTTGAGGAAGTTGAGCCCTGAGGATGATTTGGAGGCACTCCTCACCATGTTCGAGCTCACTTGCCGATGTCCCAGTGGGCTGAAGTGGTGGCCCCCTTCCTGATGGGAGATGCCCAGAAGGCCTACTTGGACCTCAGTAGGAATGATGTATGTGACTATGAAAAGCTGAGAGGTGAGATCCTTGCTTGACTCGGGGTTAATACTTATGTGCGGGCTCAGCGGGTGTTCCAGTGATCCTCTGCACAGTCTCACCCAGCCAGGTCTCAGGAATATGACTTGCTGCATCTGGTAAAAAAGTCTTCAACCTGAGACCTTTTCCCCTTTCCAGATACTGGAGAGGGTGGTGGTTGACCAATTGGTGAGGGCTGTTCCAGCAGCCATACAGCGCTGGGTGGGGCAAGGGGACCAGGGCGCTATGGACCAGGTGTTTGGACTGATTGAGTGGTATATGGCCACTCAGGACTCTGCTCCACTTCAGCTATCACATCGGGGCCTGCCAGCTAAGGAGCCTGGGAAAAGTTCACAACCCCTTGCTGGAGATGGACAGCCCCAAGTCCATACTGAGAGGGTTTCCCGGGGTGATACCAGGTTCCCCTAAAACGGTCTCCAAGACTAACAGTGCTTTCACTATCAGGTGCTGCCGATGCCATGGGCCTGGACATATTGCTGCCAACTGCCCCTGATGACTGAACCTATGGACTGCAGGTTTACACGTAGGGTCTCAATGTATGCCCAGCCAGTCTGCACCACAATTCCAGGCACTGCAGGCAGCAAACACCAACTGTGCCAGGTACTCATCAATGGGTACCAAATGGAGGCTCTCTTTGACACAGGGAGCCTAGTGACTTTGGTCCATGGGTCACTAGTTGCCAGGGACAACCCCAATGGTCAGAAAGTGGGGGTTGTATGTATACATGAAGACCTCTGAGAATATCTGACAGCAGAGGTTGTTTTTTCCACTCCATGTGGAGATATGAAACATGTGGTAGGAGTGGTGAAGACCCTTCCTTATGTGACTGTATTGGAAAGAGACTTGCCCTTGTTTTGGTCACTGTGGGAGAACCGAGTTAACCCTCCCAGGGTAAATGTAATTTTGGGTGTGAAATACAAAGACCCCGAGTCAGGAATACCTGCCGTAGGGGTGGTCAAACTGGGAACAGAGTGTAAACCCGATAGGTTTCCCCTAGAGGTATTGGCAGGAGAGGTTGAGGAGACTCCTTCGATCCCAGATGGAAATGTCCCCTGGTACATTTGGGACAGCTCAGCTCCAGGTTTTCACCCTGGCCTGGGCATGAGAAAAGGTGGTGGAAATAGATGGGGTCGCTCAGCACCCAGGTGCAGAAAAGTTTTTTCCCCTCATGGCTGTCAACCAACAATTGTTGTATAGGAATAGGTTTGATAAAATCCGAGATGAAGTAGTAGAACAGCTGGTGGTGCCCTAGTCGTACCGTCGGCGGGCCGTGCTAGAGAGGATGCTTAATGGTGAAGAAAACCCAAGAACGTATACTGCAGCCATTCTTTTGGCCCGGGATTTATGTTGAGGTGCAGAGGTATTCTGAGTCATGTCCCGAATGCCAACTTACCACACCCACTGCGAAGTTCTGGAGTCCACTGGTGCCTCTATCATTATAGAAATACTCTTTCACCAGATAGCAATGGATCTGATGGGGCCTATAATGAAATCTGCCCGTGGCCATCAACATATTCTGGTCACAGTGGACTATGCCACGCAGCACCCAGAGGCAATACCACTTCGCTACACGTCAGCAAAACTAATCTCCCGCGAGCTGTTTGTAATGTTTTGTCACCTTGGGCTACCAAAATATATCCTTACAGATCAGGGGAACCCTTTTATGTCCAAGGTGACTGGGGAGCTATGTAAGCTGCTCCAGATTAAACAGCTACGCAGGTCAGTGTACCACCCACAAACTGATGGGTTGATGGAAAGGTTAAATAAGACCCTTTAAGTCCATACACAAAAAGGTTGTCTCCAAGGACGGGAGAGATTTGGTCATATTATGGCCCTATCTGATGTACGCTATCCACAAGGTACCACAGGCTTCTCCCTTTTGAGCTATTTCATGGCAGGCATCTGAGAGGATTGCTGGACATAGCTAAGGAGATGAGGGAGCAGGAGCCAACTCCGCATTGGAGTTTAATCGAGCATGTGGCAAGCATGAAGGATTGGATTACGGCAGTCAGGCACATAGTCAGGACCTTTAAAGAAATGGACCGGGCATTGGCCCTTCTGCCCACCACAGAGAGTAAACTCATGGCCAAGTGGCAAGGGCCATATGAGATACGGGGGAAGGTGGAAGAAGTAAATTATAGAATATACCATCCCAGAATGAGAAAATTGCAACAACTGTACCATGTGAACCTGCTAAAAGCCTGGAAGGACCGGGAATGTTTGGTCATGGAGGCGACTACGGTCATACCATCAGAGAACTCTCTGTCACCGGCCAGAGATGCAGCCGAGGGTGACATTAAGATCAATGATGCCCTCACAAAACAGCAGTGATGGGAGGCTTGGGTTTTGGTACAACGGAATAGCAACCAGTCAACCCCCACATGTACTTATGCTGGCTAACAGATGTAAATCATTCAGCTGCGGCAATAAAAACTAAATCTCCGAGCACTAAAAAATACTCGGAGGACCCCCGAGCATGCTCGAGAAATCTCGAGTAACAAGTATATTCGCTCATCACTAATAATAAAATTAAGATGTTTAAGGAAAAAAACAGTCAATACTCACCTACAGCATGGCTCACCTCTTCTGCTTATTGTCCTCCATGTGGTCCTCGGTACATCTTCATACCACTGATGAGCACTGAAACCTAGGTATGTTCACACTAGGCTGGGCCCAGGATGTCACTGTGCATGCATTCATAAGGTGACATGCTTGTGCAGACCCAATCATGGCCTAGTTCTGGTGGAGAATGCACATTGTATGGTCAAGACATATGTCATGTCATGACATCACAACATCGACGTGAAATTACAGTAAGCATGTACAGTGGCTTGCAAAATTATTCATCCTATCGTCATTATTCTGGTTTTGCTACCCCACAAACTTGAATCTCATTTTTTTTTAGGGTTTGCATTAGTTCATATAAAAAACATGCCTTCAACTCTAAATATTTTTTTTTTTGTGAAGCAAGCAACAAATAGGACAAAACACCTAAAAAACTCTGGGTTTTGACTAGGCCACTCCAAACCATTTGAGCGTTGCTTTAGCAACATGCTTTGGGTTATTGTCTTGTTGGCTGGTGAACCTTTGTCCAGTCTCAAATCACTGACAGACGGAAACAGGTTTTGTTCAAGAATATCCCTGTATTTTTCAGCATCCATCTTCCCCTCAACTCAGACCATTTTTTCCCTTTCTGCTGCCGAAATACATCCCAATAGCATGATGCTGCCACCACAATGCTTCAGTGTGAGCATGTTGTTCTTGGGGTGATGAGCTGTGTTGGTTTGGACCCAGATATGGCATTTACCTTGGTAGCCAAAAAGTTCAATTTTGGTCTCATGCGACCACAGCACCTTCCTATATACTTTTGGTGAGCCTCTCGCATGTTTTTTGGCAAACGCAAAATGAGCCTTACAATCTTTGTGTGTAAGTAAAAGCTTTTTTTTTCTATTCTCCCATAAAGGTTACCTCTATGTACTGTACAACTTATTGTAATCGTATGGACAGATACTCCAGTTCCTGGTTGGGAACTCTGCAGCTCCTTCAGGGTTACCTTTTGTCTCTGTGCTGCCTCTCTGATTAATGCAGTCCTTGTCCAGGATGAGAATTTTAGTGGGCGGCCCTCTCTTGGCAGGTTTGTTGTGATGCCTTGTTCTTTCCAATTGATGATAATGGATTTGATGGTGCTCTAGGGGATCATCAGTGATTGGGTTATTTTTTAATATCCCAACCCAGACTTGTACTTCTCAACAACTTTGTCCCTGACTTATTTGAAGATTTGCTTGGCCTTCATGGCGTTGTTTGGTTAGTTTGTCTCTTTCTTAAACTGATCCTGCCAGCAGGATTTTGCTCAGTAAACTAGAGACACTGTCAGTTTGACGCCGCTATACTGATTAAAATGATACATTGGTTTATGAAATCCATCTTGTGTGACACTTAGATTGCAAACAGGTGGACTTATGAAGGTATTTACTTGCTACAGACATTTTTAGGGGCTTCGTTGTAAAAGGGGTCAATACATGCGCACATGAAAATTTTTCGTTATTTGATCCCATAATTTTAATTTATACCTATATTTTTTCACTTTACTTTACCAACAGAGATTATTTATTGCTAATTAGTGTTGAGCGATACCGTCCGATACTTGAAAGTATCGGTATCGGATAGTATCGGCCGATACCGGCAAAGTATCGGATCTAATCCGATACCGATACCCGATACCAATACAAGTCAATGGGACTCAAGTATGGGACGGTATCCCTGATGGTTCCCAGGGTCTGAAGGAGAGGAAACTCTCCTTCAGGCCCTGGGATCCATATTAATGTGTAAAAGAAAGAATTAAAATAAAAAATATTGCTATACTCACCTCTCCGACGCAGCCTGGACCTCACCGAGGGAACCGGCAGCGTTCTTTGCTTAAAATGCGCGCGTTTACTTCCTTCCGTGACGTCACGGCTTGTGATTGGTCGCGTGCCGCCCATGTGGCCGCGACGCGACCAATCACAGCAAGCCGTGACGTAATTTTCAGGTCCTGAATGCCTAATTCTAGGCATTCAGGATTTTAAAATTACGTTCCGGCTTGTGATTGGTCGCGTCGCGGTCACATGGGCGACGCGACCAATCACAAGCCGTGACGTCACGGGAGGCAGGAAACGCGCGCATTTTAAAATTACTTCACGGCTTGTGATTGGTTGCGTGCCGCCCATGTGACCGTGACGCGACCAATCACAGCAAGCCGTGACGTAATTTCAGGTCCTGAATGCCTAATTCTGCATTCAGGACCTGAAAATTACGTCACGGCTTGCTGTGATTGGTCGCGTCGCGGCCACATGGGCGGCACGCGATTAATCACAAGCCGTGACGTCACGGAAGGAAGTAAACGCGCGCATTTTAAGCAAAGAACGCTGCCGGTTCCCTCGGTGAGGTCCAGGCTGCGTCGGAGAGGTGAGTATAGCAATATTTTTTATTTTAATTCTTTCTTTTACACATTAATGTTGTTTCGATACCGATACCCGACACCACAAAAGTATCGGATCTCGGTATCGGAATTCCGATACCCGCAAGTATCGGCCGATACCCGATACTTGCGGTATCGGAATGCTCAACACTATTGCTAATGCATCACACATAAATCGGATTACAAAAATAGTTTAGTTAAACACAGGTTGTAATGCAACAAAAGCCAAAGGGGGAGTGAATCCTTTTGCAAGCCACTGTGCAAAGACGTACTGAGACTTTTAATAGCCAGTAACTGAGCATGCAGAGCGAAAAACAAAACATCAGTATTCTGGAAAATACAGATTTTTGCCAAATCCAAATAGAATTAAATTCCACTCTAATAAATTCACCCAACTCTAATTGCCATTATTAACCTAGGAAACTCTTTTTGATCATGTAGATACGGATGCCACACAGATGTCACATCGATGGCATATGGACGTAAAGATTGGACACACGGATGGCACACTGATCTAATACAGATGATAATGCAGATGAAAAATCATCTGAATTTTCTTTATCAAAATCAGACAATTTTTCATACGCTAGTCTGATCCTAGTATTAATGAGAGCATTCTTTTAAAGGCAGCCAAAGGAGGACCCAGCTGGAAACAAGTTAATCGAGAAGATTCTCAACTGGGAAATTGTAAAAATGAAAATATCCTTGACCATATTTGCCCTTATTACAAAAAAAAGAAATGTAAGTGTTTTCTTGGGATCACTTCTTCCATGAGTCATTTTAGATTTTCTGCATGACCAGGTGCCTTTCTTGCTTTCGCTTATTTCTTCTTCTCAGAATTGAAAAAGCTGTGAACCCAGAAGATGAATAAGGAAAGCAGCTAGCTAACATATTCTCAGCAGGAACTCTTCTATTGATCAAAAATGAATACATCAACATTTCTACATTCTTCAAATCAATACCACATTATCAATTGGTGATACTGAGGGCTCTATGTACCAAAGCCCCTCAGACAGAAAAGTGTTCCTGTTGCTCATAGCAACCAAAGTACATCTTTCATTCTTCCCGTCCAGCTAAAATTAAAGATGAACTCTCATTGGTTGCGGTGGACAACAAGAAAATTGTATTATCTGAAAAGCGTTTCATATATTGCCCATGTGCAAATGTACTCATTGTGCCAAAAAATAATTGCAGTGCTTAATGGACTAATCAAGTTACTGTATGTCTGGTCAATCAATATGAAGCATCATGCACATGCCACTAACGATTGCAATAAATCAAATACAATGCACAATATATATGAATACACAATCATGTACAAGTGCACAGACTGAAAGAGGAGTCTTTAAATGCATTTCATGTGACGTCATGTAGTACCTCATTAAAGGAATCCTGTCAGCTGATAAATGCTGCCTGACCTATGATCTCAGCCAGGTATGTTTGAAATGCTGCATCGCTTCAGAGAAAAACTAAGAAAAGCTGCCAGTGACTAAGCAGCATGGAGACTACTTGGACAGGCATATTCTCCTTGCCTGCTTTCGTGGTGTGATAGGTCTGTCCCTCTGCACATACTGTATAGCTGTGTGAAAAAGTGTTTGCCCACTTCCTGATTTCCTATTCTTTTGCATGTTTGTCACACCTAAATATTTCAGATCACCAAACAAATTTAAATATTAGACAAAGATAACACAGGTAACCACAAAATTCAGTTTTTAAATGAAGGTCTTTATTATTAATCCCTTTCTGCCATTGGACTTACTATTCCGTCCATGTAAGGTGGGCCCGACTTCCCAAGGACGGAATAGTACGTCCAGCGCGATCGGCCGCACTAAAGGGGGGAGCGCGGCCGATCGTGGCCGGGTGTCATCTGACTATTGCAGCTGACATCCGTCACTATGTGCCAGGAGTGGTCACAGACCGCCCCCGGCACATTAACCCCTGGCACACTGCGATCAAACATGATTGCAGTGTTCTGCCGGTACAGGGAAGCATAGCGCAGGGAGGGGGCTCCCTGCGTGCTTCCCTGAGACGATCGGTACAAGGCGATGTACTCACCTTGTACCGAGCGTCTCCTCCCTGCAGGCCCCGGATCCAAAATGGCCGCGGGGCTGCATCCGGGCTCAGAGCAGGCGCTGAGAAGTCTCCCTGCTGTACATGTCAAGTCGCTGATCTGACACAGTGCACAGCAAAGTGTCAGATCAGCGATCTGTCTCTTTACTGTGATGTCTTCCCCCCTGGGGCAAAGTAAAAAAGTTAAAAAAAATAAAAAAAATTACATGTGTGAAAAAAAAAATAAAAAAATCCTAAATAAATAATAATAATAATAAAAAATATTGTTCCAATACATATATTTCTTTATCTAAATAAATTTAAAAAAACAATAAAAGTACACATATTTAGTATCACCGCGTCCATAACGACCCGACCTATAAAACTGTCCCACTAGTTAACCCCTTCAGTGAACACCGTTAAAAAAAAAAAAACAACGCTGTATTATTATACTGCAGAACAAAAAGTGGAATAACACGCGATCAAAAAGACGGATATAAATAACCATGGTACCACTGAAAACAACATCTTGTCCCGCAAAAAATGAGCCACCATACAGTGTCATCATCGAAAAAATAAAAAAGTTATAGTCCTCAGAATAAAGCGATGCAAAATAATTATTTTTTCTATAAAATAGTTTTTATCGTATAAAAGTGCCAAAAAAATGATTTAAATGAGGTATCACTGTAATCGTACTGACCCGAAGACTAAAACTGCTTTATCCATTTTACCAAATGCGGAACGGTATAAACGTTCCCCCCCCAAAGAAATTCATAAATAGCTGGTCTTTGGTCATTCTGCCTCACAAAATTCGGAATAAAAAGCGATCAAAAAATGTTACGTGCCCAAAAATGTTACCAATAAAAACGTCAACTCGTCCTGCAAAAAACAAGACCTCACATGACTCTGTTGACCAACATATGGAAAAATTATAGCTCTCAAAATGTGGTAACATAAAAAATATTTTGCAATAAAAAGCGTCTTTTACTGTGTGACGGCTGCCAATCATAAAAATCTGCTAAAAAACCTGCAATAAAAGAAAATCAACCCCCCCTCCATCACCCCCTTAGTTAGGGAAAAATTAAAAAAAATTAAAATTTATTTATTTCCATTTTCCCATTAGGGTTAGGGCTAGGGTTAGGGCTAGGGTTAGGGTTAGGGTTGGGGCTAGGGTTAGGGCTACAATTAGGGTTGGGGCTAAAGTTAGGGTTGGGGCTAAAGTTAGGGTTGGGGCTAAAGTTAGGGTTAGGGTTTGGATTACATTTACGGTTGGGAATAAGGTTGGGATTAGGGTTAGGGGTGTGTCAGGGTTAGGAGAGTGGTTAGGCTTACCGTTGAGATAAGGGTTAGCGGTGTGTTTGGATTAGGGTTTCAGTTATAATTGGGTGATTTCCACTGTTTAGGCACATCAGGGGCTCTCCAAATGTGATATGGCATCCGATCTCAATTCCAGCCAATTCTGCGTTGAAAAAGTAAAACAGTGCTCCTTCCCTTCCGAGCTCTCCCGTGTGCCCAAACAGGGGTTTACCCCAACATATGGGGTATCAGCGTACTCAGGACACATTGGACAACAACTTTTGGGGTCCAATTTCTCCTGTTACCCTTGGGAAAATACAAAACTGGGGGCTAAAAAATAATTTTTGTGGGAATTTTTTTTTTTATTATTTTCACGGCTCTGCGTTATAAACTGTAGTGAAACACCTGGGGGTTCAAAGTTCTCACAACACATCTAGAAAAGTTCCTTGGCGGTCTAGTTTCCAATATCAGGTCACTTGTGGGGGGTTTCTACTGTTTAGTTACATCAGGGGCTCTGCAAATGCAATGAAATGCCTGCAGACCAATCCATCTAAGTCTGCATTTCAAATGGCGCTCCTTCCCTTCCGAGCTCTGCCATGCGCACAAACGGTGGTTCCCCCCAAATATTGTGTATCAGCGTACTCAGGACAAATTGGACAACAACGTTTGGGGTTCAATTTTAACTGTTACCCTTGGAAAAATACAAAACTGGGGGCTAAAACATAATTTTTGTGCGAATTTTTTTTTTTTTTTTACGGCTCTACATTATAAACTTCTGTGAAGCACTTGGTGGGTCAAAGTGCTCACCACAGATCTAGATAAGTTCCTTTGGGGGTCTGCTTTCCAAAACGGTGTCACTTGTGGGGGGTTTCAATGTTTAGGCACATCAGTGGCTCTCCAAACGCAACATGGCGTCCCATCTCAATTCCTGTCAATTTTGCATTGAAAAGTCAAATGGCGCTCCTTCCCTTCCGAGCTCTCCCTTGCGCCCAAACTGTGACTTACCCCTTCATATGGGGTATCGGCGTACTCAGGACAAATTGTGTAACAACTTTTGGGGTCCATTTTCTCCTGTTACCCTTGGTAAAATAAAACAAATTGGAGCTGAAGAAAATTTTTTGTGAAAAAAAGTTAAATGTTCATTTTTTTTTAAACATTCCAAAAATTCTAGTGAAACATCTGAAGGGTTAATAAACTTCTTGAATGTGGTTTTGAGCACCTTGAGGGGTGGAATTTTTAGAATGGTGTCACACTTGGCTATTTTTTTTATCATATAGACCCCTCAAAATGACTTCAAATGTGATGTGGTCCCTAAAAAAAATGGTGTTGTAAAAATGAGAAATTGCTGGTCAACTTTTAACCTTTATAACTCCCTAACAAAAAAAAAAATTGGTTCCAAAATTGTGCTGTTGTAAAGTAGACTTGTGGCAAATGTTACTTTTTAAGTATTTTGTGTGACATATCTCTGTGATTTAAGGGCATAAATATTCAAATTTGGAAAATTGTGAAATTTTCAAAATTTTTGCCAAATTTCCATTTTTTTCACAAATAAACGCAGGTAATATCAAAGAAATTTTACAACTATCTTGAAGCCCAATATATCACGAGAAAACAGTGTCAGAATCACTGGGATCCGTTGAAGCATTCCAGAGTTATAACCTCATAAAGGGACAGTGGTCAGAATTGTAAAAATTGGCCCGGTCATTAACGTGCAAACCACCCTTGGGGGTAAAGGGGTTAAGGGAAAAAGAAATCCAAATCTACAGGACCCTTTGTAACAAAGTGATTGTCCCCTAAACTTAATAACCGGTTGGGTCACCCTTAGCAACAATTGCAATCAAGTGTTTGCGATAATTGGCAATGAGTCTTTTGCAACACTGTGGAGGAATTTTGGCCCACTCATATTTGCGCAATTGTTGTAATTTAGCCATATTAGAGGGTTTCCGAGCATGAACCACCTTTTTAAGGTCCTACCACAGCATCTCAATCGTATTATGATCAGGACTTTGACTAGACTAAATTTGGTTTTCTTAAGCCATTCAGAGATAGACTTGCTGAGGTGTTCTGGATAATTGTCCTGCTTAACCCCTTTTCCCCCAAGGATGGTTTGCATGTTAATGACCAGGCCAATTTTTTGCAATTCTGACCACTGTCCCTTTATGAGGCTATAACTCTGGAATGCTTCCATGGATCCCAGTGATTCTGACACTGTTTTCTCATGACATATTGTACATCATGATAATGGTATCATTTCTTTGATATAACTTGCATCTATTTGTGAAAAAACCTGAAATTTGGTGAAAATTTTGAAAATGTAACAATTTTAAAATTTGAATTTTCATGCCCTTAAATCACACTGATATGTCACACAAAATACTTAATAAGTAACATTTCCCACATGTCTACTTTGCATCAGCACAATTTTGGAACTAATTTTTTTTGTTAGGGAGTTATAAGGGTTGCAATTTGACCAGCAATTTTTCATTTTTACAACACCATTTTTTTTAAAGACCATATCACATTTGAAGCCATTTTGAGGGGTTTATATGATAGAAAATAACCAAGTGTTACACCATTCTAAAAACTGCACCCCTCAAGGTGCTCAAAACCATATTCAAGAAGTTTATTAACCCTTCAGGTGCTTCACAGGAATTTTTGGAATGTTTTTAAAAAAAATGAACATTTCACTTTTTTTCACAAAAAAATTATTGCAGATCCAATTTGTTTTATTTTACCAAGGATAACAGGAGAAACTGAACCCCAAAAGTTATTGTGCAATTTGTCCTGAGTATGCCGATACCCCATGTGGGAGGAACCACTGTTTGGGAGCATGGCAGAGCTCGGAAGGGAAGGAGCATCGTTTGACTTTTCAATGCAAAATTGGCTGGAATTGAGATCGGACGCAATGTCGCGTTTGGAGATCCCCTGATTTGCCTAAACAGTGGAAACCCCCACAAGTGACCCCATTTTGGAAACTAAACCACACAAGGAACTTATCTAGATGTGTGGTGAGCACTTTGAACCCCAATTGTTTCACTAAAGTTTATAATGTAGAGCCGAGAAAATAAAAAAAAAATGATTTTTTTCCACAAAAATGTTCTTTTACCTGCAATTTTTTATTTTCCCAAGGGTATCCAAAGAAATTGGACCCCAAAAATTGTTGTGCAATATGTCCTGAGTAGGCTGATACCCCACATAGGGGGAACCACCGTTTGGGTGCATGGCAGAGCTCATAAGGGAAGGAGTGCTGTTTTGGAATGCAGACTTTGATGGAATGGTCTGCGGGCATCATCTTGCGTTTGCAGAGCCCCTGATGTGCCTAGTAGAATTCCCCCATAAGTGACACCATTTTGGAAACTAGACCCTCCAAGAAACTTATCTAGATGTGTTGTGAGAACTTTGAACACCCAAGTGTGTCACTAAGGTTTCTAACGCAGAGCCGTGAAAAAAAAAATCATTTTTTCCCCACAAAAGTGATTTTTTAGCCCCCAAATATTGCTGTGCAATTTGTCCTGAGTACTCCGATACCCCATATGTGGGGGTAAACCACTGTTTAGGCGCACAGCAGTGCTCGGAATGGAAGGAGCATCGTTTGACTTTTTCAACGCAGAATTGGCTGGAATTGAGATCGTACTTCATGTCACGTTTGGAGAGCCCCTGATGTGCCTAAACAGTGGAAACCCCCCAATTCTAACTCTAAGCCTAACCCCAATGCACCCCTAACCCTATTCCCAACCCTAACCATAACCCTAACCACACCTCTAACCCGAACACACCCCTAACCCTAATCCCAACCCTAACCACAACCCTAAGCCCAACACACCCCTAAACCCAAAACACACCCCTAACCATAACCCTAACCACACCCCTAAACCTGACACACCCCTACACCCCACTTTTGCACACACCTTATCTCTAACTTTAGCCCCAACCCTAACCCTAACTTTAGCCCCAACTCTAACCCTAACTTTAGCCCCAACCCTGACCCTAACTCTAATGGGAAAATGGCAATAAATACTTTTTTAATTTTATTATTTTTCCCTAACTAAGGGGGTGATAAAGGGGGGTTTGATTTACTATTCTTAGCAGGTTTTCATGTTTGGCAGCAGGCATTGAGAAGCCACCTCCCTGCAAGACCTGGAAGGACCCCGCGGCCATCTTGGATTTGGGGGTCTGCAGGCAGGGAGAACCTCAGAACAATTCGATCACATTGTGTTGTTCTGAGGGTCTGAGGGAAGCACGCAGGGAGCCCCCTCCGTGCGCGATGCTTCCATATGCCACCGTAATGCTGCGATCTTGTTTGATTGCGGTGTTCCGGGGGTTAAAGTGCCAGGAGCGGTCCGTGACTACTCCCGGCCACGATCAGCCACGCTCCCTCGGGAGCACAGCTGATCGCATTGGACATACTATGCTGTCCAGGGAATTAAGTCCTATGTCACATGGATGGAATAGTACGTCCAATGCCAGAAAGGGGTTAATAACTAAAGTGCACTTCAGCTTGAGCTCACGAACAGATGGCAGAACATTCTCCTTCATGATTTTTTGGCAGACAGCAGAATTCATGGTTCCATTTACCACAGCAAGTATTCCAGGTCCTGAAGCAGCAAAACCATCCCAGACCATCACACTACTAGCACCATGTATTTTACTGTTTACTGGTATGACTTTCCTTCTCTGAAATGCTGTGTTACTGCTATACCAGATGTAATGGGGCATATACCTTTCAATAAGCTAAACTTTAGTTTCGATAGCCAACAGAATATTCTCCTCAAAGTCTTGGGGATCATCAAGATCTTTTCTGGCAAAACTGAGACAAGCCTTTTATGTTATTATTGCTCAGCAGTGGTTTTCGTCTTGGAACTCTGCCATGCCAGAAATTTTTCCCAGTCTCTTTCTTATGGTGGAGTCATGACCACTTACCTTAACTGAGGCAAGTGAGGCCTTCAGTTCTTTGGATGTTATTTTTGGGTCTTTTGTGACCCCTTGGATGAGTCCTTGCTGTGCTCTTGGGGTAATTTTGGTCGGCTGGCCACTCCTGGGAAGGATCAACATTGTTCCATATTTTCACCATATGTAGGTAATGGCACTTACTATGGTTCGCTGTAGTCCTAAAGCTATAGAAATGGCTTTATAACCTTTTCCAGACTGATAGATCTCAATTTTTTTGTTTCTCATTTGCTCCAGAATTTATTTGGATTGTGGCATGATGTTTAGTTTTTGAGGATCTTTTGGTCTACTTCACTTTTTTCAGGCAGGTTCTCTTTAAGTGATTTCTTGATTGAGAACAAGTGTGGCAGTAATCTAGCCTTGGTGTGGCTAGGGAATTTGAATCCAACTTCCCAAAGATGAGATAAACCACAGTTAATTTATGTTTTAAGTAGGGTGCAATCACTTTTCCACACATGGCTTTGTAGGTTTGGATTTATTTTTCCCTTAATAATAAAGACCTTCATTTAAAAGCTTCATGTTGTGTTTACTTGTGTTAGCTTTGTCTAGTATTTACATTTGTTTGGTGCTCTGAAACATTTAAGAATAAAAATTACAATAAAGAATGGGAAATCTGGAAGGGGCAAACACTTTTTTCACACAACTGTAAGTATGGAGAGACCGATCACCCAAGGGGAGTGGGTGGGGAGAACTCATTGGGGATCCATCTGTCTGATTAATCTCCTCTGTGTCTCGGTCCTCGGCCAGCTTTTAAAGCATGTTTTTCTCTGAAATGCTGTAAAACATTGATGGCTGAAATTGTATAACCAGTGTCTAATAAATGCTACCAATGGATTGGCTAGCATGTTTCAGCTCTCAGGTTCCCTTGTATCAGTACTTTCTCCTAGAAGCAACAAAACAATTCTGTATTTATACATCAACAGTTAAAAGGTACATAATCAAATACACTTCTCCTAAGATAATAGTGGCAATGTAACCATAAAAATCAGACACTATATGGTTGATCCTCTGGGATTCATTTTCTTTTGCGCACATAATTTTTACTTGGATAACATTGTATAGTGTGCTGTCAGAGTCCTGTCCAACATGTTTGTATAATCACCGAAATGGACTAGGACTAAAATCAATAATATTTTTATTATATAGCACCAACATATTCCACAGAACTTTTCTGAGTGACTCCAAATAAGACCTCCTGATATTTCCTATACGGGAAAAACCAGTAGCTGTGCTATCCGTGTCCGTGAGTAACATGTGTGTGACATCTGTGTGCCACATCAGTGTGACATGTACCAGCTCCTGGGAAAAACAGTACAGCTTGCACTGTTCCCAGGCGCCAAATGCTGAATGCAGCTCTCATCATTGTCGCCTGGTCTCCCTGCAATCAGAGCAGCCAGGCTAAAAATTATGGGAAATGGAGTACGCACCCATTGTCTGTGTATCATGTGTATTAAATAAATAAATTTGTTAGGTCACCCTTAATTTTCCTAACCAACTGAGGGAAAGTAGACAGCTGGGTGTTGGTGTTAATATTCTGGGAAGGGGTCAATAGCCATAAAGGTTCTCAGCTATCCAGTGTATTAATAACAGATCACAGCTGTTTGCTTAGCCTTTACTGGTTAGTAAAGGGTACCAGCCAAAAAAAATTATGTGGGGTCCCAGCTTTTATTATTAATCAGTAAACACTTAGCAAACAGCTGTGAGCTGTTATTAATACACTGGGAACCTTTATGGCTATTGACCCCTTCCCATAATATTAACATCAGTTCACAGCTGTCAGCTTTCCCTCAGCTGGTTAAAAAAATGATGGGGGGACCCCACGGCATTAAAAAATATATATATATTCATTTAATATGTACTATACACAGACAGTGGGCGCTGACTCCAACTCTCATCATTGTTGCTTGGTCTGCCTGATCGCAGGGATGCCAGGCAACTATGATGAGAGCTGGATTCAGCCCCCGGCATCTGGGAACATTGCTAATTGTACTGCCTTTTCTTAGGTGCCAGTATGTATCACAGTGATGACACATGGATGTCATCTGGATTTTATCAGTGTGCATGTTTGCAGGAAGTATTGCAGACCATGCAGCTGGCAAAAAACGGACATGTCAACGTTTTTTGCACATGGACACGGTCCGTGGAAAAAAAACTGGCATGTAAGTAGACCCATTAATTTCAACTGACGTTTGAAAAAAGCCAAGGTTGTGTACATAATACGTGGCTATTCAGTGTCATATTTGAAAAGGACCTGTTATAAGATGTAAAGTAGACAGTTTTTACTCTTATTTTGTTCCTCCTGCTCCCCAGAGTATTTTTTTTAATTTGCCATATCATTCCAGAGATGGACTTTTATTTTTTTTTAACTAATTTTCATCGTCTTTATCAAGAAGGAGGTGCCCAGAGGATTCTCTGGGAATGTGTCTCTTGACTGAGATGCCTTATTACCCTGTAAGCCACAACCCTTTCATTCATATCTCTAAAACTATGTGGCAAATTAAAAGAAAAAACTGAATATTCAGAGGAATAAAAAAAGAACAAAAACTTTCAATGTTTGACCTGGAGATAAGTATTATTTAAATGTTTGCAATATACAAGGTGTACAAAGGCTTCTCCTTGTGGAGAGTGACATACCAGCTCTGGCTTGTCAAGGTAACGAGGCCTATTCGCCATGCAGTGCTGCTCTGGGAAATTGTATATGCAAATTGCCTCTTCAGAGGGAAAGAGGACTTGAACTCTATATAGCACCACGTGTTGGAAGTAGCGATCCTACAAGTCACAATCAACCCTCTAACGAGTCTTTCAATATGAAAGGATAAAAGCCAAATCAGAATCACAATTTGAAATTCGATCCCAATTTGTTAAAGGGTTGATAGTGACTTGTAGGATCGCTACTTCCAACAGGTGGTGCAATATAATGTTCAAGTCCTCTTTCTCTTAGAAGAGGAAATTTGCATGCAATATACAAGACTTTTTCTATTCAAGACCTTAAGAATAAAAAAAAAGCCAAATATGTCGGTTGAGAAACTATCAACTCTTTTCCATGGATATCCCATAGATTCGTAAAATCCTTCTAACTACTTGAAAACAAAGTCAAAGTTCTTAACACTAATGTGGATTACGTTGGTCACAATTGTGGTCATTTCTCCTATCAGAAGTTCAAAAGTTCTGAAAATCTTCAGGAACCGCTACATCCTTTCGTCACCTTTGAACTTTTGACAGGAGACACAGCTACGGATGTAAATAGAGATAAAAAAAATGCATTTTGTGTAAATTATGCAATAAATTAAAAACATTCAAAACTGGTCAAATATGTTTTCATTACCCCTATAAGAACTGTAGGTTTGATAATGTAGCTTAAGACTTGATGGTCAAAATACTAGCTCAGATAATCTCCAGTATATCCCATTGTTAATATTTCTAATGTCTGCAATTTGTTCTGTGTATTAATTTTATTCTCTCTTGCAGAGAAGGCAGTATTACGTCGCTCCATTTATTAATTTTAATTATAATCTACTCCATGTGTAATCGGCTGAGGACACAATTTTCACTCTGTGAGTTATTCAAAGAGGAATGTGTTAAAAGTGAGATAAAATGTAAATACCTATATTCAGCAAACAGCTGGCATTGACCTACATTCCTTGTATCAGTCGAATGCTAAGCATTAGAGCTTTAGGGGATTGTAGAAATACCAGCCTTCATCATTGGATTAAGTCACACCTCCCACTTGGAGAATGAAGCACTGAGACTGAGATTTAAGGCTATATTCATGTACTTTTTAATTGTACAGTATCTGGTTTGTGATGTTAACTGCCATGTAAGAAGTAAATGAAGGCAGTGACATTTTCATCTGACAAGATAGAAATATGTATTGTAAGAAAAAAAATGCAGCATAGACCCATCGATCCCTAAGCATTAGTGATGAGCGAACATACTCATTACTCGAGATTTCCCGAGCACGCTTGGAGGTCTTCCGAGTATTTTTTAGTGCTCGGAGATTTAGTTTTCTTTGCCCCAGCTGAATGATTTACATCTGTTAGCCAGCATAAGTACATGTGGGGGTTGCCTGGTTGCTATCCTGATGGTTCCCAGGGTCTGAAGGAGAGGAAACTCTCCTTCAGGCCCTGGGATCCATATTAATGTGTAAAATAAAGAATTAAAATAAAAAATATTGATATACTCACCTCTCCGACGCAGCCTTGACCTTACCGCTGTGAACCGGCAGCCTTCTTTGCTTAAAATGAGCGCGTTCAGTACCTTCCATGACGTCACGGCTTCTGATTGGTCGCGTGCCGCTCATGTGACCGCCACGCGACCAATCAGAAGCCGTGACGTCATCCCTCAGGTCCTAAATTCCTAGAAGGGAATTTAGGACCTGAGGGATGACGTCGCGGCTTATGATTGGTCGCGTGGCGGTCACATGAGCGGCACGCGACCAATCAGAAGCCGTGACGTCATAAAAGGTGCTGAACGCGCTCATTTTAAGCAAAGAAGGCTGCCGGTTACTACCAGGGCGCGTCCGAGGGTGAGTATATCCCTATTTTTTATTTTAATTCTTTATTTTTTACATGGATATGGATCCCAGGGCCTGAAGGAGAGTTTCCTCTCCTTCAGACCCTGGGAACCATACACTGGGAACTTCCGATTCCTATTCCCGATACCACAAAAGTATCGGATCTCGATATCGGAATTCCGATACAGCAAATATCGGCCGATACCCGATACTTGTGGTATCGGAATGCTCAACACTAGTCGTGAGTACGCAGATACCCCATATGTGGGGGTAAATCACTGTTTGGGCGCATGGGAGAGCTCGGAAGGGAAAGAGCGCCGTTTGACTTTTCAATGCAAAATTGACAGAAATTGAGATGGGACACCATGTTGCTTTTGGAGAGTCACTGATGTGCCTAAACATTGAAACCCCCCACAAGTGACACCAATTTGGAAAGTAGACCCCCTAAGGAACTCATCTAGATGTGTTGTGAGAACTTTGAACCCCCAAGTGTTTCACTACAGTTTATAACGCAGAGCAGTGAAAATAAAAAATCTTTTTTTTTCACAAAAATTATTTTTTAGTTAATTTATTAGTTTTGCATTTTCCCAAGGGTAACAGGAGAAATTGGACCACAAAAGTTATTGTCCAATGTGTCCTGAGTACGCTGATACCCCATATGTTGGGGTAAACACCTGTTTGGACGCACGGTAGAGTTCAGAAGGGAAGGAGCACTGTTTAACTTTTTCAACGCAGAATTGGCTGGAATTGAGAGCGGATGCCATGTCACGTTTGGAGAGCCCCTGATCTGCATAAACAGTGGAAACCCCCAATTATAACTGAAACCCTAATCCAAACACACCCCTAACCCTAATCCCTACAGTAACTCTAACCACACCCCTAACCCTGACACACCCCTAACCCTAATCCCAACCCTATTCCCAACTGTAAATGTAATCCAAACCCTAACCCAAACTTTAGCCCCAACCCTAACCCTAGCCCTAACCCTAACCCTAGCCCTAACCCTAGCCCTAACCCTAGCCCTAAACCTAACCCTATCCCTAGCACTAATGCTAGCCCTAACCCTAACCCTTGCCCTAACCTAGCCCTAACCCTAGCCCTAACCCTAGCCCTAACTCTAACCCTAGCCCTAACCCTAGCCCTAACCCTAATGGGAAAATGGAAATATTTTTTTTATTTTTTTTATTTTTATCTAACTAAGGAGGTGATGAAGGGGGGTTTGATTTACTATTTATAGCGGGTTTTCTAATGGATTTTTATGAATGGCAGCCGTTACACACTAAGAGATGCTTTTTATTGCAAAAAATATTTTTTGCGTTACCAAATTTTGAGAGCTATAATTTTTCCATATTTTGGTCCACAGAGTCATGTGAAGTCTTGTTTTTTTGCGGGACGAGTTGACGTTTTTATTGGTAACATTTTCAGGCACGTGACATTTTTTGATCGATTTTTATTCTAATTTTTGTGAGGCAGAATGACCAAAAACCAGCTATTCATGAATTTATTTGGGGGGGGGTCGTTTATACCATTCCGCGTTTGGTAAAATGGATAAAGCAGTTTTATTCTTCGGGTCAGTACGATTACAGCGATACCTCATTTAGATTTTTTTATGTTTTGGCGCTTTTATATGATAAAAACTATTTTATAGAAAAAATAATTATTTTTGCATCACTTTATTCTGGGGACTATAACTTTTTTATAATTTCACTGATGATGCTGTATGGTGGCTCATTTTTTCGGGACAAGATGACGTTTTCAATGGTACCATGGTTATTTATATCTGTCTTTTTGATCGCGTGCTATTCCACTTTTTGTTCGGCGGTATGATAAAAAAGCGTTGTTTTTTGCCTCTTTTTTATGGTGTTCACTGAAGGGGTTAACTAGTGGGACAGTTTTATAGGTTGGGTCGTTACAGACGCGGCGATACTAAATATGTGTACTTTTATTTTATTTTTTTATTTAGATAAAGAAATGTATTTATGGGAACAATATATATATATATATATATTTTTTTTTATGAATTTTTTACATTTTTTTTTACACATCTGAATATTTTTTTTTACACGATAACAATGCCCCGGGGGAGAGGGGGGGCATCATGTTAAAGTGTAAGATCGCTGATCTGACACTTTGCAGATCACTGTGTCAGATCAGCTATCTGACTTATAGTGCTGCAGGCTTACCAGCGCCTGCACTGAGCAGGCGCTTGGTAAGACACCTCCCTGCAGGACCTGGATGCAGCCCCACGGCCATTTTGGATCCGGGGCCTGTAGGGAGAAGAAGGTAGGAGACCCTCGGAGCAATGCAATCACATTGCGTTGCTCCGGGGGTCTCAGGGAAGCCCGCAGGGAGCCCCCTCCCTGTGCGATGCTTCCTTATACCGCCGGAACACTGCAATCATGTTTGATCGCAGTGTGCCGGGGGTTAATGTGCCGGGGGCGGTCCGTGACACATAGTGCTGGATGTCAGATGCGATAGGCAGCTGACACCTGGCCGCGATCAGCCGCGCTCCCCCTGTGAGCACGGCCGATCGCTATGATGTACTATCCTATCGGTGGTCATACGGGCCCACCCCACCTCGACGGGATAGTACGTCTAATGTCAGAAAGGTGTTAAAGGGATTCTGTCACTAAAATGTTGCTAACCCATCTGAGAGTAGCATGATCTGGGGACAGATACACTGATTCCAGTAATGCATCACTTACCAGGGAGCTTTTTGTAGATTTCACTGCTTTATATGCTGCAGATCTACAAGCTCTATTTATCTCCAGCCACACTACCAATTAACAGATTTCTGTGTACAGTGTACAGAGACAGAAAGCTGCCAATAAATGATGTGAACAGTGATATACAAAACAAATGAATATGGAGAACTATGTGACAGCAGGTTTACTAGTACACTAGTAATAATTTCCTGCTGAGTTTAACAAAAGTACAGCAAACACATAGTAAGTCACAAATTACTTCCCCTACATCATGCTGTCATCAAATTTCTTTGCAAGAACCTGGTAACATATTCTCTATAATGCACTATAAAGCAGAAACAAGTCAGTACAATATCTTTCAACCAACCCCCCAAAAAGAAATAAAAATGTGAAATGAATGTCAGGCAGTGTGCTTGTTTGCCACAAGTGTCTTTGCTTTAGCAATTATTTTTCAGAAGGAGGGAATAATTGTTTTTTTTCACAATACAAAAAAATTCTATAAATTGTGACTTTCTACTCACAAAGGGTGCATGTCATAACTAAGTAATTTTCTTTTTGCATATGTGTCAGAGTACATGCACAGCACACAGGGTCATTATCTGGCAAATTCTGCCATGAACCATCCTTCAAAAGTGCTAAAAAATGGCAAAAGGAATGAACATTCACATAACATTGCTAAAACAACATGATATGCATATGTTCATTTATAAACATCAGGCTTTGAAATCCGTGAAGCAGCTAAAGACGTGTGTGGTCAAATCTTCTGGCAGCTTCTGCTTGGAACCCATCACTTTCTTAAATATGGAATAAAAAAATGTCAGCGGTAAAACAAGCTCAAATGATGTCCAAAAGCAGGGTAGAAAAGATGCTTTGAGGAAAACACCATTCCAAAGGCATAGCTCAGGGAGAGGGAGGCAAAGATCTGAGTGGACCCCTAACCGGTAACCCTGATTACAACTCAGGTGGGGCACTCTAGTCATGGGTATAGGGGCACCTCAGCAGATGGCCGCATTGTAACTTAAAAACTGGACAAGACTCCAAAGAGGGGACCAGAAAGAAAAAGAGAATTAGAAGAGGGGGAGGTAAAATATTACTCATGTAAAGAAGAAAGTTTTCCCACTGGTACAACTTCTCTTTATTTTTCTCTTTATTTTATTTTCTGTCTTTGGGGGAAGCCTTGTTGTTTAGACTGAGTACACGTTCAGGGGCCTACACCTATTTGTTAACATTTATACGCACATACTGGCTGTTTGTATTTTCTTCTACTTGGCTTTTTATCATATACAAGTATATTCATCCTCAACTTTGTGGGACATATTTTTTAAATAAAAACTTATATAATTGGGGTTTCATGCTTGCCACCCTGGATTTACAATATGAGATTATAGGACCCTCACCCTGGCTACAGGACTATGTCACCTGGTGTGTGTGTGTGTGTGCGTGTGTGTATACGACTGCCAAACCGTCCAGGCATTTACCGATCCTCAAAATAGTAGCAAAAAAATGAAGGTAGCAAGCCATTTAGACAAAATGAAAAAATAACAATTCGGTTCTCCTGTTTAAAGATTCTCTGTAGAACCGAAACTTCGAGGAGCCCCAATGGGCTATTAAAACACTATGTTTTTCATTATGTCAATGGTGTGCTGCCTTCATTTTTTTGCTACTACATGTGTATACATATCTATATATATAATTGTCTAAGGGTTTTTCTGTCTGTCTGTCTGTCTGTCTGTCTATCTGTCCTGGAAATCCCGTGTCTCTGATTCAATCAGCGACGGGCACAGCATGGCGATGATGATGTCATAAAGGTCGCCTCGACCAATCAGCGACAGGCACAGTCTGCCGCGAATTCGCCTCGACCAATCAGCGACGGGCACAGTATCGACGTAGATGTCATAATGGTTGCCATGGCAACGATGATGTCATAAAGGTTGCCTCGACCAATCAGCGACGGGCACAGTCTGCTGCGAATTCTGGAATCATCATTGTCCATATACTACGGGGACATGCATATTCTAGAATACCCGATGCGTTAGAATCGGGCCACAGTCTAGTATATATATAATTGTCTAAGGGTTTTTCTGTCTGTCTGTCTGTCTGTCTGTCCTGGAAATCCAGCGTCTCTGATTCAATCAGCGACGGGCACAGCATGGCGACAATGATGTCATAAAGGTTGCCTCGACCAATCAGCGACGGACACAGTCTGCCGCGAATTCGCCTCGACCAATCAGCGACAGGCACAGTATCGACGTAGATGTCATAATGGTTGCCATGGCGATGATGATGTCATAAAGGTTGCCTCGACCAATCAGCGACGGGCACAGTCTGCCGCGAATTCGCCTCGACCAATCAGCGACGGGCACAGTATCGACGTAGATGTCATAATGGTTGCCATGGCGACGATGATGTCATAAAGGTTGCCTCGACCAATCAGCGACGGGCACAGTCTGCCGCGAATTCTGGAATCATCATTGTCCATATACTACGGGGACATGCATATTCTAGAATACCCGATGCATTAGAATCGGGCCACAGTCTAGTATATATATATAGATATATATATACAGTATATATATTATATACTGTGTATGTATATACTATATATATATACATACACAGTATATACATGAAGAGGTAAAGATACATATTGTAATCTGTGCTGTCCTGTAGCCAGCGTAACGTCTATCAGTGCAGTGCATGATACTGACTACTCTGTCATGAGGCATGATGAGATTTATGGCAGCTGCATTGAAGTTTTTTACAGATCGGGTGATGCTCGGGCAATTTGAATGGACAGATACACCGATCTGTTTAAAAGTTCAAGCAGCTGCCATAAATCTTGTTAAACCCGGTCCCGTACCTTTGTGGGGTCCCCGGCGGGACTCCCGCTCTGTGCCGGCCATGCGCCATCCTGCTGCAGCTTCCTCCCTTCCTTCTGCTTCCTGGCGTGTGGCCAGCAGGTCCTTGGGTAGAGTGCTTAAGTCAAGCGCGTGCTCCCAGGTCTCTTAAAGAGACAGCTCACATTTTTCAAAAAGTACGTCTGACCAATGGTGTGTTAGTGATTACTATTTCTAGCCCCTCTGCCATAGAGAGAGTGCCGGAGCATCATGTATCCTCTGTTGATAGCTTCTGGTTTCAGCTAGTGTGTGCTTAGCTTCTGCAGTGTTTGCCAGTACTCCGCTTACAATGCTTGTCTCCGCAGACTATCATCCGCCTGCTACCCGGCTATCCTGGACGACGTCTGTTCTGTCTATGCCTGTTCTGTCATGTCCTGCCAATCAGCCATCCGTACTTCTGGACAACAACAGTACCACCGGTGTCAGCTCCTACCTGAATGCCCAGAATCCACCGGTCAGCTCCACGGCATCTGATATCTCTGTTTTCCATTTGTCCAGCTGAGACAGCTGCCACGTGTCTGGGGTCTAATTGGAGGTAGCAGAGAGACTACCTCAGCACAGGTCGTTTGACTTTCCGATTGACCTACTCCCCAAAATGTCTCCTCCTCGAGGGCGAATCTATCCTCTTTCTCAAGCAAAGACCCAGGCCATGTCTGACTACATCCAGGAGAACCTGGCCAGAGGATTTATCCAGAAGTCATCTTCGCCGGCAGGGGCAGGATTCTTCTTCGTGAAGAAAAAAGACAGATCTCTACAGCCCTGTATCGATTACAGGGGGCTGAACCAGATCACAGTAAAGAACAGAAACCTGTTACCTCTTATTGCAGAATTCTTTGATCATCTCAGAGGGGCCAAGATCTTCACTAAACTGGATCTCAGAGGGGCCGACAACCTGATTCGCATACGTAAAGGAGATGAGTGGAAAATAGCTTTTAACACCCAGGATGGACACTATGAATACCTGGTAATGCCGTTTGGCCTAAGGAATGCACCCACAGTTTTCCAGGAATTCATAAATTACATTTTCAGAGATCTGCTTTATTCTTGTGTTATTGTTTACCTGGATGATATCCTGATCTTCTCAGCAAACTTAGCCTCACATCGGAGGCAAGTATATCAAGCATTTCAAAGACTTAGAGAGAACAGACTTTATGCCAAATTTGAAAAATGCCTCTTTGAACAATCCTCTCTGCCTTTCCTCAGTTATATAGTTTGGTCCACAGGGTTGAAGATGTATCCGGAGAAGGTGTCCGCCGTCCTTAAGTGGACTCGCCCATCCGGGCTGAAAGCCATTCAATGGTTCCTGGGATTCGCCAACTACTCCATGGGAGATCGAGAATCGTTGGCAATAAAGTTGGCTCTGCAAGAGTGGCGACACCTCCTCGAGTGAGGAGTCCATCAGGTTGTCATCTTCACAGATCATAAAAACCTTGCTTATCTCTCATCCCTTGGCATCACAGACTTGGCCCTATCCTGGATCTTGTCATACCTAACTGACTGGACATCCAGCGTCTCCCACTCACACACCACCTCCTCACCTCACCCCCTATCTGTCGGAGTCCCGCAAGGTTCAGTTCTTGGGCCCCTGCTCTTCTCCATCTACACTTTTGGCCTGGGACAGCTCATAAAATATCACGGCTTTCTGTATCAATTCTATGCTGACGACACACAGATTTACATTTCTGGACCAGATATCACCACCCTACTAACCAGAATCCCTCAATGTCTGTCTGCTATTTCATCCTTCTCCACTAGATTTCTAAAACTTAACATGGACAAAACAGAACTCATCGTATTTCCCCCATTTCCCGCGACCCCCCCAACGAACCTATCCATTACAGTAAATGGCTGCTCACTCTCCCCAGTCCCACAAGCTCGCTGTCTTGGGGTTATCCTTGACACTGGTCTCCTTCAAACCACATATCCAAGCCCTTTCCACTTCCTGCTGCCTTCAACTCAAAAATATTTCATGGATCCGTATATTCCTAAACCAAGAATCTGCAAAAACGCTAGTCCATGCCCTCAACATCTCCCGCCTCGACTACTGTAACTTACTGCTCTGTGGCCTCCCCCTAACACACTCGCACTCCTACAATCTATTCTAAACTCTGCTGCCCTACAAATTCACCTGTTCCCCCGCTATTCCCCGGCCTCTCCCCTCTGTCAATCCCTTCACTGGCTCCCCATTACCCAGAGACTCCAGTACAAAAGCCTAACCATGACATACAAAGCCATCCACAACCTGTCTCCTCCATACATCTGTGAACTCGTCTCCCGGTACTTTCCTGCATGCAACCTCCGATCCTCACAAGATCTCCTTCTCTACTCCTCTCTTATCTCCTCTTCACACAATCGCATACAAGATTTCTCTCGCGCATCACCCCTACTCTGGAACGCTCTACCACAACACATCAGACTCTCGCCTACCATCAAAACCTTCAAAAAGAACCTGAAGACCCACCTCTTCCGACAAGCCTACAACCTGTAGTAACCACCGATCGACCAAACCGCTGCATGACCAGCTCTACCCTCACCTCCTGTATCCTGACCCATCCCTTTTAGATTGTGAGCCATCGTGGGCAGGGTCCTCTCTCCTCCTGTATCAGTTGCGACTTGTATTGTTCAAGATTATTGTACTTGTTTTTATTATGTATACTCCTCCTCACATGTAAAGTGCCATGGAATAAATGGCGCTAAAATAATAAATAATAATATTAATCTGCTTAGAGGCTGATTCCCTATCAGTTCCGCTGGGCCTTGTTTTTTGCCCAATTTAATTTTGTCCTTCATTTTCATCCAGCTGACAATGTTAAAGCCGGCGCACTCTCTAGAAAGCTCCTGCCTCCTGATTCTGAGGAAGAACCACAGCACATAATCGAGCCATCCAGGTTGGTGCCCATAGCCTCAGTTAATCTTGCTCTGATTCCCTCGAGGAAGACTCTCGTGCCCACTTCGGACCGGAGTTGTGTCCTCCGGTGAGGTCACTCTTCCAAATTGGCTGGTCACGCGGGTCAGAAAAAGACTCTGCAACCCATTTCTCGTTACTACTGGTGGCCCCCATGGGCAAAGATATCCTGGAATATGTCGCAGCCTGTCCTTCATGTGCCCACAACAAGATTGCTAAACATCTGCCCTCTGTGCAGCTATTACCTCTTTCTATTCCTTCTGCTCCCTGGCAGCACATCGCGATGGACTTCATTACAGACCTTCCCATCTCTTCCGGCTATTTCGTCATCTGGGTAGTGGTGGATCGCTTCTCAAAGATGGCCCACTTCATTCTGTTACCCGGTCTTCCGGATGCCCCTGAGCTCACTGACCATTTCATACAGCACATCTTCCCTCTTCATGAGTTTCCTCTCCACATTGTGTCTAACAGGGGCGTCCAGTTCACCTCCAAGTTGTGGAGAGGGGTTTGTAAATTAGTGAAAGCAGAACTGGACTTTTATTCTGCATAACACCCTCAATCCAATGGACAAGTAGAGAGGACCAATCAAATATTGACAGGATTCCTGTTGCACTTCGTCTATGCGCATCATGATGACTGGGTCAAATTGCTGCCTTGGGCAGAATTCTCATATAACAATCAAGTAAGTGAATCCTCAGGAAGGTCTCCCTTTCAGATTGTGCTTGAACTCCAACCCGGGATCCCTCTTCCCATCTCTGGGTCTTCTGGCATTCCTGTAGCTGACACCTTTACATTGGAATTCTTGAAAGTGTGGAGCAACACCAGGGTCACTTTGGAAAAATCCTCTCAACATATGAAGAGGCATACGGACAAAATACGCCTGGATGCTCCAATATTTCGGCCCGACGATAAGGTGTGGGTCTCCTCCAGGTATGTCCATCTGAAGCTGCCCTCCTACAAACTGGGTCCCCGCTTTATTTGTCCTTTTAAAGTCTTCAAACAGATCAATTCAGTCTCATATAAATTGAAATTGCCTGCTTCTTTATGTGTGTCTAACTCTTTCCATGTTTCCCTCCTTAAAACCAGTAGTTTTGAGCTCCTTCTTTAAAGACCCAGGTTCTACCCCTGATCACATCAGTGAGGATGATGTCTTTGGGGTAGAAAGTATCTTGGCCACTAAGAAAGTAAGGGGTAAGACCTATTATTTGGTGGATTGGAGGGGCTTTGGTCCCAAGGAGAGGTCATGAGAGACTAAAGAGAATATTAAGGCCCCTCTTCTATTGAAAAGATTCTATGCAACTTGAAAAAGAGGGGGTGTAAAGAGGGGGATACTGTTACACCCGGTCCTGTAACTTTGGGGGTCCCCGGCAGGACTCCCACTCTGTGCCTACCCCGCGCCATCCTGCTGCAGCCCCTGCTTCCTCCCTTCCTCCTGCTTCCTGGCGCGTGGCAAGCAGGTCCTCGGGTAGAGTGCTTAACATCCAGTCCAATGCCACAATGATTAAAGGTAAGCTTAGAGAAAAAAGGGCACAAAATTTCAGATAAAGAACGTATCGCTAACCATTACGCATTGGCATGGGGGTGGACCAGTTATGCTTTGGGGTTGTGTTGCAGCCAATGGCATGGAGAACATTTCACGGATAGATAGAAGAATGGATTTAATTACATTTTTACAAATTATTGATGTAAACATAACACCATCTTTAAAAAAAGTTGAAGAGAGGATTTCTTCTACAAATTGATTATAATCCTAACGATACATCAAAAAATAGACTACCTCAAAAGCCGCAAACTGAAGGTTTTACAATGGTCCTCACAGTCCCCTGATCTGAACATCTTTCAAAATCTCTGGCTAGACCTCAAAATAGCAGTGCAGGCAAGATGACCCAGGAATCTCACCAAACTGGAAAAATTTTCCAAGGAAGAATGAATTAAAATCCCTCAAACAAGAACTGAAAGACTCTTGGCTGGCTACAGAAAGCGCTTACAAGCTGTGATCCTTTCAAAATGGGTTGCTACTAGGTACAAACCATGCAGGGTGCCAAAACTTTTGCATCAGCCCATTTTCTTTTTTGTAATTTTTAAAGACAAAAATGTTTTTTTTTGCGCCTAAAATACAAAGGAAATGTATAATCTTTGCCACTATATGTACCTGATTAAATTTTTGGCATGACACCACTCATCAAATATACAGCTCTGGCAAAAATTAACAGACCACTGCAAAATGTTCAGTTTGTCTAATTTTTTCTCTTTATAGGTATATTTTTGAGCAAAATGCAAATTGCTATTTTATTCTATAACCTTCTGACATGTCTCCGAATTTTCAATCAATAAATTTTGTATTTTTTTTCTGACAAAGAAAAATGGTCAAAAATAAAAAAAACAAAACAAAATACTTTCAGACCTCAAATAATGCAAAGAAAACAAGTTCATAATCATTTAGAAGCAACAATACTAATGTTTTAACTCAGGAAAAGTTTAGAAATCAATATTTTGTGGAATAACCATGATTTTTAATCACAGCTTTCATGCGTCTTGGCATGCTTTCCACCAGTCTTTCACACTGCTTCTGGCGCAAATATTTAAGCAAGTTCTTCTTTGTTTTATGGCTTGTGACTATCCATCATCCTCTTGATTAAATTCCAGAGGTTTTCAATGGGGTTCAGGTCTGGAGATTGGGCTGCCCATGATGGGGTTTTGATGCGGTGGTCTCTTAATTTTAGCCAGGGTTGTAATTTGCTAAATTCATATATTTTCATGTCTTTTCTAATACTTTGATGCACTGTAAACATACGCAGCGAATATTCTTACTTGAAGAGCATCCATTCCATTTTCTTTGCTTGACAATAGATCAATTATCCTGTTTTATTATATACTGCAATCCAACAAGTACCTAAGCAATAAATAATAATGTACAGGTAACTTGTCATTACATTTGATTGACATGAACAATAGGCTTACTGGTGATTGTTTAGCACTTGAGATTAGAGAGTTCTTGTTGCACCCACTGCTGAAGTCATATCCAATCAATACTGCTAAGTAAATATATGAAAAAATATGGCAAGCAGACAGTGCACTGAATCAGCAATTCTGATGGTTTATTCATTTTATAGTTAATAATAATGCTTTAATGGTCTTCTGGCACAAATGTCATGTAAAATAGACTGACATGTTTGTCATTCCCTGTATGGTTTATAGATTTTGTAAAAAAAAAAAAAAAATAAAGATATTGCTGCTATGACTCAGTCTTCAATTACAACGTTTACAATAATTACCACGCAAAACGTTAAACTATTCAGACACATGTACATGTGATTGCTATGTTTTATCAAATTATGAAAAGGCTTCTGTAGATGTAACCTTGAACTGAAATGAAAAGATGCTTTGTTATCACATTTCTAAATCTGTATCTCTGATGATCGGCTCTTTTTATGCAGCGTTTACACAAAGTGAAAAGTGAAAAATCGCTCAACCGTTGCCGTCAGTTAAATGTGTGTCGAAACATTACCGCACTGTTTTCTTAGACAAAAAATGGTAAAAATGTCACTATAAGAAAGTATGGATTTAAAAGTAAACTAAAAAAATAATCATTGTTACAACTATGGACAGGTTAATCAAGGCTCACATTTTGTGTGCTAGTCTTGATGAAGGGAGTGCTGATGTAAGATGACTCAAATTAATTAAGAGGTGTGTGGTGCGTAATGAATTTGGCATATCTTTCAGCTGAATGTGCCAGTGTAAGAATGCACACGTTAGGGACTGCGGTACATTTCTAACAGAATTTACGTTGCTTTTATAGTATAAAGTATGATGAATTTGTTAGCTACACTCGGCCATGTTTCTTTTCCGCTAAACCTCGAATATTTTTTAAAAATTTGGCAGAGCTGGCCAGGGCAGGTGCTATGGAGTAACAGTGGCAAAAGTTGTGCTAGGGAGTAACAGTGGCTCACATGTTGCTCCCTGTGTATGAATGGGTTTGCTCCAGATCCTTCGGTTTCCTCAAACTCTCCAAAAAAGTCATACAGATCGTGGATCTAGATTCTTAGCCTCAATGGGGACAGCGATGATGACATCTGTAAAGCGCTGTGGAATTAATGGCGCTATACAGGTGAGTATAATAAATAAACATTTATTGTAATTGAGAGGCACAGTCATTTTTTTCTTTCTTTATTCTATTTTTCTATTTTTATTTTACAAATTTGCTTGAGCTGAGGAAACATTTTGCACCGTATCAAACTGTTTTAAGTGAAAATTCTGGCGAAAACTGTTTGATGAATTGGCCCAAAAGTTTAATAGCTACAAGGTACAGTAACAGAAAAAAGAAAAATTGGAGGCAGCACACCAAAAGAGTTTAAAAAAGTTGATTATTTATTTTTAAGCCCTTTGTGGCGATATTTCGGTTACAATATATGTAAAATTTAATCCCTATGTATTTTTACTGAAATGTTGCCATAATGGGCTCATAAATCAACTTCAGTATGCTACCTCTAGCTTTTGTTTTTTATCTGGATGGTTTGGTGTATACCAGGGAGGCTCTGCACCCTCATATCTTAAAGGAGATGCTCTTTATTTCTAAGCACAAAGTACAGTCAGCATGCCGCAAAAAGCACAGAAAAGCTATAGCAAAGAGAAAATAAAACCCCTTTCAGGTGCTGCTAATATCCACGGACAGGAGATACTAGTGATCCAAAGTCAATTCCCTAGTGCTTCATTAGCTATCATCATAACACATGCGGAGACCCTATCCCTTATTCGATTGTCATCACTAGAGTTGAGCGACTTTCATTTTTTTAAGATCGAGTCGGGTTTTGTGAAACCCGATTTTGACCAGAGTCGAGTCGAGTGCAGTCGGCCGATTATCGCTAAAAGTCGGGGATCGACCGAAACACGAAACCCAATGCAAGTCAATGGGGAAGCATAGTCGGCAGTGAGTGGAGGCCAGGAAAACACCTACAGTGCCCATTTTAATGCCAAAAACATCCATTCTTGTTTCTGAAGCTTGTCAATCTTAATTAACTTTATAATAATAGTTGGGCATAGGGAATTGGGGGTCATTTGGCAAAAGTTGTGGGGGGAGTAGGGCCGGCTCAAGTTTTTCGTGGGCCCAGGAAATGCGGACTACGTCACGGCGGTGTTGCAGGGAAAGGTAAGTATTTCAACGTTGCAAGTGCTGTGATCCTGAGCAAGCAGGGGGAGCCCACTCGTTCGCATTGGCACTGGCACAGGGCCCCTCAAAGTACAGCGATGTGTGTTTGCATGGCGGGGGCGCCTCCCACCAGCAGCGACACTTTTGCGTACTCTGAGGGGCCCTGTGCCAGTGACGTCGCCAACGAGTATGCCCCCCCACCTGATGAAGGAACCTGCACTTTCATCTGCACCTTCCTCTCTGTCCCTGTGTAAGGTGGTATAACATGCGGGAAGGGGAACTGTTATGACCCCAATGGCGAGGGTCTCAGAGGAACGTGGAAGTCTGCAGAATACAAAAATCCAGCTCATAGGGCAGTGGTAACTGGGTTGACCATATATCTACTCCTAACGCCAACACTAGAAGTAGCCGGGGATCATTCCTACGTTGATTCTAGATGACACGCGCCAGCCGGAGAATCTAGCTACCCCTAGTAGAGGAAAACAAAGACCTTTCTTGCCTCCAGAGAAGGGGACCCCAAAGCTGGATAGAAGCCCCCCACAAATAATGACGGTGAGGTAAGAGGAAATGACAAACACAGAAATGAACCAGGTTTAGCACAGAGAGGCCCGCTTACTGATAGCAGAATAAAGAAAGGTAACTTATATGGTCAACAAAAACCCTATCAAAATCCACACTGGAAATTCAAGAACCCCCGAACCGTCTAACGGTCCGGGGGGAGAACACCAGCCCCCTAGAGCTTCCAGCAAAGGTCAGGATATAGATTAGGAACAAGCTGGACAAAAATACAAAACAAAACAAATAGCAAAAAGCAAAAGGCAGACTTAGCTGAAATAACTGGAACCAGGATCAGTAGACAAGAGCACAGCAGACTAGCTCTGATAACTACGTTGCCAGGCATTGAACTGAAGGTCCAGGGAGCTTATATAGCAACACCCCTAACTAACGACCCAGGTGCGGATAAAAGGAATGACAGAAAAACCAGAGTCAAAAAACTAGTAACCACTAGAGGGAGCAAAAAGCAAATTCACAACAGTACCCCCCCCTTAGTGAGGGGTCACCGAACCCTCACCACGACCACCAGGGCGATCAGGATGAGCGGCATGAAAGGCACGAACTAAATCGGCCGCATGAACATCAGAGGCGACCACCCAGGAATTATCCTCCTGACCATAGCCCTTCCACTTGACCAGGTACTGAAGCCTCCGCCTGGAGAGGCGAGAATCCAAGATCTTCTCCACCACGTACTCCAACTCGCCCTCAACCAACACCGGAGCAGGAGGCTCAGCAGAAGGAACTACAGGCACAATGTACCGCCGCAACAAGGACCTATGAAATACATTGTGAATAGCAAACGACACAGGAAGATCCAGACGAAAAGATACAGGATTAAGGATTTCCAATATCTTGTAAGGCCCAATAAAACGAGGTTTAAATTTGGGAGAGGAGACCTTCATAGGAACAAAGTGGGAAGAAAGCCATACCAAATCCCCAACGCGTAGTCGGGGACCCACACCGCGGCGGCGGTTGGCAAAGCGCTGAGCCTTCTCCTGTGACAACTTCAAGTTGTCCACCACATGATTCCAGATCTGTCGCAACCTATCCACCACAGAATCCACCCCAGGACAGTCAGAAGGCTCCACATGACCCGAAGAAAAGCGAGGATGGAAACCGGAGTTGCAGAAAAAAGGCGAAACCAAGGTGGCGGAACTAGCCCGATTATTAAGGGCAAACTCAGCCAACGGCAAGAATGTCACCCAATCGTCCTGATCAGCAGAGACAAAACACCTCAAATAAGCCTCCAAAGTCTGATTGGTTCGCTCCGTCTGTCCATTAGTCTGAGGATGGAAAGCAGACGAAAACGACAAATCAATGCCCATCCTACTACAAAAGGATCGCCAGAACCTGGAAACGAACTGGGATCCTCCGTCTGACACAATATTCTCAGGGATGCCGTGCAAACGAACCACGTTCTGGAAAAACACAGGAACCAGATCGGAAGAGGAAGGCAGCTTAGGCAAAGGAACCAAATGGACCATCTTGGAGAAGCGATCACATATCACCCAGATAACGGACATGCCCTGAGATAGCGGAAGATCAGAAATGAAATCCATGGAGATATGTGTCCAAGGTCTCTTCGGGACAGGCAAGGGCAAGAGCAAACCGCTGGCACGAGAACAGCAAGGCTTAGCTCGAGCACAAGTCCCACAGGACTGCACAAATGACCGCACATCCCTTGACAAGGAAGGCCACCAAAAGGACCTGGCCACCAGATCTCTGGTGCCAAAAATTCCCGGGTGACCTGCCAACACCGAGGAATGAACCTCGGAAATGACTCTGCTGGTCCACTTATCCGGAACAAACAGTCTGTCAGGTGGACAAGACTCAGGCCTATCAGCCTGAAATCTCTGCAACACACGTCGCAGATCCGGAGAAATAGCTGACAAGATAACTCCATCTTTAAGAATACCAACAGGATCAGCGACTCCAGGAGCATCAGGCACAAAGCTCCTAGAAAGAGCATCGGCCTTCACATTCTTTGAACCTGGTAAATACGAGACAACAAAATCAAAGCGGGAGAAAAACAATGACCAGCGGGCCTGTCTCGGATTAAGGCGTTTAGCAGACTCGAGATACATCAGATTTTTGTGATCAGTCAAGACCACCACACGATGCTTAGCACCCTCGAGCCAATGACGCCACTCCTCAAATGCCCATTTCATGGCCAACAACTCCCGATTGCCCACATCATAATTTCGCTCGGCAGGCGAAAACTTCCTAGAGAAAAAGGCACAAGGTTTCATAACAGAGCAACCAGGGCCTCTCTGCGACAAAACGGCCCCTGCCCCAATCTCCGAAGCATCCACCTCAACCTGAAAGGGAAGTGAGACGTCAGGCTGGCACAAAACAGGCGCCGAGGTAAACCGGCGTTTCAACTCCTGGAAAGCCTCCACGGCAGCAGGAGCCCAGTTAGCTACATCGGAGCCCTTCTTGGTCATATCCGTCAAAGGTTTCACAATGCTAGAAAAATTAGCGATAAAACGACGGTAGAAGTTAGCGAAGCCCAAGAACTTCTGAAGACTCTTAACTGACGAGGGCTGAGTCCAATCAAGAATAGCTCGGACCTTGACTGGGTCCATCTCCACAGCAGAAGGGGAAAAAATGAACCCCAAAAAGGGAACCTTCTGTACACCAAAGAGACACTTTGAGCCCTTGACAAACAAAGAATTTTCACGCAAAATTTTAAAGACCAACCTGACCTGCTCCACATGCGAATCCCAATTATCAGAAAAAACCAAAATATCATCCAGATAAACAATCAAAAATTTATCCAGATACTTCCGGAAAATGTCATGCATAAAGGACTGAAAAACTGAAGGCGCATTGGAGAGCCCAAAAGGCATCACCAAGTACTCAAAATGACCTTCGGGCGTATTGAATGCGGTTTTCCATTCATCACCTTGCTTAATGCGCACAAGGTTGTACGCACCACGAAGGTCTATCTTGGTGAACCACTTGGCACCCTTAATCCGGGCAAACAAGTCAGACAACAGCGGTAAAGGATACTGAAATTTGACAGTGATCTTATTTAAAAGCCGATAATCAATACAAGGTCTCAAAGATCCGTCCTTTTTTGCCACAAAAAAGAATCCCGCACCAAGAGGGGAGGAAGACGGACGAATATGTCCTTTCTCCAGAGACTCCTTGATATATGAACGCATAGCGGTATGTTCAGGTACCGACAGATTAAACAGTCTTCCCTTAGGAAATTTACTGCCTGGGATCAAATCTATAGCACAGTCACAGTCCCTATGAGGAGGCAGTGCACTGGACTCAGACTCACTGAAGACATCCTGATAATCAGACAAATACTCCGGAACTTCCGAAGGCGTAGAAGAAGCAATAGACACAGGCAGGGAATCCCCATGAATACCACGACAGCCCCAACTTGAGACTGACATAGCCTTCCAGTCCAGGACTGGATTATGGGTCTGTAACCATGGCAGCCCTAAAACAACCAAATCATGCATTTTATGTAAAACCAGGAAACGTATCACCTCGCGGTGTTCAGGAGTCATGCACATGGTAACCTGTGTCCAATACTGCGGTTTATTTGCTGCCAATGGTGTAGCATCAATACCCCTAAGAGGAATAGGATTTTCTAATGGTTCAAGAGTAAAACCACAGCGCTTAGCAAATGAGAGATCCATGAGACTCAGGGCAGCACCTGAATCTACAAATGCCATGACAGGATAAGATGACAGTGAGCAAATCAAAGTTACAGACAGAATAAATTTAGGTTGCAAATTACCAACGGTGACAGGACTAACAACCTTAGCTATACGTTTAGAGCATGCTGAGATAACATGTGTAGAATCACCACAGTAGTAGCACAAGCCATTCCGGCGTCTATGAATTTTCCGCTCATTTCTAGTCAGGATTCTATCACATTGCATTAAATCAGGTGTCTGTTCAGACAACACCATGAGGGAATTTGCGGTTTTTCTATCACATTGCACCGAATTAGGTGTCTGTTCAGACAACTCCATGAGGGAATTTGCGGTTTTGCGCTCCCGCAACCGCCGGTCAATTTGAATAGCCAGTGCCATAGTATCATTCAGACCTGTGGGAATGGGAAAACCCACCATAACATTCTTAATGGCTTCAGAAAGGCCATTTCTAAAATTAGCGGCCAGTGCACACTCGTTTCAATGTGTCAGCACGGACCATTTCCGAAATTTTTGGCAATACACTTCAGCCTCGTCCTGCCCCTGAGACATAGCCAGCAAGGCCTTTTCTGCCTGAATCTCAAGATTGGGTTCCTCATAAAGTAAACCGAGCGCCAGAAAAAACGCATCAAGATCAGCCAATGCCGGATCTCCTGGCGCCAGCGAAAAAGCCCAATCCTGAGGGTCGCCCCGTAAGAACGAAATAACAATTTTTACTTGCTGAGCAGAATCTCCAGATGAACAGGGTCTCAGGGACAAAAACAATTTACAATTATTCACGAAATTCCTAAACTTAAACCTGTCTCCGGAAAACAGTTCAGGAATCGGTATTTTAGGTTCTGACCTAGGATTTCTGATAACATAGTCTTGTATGCCCTGCACACGAGTAGCCAGCTGGTCCACACTTGTAATCAAGGTCTGGACATTCATGTCTGCAGCAAGCATAGCCACTCTGAGGTAAAGGGGAAGAAGAAAAAAAAAACTCAGAATCTTCTTTCTTATAATCCCTCTTCTGCAATGCATTAAACATTTAATACTGGCCTGGCAAACTGTTATGACCCCAATGGCGAGGGTCTCAGAGGAACGTGGAAGTCTGCAGAATACAAAAATCCAGCTCATAGGGCAGTGGTAACTGGGTTGACCATATATCTACTCCTAACGCCAACACTAGAAGTAGCCGGGGATCATTCCTACGTTGATTCTAGATGACACGCGCCAGCCGGAGAATCTAGCTACCCCTAGTAGAGGAAAACAAAGACCTTTCTTGCCTCCAGAGAAGGGGACCCCAAAGCTGGATAGAAGCCCCCCACAAATAATGACGGTGAGGTAAGAGGAAATGACAAACACAGAAATGAACCAGGTTTAGCACAGAGAGGCCCGCTTACTGATAGCAGAATAAAGAAAGGTAACTTATATGGTCAACAAAAACCCTATCAAAATCCACACTGGAAATTCAAGAACCCCCGAACCGTCTAACGGTCCGGGGGGAGAACACCAGCCCCCTAGAGCTTCCAGCAAAGGTCAGGATATAGATTAGGAACAAGCTGGACAAAAATACAAAACAAAACAAATAGCAAAAAGCAAAAGGCAGACTTAGCTGAAATAACTGGAACCAGGATCAGTAGACAAGAGCACAGCAGACTAGCTCTGATAACTACGTTGCCAGGCATTGAACTGAAGGTCCAGGGAGCTTATATAGCAACACCCCTAACTAACGACCCAGGTGCGGATAAAAGGAATGACAGAAAAACCAGAGTCAAAAAACTAGTAACCACTAGAGGGAGCAAAAAGCAAATTCACAACAGGGAACCTTACTTTCAGCAGGGTCAGATTCTGGCTGTGTAGAGTATAAGGGGAATGTAGTGGTCTAGGTCAATGTACCAGCAGACTCATCTAGCAGTGGCTGGGCAATGGGCAGGATGAGGAGGAAACAGATATAGGGCCAAAGAATAAAGTAGGCTAAATGCAGTTCAAAATTGGTAACAGGACTAAACAGGCGGCATTGCTTTGTTCAGTGGAGTAGCAAACCCAAGAGCAGCAGACACTGTTTCAAGGGCATAACCACACTAGTAGGCCAAATGCAGTTTAATATCTGATAGTATAGGGCGAAAGCCAGAATGTGGAAGCTCAGCTTTGTTCAGTTGAGGACAACACCAGGCAGGGGCAGACAGACACCTTTAGTAGGCCGGAACAGCCAATTGCATTTTTAAAAATGGTAATTTGGAACTGAAGGTTGAAGCTCAGCTTTATTCAGTTGAGGACAACACCAGGCAGGGGCAGACAGACACCTTTAGTAGGCCGGAACAGCCAATGGCATTTTTAAAAATGGTAATTTGGAACTGAAGGTTGAAGCTCAGCTTTATTCAGTTGAGGACAACACCAGGCAGGGGCAGACAGACACCGTTAGTAGGCCAGAACAGCCAATGGCATTTTTAGAAATGGTAATTTGGAACAGAAGGTTGAAGCTCAGCTTTATTCAGTTGAGGACAACACCAGGCAGGGGCAGACAGACACCTTTAGTAGGCCGGAACAGCCAATTTTAAAAAAAAACAGCAGTTAGTAAGAGGCAGAAGGTAGAAGCTCAGCTTTATTCAGTTGAGGACAACACCAGGCAGGGGCAGACAGACACCTTTAGTAGGCCGGAACAGCCAATTGCATTTTTAAAAATGGTAATTTGGAACAGAAGGTTGAAGCTCAGCTTTATTCAGTTGAGGACAACACCAGGCAGGGGCAGACAGACACCTTTAGTAGGCCGGAACAGCCAATGGCATTTTTAAAAATGGTAATTTGGAACTGAAGGTTGAAGCTCAGCTTTATTCAGTTGAGGACAACACCAGGCAGGGGCAGACAGACACCTTTAGTAGGCCGGAACAGCCAATTTTTTAAAAAAACAGCAGTTAGTAAGAGGCAGAAGGTAGAAGCTCAGCTTTATTCAGTTGAGGACAACCCCAGGCAGGGGCAGACAGACACCTTTAGTAGGCCGGAACAGCCAATTGCATTTTTAAAAATGGTAATTTGGAACAGAAGGTTGAAGCTCAGCTTTATTCAGTTGAGGACAACACCAGGCAGGGGCAGACAGACACCTTTAGTAGGCCGGAACAGCCAATGGCATTTTTAAAAATGGTAATTTGGAACTGAAGGTTGAAGCTCAGCTTTATTCAGTTGAGGACAACACCAGGCAGGGGCAGACAGACACCGTTAGTAGGCCGGAACAGCCAATGGCATTTTTAGAAATGGTAATTTGGAACAGAAGGTTGAAGCTCAGCTTTATTCAGTTGAGGACAACACCAGGCAGGGGCAGACAGACACCTTTAGTAGGCCGGAACAGCCAATTTTTTAAAAAAACAGCAGTTAGTAAGAGGCAGAAGGTAGAAGCTCAGCTTTATTCAGTTGAGGACAACACCAGGCAGGGGCAGACAGACACCTTTAGTAGGCCGGAACAGCCAATTGCATTTTTAAAAATGGTAATTTGGAACAGAAGGTTGAAGCTCAGCTTTATTCAGTTGAGGACAACACCAGGCAGGGGCAGACAGACACCTTTAGTAGGCCGGAACAGCCAATTGCATTTTTAAAAATGGTAATTTGGAACAGAAGGTTGAAGCTCAGCTTTATTCAGTTGAGGACAACACCAGGCAGGGGCAGACAGACACCTTTAGTAGGCCGGAACAGCCAATGGCATTTTTAAAAATGGTAATTTGGAACTGAAGGTTGAAGCTCAGCTTTATTCAGTTGAGGACAACACCAGGCAGGGGCAGACAGACACCGTTAGTAGGCCGGAACAGCCAATGGCATTTTTAGAAATGGTAATTTGGAACAGAAGGTTGAAGCTCAGCTTTATTCAGTTGAGGACAGCACCAGGCAGGGGCAGACAGACACCTTTAGTAGGCCGGAACAGCCAATTTTTTAAAAAAACAGCACTTAGTAAGAGGCAGAAGGTAGAAGCTCAGCTTTATTCAGTTGAGGACAACACCAGGCAGGGGCAGACAGACACCTTTAGTAGGCCGGAACAGCCAATTGCATTTTTAAAAATGGTAATTTGGAACAGAAGGTTGAAGCTCAGCTTTATTCAGTTGAGGACAACACCAGGCAGGGGCAGACAGACACCTTTAGTAGGCCGGAACAGCCAATGGCATTTTTAAAAATGGTAATTTGGAACTGAAGGTTGAAGCTCAGCTTTATTCAGTTGAGGACAACACCAGGCAGGGGCAGACAGACACCTTTAGTAGGCCGGAACAGCCAATTTTTTTAAAAAAACAGCAGTTAGTAAGAGGCAGAAGGTAGAAGCTCAGCTTTATTCAGTTGAGGACAACACCAGGCAGGGGCAGACAGACACCTTTAGTAGGCCGGAACAGCCAATTTTTTAAAAAAACAGCAGTTAGTAAGAGGCAGAAGGTAGAAGCTCAGCTTTATTCAGTTGAGGACAACACCAGGCAGGGGCAGACAGACACCTTTAGTAGGCCGGAACAGCCAATTGCATTTTTAAAAATGGTAATTTGGAACAGAAGGTTGAAGCTCAGCTTTATTCAGTTGAGGACAACACCAGGCAGGGGCAGACAGACACCTTTAGTAGGCCGGAACAGCCAATGGCATTTTTAAAAATGGTAATTTGGAACTGAAGGTTGAAGCTCAGCTTTATTCAGTTGAGGACAACACCAGGCAGGGGCAGACAGACACCGTTAGTAGGCCGGAACAGCCAATGGCATTTTTAGAAATGGTAATTTGGAACAGAAGGTTGAAGCTCAGCTTTATTCAGTTGAGGACAACACCAGGCAGGGGCAGACAGACACCTTTAGTAGGCCGGAACAGCCAATTTTTTAAAAAAACAGCAGTTAGTAAGAGGCAGAAGGTAGAAGCTCAGCTTTATTCAGTTGAGGACAACACCAGGCAGGGGCAGACAGACACCTTTAGTAGGCCGGAACAGCCAATTGCATTTTTAAAAATGGTAATTTGGAACAGAAGGTTGAAGCTCAGCTTTATTCAGTTGAGGACAACACCAGGCAGGGGCAGACAGACACCTTTAGTAGGCCGGAACAGCCAATGGCATTTTTAAAAATGGTAATTTGGAACTGAAGGTTGAAGCTCAGCTTTATTCAGTTGAGGACAACACCAGGCAGGGGCAGACAGACACCTTTAGTAGGCCGGAACAGCCAATTTTTTAAAAAAACAGCAGTTAGTAAGAGGCAGAAGGTAGAAGCTCAGCTTTATTCAGTTGAGGACAACACCAGGCAGGGGCAGACAGACACCTTTAGTAGGCCGGAACAGCCAATTGCATTTTTAAAAATGGTAATTTGGAACAGAAGGTTGAAGCTCAGCTTTATTCAGTTGAGGACAACACCAGGCAGGGGCAGACAGACACCTTTAGTAGGCCGGAACAGCCAATTGCATTTTTAAAAATGGTAATTTGGAACAGAAGGTTGAAGCTCAGCTTTATTCAGTTGAGGACAACACCAGGCAGGGGCAGACAGACACCTTTAGTAGGCCGGAACAGCCAATTGCATTTTTAAAAATGGTAATTTGGAACAGAAGGTTGAAGCTCAGCTTTATTCAGTTGAGGACAACACCAGGCAGGGGCAGACAGACACCTTTAGTAGGCCGGAACAGCCAATGGCATTTTTAAAAATGGTAATTTGGAACTGAAGGTTGAAGCTCAGCTTTATTCAGTTGAGGACAACACCAGGCAGGGGCAGACAGACACCGTTAGTAGGCCGGAACAGCCAATGGCATTTTTAGAAATGGTAATTTGGAACAGAAGGTTGAAGCTCAGCTTTATTCAGTTGAGGACAACACCAGGCAGGGGCAGACAGACACCTTTAGTAGGCCGGAACAGCCAATTTTTTAAAAAAACAGCAGTTAGTAAGAGGCAGAAGGTAGAAGCTCAGCTTTATTCAGTTGAGGACAACACCAGGCAGGGGCAGACAGACACCTTTAGTAGGCCGGAACAGCCAATTGCATTTTTAAAAATGGTAATTTGGAACAGAAGGTTGAAGCTCAGCTTTATTCAGTTGAGGACAACACCAGGCAGGGGCAGACAGACACCTTTAGTAGGCCGGAACAGCCAATGGCATTTTTAAAAATGGTAATTTGGAACTGAAGGTTGAAGCTCAGCTTTATTCAGTTGAGGACAACACCAGGCAGGGGCAGACAGACACCTTTAGTAGGCCGGAACAGCCAATTTTTTAAAAAAACAGCAGTTAGTAAGAGGCAGAAGGTAGAAGCTCAGCTTTATTCAGTTGAGGACAACACCAGGCAGGGGCAGACAGACACCTTTAGTAGGCCGGAACAGCCAATTGCATTTTTAAAAATGGTAATTTGGAACAGAAGGTTGAAGCTCAGCTTTATTCAGTTGAGGACAACACCAGGCAGGGGCAGACAGACACCTTTAGTAGGCTGGAACAGCCAATGGCATTTTTAAAAATGGTAATTTGGAACTGAAGGTTGAAGCTCAGCTTTATTCAGTTGAGGACAACACCAGGCAGGGGCAGACAGACACCGTTAGTAGGCCGGAACAGCCAATGGCATTTTTAGAAATGGTAATTTGGAACAGAAGGTTGAAGCTGAGCTTTATTCAGTTGAGGACAACACCAGGCAGGGGCAGACAGACACCTTTAGTAGGCCGGAACAGCCAATTTTTTAAAAAAACAGCAGTTAGTAAGAGGCAGAAGGTAGAAGCTCAGCTTTATTCAGTTGAGGACAACACCAGGCAGGGGCAGACAGACACCTTTAGTAGGCCGGAACAGCCAATTGCATTTTTAAAAATGGTAATTTGGAACAGAAGGTTGAAGCTCAGCTTTATTCAGTTGAGGACAACACCAGGCAGGGGCAGACAGACACCTTTAGTAGGCCGGAACAGCCAATGGCATTTTTAAAAATGGTAATTTGGAACTGAAGGTTGAAGCTCAGCTTTATTCAGTTGAGGACAACACCAGGCAGGGGCAGACAGACACCTTTAGTAGGCCGGAACAGCCAATTTTTTAAAAAAACAGCAGTTAGTAATAGGCAGAAGGTAGAAGCTCAGCTTTATTCAGTTGAGGACAACACCAGGCAGGGGCAGACAGACACCTTTAGTAGGCCGGAACAGCCAATTGCATTTTTAAAAATGGTAATTTGGAACAGAAGGTTGAAGCTCAGCTTTATTCAGTTGAGGACAACACCAGGCAGGGGCAGACAGACACCTTTAGTAGGCCGGAACAGCCAATTGCATTTTTAAAAAAGGTAATTTGGAACTGAAGGTTGAAGCTCAGCTTTATTCAGTTGAGGACAACACCAGGCAGGGGCAGACATTCACCTTTAGTAGGCCGGAACAGCCAATTGCATTTTTAAAAATGGTAATTTTGAACTGAAGGTTGAAGCTCAGCTTTATTCAGTTGAGGACAACACCAGGCAGGGGCAGACATTCACCTTTAGTAGGCCGGAACAGCCAATTGCATTTTTAAAAATGGTAATTTGGAACAGAAGGTTGAAGCTCAGCTTTATTCAGTTGAGGACAACACCAGGCAGGGGCAGACAGACACCTTTAGTAGGCCGGAACAGCCAATGGCATTTTTAAAAATGGTAATTTGGAACTGAAGGTTGAAGCTCAGCTTTATTCAGTTGAGGACAACACCAGGCAGGGGCAGACAGACACCTTTAGTAGGCCGGAACAGCCAATGGCATTTTTAAAAATGGTAATTTGGAACTGAAGGTTGAAGCTCAGCTTTATTCAGTTGAGGACAACACCAGGCAGGGGCAGACAGACACCTTTAGTAGGCCGGAACAGCCAATTTTAAAAAAAAACAGCAGTTAGTAAGAGGCAGAAGGTAGAAGCTCAGCTTTATTCAGTTGAGGACAACACCAGGCAGGGGCAGACAGACACCTTTAGTAGGCCGGAACAGCCAATTGCATTTTTAAAAATGGTAATTTGGAACAGAAGGTTGAAGCTCAGCTTTATTCAGTTGAGGACAACACCAGGCAGGGGCAGACAGACACCTTTAGTAGGCCGGAACAGCCAATTGCATTTTTAAAAATGGTAATTTGGAACTGAAGGTTGAAGCTCAGCTTTATTCAGTTGAGGACAACACCAGGCAGGGGCAGACAGACACCTTTAGTAGGCCGGAACAGCCAATTGTGTTGTGAAATTGGATTTTCGGCTCCCCCGGTGGCCACTGGTGGAATTGAACTGGTGTGCATCATCCCCTCTGTTCACCTGTTCCCATCAGGATGTGGGATTCGCTATTTAGCCTTGCTCCTCTGTCACTTCCATGCCGGTCAACATTGTAATCAGAAGCCTTTCTGTGCATGTTCCTGCTGCTAGACAACTTCCAGCTAAGTTGGACTTTAGTCCTTGTTTGTTTTTGCATTTTGTTCCAGTTCACAGCTGTAGTTTCGTTTCTGTGTCTGGAAAGCTCTTGTGATCTGAAATTGCCACTCTGATGTTATGAGTAGTGTTGAGCGATACTTTCCGATATCGGAAAGTATCGGTATCGGAAAGTATCGGCCGATACCGTCAAAATATCGGATCCAATCCGATACCGATACCCGATCCCAATGCAAGTCAATGGGACGAAAATATCGGAATTAAAATAAACCCTTTATAAACTTGTAGGTTCATTCTACATGAAGGAAAACAACTAAGAATAATGTAGGATGTATTGGGGGACGTGGCGGAGATATTAAAGGGACAGAGGTTTAGCCCAATGTAATAGAATAGCAGGATTTTTAATTTTTTTTTATGAAGTTCGGCGTTAGAAAGAATTTGACTATGTTTTTTTTTTTTTTTTTATGTCAGATATTGATGTTTCACTACTTCCACGCCCTTCACCTTCTTTTTTACTTCTCCCACGCTTTCTTCTTAATTATCCTCATCATCAGCTTCTTTGACATCAACTTCTTCACCTTATTCATCTTCTTCTTCATCTTCTACCTATTATTTTTTGGGTTACATTGTTCATATTCTTTTTATTTTACTATTATCTTCATCATATTCAACTTCTTCATCATATTCTTATTTGTGACAGGCATTCCCGTAGTTGTTATCTATAAAAGTTTGAAGATTACACCTTCCGTTCTGCCTGTCACAAACCAGTTACATTTGTCCGCGTTCAGTTTGGCCTGCAGCATCAGGCTTTATCCAGGGGCACCACGAGGAGGAACGGACTCACCCCCATACACTGCTTAGTCTTCTTCTGCTTATAATTTACATAATATTTTTTTGCTCTGATATTTTGTGTTATGCTTAATGTCCTTCTGCTCTTTGTTCTGCAGCCTCTTGTTCTTCTGCTTCTCGGTCTTCCAGGTCGTCGTCGTCTCCAGGGTCGTCGTCTCCGGGGTCGTCGTCATCGGGGTGGTCTCCGGGGTCGTCGTCATCGGGGTGGTCTTCAGGGTCATCGTCTCCAGGGTCGTCGTCATCACGGTGGTTGTCGTCTCTGGTGTCGTCGTCATCTTAGGGGTGTTCTTCCGGGTCATCGTGTTTAGTCTCTTGAACTTGGAAATGTAGCAGAAGGTACAAGAAGGCTGAGAAAATGCCGAGAACCAGCTGATGGAACTGGAACTCGGATGGCTACCCGAAGGTCCAAGAGCCAATGGAACTACCGAGGACCAGCTGACGTTACTGGAACCCGGTTACTAAGCAGGAGGTACCCGTGCCTGAAAGCACTACCAAGGACCACCTGACGTTGGTGGAACTCGGATACCCAGAGGGAGGCACCTAAGCCAAAGGCTCTGCCCGGAACCAGCTGACGGTACTGGAACCAGGATGGGGAGCAGAAGGTACAAGAGCAAAAGACACTGCCGAGAACCAGCTGACGGTGCTGGAACCCGGATGGGTAGCCGAAGGTCCAAGAGCCAATGGAACTACCGAGGACCAGCTGACGTTACTGGAACCCGGTTACTAAGCAGGAGGTACCCGTGCCTGAAAGCACTACCAAGGACCACCTGACGTTGGTGGAACTCGGATACCCAGAGGGAGGCACCTAAGCCAAAGGCTCTGCCCGGAACCAGCTGACGGTACTGGAACCAGGATGGGGAGCAGAAGGTACAAGAGCAAGTGTCTGCGTGGCTTTTGCAGGACACGTTGCCGGCTGCACAGCAGGGGAACAGCTGGCGGTGCTGGACCCCACTGACACATTGGCGAGGTGTTTGGCTCTGTGCAGCCAGCACTTCCGGACAGCAACGAGCGGTGTTGTAGCCCGGGCTCTGCAGGGGGAGCAGAGTGTAGGCCGAAGCCTACTTGAACCAATTTCAAAGGTAACCTTTAACCCCCCCTCAGGGGTTAGAAAGTAGAAGAGCCACAGCTTATGCAGCAGTAGTGCTGCACAAGTCAAAGGTTGCTCTTTTAATTTCGCTCCTTGCACACGCTGAATGAAACACGTATAACATTTAGCCCTTTATACAGTCAAACTGTGTAATGGAGGCGAGAGTTCCCTTTGTAATGAGACGCAGCACAGGTGTCAAGAATCCCACCTTGGTGCTGGGTGCAGCCTCCCGAGCGTTGTTATTTGCTGTACAGGAGTCTGCGCTGTCGTGTTATCCCCTGGCCTAGCGCCGTTAGCGCTGCCCATGTTCTGGCATCATGTAATGTCGGCCGGTGCGGTTCGCGATGACCATGAATCCCAGCCCCGCAGTGTCTTAACATTGTTAAAACACTGCGGGGCTGGGATTCAGGGCCTGGCGCAGCACATATGTTCGCCTCTCACACTCGGGTCCTTACACCCGCTTCAGACTGTGCGGCGTCATCTGATCCCTTATCGCATGCCACGGCCATGAAGCCGCACAGTCCGAAGAAGGCGGAAGGAGAGGAGGGACAGGCGAACTGATGCACTGATCCTGCCCATCAATCACACCCTCGCAGTCCCAATAATTAAGACACCGAGGGGCGTTGTGTGGGTCAGGGCGGCCGCAGAGGCGCAGCCAGCCAAACAATGATGCCAGAAGACGGGCAGCGCTACCAAGGGGGTTGCAGCGTGTCATTACAAAGGAAAGTCACACCACCGGGACGGTTAAATGGTCACACAGAGGACACATTGCAGACGTGTTTTCAGTTCCACATGTGCGAGGAGAATACGTTTCTGAGCCACCTTGCACACATGCAGCATTACCGCTGTACAAGGTGGCTGGATAACGTAAAAACGCCTGGGGGAGGGGGGACAGGTTCCCTTCAATTTCAGTTCTTGTGTCTGCGTGGCTTTTGCAGGACACGTTGCCGGCTGCACAGCAGGGGAACAGCTGGCGGTGCTGGACCCCACTGACACATTGGCTGGTGTTTTTCTCTGTGCAGCTAGCACATCTGGGCAAAAACTGGCGGTGTGTTAGAGCCCAGGGACAGCAGGAGGAGGAGCAGGAGGAGGAGGAGCAGGGGGAGGGGAGTGTAGGCCGAAGCCTGCACAGGCGGCAGCTTTGGGTGTGTTGTGTCTGCGTGGCTTTTGCAGGACACGTTGCCGGCTACACAGCAGGGGAACAGCTGGCGGTGCTGGACCCCACTGACACATTGGCGAGGTGTTTGGCTCTGTGCAGCCAGCACTTCCGGACAGCAACTAGCGTTGTTGGAGCCCGGGCTCTGCAGGTGGAGCAGAGTGTAGGCCGAAGCCTAATTGAACCGATTTCAAAAGTCACCTTTAACCCCCCCTCAGGGGTTACAAAGTAGAAGAGCCACAGCTTATGCAGCAGCAGTGCTGCGCAAGTCAAAGGTTGCTCTTGTAATTTTTCTCCTTGCACACGCTGAATGGAACACGTATAACATTTAGCCCTTTATACAGTCAAACTGTGTAATGGAGGCGAGAGTTCCCTTTGTAATGAGACGCAGCACAGGTGTCAAGAATCCCACCTTGGTGCTGGGTGCAGCCTCCCGAGCGTTGTTATTTGCTGTACAGGAGTCTGCGCTGTCGTGTTATCCCCTGGCCTAGCGCCGTTAGCGCTGCCCATCTTCTGGCATCATGTAATGTCGGCCGGTGCGGTTCGCGATGACCATGAATCCCAGCCCCGCAGTGTCTTAACATTGTTAAAACACTGCGGGGCTGGGATTCAGGGCCTGGCGCAGCACATATGTTCGCCTCTCACACTCGGGTCCTTACACCCGCTTCAGACTGTGCGGCGTCATCTGATCCCTTATCGCATGCCACGGCCATGAAGCCGCACAGTCCGAAGAAGGCGGAAGGAGAGGAGGGACAGGCGAACTGATGCACTGATCCTGCCCATCAATCACACCCTCGCAGTCCCAATAATTAAGACACCGAGGGGCGTTGTGTGGGTCAGGGCGGCCGCAGAGGCGCAGCCAGCCAAACAATGATGCCAGAAGACGGGCAGCGCTACCAAGGGGGTTGCAGCGTGTCATTACAAAGGAAAGTCACACCACCGGGACGGTTAAATGGTCACACAGAGGACACATTTTAGACGTGTTTTCAGTTCCACATGTGCGAGGAGAATACGTTTCTGAGCCACCTTGCACACATGCAGCATTACCGCTGTACAAGGTGGCTGGATAACGTAAAAACGCCTGGGGGAGGGGGGACAGGTTCCCTTCAATTTCAGTTCTTGTGTCTGCGTGGCTTTTGCAGGACACGTTGCCGGCTGCACAGCAGGGGAACAGCTGGCGGTGCTGGACCCCACTGACACATTGGCTGGTGTTTTTCTCTGTGCAGCTAGCACATCTGGGCCCCAACTGGCGGTGTGTTAGAGCCCAGGGACAGCAGGAGGAGGAGCAGGAGGAGGAGGAGCAGGGGGAGGGGAGTGTAGGCCGAAGCCTGCACTGGCGGCAGCTTTGGGTGTGTTGTGTCTGCGTGGCTTTTGCAGGACACGTTGCCGGCTGCACAGCAGGGGAACAGCTGGCGGTGCTGGACCCCACTGACACATTGGCGAGGTGTTTGGCTCTGTGCAGCCAGCACTTCCGGACAGCAACGAGCGGTGTTGTAGCCCGGGCTCTGCAGGGGGAGCAGAGTGTAGGCCGAAGCCTACTTGAACCAATTTCAAAGGTAACCTTTAACCCCCCCTCAGGGGTTAGAAAGTAGAAGAGCCACAGCTTATGCAGCAGTAGTGCTGCACAAGTCAAAGGTTGCTCTTTTAATTTCGCTCCTTGCACACGCTGAATGAAACACGTATAACATTTAGCCCTTTATACAGTCAAACTGTGTAATGGAGGCGAGAGTTCCCTTTGTAATGAGACGCAGCACAGGTGTCAAGAATCCCACCTTGGTGCTGGGTGCAGCCTCCCGAGCGTTGTTATTTGCTGTACAGGAGTCTGCGCTGTCGTGTTATCCCCTGGCCTAGCGCCGTTAGCGCTGCCCATCTTCTGGCATCATGTAATGTCGGCCGGTGCGGTTCGCGATGACCATGAATCCCAGCCCCGCAGTGTCTTAACATTGTTAAAACACTGCGGGGCTGGGATTCAGGGCCTGGCGCAGCACATATGTTCGCCTCTCACACTCGGGTCCTTACACCCGCTTCAGACTGTGCGGCGTCATCTGATCCCTTATCGCATGCCACGGCCATGAAGCCGCACAGTCCGAAGAAGGCGGAAGGAGAGGAGGGACAGGCGAACTGATGCACTGATCCTGCCCATCAATCACACCCTCGCAGTCCCAATAAATAAGACAACGAGGGGCGTTGTGTGGGTCAGGGCGGCCGCAGAGGCGCAGGCAGCCAAACAATGATGCCAGAAGACGGGCAGCGCTACCAAGGGGGTTGCAGCGTGTCATTACAAAGGAAAGTCACACCACCGGGACGGTTAAATGGTCACACAGAGGACACATTGCAGACGTGTTTTCAGTTCCACATGTGCGAGGAGAATACGTTTCTGAGCCACCTTGCACACATGCAGCATTACCGCTGTACAAGGTGGCTGGATAACGTAAAAACGCCTGGGGGAGGGGGGACAGGTTCCCTTCAATTTCAGTTCTTGTGTCTGCGTGGCTTTTGCAGGACACGTTGCCGGCTGCACAGCAGGGGAACAGCTGGCGGTGCTGGACCCCACTGACACATTGGCTGGTGTTTTTCTCTGTGCAGCTAGCACATCTGGGCCCCAACTGGCGGTGTGTTAGAGCCCAGGGACAGCAGGAGGAGGAGCAGGAGGAGGAGGAGCAGGGGGAGGGGAGTGTAGGCCGAAGCCTGCACTGGCGGCAGCTTTGGGTGTGTTGTGTCTGCGTGGCTTTTGCAGGACACGTTGCCGGCTACACAGCAGGGGAACAGCTGGCGGTGCTGGACCCCCCTGACACATTGGCGAGGTGTTTGGCTCTGTGCAGCCAGCACTTCCGGACAGCAACTAGCGTTGTTGGAGCCCGGGCTCTGCAGGTGGAGCAGAGTGTAGGCCGAAGCCTAATTGAACCGATTTCAAAAGTCACCTTTAACCCCCCCTCAGGGGTTAGAAAGTAGAAGAGCCACAGCTTATGCAGCAGTAGTGCTGCACAAGTCAAAGGTTGCTCTTTTAATTTCGCTCCTTGCACACGCTGAATGAAACACGTATAACATTTAGCCCTTTATACAGTCAAACTGTGTAATGGAGGCGAGAGTTCCCTTTGTAATGAGACGCAGCACAGGTGTCAAGAATCCCACCTTGGTGCTGGGTGCAGCCTCCCGAGCGTTGTTATTTGCTGTACAGGAGTCTGCGCTGTCGTGTTATCCCCTGGCCTAGCGCCGTTAGCGCTGCCCATCTTCTGGCATCATGTAATGTCGGCCGGTGCGGTTCGCGATGACCATGAATCCCAGCCCCGCAGTGTCTTAACATTGTTAAAACACTGCGGGGCTGGGATTCAGGGCCTGGCGCAGCACATATGTTCGCCTCTCACACTCGGGTCCTTACACCCGCTTCAGACTGTGCGGCGTCATCTGATCCCTTATCGCATGCCACGGCCATGAAGCCGCACAGTCCGAAGAAGGCGGAAGGAGAGGAGGGACAGGCGAACTGATGCACTGATCCTGCCCATCAATCACACCCTCGCAGTCCCAATAAATAAGACACCGAGGGGCGTTGTGTGGGTCAGGGCGGCCGCAGAAGCGCAGCCAGCCAAACAATGATGCCAGAAGACGGGCAGCGTTACCAAGGAGCTTGTTGCGTGTGTCAATACAAAGTCAAATCACACCTGAGGGACGTTTTAATGGTCACAGAGGACACATTTTAGACGTGTTCACTTCAACATGGGCAAGGAGAATAAGTTTCTGAGCCACCTTGCACACATGCAGCATTACTGCTGTTCAAGGTAGCTGTAAAACATAGAAACACCTGGGGGAGGGGGGACAGGTTCCCTTCAATTTCAGTTCTTGTGTCTGCGTGGCGGTCGCAGGACACGTTGCCGGCTACACAGCAGGGGAACAGCTGGCGGTGCTGGACCCCACTGACACATTGGCTGGTGTTTTTCTCTGTGCAGCTAGCACATCTGGGCAAAAACTGGCGGTGTTAGAGCCCAGGGTCAGCAGGAGGAGCAGGGGGAGCGGAGTGTAGGCCGAAGCCTGCACTCGAGCAAGTTGAAAGGAAACCTTTAACCCCCCCCCCCCCCCAGGCGTTTGTAGCTGAAAGAGCCATTGTGTACAGCACTAATGCTGGAAAAGGTAAACTTAGCTCTTTTAATTATGGTCCTTGTACATGCGGAACCTAACATTTATGAAATGTGTCCCCACACAGCGTTAAACCGTCCGGTAGGTGGAACTTTCCTTTGTCGTGTGACGCAGCACAGCCATCATTTTTACCCCCTTGTCGCCGTTCGCCCCCTCCTCAGCGTTGTTTGAATCTGTCCCGGAGCCTGCGCTGTTAGGTTAGCCCATGGCTATGCACACATGTTGCGCTGCCCGTCTTCTGACCTCATTTGGTGTCAGGCTGGCTGCGCCTGTGCGGGTGCGTTGGCCGAGATCCCGCCTCGCAGTGTCGTCTCATGTAATCCCACCGCGGGCCTGTGATCCGTGCCCGTGCGCAGTGCATATCCTCTCCTCTCACTCCCCTCCCTACGGCTTTTTCAGACTGTGCGGTGTCACGGCCGTGGCATGCTATTAGGGACCAGCTGACATCGCACAGTCTGAAGAAGCCGTAGGGAGGGGAGTGAGAGGAGAGGATATGCACTGCGCACAGGCACGGATCACAGGCCCGCGGTGGGATTACATTAGACGACACTGCGAGGCGGGATCTCGGCCAGCGCACCCGCACAGGCGCAGCCAGCCTGACACCAAATGAGGTCAGAAGACGGGCAGCGCAACATGTGTGCATGGCCAAGGGCTAACCTAACAGCGCAGGCTCCGGGACAGATTCAAACAACGCTGAGGAGGGGGCGCACGGCGCCAAGGGGGTAAAAATGATGGCTGTGCTGCGTCACACGACAAAGGAAAGTTCCACCTACCGGACGGTGTAACGCTGTGTGGGGACACATTTCATAAGTGTTTGGTTCAGCATGTGCAAGGAGCATCACGAAAAGAGGCACTTTTTCCCTTTGCATCATCATTACTGCTGCACAAGGTGGCTCCTTCAGTAACAAACGCCTGGGGGGGGGGGGGGGGGTCAGGTTCCCTTACATTTAACTTGTTGTGTCTGCGTGGCGGTCGCAGTACACGTTGCCGTATACACAGCAGGGGAACAGCTGGCGGTGCTGAACCCCACTAACACATTGGCGAGGTGTTTGGCTCTGTGCGTACAGCACTTCTGGACGGCAACTAGCGGTGTTGGAGCCCAGGGACACGTGGAGGAGGAGGAGGTTGGAGGAGGTAGGAGGAGGTAGGAGGGATTGCCACACACACAGCAGGGGAACAGCTGACGTTACTGAACCCCAATAACAGAGGAGGGACTGTTGACTGTGCGTACAGCACTTCTGGACGGCAACTGGCGGTGTTGGAGCCCAGGGACAGGTGGAGGAGGAGGAGGTTGGAGGAGGTAGGAGGGATTGCCACACACACAGCAGGGGAACAGCTGACGTTACTGAACCCCAATAACAGAGGAGCGACTGTTGACTGTGCGTACAGCACTTCTGGACGGCAACTGGCGGTGTTGGAGCCCAGGGACAGGTGGAGGAGGAGGAGGTTGGAGGAGGTAGGAGGAGGTAGGAGGGATTGCCACACACACAGCAGGGGAACAGCTGACGTTACTGAACCCCAATAACAGAGGAGGGACTGTTGACTGTGCGTACAGCACTTCTGGACGGCAACTGGCGGTGTTGGAGCCCAGGGACAGGTGGAGGAGGAGGAGGTAGGAGGAGGTAGGAGGGATTGCCACACACACAGCAGGGGAACAGCTGACGTTACTGAACCCCAATAACAGAGGAGGGACTGTTGACTGTGCGTACAGCACTTCTGGACGGCAACTGGCGGTGTTGGAGCCCAGGGACAGGTGGAGGAGGAGGAGGTTGGAGGAGGTAGGAGGGATTGCCACACACACAGCAGGGGAACAGCTGACGTTACTGAACCCCAATAACAGAGGAGCGACTGTTGACTGTGCGTACAGCACTTCTGGACGGCAACTGGCGGTGTTGGAGCCCAGGGACAGGTGGAGGAGGAGGAGGTTGGAGGAGGTAGGAGGAGGTAGGAGGGATTGCCACACACACAGCAGGGGAACAGCTGACGTTACTGAACCCCAATAACAGAGGAGGGACTGTTGACTGTGCGTACAGCACTTCTGGACGGCAACTGGCGGTGTTGGAGCCCAGGGACAGGTGGAGGAGGAGGAGGTTGGAGGAGGTAGGAGGGATTGCCACACACACAGCAGGGGAACAGCTGACGTTACTGAACCCCAATAACAGAGGAGCGACTGTTGACTGTGCGTACAGCACTTCTGGACGGCAACTGGCGGTGTTGGAGCCCAGGGACAGGTGGAGGAGGAGGAGGTTGGAGGAGGTAGGAGGAGGTAGGAGGGATTGCCACACACACAGCAGGGGAACAGCTGACGTTACTGAACCCCAATAACAGAGGAGGGACTGTTGACTGTGCGTACAGCACTTCTGGACGGCAACTGGCGGTGTTGGAGCCCAGGGACAGGTGGAGGAGGAGGAGGTAGGAGGAGGTAGGAGGGATTGCCACACACACAGCAGGGGAACAGCTGACGTTACTGAACCCCAATAACAGAGGAGGGACTGTTGACTGTGCGTACAGCACTTCTGGACGGCAACTGGCGGTGTTGGAGCCCAGGGACAGGTGGAGGAGGAGGAGGTTGGAGGAGGTAGGAGGGATTGCCACACACACAGCAGGGGAACAGCTGACGTTACTGAACCCCAATAACAGAGGAGGGACTGTTGACTGTGCGTACAGCACTTCTGGACGGCAACTGGCGGTGTTGGAGCCCAGGGACAGGTGGAGGAGGAGGAGGTTGGAGGAGGTAGGAGGGATTGCCACACACACAGCAGGGGAACAGCTGACGTTACTGAACCCCAATAACAGAGGAGGGACTGTTGACTGTGCGTACAGCACTTCTGGACGGCAACTGGCGGTGTTGGAGCCCAGGGACAGGTGGAGGAGGAGGAGGTTGGAGGAGGTAGGAGGAGGTAGGAGGGATTGCCACACACACAGCAGGGGAACAGCTGACGTTACTGAACCCCAATAACAGAGGAGGGACTGTTGACTGTGCGTACAGCACTTCTGGACGGCAACTGGCGGTGTTGGAGCCCAGGGACAGGTGGAGGAGGAGGAGGTTGGAGGAGGTAGGAGGAGGTAGGAGGGATTGCCACACACACAGCAGGGGAACAGCTGACGTTACTGAACCCCAATAACAGAGGAGGGACTGTTGACTGTGCGTACAGCACTTCTGGACGGCAACTGGCGGTGTTGGAGCCCAGGGACAGGTGGAGGAGGAGGAGGTTGGAGGAGGTAGGAGGAGGTAGGAGGGATTGCCACACACACAGCAGGGGAACAGCTGACGTTACTGAACCCCAATAACAGAGGAGGGACTGTTGACTGTGCGTACAGCACTTCTGGACGGCAACTGGCGGTGTTGGAGCCCAGGGACAGGTGGAGGAGGAGGAGGTTGGAGGAGGTAGGAGGAGGTAGGAGGGATTGCCACACACACAGCAGGGGAACAGCTGACGTTACTGAACCCCAATAACAGAGGAGCGACTGTTGGGACTGTGCGTACAGCACTACCAGGCAACAACTAGCGGTGTTGGAGCCCAGGGACAGGTGGAAAAGCAGAGGAACACAATGTAGGCCGAAAATAGAACAAATAACGCAGCACTCACCGGCACCGTGGTCAGCAGTCTTCTTTATTGCAACATGAGAAAATGTACAGCTTCACGGCACGGGGGAGTCTCCAAGGTGAGGAGTGTGAGAGGCGGCACTCCTCACCTTGGAGACTCCCCCGTGCCGTGAAGCTGTACATTTTCTCATGTTGCAATAAAGAAGACTGCTGACCACGGTGCCGGTGAGTGCTGCGTTATTTGTTCTATTTTCCTGCTATTGAAGACTGTTTTATCTTAACGCTAGCACCTCCAGGATTTACGTCTGGGGTTAAACCGTCATACACCCTTTGTATCCTCTGTCGGGAGTTGTGCCATTTTTTTCTTTTTTTTCTTTCTTTTCGGATTTACAATGTAGGCCGAAGCCTGAGAAAGTCGAAAGGGAACCTTTAACCCCCCCCCAAGGCGTTTGTAGCTGAAAGAGCCAGCTTGTGCAGCACAAAAGATGCAAAAGGAAAAGGTGGCTCTTTTCATCATGCTCCTTGCAAACACAGAACTAAACACTTATAAAATGTGTCCCCTGCAACCGTAAAACCGTCCCGGAGGTGGGACTTTCCTTCGTAATGTGACGCAGCCCAGCCGTCATTCCTACCCCCCCGGCGCCGCGCACCGGCTCCTCAGCGTTGTTTTATTCCGTCCAGGAGCCTGCGCTGTTATGTTATCCCGTGGCCAGGCACACTTAGCGCTGCCCGTCTTCTGGCATCATTTGGTGTCTGGATGGCTGTGCCTGTGCGGCCGCGCTGGCAGAGAGCCCGCCTCGCAGTGTCTTCTGATTTAATCCCACTGGGGGCCTGGGATCCATGGACATGCGCAGTGCATATCTGAACCTCCACCTCTCACTCATCTCCCTATGGCTTCTTCAGACTGTGCGGTGTCACGGCCGTGGCATGCTGTTAGGGACCAGCTGACACCGAACAGTCTGAAGAAGCCATAGGGAAATGAGTGAGAGGTGGAGGTTCAGATATGCACTGCGCATGTCCATGGATCCCAGGCCCCCAGTGGGATTAAATCAGAAGACACTGCGAGGCGGGCTCTCTGCCAGCGCGGCCGCACAGGCACAGCCATCCAGACACCAAATGATGCCAGAAGACGGGCAGCGCTAAGTGTGCCTGGCCACGGGATAACATAACAGCGCAGGCTCCTGGACGGAATAAAACAACGCTGAGGAGCCGGTGCGCGGCGCCGGGGGGGTAGGAATGACGGCTGGGCTGCGTCACATTACGAAGGAAAGTCCCACCTCCGGGACGGTTTTACGGTATCAGTGGACACATTTTATAAGTGTTAAGTTCTGCGTGTGCAAGGAGCTAAACAAAAATAGCTACCTTTTCCTTGGGCAGCATTACTGCTGCACAAGGTGGCTCTTTCAGTAACAAACGCCTTGGGGGGGGGGGGACAGATTCCCTTACATTTCAGTTGTTGTGTCAGCGTGGCGGTCGCATGACACATTGCCGGCTACACAGCTGGGGATCAGCTGACGTTACTGAAACCCAATAACACTGGGTCGTATGTTTTGACTGTGCAGACGGCACGTCTGAGCCTCAACTGGCGGTGTTGGAGCCCAGGAATTTAAGTTCAGGTGGTAGAAAGATGAACACAACAGGAGACCTGGATAACGTATACAGTGACCTAATTATTCAATCAGGAGGAGGAGTGGCAAATTCCGGCGAGATCCAGGCCTTGTTCATTTTCAGGAAAGTAAGCCGGTCAACGTTATCGGAGGATAGTCGCATGCGACGGTCAGTTAGTACACCACCTGCAGCACTAAAGACACGTTCCGATAATACACTGGCCGCAGGGCAAGACAGCACCTCCAATGCATACTGGCTTAGCTCTGGCCATGTATCCAGCTTTGAGACCCAAAACTTGAAAGGGGAAGAGCCGTCTGGGAGTACAGCAAGAGGGCAAGACATGTAGTCTGTCACCATCTGACGGAACCGTTGCCTCCTGCTGACTGGAGCCGTCTGTGATGGTGTAGACTTTTGTGGCGGGCACAGAAAACTGTGCCACAGTTCGGCCATACTGGTCTTGCCTTGGGCAGAGGCACTGCTTCTGCTCCCTCTTTGTGCAGAGCCTCCACCACGGCCTGGACGCACTGAGCTGCTTTGGAATGCACTAGCAGCACTTCTCTCAGTTGGAATGGAGAAGATGATGGAATTGACCAGTGTGTCTTGGTACTCCCGCATTTTTCGCTCCCGGTTCAACGGTGTGATGAGGCTTTCTACGTTGTCCCGGTAGCGAGGATCGAGGAGGGTGAACACCCAATAATCAGACATGTTGAGAATGTGGGCGATGCGGCGGTCGTTTCTCAGGCACTGCAGCATGTAATCCACCATGTGCTGCAGACTGCCAACTGCCCAAGAAACGCTGTCCCCTGCTGGAGGCGTGATCTCTGCCCGCTCGTCATCACCCCACCCTCGCTGTACACACTGAGTACTGGACAATTGTGTAACTCCCTCCTCTGGACGGATGTCTTCCTCCTCCATTGACTCCTCCTCATCCTCCTCACAAACGGTCCCCTGCCTACGCGTTTGTGAGGAACCACGTAGCGCTGACTGTCCAGAAGATGATGGAAATGGTGAATCCTCATCCTCCACCTCTTCCACAACATCATCCCTTAGCGCTTGCAGTGATTTTTCAAGCAGGCAGATAAGGGGGACAGTCATGCTGACTAGTGCATCATCTGCACTCGCCATCCGCGTGGAATAATCAAAGGGACGCAAAACCTGGCAGACGTCATTCATAGTGGCCCACTCTGTGGTTGTGAAGTCTGTACGGCGCTGACTGCGACTTTTTTGCGCCTGAAGCAGCTGGTACTCCATTACAGCTTGCTGCTGCTCACACAACCGCTCCAACATATGTAACGTGGAATTCCACCTGGTAGGTAGGTCACATATGATGCGATGTTCCGGCAGGCGGTGTCGGCGCTGCAGAGCCGCAATGCGCGCTTTTGCCGTGCTGGAACGCCGCAAGTGAGCACACTCTAGGCGGACCTTGTGCAGCAGTGCATCAAGATCCGGATAGTCCCTCAAAAAGCTCTGCACGACCAAATTGAGCACATGTGCCAGACATGGGATGTGAGTGAGGTTGTCGAGGCCCAGAGCTGCCACCAGATTTCGGCCATTATCACACACTACCATGCCTGGCTGGAGATTCGCTGGCACAAACCACACATCGCTCTCCTGCTTGATGGCATTCCAGAGCTCCTGCGCTGTGTGGCTACGATTCCCCAAGAAAATTAATTTCAAGACGGCCTGTTGACGTTTGGCCACGGCTGTGCTCATGTCGGTCGTAACAGGTACACGTTCATCACGGGTCCATGTGGAGGTGGACTGTGACGGCTCCTGCAGCGATGATTCTGAGGAACTGGTGTAAGAGGAGGAGTCAATGCGTACAGAATGGATTCCTGCAATCCTTGGAGTGGGCAGGACACGTCCTGCGCCACTCGCACGGTCTGTACCCGGCTCAACGACATTAACCCAATGGGCAGTGAGGGAAAGGTATCGCCCCTGTCCATGTTGACTGGTCCACGCATCGGTGGTGAGGTGGACCTTGCTACTGACGGCGTTCAGTAGCGCGTGTTTTATGTGTCCCTCCACATGCTTCTGCAGGGCAGGGACGGCTTGCCTGCTGAAGTAAAAGCGGCTGGGCACATTGTACTGTGGGACTGCCAATGACATCAAGTCACGGAAGCTGTCAGTCTCCACCAGCCTGAATGACAGCATTTCCAGTGACAGAAGTTTGGCAATGCCTGCAGTCAGAGCCTGTGCTCGTGGGTGGTTTGACGAGAAAGGCCGCCTTTTCTCCCATGCCTGTACTACCGATGGCTGTAGACTGGGCTGGGAGTGTGTGGATGACTGGGAAAGTGGCGCTGCGGGTGGAATTACAGCGGGTCTCTGGACAACAGGGGCAGAGGTTCTTCCACGGCGATCCTGGGAGGACGCCGAACCAGCTGCGTGTGAGGTAGAGGAAGAGGCAACACGAGCTGAAGAGGTGGTAGCTGCCGCTGTTGGTTGGCCTACCTCTTCAGTGTGTTTTTCTAACTCCGCCGGGTGCCTGTTGCGCACATGTTTCCACATGTTGGAGGTATTGAGGTTGCTGACATTTTTCCCTCTTTTGACTTTTTGATGACACACGTTGCATCTGACATAGCAAATGTCATCTGCAACTGTGTCAAAAAAGGACCAGGCACTGCAAGTCTTGGGAGCGCCCTTTTTGGCTTTTGGAAGAGACATGCTCCTAACGGGTGCCAAAGCGGAGGCTGCAGGATCCGCAGTCTTCCCCCTCCCTCTCCCTCTTTGGGCCGTACGGGGAATCTCTTCCTCAGAGCTGCTCCCACCACCTTCCTGTCCCTCACGCCAAGATGGGTCGAGGACCTCATCATCTACACTACCCTCTGCCCCCAACTGCTCCTCCTGGGTAGTCTCAGCAGCAGAGCACGCACCAGTAAGTGGCACCTGAGTGTCATCATCAGCTGATGCGGCCTGCGATGTGGTGACCGGAGCCACTGGCCCACCCGCCTCTTCAGAGGAAGACAGAAAAAGCTGTTGGGCATCACTGCACCCTGCCTCTTCTTCCATTTCTCCAATGCTGCTTGGCTGGCCCCCTGTTTCCAAGCCAAGAGATTCAGAGAACAGAAGTAGAGACGGCTCCTGTCCTGGGCTCTCTGTCTGCCTGGGCAATTTGGCAGGTGGTGAAGAGACAGATGGCTGCTCTCCAGTGCTCTGTGTCTGAGAGGATGTGGCACTAATGGAAGTTGATGCATTAGCTGCCATCCATCCGACAACAGCTTCAATTTGTTCTTCACGCAGCAGCGGTGTACGGCGCTCGGACACAAAGCTTCGCATGAACGACTGTTGCCTGGTGAAAGTGGGTGCTGATGAGTCACCGGTGCCCGCAGCAGGCACAGAATCCCCACGTCCCCTCCCTGCTCCGCGCCCACGCCCACGCCCACGTGCCTTACTCACTGCCTTCTTCATCTTGGTTGACTGATAAAGATAAGCAGAAAAGTACTAACGGATTTGTGTGCTTATTCCTGAGCAACTCCTCCTAACAGGTATAAGAAGCACTAATTATCTAAAGTGTGGACTAGACTTTAATATGAGCTAATGTGGCCTACAGAAATGTAAAGTGGTGTAACTGGTGTGTTTGGTGAACTTTATTATTTATTTATTTTTTGGGGGCTGAACTGACAACAGATAGAGCTGCAATCACACGGAGACCGTGCAGACAGACGTAAACGGCGCTACAAGGCCCAAAAACCCTCCTCTACTTTATCCTATGTAGTGTTTTTCCACAAATTAGCTGGAGACGGGTGGAAAGACACTAATAGGATTTTTTTGAATAAATTAGCAGCAGACTACACTATTTGGAAAAAAAAGAAAATTGATTTGGCGGTATGACGCAGTGAAAAACCCTGAGCTGGAGACAACCAGGCTATAGCTGCTCACAGATTACAGGGCGAGCTGCAGTCACACGGAGACCGTGCAGACAGCCGTAAACGGCGCTGCAAGGCCCAAAAACCCTCCTCTACTTTATCCTATGTAGTGTTTTTCCACAAATTAGCTGGAGACGGGTGGAAAGACACTAATAGGATTTTTTTAAATTAATTAGCAGCAGACTACACTACTTTGAAAAAAAAGAAAATTGATTTGGCAGTATGACGCAGTGAAAAACCCTGAGCTGGAGACAACCAGGCTATAGCTGCTCACAGATTACAGGGCGAGCTGCAGTCACACGGAGACCGTGCAGACAGCCGTAAACGGCGCTGCAAGGCCCAAAAACCCTCCTCTACTTTATCCTATGTAGTGTTTTTCCACAAATTAGCTGGAGACGGGTGGAAAGACACTAATAGGATTTTTTTAAATTAATTAGCAGCAGACTACACTACTTTGAAAAAAAAGAAAATTGATTTGGCGGTATGACGCAGTGAAAAACCCTGAGCTGGAGACAACCAGGCTACAGCTGCTCACAGATTACAGGGCGAGCTGCAGTCACACGGAGACCGTGCAGACAGCCGTAAACGGCGCTGCAAGGCCCAAAAACCCTCCTCTACTTTATCCTATGTAGTGTTTTTCCACAAATTAGCTGTAGACGGGTGGAAAGACACTAATAGGATTTTTTAAAATTAATTAGCAGCAGACTACACTACTTTGAAAAAAAAGAAAATTGATTTGGCGGTATGACGCAGTGAAAAACCCTGAGCTGGAGACAACCAGGCTACGGCTGCTCACAGACTACAGGGCGAGCTGCAGTCACACGGAGACCGTGCAGACAGCCGTAAACGGCGCTGCAAGGCCCAAAAACCCTCCTCTACTTTATCCTATGTAGTGTTTTTCCACAAATTAGCTGGAGACGGGTGGAAAGACACTAATAGGATTTTTTTGAATAAATTAGCAGCAGACTACACTACTTGGGAAAAAAAAAAAAAAAGGAACAGTATGAGGCAATGAACCACCCTCCCTGAACTGAATACAACCAACTATGGATGGCCTATGTGGCTGCACTCAGACTGGAGACTGGGCTGCACTCACACACACACACACACAGACCCTGCAGATCGCTGTGAAAACAGCGCTACAAGGCAAAAGCAAGGTGAATAGTAGGTGAACACAGCGGTTGCTAAATTAGCCTTTGGAAAGCACAAAGAAGCAAATCGCTATCTCTAAACTGTCCCTCAGTCAGCAAACAGCGTCCTGTCACTAACTGAATTCACAGCAGAGTGATCGCAAAATGGTGCCAGCGACTTTTAAACTGCATCATGACATCATTACACCAGCCAATCACAGCCTTGCCAGTAGTTTCATGCCCTCCATGCTAAACAGGATGTGCCCACACTTGGAATCAATCTCATTGGCTGAATTTCTGCTTTTTGAATCTTAGAACTTCCGATTCCGGTATCCGATACGCGGCAAGTATCGGAATCCCGGTATCGGAATTCCGATACCGCAAGTATCGGCCGATACCCGATACTTGCGGTATCGGAATGCTCAACACTAGTTATGAGTTAATACTAGAGTCTTAAAGTAATTTCAGGATGGTATTTTGATAGGGTTTTCAGCTGACCATGAAAGTGTCCTTTCTGTCTTCCTGCTATCTAGTAAGCGGACCTCAATTTTGCTAAACCTATTTTCATACTACGTTTGTTATTTCATCTAAAATCACCGCCAATATATGTGGGGGCCTCTGTCTGCCTTTCGGGGAAATTTCTCTAGAGGTGAGCCAGGACTATATTTTCCTCTGCCAGGATTCGTTAGTCCTCCGGCCGGCGCTGGGCGTCTAGGGATAAAACGCAGGCTACGCTACCCGGCTACTGTTAGTTGTGCGGCAGGTTTAGTTCATGGTCAGTTTAGTTTCCATCCTTCCAAGAGCTAGTTCTTATGTTCGCTGGGCTATGTTCTCTTGCCATTGAGAACCATAACAGTTTGACCGGCCTCAAAAGGGTTAAATTAATTGACAGAGAAAGGAGAGAAAAGAGAAGTCTGTTGAAGATTTTTTTTTTCTTCTCTTCAGTTCTGAGTGTGCTTGTAATTGAATCTCTTGCAAGTCTGCCTATATTGCAGCCTTCCTCTCTCTCTCTCCTTCTAATCCTGGAATGGCTCTGTGTTCACCTGTTTAAAATGGATTTTCAGAGTTTAGCTGCAGGTTTGAATAATCTCACCACGAAAGTTCAAAATTTACAAGATTTTGTTGTTCAGGTTCCTATATCTGAACCTAGAATTCCTTTGCCTGAATTTTTCTCGGGGAATAGATCTTGCTTTCAAAATTTCAAAAATAATTGCAAGTTGTTTTTGTCCCTGAAATCTCGCTCTGCTGGAGATTCTGCTCAGCAGGTCAGGATTGTGATTTCCTTGCTCCGGGGCGACCCTCAGGATTGGGCTTTTGCATTGGCTCCAGGGGATCCTGCGTTGCTCAATGTGGATGCGTTTTTTCTGGCCTTGGGGTTGCTTTATGAGGAACCCCAGTTAGAACTTCAGGCGGAAAAGGCCTTGATGTCCCTATCTCAGGGGCAAGACGAAGCTGAAATATACTGCCAGAAATTTCGTAAATGGGCTGTGCTTACTCAGTGGAATGAGTGCGCCCTGGCGGCGAATTTCAGAGAGGGTCTCTCTGACGCCATTAAGGATGTTATGGTGGGGTTCCCTGTGCCTGCGGGTCTGAATGAGTCCATGACAATGGCTATCCAGATCGATAGGCGTCTGCGGGAGCGCAAACCTGTGCACCATTTGGCGGTGTCTACTGAGAAGACGCCAGAGAATATGCAATGTGATAGAATTCTGTCCAGAAGTGAACGGCAGAATTTTAGACGGAAAAATGGGTTGTGCTTCTATTGCGGTGATTCAACTCATGTTATATCAGCATGCTCTAAGCGTACTAAGAAGCTTGATAAGTCTGTTTCAATTGGCACTTTACAGTCTAAGTTTATTCTATCTGTGACCCTGATTTGTTCTTTATCATCTATTACCGCGGATGCCTATGTCGACTCTGGCGCCGCTTTGAGTCTTATGGATTGGTCCTTTGCCAAACGCTGTGGGTATGATTTGGAGCCTCTTGAAACTCCTATACCCCTGAAGGGGATTGACTCCACCCCATTGGCTAGCAATAAACCACAATACTGGACACAAGTAACTATGCGGATTAATCCGGATCATCAGGAGATTATTCGCTTTCTTGTGCTGTATAACCTACATGATGTGTTGGTGCTTGGATTGCCATGGCTGCAATCTCATAACCCAGTCCTTGACTGGAAAGCTATGTCTGTGTTAAGCTGGGGATGTAAGGGGACGCATGGGGACGTACCTTTGGTTTCCATTTCATCATCTATTCCCTCTGAGATTCCTGAATTCTTGACTGAATATCGTGACGTTTTTGAAGAACCTAAGCTTGGTTCATTACCTCCGCACCGGGAGTGCGATTGTGCTATAGATTTGATTCCGGGTAGTAAATACCCTAAGGGTCGTTTATTTAATCTGTCTGTGCCTGAACATGCTGCTATGCGAGAATATATAAAGGAGTCCTTGGAAAAGGGACATATTCGTCCTTCGTCATCTCCCTTAGGAGCCGGTTTCTTCTTTGTGGCTAAGAAAGATGGCTCTTTGAGACCGTGTATTGATTATCGGCTTTTAAATAAAATCACGGTTAAATATCAATATCCGTTGCCACTGCTGACTGATTTGTTTGCTCGCATAAAGGGGGCCAAGTGGTTCTCTAAGATAGATCCACATTGCAAGCACATGCAGCAGATCTGTGCTATTTTCCACTGTGTTGTATAGTTAGTATTAGGAACAGACTGTGGGATTAGGGTGAAATAGAGAGGGTTTCATCCACTATCAAAATATACAAATCAGCTATTTTTAGTGGGAGATATTAGGTAGTACCAGCATATACAAAACCATTTTTTGGAGCTACATAATATTCCTGTATAGCAGCCTATATTTTTTCTGCCATGTGTGTGGCAGACTACAAAGAATCAAATGTTCAGGGTCCTCACCAGGAAAAACATTAACCATCCTCTCCTCCACATGAGGCATAGCCTCCACCTACTCCTCCTCCTCTTTAGGCCATCCATGCAGGACAGGCATGAAATTGGGATTGGAATTCCTCTCTCTAGTGCAGACCAAAAACTCCTGTTCCTCCTCATCCACCACCTCCTCCTTCTGTTCCTAGTCATCACCCAATGTGGTCTGAGAATACAATGTGAGGCTGGGTTGTGTGGTATCAGCCACTGTAGAATCTTGCTCCATAGCCACCTACTCGACATTAAAAGCTTCCTCTTTGAGATTCCGCATCAAACATTTTAACCCCTTCATGACCCAGCCTATTTTGGCCTTAATGACCTTGCCGTTTTTTGCAATTCTGACCAGTGTCCCTTTATGATGTAATAACTCGGGAACACTTCAACAGATCCTAGCGATTCTGAGATTGTTTTTTCGTGACATATTGGGCTTCATGCTAGTGGTAAATTTAGGTCGATAATTTCTGCGTTTATTTGTGAAAAAAATTGAAATTTGGCGAAAATTTTGAAAATTTTGCAATTTTCACATTTTGAATTTTTATTCTGTTTAACCAGAGAGTTATGTGACACAAAATAGTTAATAAATAACATTTCCCACATGTCTACTTTACATCAGCACAATTTTGGAAACAACATTTTTTTTTGCTAGGAAGTTATAAGGGTTAAAATTTGACCAGTGATTTCTCATTTTTACAACAAAATTTACAAAACCATTTTTTTTAGGGACCACCTCACATTTGAAGTCAATTTGAGGGTTCTATATGGCTGAAAATACCCACAAGTGACACCATTCTAAAAACTGCACCCCTCAAGGTGCTCAAAACCACATTCAAGAAGTTTATTAACCCTTCAGGTGTTTCACAGCAGCAGAAGCAACATGGAAGGAAAAAATGAACATTTAACTTTTTAGTCACAAAAATGATATTTTAGCAACAATTTTTTTATTTTCCCAAGGGTAAAAGGAGAAACTGGACCACGAAAATTGTTGTCCAATTTGTTCTGAGTACGCTGATACCTCATATGTGGGGGTAAACCACTGTTTGGGCGCACGGCAGAACTCGGAAGGGAAGGAGCGCCATTTGACTTTTTGAATGAAAAATTGGCTCCAATCTTTAGCGGACACCATGTCGCGTTTGGAGAGCCCCCGTGTGCCTAAACATTGGAGCTCCCCCACAAGTGACCCCATTTTGGAAACTAGACGCCCCAAGGAACTTATCTAGATGCATAGTGAGCACTTTAAACCCCCAGGTGCTTCACAAATTGATCCGTAAAAATGAAAAAGTACTTTTTTTTCACAAAAAAATTATTTTAGCCTCAATTTTTTAATTTTCACATGGGCAACAGGATAAAATGGATCCTAAAATTTGTTGGGCAATTTCTCCTGAGTACACTGATACCTCACATGTGGGGGTAAACCACTGTTTGGGCACAAGGTAAGGCTCGGAAGGGAAGGAGCGCCATTTGACTTTTTGAATGAAAAATTATCTCCATCGTTAGCGGACACCATGTCGCGTTTGGAGAGCCCCTGTGTGCCTAAACATTGGAGCTTCCCCACAAATGACCCCATTTTGGAAAGGAGACCCCCCAAGGATCTTATCTAGATGCATAGTGAGCACTTTGAACCCTCAGGTGCTTCACAAATTGATCCGTAAAAATGAAAAAGTACTTTTTTTTCACAAAAAAATTATTTTAGCCTCAATTTTTTAATTTTCACATGGGCGACAGGATAAAATGGATCCTAAAATTTGTTGGGCAATTTCTCCTGAGTACGCCGATACCTCATATGTGGGGGTAAACCACTGTTTGGGTGCACGGCAGGGCTTGGAAGGGAAGGCGCGCCATTTGACTTTTTGAATGGAAAATTAGCTCCAATCGTTAGCGGACACCATGTCGCGTTTGGAGAGCCCCTGTGTGCCTAAACATTGGAGCTTCCCCATAAGTGCCCCCATTTTGGAAACTAGACCTCCCAAGGAACTAATCTAGATGTGTGGTGAGCACTTTGAACCCCCAAGTGCTTCACAGAAGTTTTTAGAGCCATGAAAATAAAAAAAAAAAATTATTTTCTCAAAAAATTTTTTTTAGCCCTGAATTTTTTATTTTCCAAAGGGTATCAGGGGAAATTTGACCCCAATAGTTGTTGTCCAGTTTCTCCTGAGTACGCTGATACCCCATATGTGGGGGTAAACCACTGTTTGGGCACACATCGGGGTTCGGAAGGGAAGTAGTGACGTTTTGAAATGCAGACTTTGATGGAATGCTCTGCGGGCGTCACATTGCGTTTGCAGAGCCCCTAATGTGCCTAAACAGTAGAAACCCCCCACAAGTGACCCCATTTTGGAAACTAGACCCCAAAAGGAACTTATCTAGATGTGTGGTGAGCACTTTGAACCCCTAAGTGCTTCACAGAAGTTTATAACGCAGAGCCGTGAAAATAATAAATACGTTTTCTTTCCTCAAAAAAAATTTTTTTAGTCCTGATTTTTTTATTTTCCCAAGGGTAACAGGAGAAATTTGACCCCAAGAGTTGTTGTCCAGTTTCTCCTGAGTATGCTGATACCCCATATGTGGGGGTAAACCACTGTTTGGGCACACGTCGGGGTTCGGAAGGGAAGTAGTGACGTTTTGAAATGCAGACTTTGATGGAATGCTCTGCGGGCGTCACATTGCATTTGCAGAGCCCCTGATGTGCCTAAACAGTAGAAACCCCCCACAAGTGACCCCATTTTGGAAACTAGACCCCCAAAGGAACTTATCTAGATGTGTGGTGAGCACTTTGAACCCCTAAGTGCTTCACAGAAGTTTATAACGCAGAGCCGTGAAAATAAAAAAGCATTTTTCTTTCCTCAAAAATAATTTTTTAGCCCGCAATTTTTTATTTTCCCAAGGGTTACAGGAGAAATTGGACCCCAAAAGTTGTTGATCAGTTTCTCCTGAGTACGCTGATACCCCATATGTGGGGGTAAACCACTGTTTGGGCACACGTCGGGGCTCGGAAGGGAGAGAGCACCATTTTACTTTTTCAACGCAAGATTGGCTGGAATCAATGGTGGCGCCGTGTTGCGTTTGGAGACCCCCTGATGTGCCTAAAAAGTGGAAACCCCTCAATTCTAACTCCAACACTAACCCCAACACACCCCTAACTCTAATCCCAACCCTAACCACAACCCTAACCCCAACACACCCCTAACCCTATTCTTACCCCTAATTCCAACCCTAACCCTAAGGCTATGTGCTCACGTTGCGGATTTGTGTGGATTTTTCCGCAGTTTTTGAAAAATCTGCAGGTAAAATGCACTGCGCTTTACCTGCTGATTTACCGCGGATTTCCAGTGTTTTTTGTGTGGCGCCCATGAAGAAGACGGCCGGACACCGGGAGGGACATCGGTGCTAGGTAAGTATGGGGGGGTGGGATTGGAACACGGGGGGGGGATCGGAGGACCTGGGGAGCGGACAGGAGGACCGGGGGAGCCGACAGGAGGGAGGAGGGGAGCGGAACGGAGATCGGGGCAAAAAGGATGACTGGGGAGGTGATCGGTGGGGTGGGGTGGGGGCAGATCAGGGTCTCCAGCCACGGCAGATGCTATTGCAGCATCGGCCATGGCTGGATTGTAATATTTCACCATTTTCATAGGTGAAATATTACAAATCGCTCTGATTGGCAGTTTCACTTTCAACAGCCAATCAGAGCGATCGTAGCCACGGGGGGATGAAGCCACCCCCCCTGGGCTGAAGTACCACTCCCCCTGTCTCTGCAGATCGGGTAAAATGGGAGTTAACCCCTTCACCCGATCTGCAGGGACGCGATCATTCTGTGACACAGCATATGCGTCACAGGTCGGATTGGCACCGACTTTCATGACGCATACGCTGTGTCACAGGTCGGGAAGGGGTTAATAGACAGAGCAGCGAGATGGTTATGCTGATAATAGTGTCATTAGCGTTCACTATCTTGGTTCAGTACTCAAAGTTTTGAAGAAGAGTGGCATCTGGGAATTGAGTACTATGGGGCTGCCACCACCAAGAGGTCACGTAAAGACTCAGTTCGCACAAGTCAAAACGGCAACATTTCCAGGGCTAGCAATCTGGCAATGTGGGTGTTTAGCATTTTGGCCTGTGGGTGGATGGATATTTCTTCTTTCTGTTAAACATTTGGGGCAGGGAGAACTGAATGCTGCGCTGGGACAACGAACAGGATGTGGTTGCTGAATGTTGTCTCTGTGCAACTGCAGGTTGTGGGCATGAGGCATCAGCGCCTGCTTCATGGACAGCTGATTGGGAAGTCTGTCACACAGGGGAAGGGGCAGTGGTTTTACCTTCAGACACAGGTTTGGTACCCAGGCATTCTGCCCACCTTCTGGGGTGCTTGGCTGCCATGTGCTTTTGCATGCTGGTGATGATCAAGTTGGCAGTGTTCTTGCCTCTTCTTAGCTTGGTTTTGCAGATGTTGAAAATTAGTTGTTTTGTCTGAAGGAATTTCTGAAAAAAACTGCCATACGGGGAACAATGCACACTTGGCCTGTTATCTAGCTGAGTAGGGTGCTCTGTCGAACAGTTGACTGAGTTCTCCCTCTCGTCAAACCTCTACCTCTTCTTGCCTGTTTTTGTGCTATGGATCCATCCCTCTCTGCACTGGTGTGCATGCTGGGCATGCCACCATGCAAAGGTTGGATCAGTAGCCTCATCATCAATCACGTCATCTTCCAGTTGCGATTTTAGGCTGACCAGATGGTAACTGTGCGTCATGATTATCCTCCACCTCTTCAGATATTAATTGACCTTCCCCGACGTGGCTTTTTCCTGGCCATGGGTGCTCAAATGTTTGAGCATCATTGCACTCCACCTCCTCATGACCCTCTTTAATGATGCACTTTCAGAGGCCTGACAAATTACAAGGGAACATAAACAGTTCCTGGTGGCCAGCGTTGGGGTCATATGTCTCCTTGAACTCTTGATGATGGGAGAAAGGAGGACCAGGTTGAGGATTCAGAGGCCCAGCCTCTTGGCTACTGAGACTGGACAATGTGGAAGACTTCATGGTGCTGCTTGTCAACACACTGGAGCCTTTGTCTGCCATCCAAACAACAACATTCTTGAACTTGTCTGGGTTCATCAGTCGTGTAGCGCACTGACCAAATTTGTACAGGAAGCTAGACCGAGATCCAGTCATCTTCTGATCTGTAACATGGCCTTGGTGGGCACCATCACATCAACATCCCTTAACATCACCCTTTCTCTGACTGCTTTATACTTATGAAAAAATAATTTTCTGGCTTTATTTTTCACAAGTACCGTCACAGAGTTGTTATGTTCAAATTCAATATCTAGCAATGTGTGGCAATTTTTTTTAAGATATCAGCTTTATTACACACAGCAACAGCAGACTCACAAAAATTAGAGGTAAATAGTCACGTTTGTGTATCTCAGCAGCTTTGCACCAGTCACACAACTGCTAGATAAAGATACGCTATTTATTAAACCAACAGAAAATTATGTTTTTTTTTATATACCTCTTGTAATGATTGCAGAGTGTATTGTGATGTCCCCTTCACGGCGTCTTTCAGCTAATCTCATAGAGCACCCTTGGGTAATTTTTAGAAAATTTTGTACATTGTGCAATGGTCGAATTTCTACTCTCAATTTCTACCTCTTGTAATAACTGCTAAATGTATTGTGAGGTCCCCATCACGGCCTCTTCCAACGTGTATGATTCAGACCCCTTGGAATAATTTTTGGAAACCTTTGCACATTGTGCATAGGTCAAATTTCTTCTCTCAATCTCTATATATTCTATTATTACAATTTTATTATTGTGTTGCCTTCTCACGGTCTCTTTAAGTGTGCATATGGTAGCCTAATGTTGATTTTTGAGGCTGCACTTGGACATTTTGGAACATGAATGCATTAATAGGCTGCAAACAATTCTTCAGGTTTCAGCCTTACACAGAATAATAGGAGTAATGAAACATGCTCTATATATATGCTGCTAGTACGAAAATCTTACCCACATATCCCTTTATAAAGGGAAATTTGACATAATACCTCTGTAAGCACATGCCATATATTGCTCATATACTGAGCACCCCTCTTTGAACTGGCATTGTAAAGGGATGGGGAATATGCATTCCACTATCTAGCTAACAATTTGGAATGAGGGAGGGACCTCCCAAATGTAGGGGTGAGAGCCCTCACAAATGTTAAAGGAAAAACTAAAGCCAAAACGCTCCGTGTGAACATATGCTAAAGGGGAGGTATAATTTTTGTTATTATTTTATTTTTATTTTGCATTATATACATGCAATTATGAGGGAAATAATGTTTCTTAGCATTTTTCCCTTTAAAAAAAATGTTGGTTTGGTTTGATAGGTCTTTTTAAAAATCTGTAAAACCGGTGCAATAGTCTGACAACATTATTCCCAGATACCATATGTGAGTCAGAAAGGCATGCAGGCATCTTCTCCATGCTGCTCCCATTTAGTTTTAGCCCTTTCCCTTCCATTTCCGCTTTTTTCTCATGCCCTTAGACCTGTTTGTTGGTTCCAGCAGAAAAATATTTGGCTTTCTCATAGACTTGCATTGGATTCGTTATTCGGTACGAATACCCAGATATTTGAAATTATATGTGCCGATTTTCCCGAATTCGAATATTTTACTATTCGCTCATCATTAATAATGACTCATCTATTGCCTGTACATAGTATTCTATTTTAATGCTGTACTACTGTTGAGAACCCTACCCCGCACATGACAAATATAAAAAATATGAAACTGCAGCAAAAAAAGATATAATTTTGTAAAAGCTTCTTAAAAAAGTCATTGCTATTTTACTTTCCAAACAACAAAACAGCTGCTCATCCCAAAATAGGGAAAACGGTTTGCTAAAAGCCATTGCTATTTCACAGTGGCCATAATGCCATTACGCAATGTGCAAGAAATGTTACAACTTTTGCAACAAAAATGTTATTGCTGAAAAAAAATGTTTGAAGATGAAACCAAACCAAAAGTTTGTTTTGGCTAATTTTTGTGGCCCTTTCTGTGGTGAAAAATAAATGAAATTGTCTAAAATGTGCTAAATATGCTTTTTGGGATCTGGAGTGGTATTTCCTACTGCTTCTTCAATGATCATACTGTTCGGACCCTGGTTCTTCCACATTACTTATTTACTTTATGAACAAATACCAAAAATGTTGCTACTCCACAAAAAGGGATTAATTATTAATCAAAGACGTTGAATTTATTCATCTGAGACCTCAGTGTGTCATGTATATCTTTTTAGTTAAAGGGCAATTGTAGGCTTTGCAATACTGTCACTTCGCGGGCCTTCCTAAAACATGATATATACATAGGTATATTGAAAATTTTGTATCACTATAAAGGTGCAAATGCAAATTAGCTCCCCTATAGAAGGAAGAACGCTATTTCTCTAATATCCTCAATTGGATGTAGCTTCCCAGTAAGTCAAAGTCTGATCCTATAACAAATCCCTCCCAATACAGATAAGGAAACTCCAAATAATGTTAACAAACCTTTAGATTGTTAGGAATTGTAGTGGTGGAAAATTATTTTAATAAACTGGTGATCATTTATATTACTTACTAATTTGAAAGAACATGTGTTGCATAATAAGCCTGCTCACTTTTACAGTGCTGTCAGCCTTTTTGTCTAAACACATATGTCCCTGAACTGTTTCTAAAGGGAATCCTACAAGAAATCAAGCTGTGCACCTAGCTGAAGCATATCATCACATTTCAATTATTAATTACAGCATACAGGAAAGAAATAAATCTTGGTACCGAAGATTCTCGAAATCTCGAAAGCTTGCAATTTGTTACCATCTTTTCAGTTAGCCATTAAAAGGTATCAACCACTGAGGACTCTCAATTCTAAATATTTTTCTAATTACAGCATAACATTTTGTAGTCAGATTATCCAAGGCTCTATTCGTATATGTTACATTTTTAGAATTTTGAAAGGATCAATTGCAGAAAACGCATATCTTTTATGACCTAATAAGATCTATTGGGCTCTACTGTGGCTCAGTCAAGAAGACTGCTATCTTGAAGTTCTAAGGCGCCAGATTATACTCTGTCCAAGCATGACATCTGCATAAATGTGTGTTTTCGATGTGTAGTTGGGTCTTCATTGGGTATTCAAGGTTTCTCCAACAAAATTTATTGATAGGAAAATTCATTTCTTTTGAAATAGACCCTAGTCTGTATACTTGTGCATTGGACTGTGAGCCTTATTGAGGGCTGTACAGTACAGTGAAGTGGAATATGCTGAGCAGAAAAAGCTGGAAAAATAAAGAATAATAAATCAATATGACAGGTTAAGTATAACCTATTGGTTCCACTATCTAAATTTAATACTATGATAAATTTGTTCTGATTTAGTCATATTTCCATTACTAGTATTTGCCATTTTTTAAGTGGAACCAACATTTTACATATTACTACTTCTAGACTGCATATACATTTAAAATGTTCGGGGGTTCTGCATATTACTCTGCAATGATGTTCAAAAACATCATTGCACTGTAAGAAGTTTCACAATGTCCTGTAGGTGAAGGAGTTCGCAAATCTCTTTAATGACCTTATAGGGACATAATGTGTGAAATAAATATATAGCAGGTGAAAGAAATATTGAACAAGTCACCAATTTTCTTAGTAAATAAATCTCTAAAGGTGCTATTGACATAATTTTCTCACCAGATGTCAGTAAATACCCATCCCTTTCACACACAGAAAGAAATCAACCCATAGCTGTCCATAAATTAAGTTATTTGTAATAATGAGAAATAACATGGGCAAAAATATTGAACAAATGAAGAGAGAGATGAGCCGAAAGCCATGGAAAGTCATGACACTAGCTGAAATCTATCAGTAATTATCCTGCCACTTGGTGAAAAATAATATCAGCTGGTTCAACCGATAGACTAAAAAAGATGTCTCATTACCAAGATGCCACAAAAGAAACATAACCATTGAGCTGTCTCAAGAACTTTGCAACCTTATTGATCCAAAACATACCAATGGCACTGATTGCAGAAGAATTTCTAAACTACTGAAGGTTCCAGTGAGCACTGTTCAGAGCCATAATTCAGAAGTGGGATTAATATTATTTCACCAAAAAATGGCCATGACTAGGTGCTCCAAGCAGGATTTCAGGCATAGGAGTGAAAAAAAATTATCAAAAGAGTTGTCCAATAGCCAAGGACCTCTTGTGGAGCGCCACAGAAAGACCTGGAATCCGTAAGTACAATTGTTTCAAAGAAAACTGTAAGTAATGCACTCAACCTCTATGGCCTAAATGCACGTTCACCATGCAAGACTTCATTGGTGAACAAAAAGCATGTTCAATTGCTTTTCAAGTTGACTCAACAACGTTTAGACAAACCTGTGAAATACTGGGGGAATATAGTCTAGTCAGATGAGACCGTAATTGAACTATTTGGATGCCTTAATACACACCATGTTTGGAGACCAAAAGGAAATGCATATAACCCCCAAAAACCCATATCAACAGTCAAGTTTGGAGGTGGGAACATCCTGGTTTGGGACTGTTTTCAGCATACAACACTGGCAAACGTCATATATTTGAAGGAAAGCTGAATGGACAAATGTACTTAATAAAAATCTGTTGCCATCTACCAGGATGATGAGGGTGGTCATTTCAGCAAGATAATAACACCTTTAGAAATATGTTTACTTAGAAAATTGGTGACATGTTCAATACTTATTTCACCCACTGTATATGACTAAATCAATAAATAATAAAATAAACATGAAAAATAATTTTTAAATAAGCCACTACCAATCAAAATCGCTGTGCTAGCCCTGTCCCCATAAAAACAACAAAACATGTGTCTAATATTAAAAAATAATTATTATGCAGCTGGGAACAAAAGTAAAAATGTATTTTAGTGGTCCTTTTCAGTCATAAAAATGATTTATAATATGTGAAAAACACACATATTTCTATTTTTGGAAGAAAAAACAGTAAATGAAAATTACAAAAAAAAATTAGGTGCAGAAGAGGAAGATATGGGAGCTGTCGAAGTGACTCTCAAATTTTGACCAAATGAGGCTGAGTCCAATTGATAAACAGAGGTTGGTGCCCATTCCGCTGATGAGGACAGCTGTAACAAAGAGGAAGGAGGAATGAAGGCGGTACTCCAACCTGGTGAATCAAATATCAATAAACTTTATTTAAGGAATGTCAGTCATAATTAAACATGAAAAAACAGCTGACGCGCTCCAGGCACATTAACTGTGCCCTGAGTCATAGGATACATACAACAGAATAGGTCTTGTGGGACAGAGGTTATAATAATACTTATATTCAATGTTATTAACATGTCAGAGTTCTTCCACAAACAGCACCCCCCTGTCCCCATGATGTGTATGTGGTACTCCACCTCAGCCCTGTTCAAGTCAATATAGCTGAAAAGCAGCAGGTATAACCCAAAAACACTTCAATATGCAGGAAAGCAGAGATTTTTTTCTAATTTTGTACAATCCCTACATGCAGCAAAGGGCTGCCAGCTATATCGGGAATCATGTGGTGTTCTCATCTTGTACATATTTGGCATGGGAATTGAGAAAAATGTATAGCAGGTGCAGAGCTGACAAATGAGACCATGACGTATGCTGCTGTCAACCAAGAGAAGAAACAGTACCTCATTCTCCAGACTGACGTGACTTCCATTGTTGAGATCCGCATATACTATCCATTGTCTAATATACGGTGAGCATGGCATAAATGTACAGGATCAGAATACCCCATGAAGGGGAAGTTCAATTGTAATGGATTGTGGAAGGATGTGCAGAATCCACACCACATATTCGGAGGTGTTAAATAGTACAACACCTGTGTGGGGAGGTCATTTTATTGCAGAAAAAAAATGTGAAGAAAAATGAAATTAATTTTATTTGTTTTAAAAATGGCCTTCTGTTCTCATTCACGCTCTGGGTAAAAAAATCAGTCAGATGGGGGCACCAAAGGGCAGTTTTGCACGGGGCACCATTCCAGCTAAGGCCAATCCTGGAAAAGACTAAGATATACGTTTGCCGATTCTCTTTCGCAGGCCACCATACTCATTGAATAGGAATCTGTGTCAAATAATTTTCTTGCTCCTGTGTATAATATCCAAGTTTAATATACAGGTGCTTCTCACAAAATTAGAATATCATCAAAAAGTTAATTTATTTCAGTTCTTCAATACAAAAAGAGAAACTCATATATTATATAGTGTTATTACAAACAGAGTGATCTATTTCAACTGTTTATTTCTGTTAATGTTGATGATTATGGCATAAAGCCAATGAAAACCCAAAAGTCATTATCTGAGAAAAATAGAAAAATTTGCAAAAAACACCTGCAAAGGATTCCTAAGAGTTTAAAAAAGACAGCTAACTTGACAAAGGTCCAGAGGGCAGTCATTGACACACTCCACAAGGAGGTCAAAATGTCATTGATAAAGAAGCTGGCTGTTCACAGAGTACTGTATCAAAGCATAGTAATGGAAAGTTGAGTGGAAGGAAAAAGTGTGGTAGAAAAAGATGCACAAGCAACCGGGATAACCGCAGCTTTGAAAGGATTGTTAAGAAAAGGCCATTCAAAAATTTGGGGGCGATTCACAAGGAGTGGACTGCTGCTGGAGTCATTGCTTCAAGAGCCACCACACACAGAGGTATCCAGGACATGGGCTACAAGTGTCGCATTCCTTGTGTAAAGCCACTTGTGACCAATAGACTCAACAGACAACACCAGAAGCGCCTTACCTCGACTTAAGAGGAAAAGAACTGGACTGTTGCTCAGTGGTCCAAGGTGTTTTTTTCAGATGAAAGTAAATTTTGCATTTCATGTGGAAATCAAGGTCTCAGAGTCTGGTTTGGGGAGCCATGATATCTGCTGGTGTAGGTCCACTGTGTTTTATCAAGACCAAAATCAGCGCAGCCGTCTACCAGGAAATTTTAGAGCCCTTGAAGCTTCCCTCTGCCGACAAGCTTTTTGGAGATGAAAATGTTATTCTCCAGCAGATCTTGGCACCTGTCACACTGCCAAAAGTTCCAATACCTGGTTTAAAAACAACAGTATCACTGTGATTGATTGGCCAGCAAAATCACCTGAAGTTAACCCCATAGAGAATCTATGGGGTATTTTCAAGAGGAAGATGAGAGACACCAGACCCATCAATGCAGACGAGCTGAATTCTACTATGAAAGCAACCTGGGCTTCCATAACACCTCAGCAGTGCCACAGGCTGATCACCTCAATGCCATGGTGCATTGATGCAGTAATTGATGCAAAAGGAGCCCTGACCAAGTATTGAGTGCATTCACTGAACATACATTTCAGTAGGCCAACATTTCGGATTTTAAAATCATTTTTCAAGCTGGTGCTACAAAGTATTGTAATTTACTGAGATAATGACTTTTGGGTTTTCATTGACTGTAAGCTATAATCATCAACATTAACAGAAATATACACTTGAAATCACTCAGTTTATGATGACTCTGTATAATATATAATTTTCACTTTTTTATTGAAGAACTGAAACAATTTATTATTACTATTATTATCGTAGTGTCGTAGTGCCATTTATTCCACGGTGCTTAACATGTGAAAAGGGGTATACATAATAAAAAACAGTAAAGTAATCTTAAACAATACAAGTCACGACTGGTACAGGAGGAGAGAGGATCCTGCCTTCGAGGGCTCACAATCTATAAGGGATAGGTGAGGATACAGTAGGCGAGGGTAGAGCTGGTCGTGCAGTGGCTTGGTCGATCGGTGGTCACTGCAGGTTGTAGGCTTCTCAGAAGAGGTAGGTCTTCAGGTTATTTTTGAAGGTTTTGATGGTAGGTGAGAGTCTGATGTTGTGGTAGAGAGTTCCAGAGTAGGGGTGATGTGCAGGAGAAATCTTGCATGCGATTGTGGGAAGAAGATATAAGAGGGGAGTAGAGAAGGAGATCTTGTGAGGATCGGAGGTTTCTTGTAGGTAAGTACCGGGAGATGAGGTCATAGATGTATGGAGGACACAGGTTGTGGTTGGCTTTGTATGCCATTTAACTTTTTGATATTTTAATTATGTGAGAAACACCTTATATACAAATTTTATATATATTTAGAACATGTTTAAATATGACTATAAGAGATTTCAAAATCATTGCATTCTTGTTTACTATTATATTTTACACAGTATTTAAACTTTTGGGGAATTGGGGTTATAGTTTTTGACAGGTGAAAACTGAAAAGACTTACTGTTGTTGATTATGAATAGAAACAAATAAAAGTTTAGAGAACATGGGCACAACACTGAAACAGATGACAGAGTTCTACAGTCAAAATGAAATCAATAGTCGCTGCATAAATCATTTCCTTCAGTACTCACCTGTCATAATGCAGAAATGAGAAAGTCACATACTAAAGAAAATCCAGTGTACTCAAATCACAGTAGTAACCTGTCACAAGGAAGGATATATTCAGATACATTTTTGATTGAAACACCTCTATAGTAGCTAAAAAGCTCATCTACTGAAATATTGTAAAACGCGGTAGTGATTAAGTAGAGGTCAATCACAATAATAGAGTAGAGGAGGGAAAAAAATATTCTCAGTTCAGGGATCAGTACTATCAAGTATATAAAAGTCAATACAAGACCCTTAACGGACAATCAGGAACATGATATACAGTGCCTTGCGAAAGTATTCGCCCCCCTGGAACCTTTCAACCTTTTCCCACATATCATGCTTCAAACATAAAGATATCAAATGTAAATTTTTGGTGAAGAATCAACAACAAGTGGAACACAATTGTGGAGTTGATCGAAATTTATTGGTTATTTTAAATTTTTGTGAAAATTCAAAAACTGAAAAGTGGGACATGCAATATTATTCGGCCCCTTTAACTTAATACTTTGCGCCACCTTTTGCTGCGATTACAGCTGCAAGTCACTTCGCGTATGTCTCTATCAGTTTTGTACATTGAGAGACTGAAATTCTTGCCCATTCTTCCTTGGCAAACAGCTCAAGCTCAGTGAGATTTGATGGAGATCGCTTGTGAACAGCAGTTTTCAGCTCTTTCCACAGATTCTCGATTGGATTGAGGTCTGGACTTTGACTTGGCCATTCTAACACCTGGAGACATTTATTTGTGAACCATTCATTGTAGATTTTGCTTTATGTCTGGGATCATTGTCTTGTTGGAAGACAAATCTCCGTCCCAGTCTCAGGTCTTTTGCAGACTCCCATATAAAACACAATATTTTAATAGATACTTGTTAAAAAACACCTTTCCCAGTGCATATAATATAGAACATAAGTTATAATCAAAACCTGTCAAATCCCTATGCTTGCCTGCTATCCCTACCTAACAGTGGAGGTTGGCACCCTAGGGTACGCTTATTTGGCGCCCCCACTCAGCGGCGGCTGTCCCAGACTAGCCCTAATGAGTCCTATAAATACTATAGGTGGGAAAACAAGAAGAAAAAAAGAGATGAAGGGATAGTACTTATCAATTAAAGAACAACACAGGTTATTGTTTAACCCCTTCACCCCCAAGGGTGGTTTGCACGTTATGGACCGGGCCAATTTTTACAATTCTGACCACTGTCCATTTATGAGGTTATAACTCTGGAACGCTTCAACGGATCCTGGTGAATCTGACAATGTTTTCTCGTGACATATTGTACTTCATGATAGTGGTAAAATTTCTTTGATATTACCTGGGTTTATTTGTGAAAAAAACGGAAATTTGGCGAAAATTTTGAAAATTTTGCAATTTTCCAACTTTGAATTTTTATGCAATTAAATCACAGTGATATGTCACACAAAATACTTAATAAGCAACATTTCCCACATGTCTACTTTACATCAGCACAATTTTGGAACCAAATTTTTTTTTTGTTAGGGAGTTATAAGGGTTAAAATTTGACCAGCAATTTTCACAACACCATTTTTTTTTAGGGACCACATCTCATTTGAAGTCATTTTGAGGGGTCTATATGATAGAAAATACCAAAGTGTGACACCATTCTAAAAATTGCACCCCTCAAGGTGCTCAAAACCACATTCAAGAAGTTTATTAACCCTTAAGGTGTTTCACAGGAATTTTTGGAATGTTTAAATAAAAATGAGCATTTAACTTTTTTTTCACACAAAATTTACTTCAGCTCCAATTTGTTTTATTTTACCAAGGGTAACAGGAGAAAATGGACCCCAAAAGATGTTGTACAATTTGTCCTGAGTACGTCGATACCCCATATGTGGGGGTAAACCACTGTTTGGGCGCATGACAGAGCTCAGAAGCAAAGGAGCGCCATTTGACTTTTCAATGCAAAATTGACTGGAATTGAGATGGGACGCTGTTGTGAATTTGCTTTTTGCTCCCTCTAGTGGTTACTAGTTTTTTGACTCTGGTTTTTCTGTCATTCCTTTTATCCGCACCTGGGTCGTTAGTTAGGGGTGTTGCTATATAAGCTCCCTGGACCTTCAGTTCAATGCCTGGCAACGTAGTTATCAGAGCTAGTCTGCTGTGCTCTTGTCTACTGATCCTGGTTCCAGTTATATCAGCTAAGTCTGCCTTTTGCTTTTTGCTATTTGTTTTGGTTTTGTATTTTTGTCCAGCTTGTTCCAAATCTATATCCTGACCTTTGCTGGAAGCTCTAGGGGGCTGGTGTTCTCCCCCCGGACCGTTAGACGGTTCGGGGGTTCTTGAATTTCCAGTGTGGATTTTGATAGGGTTTTTGTTGACCATATAAGTTACCTTTCTTTATTCTGCTATCAGTAAGCGGGCCTCTCTGTGCTAAACCTGGTTCATTTCTGTGTTTGTCATTTCCTCTTACCTCACCGTCATTATTTGTGGGGGGCTTCTATCCAGCTTTGGGGTCCCCTTCTCTGGAGGCAAGAAAGGTCTTTGTTTTCCTCTACTAGGGGTAGCTAGATTCTCCGGCTGGCGCGTGTCATCTAGAATCAACGTAGGAATGATCCCCGGCTACTTCTAGTGTTGGCGTTAGGAGTAGATATATGGTCAACCCAGTTACCACTGCCCTATGAGCTGGATTTTTGTATTCTGCAGACTTCCACGTTCCTCTGAGACCCTCGCCATTGGGGTCATAACAGTACGCCATGTTGCGTTTGGAGAGCCCCTGATATGCCTAAACATTGAAACCCCCCACAAGTGACACCATTTTGGAAAGTAGACCCCCTAAGGAGCTTATCTAGAGGTGTGTTGAGCACTTTGACTCACCAAGTGCATCACAGAAGTTTATAATGCAGAACCGTAAAAATAAAAAATCATATTTTTTCACAAAAATGATCTTTTTGCCCCCAATTTTTTATTTTCCCAAGGGTAAGAGAAGAAATTGGACCCCAAAAGTTGTTGTACAATTTGTCCTGAGTACGCTGATACCCCATATGTGGGGGTAAACCACTGTTTGGGCGCATGGGAGAGCTCGGAAGGGAAGGAGCGCCGTTTGACTTTTCACTGCAAAATTTACAGGAATTGAGAATGGACGCCAAGTTGCGTTTGGAGAGCCACTGATGTGCCTAAACATTGAAACCCCCCCACAAGTGACACCATTTTGGAAAGTAGACCCCTAAGGAACTTATCTAGAGGTGCAGTGAGCACTTTGACCCACCAACTGCTTCACAGAAGTTTATAATGCAGAGCCGTAAAAATAAAACAAACATTTTTTTCCCACAAAAACTATTTTTTAGCCCCCAGTTTTGTATTTTCCTGAGGGTAACAGGAGAAATTGGACCCCAAAAGTTGTTGTCCAATTTGTCCTGAGTAGGCTGATACCCCATATGTGGGGGGGAACCACTGTTTGGGAGCATGGGAGGGCTCGGAAGGGATGGAGCGCCATTTTGAATGCAGACTTAGATGGAATGGTCTGCAGGCATCACATTGCGTTTGCAGAGCCCTAATGTACCTAAGCAGTAAAAAAAACCACAAGTGGCACCATTGTGGAAAGTAGACCCCATAAGCAACTCATCTAGATGTGTTGTGAGAGTTTTGAACCCTCAAGTGTTTCACTACAGTTTAAAACGCATAGCCGTGAAAATAATAATAAAAAAGTTTCCCCCCAAAATTATTTTTTAGCCCCCAGTTTTGTATTTTCCCAAGGGTAACAGGAGAAATTGGACCCCAAAAGTTGTTGTCCAATTTGTCTTGAGTGTTATGACCCCAATGGCGAGGGTCTCAGAGGAACAAGTAAGTCTGCGAAGTACAAAAATCCAGCTCATAGGGCAGTGGTAACTGGGTTGACCATATTTCTACTCCTAACGCCAACACTAGAAGTAGCCGGGGAACATGCCTACGTTGGTCGCTAGATGTCTCGCGCCAGCCGGAGGACTAACTACCCCTAGAAGAGGAAAACAAAGACCTCTCTTGCCTCCAGAGAATAGACCCCAAAAGTTGGATACAAGCCCCCCACAAATAATAACGGTGAGGTAAGAGGAAATGACAAACACAGAGATGAACTAGGTTTAGCAAAGAGAGGCCCACTTACTAATAGCAGAATGTAGTAAGATAACTTATATGGTCAACAAAAACCCTATCAAAAATCCACACTGGAAATTCAAGAACCCCCGAACCGTCTAACGGCCCGGGGGGAGAACTCCAGCCTCCCTAGAGCTTCCAGCAAGGTTATGATACAGATTATGTACAAGCTGGACAAAAATGCAAACAAAAACAAATAGCAAAAAGCAAGAAAGCAGACTTAGCTTAATCTAGCAGGAACCAGGATCAGTAGACAAGAGCACAACAGCTCGGATTACAACGTTGCCAGGCATTGAACTGAAGGTCCAGGGAGCTTATATAGCAACACCCCTGACCTATCGACCCAGGTGAGCATACAAGGGATGGCAGACATTCCCAGAGTCAAATCACTAGTAACCACTAGAGGGAGCCAAAAAGGTAAATTCACAACAGTACCCCCCCCTTAGTGAGGGGTCACCGAACCCTCACCAAGACCACCAGGGCGATCAGGATGAGCGGTGTGAAAGGCACGAACCAAATCGGCCGCATGCACATCAGAGGCGACCACCCAGGAATTATCCTCCTGACCATAGCCCTTCCACTTGACCAAGTACTGAAGCCTCCGCCTGGAGAGACGAGAATCCAAGATCTTCTGCACCACGTACTCCAACTCGCCCTCAACCAACACCGGAGCAGGAGGCTCAGCAGAAGGGACCACAGGCACAATGTACCGCCGCAACAAGGACCTATGAAATACGTTGTGAATGGCAACCGACACCGGAAGATCCAGGCGAAAGGATACAGGATTAAGGATTTCCAATATCTTGTAAGGACCAATGAAGCGAGGCTTAAATTTGGGAGAGGAGACCTTCATAGGAACAAATCGAGAAGACAGCCATACCAAATCCCCAACGCGAAGTCGGGGACCCACACCGCGGCGGCGGTTGGCAAAACGCTGAGCCTTCTCCTGTGACAACTTCAAGTTGTCCACCACATGACTCCAGATCCGCTGCAACCTATCCACCACAGAATCCACCCCAGGACAGTCAGAAGGCTCCACATGTCCCGAGGAAAAACGAGGATGGAAACCAGAGTTGCAGAAAAATGGCGAAACCAAGGTGGCGGAACTAGCCCGATTATTAAGGGCAAATTCAGCCAACGGCAAGAAGGTCACCCAATCATCCTGATCAGAAGAGACAAAACACCTCAAATAAGCCTCCAGAGTCTGATTAGTTCGCTCCGTTTGTCCGTTAGTCTGGGGATGAAAAGCGGACGAAAACGACAAATCAATGCCCATCCTACCACAAAAGGATCGCCAGAACCTAGAAACAAACTGGGATCCTCTGTCCGACACAATATTCTCAGGAATGCCGTGCAAACGAACCACGTTCTGGAAGAACACAGGAACCAGATCAGAAGAGGAGGGCAGCTTAGGCAAAGGAACCAAATGGATCATCTTGGAGAAACGATCACATATCACCCAGATGACAGACATGCCCTGAGACACCGGAAGATCAGAAATGAAATCCATAGAGATGTGTGTCCAAGGTCTCTTCGGGACAGGCAAGGGCAAGAGCAACCCGCTGGCACGAGAACAGCAAGGCTTAGCTCGAGCACAAGTTCCACAGGACTGCACAAATGACCGCACATCCCTTGACAAGGAAGGCCACCAAAAGGACCTGGCCACCAGATCTCTGGTGCCAAAAATTCCCGGGTGCCCTGCCAACACTGAGGAATGAACCTCGGAAATGACTCTGCTGGTCCATTTAGCAGGCACAAACAATCTGTCAGATGGACAAGAGTCAGGCCTACCAGCCTGAAATCTCTGCAACACACGTCGCAGATCCGGAGAAATAGCTGACAAGATAACTCCTTCCTTAAGAATACCCACAGGTTCAGCGACTCCAGGAGCATCAGGCACAAAGCTCCTAGACAGAGCATCGGCCTTCACATTCTTAGAACCTGGTAAATACGAGACCACAAAGTCAAAACGGGAGAAAAACAATGACCAGCGGGCCTGTCTAGGATTCAGGCATTTAGCAGACTCGAGATACATCAGATTTTTGTGATCAGTCAAGACCACCACACGATGCTTAGCACCCTCGAGCCAATGATGCCACTCCTCAAATGCCCACTTCATGGCCAACAACTCCCGATTGCCCACATCATAATTTCGCTCTGCCGGCGAAAACTTCCTGGAGAAAAAGGCACAAGGTCTCATAGTAGAGCAACCAGGGCCTCTCTGCGACAAAACGGCCCCTGCCCCAATCTCCGAAGCATCCACCTCCACCTGAAAGGGAAGTGAGGTGTCAGGTTGGCACAAAACAGGCGCCGAAGTAAACGGGCGTTTCAACTCCTGGAAAGCCTCCACGGCAGCAGGAGCCCAGTTAGCTACATCAGAGCCTTTCTTGGTCATATCCGTCAATGGTTTAACAACGCTAGAAAAATTAGCGATAAAACGACGGTAGAAGTTAGCAAAACCCAAGAACTTCTGAAGACTCTTAACTGACGAGGGTTGAGTCCAATCATGAATAGCTCGGACCTTGACTGGGTCCATCTCCACAGCAGAAGGGGAAAAAATGAACCTCAAAAAGGGAACCCTCTGTACACCAAAGAGACACTTTGAGCCTTTAACAAACAAAGAATTTTCACGCAAAATCTTAAAAACCATCCTGACCTGCTCCACATGCGAGTCCCAATCATCAGAAAAAAACAGAATATCATCCAGATAAACAATCAAAAATTTATCCAGATACTTCCGGAAAATGTCATGCATGAAGGACTGAAAAACTGAAGGTGCATTAGAGAGCCCAAATGGCATCACCAAGTACTCAAAATGACCTTCGGGCGTATTGAATGCGGTTTTCCATTCATCGCCTTGCTTAATGCGCACAAGGTTGTACGCACCACGAAGGTCTATCTTGGTGAACCACTTGGCACCTTTAATCCGGGCAAACAAGTCTGACAACAGCGGCAAAGGATACTGAAATTTGACAGTGATCTTGTTTAAAAGCCGATAGTCAATACAAGGCCTCAAAGATCCGTCCTTTTTGGCCACAAAAAAGAATCCCGCACCAAGAGGGGAAGAAGAAGGACGGATATGCCCCTTCTCAAGAGACTCCTTGATATATGAACGCATCGCGGTATGTTCAGGTACCGACAAATTAAACAGTCTCCCCTTAGGAAACTTACTGCCAGGAATCAAATCTATTGCACAGTCACATTCCCTATGAGGAGGCAGTGCACTGGACTTAGACTCGCTGAAGACATCCTGATAATCAGACAAATACGCCGGAACTTCCGAAGGCGTAGAAGAAGCAATAGACAAGGGCAGGGAATCTCCATGAATTCCATGGCAGCCCCAACTTGACACCGACATTGCCTTCCAGTCCAAGACTGGATTATGGGTCTGTAACCATGGCAAACCCAAAACAACCAAATCATGCATCTTATGCAGAACAAGAAAACGTATCACCTCCCGATGTTCGGGAGTCATGCACATGGTAACCTGTGTCCAAAACTGCGGTTTATTTTTTGCCAAAGGCGTAGCATCAATACCCCTAAGAGGGATAGGATTTTCCAATGGCTCCAGAACAAAACCGCAGCGCTTGGCAAATGACAGATCCATCAGACTCAGGGCAGCACCTGAGTCTACAAACGCCATGACAGGATACGATGACAGTGAGCAAATCAAAGTTACAGATAGAATAAATTTAGGTTGCAAATTACCAATGGCGACAGGACTAACAACCCTAGTAAGACGTTTAGAGCATGCTGAGATAACATGTGTAGAATCACCACAGTAGTAACACAAGCCATTCTGGCGTCTATGAATTTTCCGCTCATTTCTAGTCAGGATTCTATCACATTGCATTAAATCAGGTGCCTGTTCAGACAACACCATGAGGGAATTTGCGGTTTTGCGTTCCCGCAACCGCCGGTCGATTTGAATTGCCAGGGCCATGGAATCATTCAGACCTGTGGGAATGGGAAAACCCACCATCACATTCTTAATGGCTTCAGAAAGGCCATTTCTGAAATTTGCAGCCAATGCACACTCGTTCCACTGGGTCAGCACGGACCATTTCCGAAATTTTTGGCAATACACTTCAGCCTCGTCCTGGCCCTGAGACATAGCCAGCAAAGCTTTTTCTGCCTGAATCTCAAGATTGGGTTCCTCATAAAGCAAACCGAGCGCCAGAAAAAACGCATCAATATCAGCCAATGCCGGATCTCCTGGCGCCAGCGAGAAGGCCCAATCCTGAGGGTCGCCCCGTAAAAAAGAAATAACAATTTTCACTTGCTGAGCGGAGTCTCCAGATGAACAGGGTCTCAGGGACAAAAACAATTTACAATTATTCCTGAAATTTCTAAATTTAAATCGGTCTCCGGAAAACAGTTCAGGAATCGGTATCTTAGGTTCTGACATAGGATTTCTGATAACATAATCTTGTATGCCCTGCACACGAGCAGTAAGCTGGTCCACACCTGTAATCAAGGTCTGGACATTCATGTCTGCAGCAAACACAAGCCACTCAGAGGTAAAGGGGAAAATAAAAAAAAATGAGAAAGAGAAAAAAAACCTCAGAATTTTCTTTCTTATAATCCCGCTTCTGCAATGCATTTAACATTTAATACTGGCCTGGCAAACTGTTATGACCCCAATGGCGAGGGTCTCAGAGGAACAAGTAAGTCTGCGAAGTACAAAAATCCAGCTCATAGGGCAGTGGTAACTGGGTTGACCATATTTCTACTCCTAACGCCAACACTAGAAGTAGCCGGGGAACATGCCTACGTTGGTCGCTAGATGTCTCGCGCCAGCTGGAGGACTAACTATCCCTAGAAGAGGAAAACAAAGACCTCTCTTGCCTCCAGAGAATAGACCCCAAAAGTTGGATACAAGCCCCCCACAAATAATAACGGTGAGGTAAGAGGAAATGACAAACACAGAGATGAACTAGGTTTAGCAAAGAGAGGCCCACTTACTAATAGCAGAATGTAGTAAGATAACTTATATGGTCAACAAAAACCCTATCAAAAATCCACACTGGAAATTCAAGAACCCCCGAACCGTCTAATGGCCCGGGGGGAGAACTCCAGCCTCCCTAGAGCTTCCAGCAAGGTTAGGATACAGATTATGTACAAGCTGGACAAAAATGCAAACAAAAACAAATAGCAAAAAGCAAGAAAGCAGACTTAGCTTAATCTAGCAGGAACCAGGATCAGTAGACAAGAGCACAACAGATAGCTCGGATTACAACGTTGCCAGGCATTGAACTGAAGGTCCAGGGAGCTTATATAGCAACACCCCTGACCTAACGACCCAGGTGAGCATACAAGGGATGGCAGACATTCCCAGAGTCAAATCACTAGTAACCACTAGAGGGAGCCAAAAAGGTAAATTCACAACACTTGAGTACGCTGATACCCCATATGTGGAGGGGAACCACCGTTTGGGCGCATGGGAGGGCTCGGAAGGGAAGGAGCGCCCTTTGGAATGCAGACTTAGATGGAATGGTTTGCAGGCGTCACATTGCGTTTGCAGAGGCCCTAATGTACCTAAACAGTAGAAACCCCCCAGAAGTGACACCATTTTGGAAAGTAGACCCCCTAAGGAACTCATCTAGGTGTGTTGTGAGAGCTTTGAACCCTCAATTGTTTCACTACAGTTTATAACGCAGAGCCATGCAAATAAAAAATATTTTTTTTTCCACAAAAATTATTTTTTAGCCCCCAGTTTTGTATTTTCCCAAGGGTAACAGGAGAAATTGGACCCCAAAGGTTGTTCTCCAATGTGTTCCGAGTACGCTGATACCCCATATGTTGGGGTAAACCCCTGTTTGGGCACACGGGAGAGCTCGGAAGGGTAGGAGCACTGTTTTACTTTTTCAACGCAGAATTGGCTGAAATTGAGATCGGATGCCATGTCGCGTTTGGAGAGCCCCTGATGTGCCTAAACAGTGGAAACCCCCCAATTATAACTGAAACCCTAATCCAAACACACCCCTAACCCTAATCCCAATGGTTACCCTAACCACACCTCTAACCCAGACACACCCCTAACCCTAATCCCAACCCTATTCCCAACCGTAGATGTAATCCAAACCCTAACCCTAACTTTAGCCCCAACCCTAACCCTAACTTTAGCCCCAACCCTAACTGTAGCCTTAACCCTAACCCTAGCCCTAACCCTAGCCCCAACACTAACCCTAGCCCCAACCTAACCCTAGCCCCAACCCTAGCCTCAACCCTAACCCTAGCCCCAACCCTATCCCTAACCCTAGCCATAACCCTAGCCCCAACCCTAACTCTAACCCTAACCCTAACCCTAGCCCTAACCCTAACCCTAGCCGTAACCCTAGCCCTAACCCTAATGGTAAAATGGAAATAAATACATTTTTTTATTTTTTTTATTTTTCCCTAACTAAGGGGGTGATGAAGGGGGGTTTGATTTACTTTTATAGCGGGTTTTTTAGCGGATTTTTATGATTGGCAGCTGTCACACACTGAAAGAAGCTTTTTATTGCAAAAAATATTTTTGGCGTTACCACATTTTGAGAGCTATAATTTTTCCATATTTGAGTCCACAGAGTCATGTGAGGTCTGTTTTTTGCGGAACGAGTTGACGTTTTTATTGGTATCATGCTTGGGCACGGGAGATTTTTTGATCGCTTTTTCTTCCGATTTTTGTGAGGCAGAATGACCAAAAACCAGCTATTCATGAATTTCTTTTGGGGGAGGTGTTTATACTGTTCCGCATTTGGTAAAATTGATAAAGCAGTTTTATTCTTCGGGTCAGTACGATTACAGCGATACCTCATTTCTATCATTTTTTTATGTTTTGGCGCTTTTATACGATAAAAACTATTTTATAGAAAAAATAATTATTTTGGCATCGCTTTATTCTGAGGACTATAACTTTTTTAGTTTTTCGCTGATGATGCTATATGGTGGCTCGTTTTTTGCGGGACAAGATGACGTTTGCAGCGGTACCATGGTTATTTATATCTGTCTTTTTGATCGCGTGTTATTCTACTTTTTGTTTGGCGGTATGAGAATAAAGCGTTGTTTTAGCCTCAGTTTTTTTTTATTTTTTTTACGGTGTTCACTGAAGGGGTTAACTAGTGATATAGTTTTATAGGTGGGGTCGTTACGGACGCGGCGATACTAAATATGTGTACTTTTATTGTTTGATTTTTTTTTTATTTAGATAAAGGAATGTATTTATGGGAATAATATATTTTTTTTTTATTTATTTAGGAATTTTTTTTTCTTTTTTTTTACACATGTGGAAATTTTTTTTTTACTTTTTTACTTTGTCCCAGGGGGGGACATTACAGATCGGTGATCTGACAGTGTGCACAGCACTCTGTCAGATCACCGATCTCACTTACAGCCGTGCAGGCTTACAAGCACCTGCACGGCACCCGGAAGTAATCCCTGCAGGACCCAGACGCTCCTGGCACATAGTGCCGGATGTCAGCTGCGATAGGCAGCTGACACCCGGCCGCGATCAGCCGCGCTCCCCCCGTGAGCGTGGCCGATCGTGCTGGACGTACTATTCCGTCCTTGGGAATTAGGGCCCACCCCACATGGACGGAAGAGTACATCCAATGGCAGAAAGGGGTTAAAAAAGGACAACCTCATACCTGTTAGGTAGGGATTAGTGATGAGCGAATATTCTCGTTACTCAAGATTTCCCGAGCACGCTCGGGTGTCCAAGTATTTTTTAGTGCTCGGAGATTTTTCATTGCCGCAGCTGAATGATTTACATCTCTTAGCCAGCTTGATTACATGTGGGGATTCCCTAGCAACCAGTCAACCCGCACATGTACTTATGCTGGCTAACAGATGTAAATCATTCAGCTGTGGTGATGAAAACTAAATCTCCGAGCATTAAAAAATACTCGGCGGACACCTGAGCGTGCTCGGGAAATTTCGAGTAACGAGTATACTCGCTCATCTCTAGTAGGGATAGCAGGCAAGCATAGGGATTTGACAGGTTATGATTATAACTTATGTTCTATATTATCTGCACTGGGAAAGGTGTTTTTAACAAGTGTCTAATAAAATATTGTGTTTTTATATGGGAATATATGTTTCACATTTTAAGGTTTTTTCCCTGGTCCTTAAGACCTTTTATTTTTGGCTTTTGCAGACTCCAACAGGTTTTCTTCAAGAATGGTCCTGTATTTGACTCCATCCATCTTCCCATCAATTTTAACCATCTTCCTTGTCCCTGTGGAAAAAAAGCAGGTCCAAATCATGATGCTGCCACCACCATGTTTCACAATGGGGATGGTGTGTTCAGGGTGATGAGCTGTGTTGCCTTTACACTAAACATATCGTTTGGCATTGTTGCCAAAAAGTTCGATTTTGGTGTCATTTGACCAGAGCTGCTTCTTCCACATGTTTGACGTGTCTCCCAGATGGCTTGTTGCAAACTTTAAAAGACACTTTTTAAGGATATCTTTGAAAAATGGCTTTCTTCTTGTCACTCTTCCATAAAGGCCAGATTTGTGCAGTGTACGACTGATTGTTGTCCTATAAACAGACTGTCACACCTCAGCTGTAGATCTCTGCAGTTCACTGAGAGTGATCATGGGCCTCTTGGCTGCATCGCTGATCAGTCTTCTCCTTGTTTGAGATGAAAGTTTACTGTAGAGGGACAGCCGGGTCTTGGCAGATTTGCAGTGGTATGATGCTCCTTCCATTTCAATGTGATCTCTTACACAGTGCACCTTGGGATGTTAAAAGTTTTGAAAATCATTTTGTATCCAAATCTGGTTTTAAACTTCTCCACAACAGTATCACAGACCTGCCTGTTGTGTTCCTTGGTCTCCATGATGCTCTCTGTGCTTCAAACAGAACCCTGAGACTATCACAGAGCACATGCATTTATACGTAGATGTGATTACACACAGGTGGATTATATTTATCACCATTAGGCATTTAGGACAACATTGGATCATTCAGAGATCCACAATGAATTTCTGGAGTGAGTTTGCTGCACTGAAAGTAAAGGGGCCGAATAATATTGCACACCCCACTTTTCAGTTTTTGAATTTCCACAAAAATTTAAAATAACCAATACATTTTCTTCAACTTCACAATTGTGTTCCACTTGTTGTTGATTATTCACCAAAATTTTACATTTGGTATCTTTATGTTTGAAGCATGATGTGTGGGAAAAGGTTGAAAAGTTCCAGGAGCCGGAATACTTTTGCAAGGCACTGTATATATCTAATATATAAAGCTGAATGTGTGTGTGTGTGTATGTATGTATGTCCGGGATTGGCATCTGAACCGTCGCAGCTACAGCCACAAAATTTTGCACAGTCACACGTCTGGACCCCGAGAGCGTCATAGGCTATGTTGTGAGGTGAAATTTTAACCCCGCGCTTTCCAATTCACCAAACAATTTTGCCCCTATCGACATAATGGGGAAAAAGTGAAAGGAAAAGTGTTGGAGGCGTCGCAGCTACAGGCACAAAATTTTGCACAGTCACACGTCTGGACCCTGAGAGCATCAAAGCTATGTTGTGAGGTGAAATTTTAACCCCGCGCTTTCCAATTCACCAAACAATTTTGCCCCTATCTACATAATGGGGAAAAAATGAAAGGAAAAGTGTTGGAGGCAAATTAACAGCTGCCAGATGTGAACAAGGGGGACTTAAAGAATGACAGCGATGGCGCCAAAGAGTATATACTGTACAGTTGCTAAGGTGGGGCCCCAACATGGGATAATCACCACACCACCACGGGGATATGAACACACACACAAAATGCGCCACATACTACCACGTGCTCGAACACATATACCACCCTCAGCGCACATTTCACCACACATACACCAACCTCGCCACATAAAAGTAGAAACACAAAAGTCGCCGCTCAAAACTCGCCACGCGCAAAACTCTCCACATGCAAAACTCGCCACACGTGCAAAACTCACCTCATGGAAAACTCGCCACACGCAAAACTTGCACACGCAGAAAAATTGCCACACGCAGAAAAATTGCCACATGCACAAAAGTTGCAACACATGCAAAAGTTGCCTCACACAAAACTTGCACATACTCAAAAGGCACCACACATAAAACTCGCCACGCGCAAAACTCGCCATGCGCAAAACTTGCTGCACACAACGCTAACCTGTCACATGCAACTCGACACACAAAAAGTTGCTACACGCATGTCGCCACACAAAACTCATCTCACAAAAGTCCCTACATGCATGTCGCCACACGCAACTCAACACACACAACTTGACACACGAAACTCGCCCTAAAACACACACAAGTCTGGTATTATCCTTCAAAAATAAAAATCTGATTAATAAGCAGACAAACTACAAGAGCAACAAATGTACCATATAGGAATCCGGCAGCTGTCAGTCACATGACCAGTCTATTATGTGTATGTGTGAGCTAATATATACTGCCAGGGGGTGGGCTTACTGTTGGCTGGGGATTTATCAGGCTGCCATTTTAGCTTACAAATACTGAGGTAAAAATACTGACCAAATAACGTGTGAACGAGGTCTAATACAGGAGGAGATGACATACAGATATATACTATATACAGGAGGAGATGACACACAGGTATATACTATTTACAGGGGAGATGACACACAGGTATATACTATATACAGGAGGAGATGACACACAGATATATACTATATACAGGAGAGATGACACACAGGTATATACTATATAGAGGAGGAGATGACATACAGGTACATACTACATACAGGACGAGATGACATACAGGTATATACTATATACAGGAGGAGATGACACACAGGTATATACTATATACAGGAGCAGATTACCTACAGGTATATAGTATATACAGGAGGAGATGACATACAGGTATATGCTATGTATAGGAGGAGATGACATACAGGTATATACTATATACAGGAGGAGATGACACACAGATATATACTATATATAGGCGAGATGACACACAGGTATATACTATATACAGGAGATTACATACAGGTATATCTAATATATAAAGCTGAATGTGTGTATGTATGTATGTGTGTATGTCCGGGATTGGCATCTGCACCGTCGCAGCTACAGCCACAAAATTTTGCACAGTCACACGTCTGGACCCCGAGAGCGTCATAGGCTATGTTGTGAGGTGAAATTTTAACCCCGCGCGTTCCAATTCACCAAACAATTTTGCCCCTATCTACATAATGGGGAAAAAGTGAAGGGAAAAGTGTTGGAGGAAAATTGACAGCTGCCAGATGTGAACAATGAGGACTTAAAGAATGAGAGCGATGGCGCCAAAGGGTATATACCGTACAGTTGCTAAGGTGGGGCCCCGACATGGGATACTCACCACACACGGGGATATGAACACAAACACAAAATCCGCCACACACTACCACGTGCTTGAACACATATACGACCCTCAGCACACATTTCACCACACACACACCAACCTCGCCACATAAAAGTCGAAACACAAAAGTCACCACTCAAAACTCGCAACGCGCAAAACTCGCTACATGCAAAACTCGCCATATGCAAAACTAGGCTCACGCAAAACTCGCCACACGTGCAAAACTCACCTCATGGAAAACTCACCTCATGCAAAACTTGCACACACAGAAAAATTGCCACATGTACAAAAGTTGCACCACATGCAAAAGTTGCCTCACACAAAACTTGCACATACTCAAAACGCACCACACATAAAACTCGCCACGCGCAAAACTCGCCATGCACAAATCTTGCTGCACACAACTTGCTACACTAACCTGTCACATGCAACTCGACACACAAAATGTTGCTACACGCATGTCGCTACACAAAACTCATCTCACAAAAGTCGCTACATGCATGTCGCCACACGCAACTCAACACACACAACTTGACACATGAAACTCGCCCTAAAACACACACAAGTCTGGTATTATCCTTCAAAAATAAAAATCTGATTAATAAGCAGACAAACTACAAGAGCAACAAATGTACCATATAGGAAATACGGCAGCTGTCAGTCACATGACCAGTCTATTATGTGTATGTGTGAGCTAATATATACTGCCAGGGGGTGGGCTTCCTGTTGGCTGGGGATTTATCAGGCTGCCAATAGCAACCAATCACAGCTCAGCTTCTATTTTGCTACAGTTAATTAACCTGAGCTCTGATTGGTTAATATAGGCAACAAAGACATTCTCAGTATAACAAAGCTAATATATGTTGTGAAATGCTTCTATTAGCTTAGTTTTTGCCTTTTAATAATTACATTTCTATCTATTTGTTTTGTGGTTTTTGTGTGCAGAATACATTTTTGTTAACACATTCTATTTTGCTAACAGCAGTCATTAACCCGGGCGAAGCCGGGTAGTACAGCTAGTATATATATATATATGTATAGTAGCAAAGTCACTGGCAAAGTCCTGGAGGGGAGATCCATTTCACTCAGGCTATTAGCTTCAGTGAATTTTGGTTTGGGGTTTAAATAGTCAGCGTCCTGGGGCATTCAGTGTTCAGTGTGTCTGGAGAGGCTAATTCCAGAGAAGTCTTGGTGTTTGTGCTAACCTGAACCGTGTGTTTTGCCAAACCCTGCTACCACAAGGATTGTGCTTTTTGTTACCACTTTGTTTGTGTTACTATTTTTGCCCAAAGGGCCGTGTTTATTTTTACTTCACCATGGTTTATGCTGTACATGTAATAATCCAGTGAAGATCTTAAAGAGACAGTGTTCCCGTGTCTACCTCCGTGTACAGCTGATTGAGCCGATCTACCACAATATACATACCATGTATTCATACAGTATAATAACATACTGGTGTTTTGTTTTTGAGGGGGGCATATACCATATATGTATATATTCTGTATATGTACTTACTTATGCTATGCATTTGAGCTGGTCATACTGTATATTTTTGTTGACTCTAGCTGGTCCACTGTGACCCAGACATCTGAACAAGCTAGTAAAGGATGGGAAGTCCCATATCCAAAAATTGACCTGCAGTCCAAAGCAAACTTTTTGTGCAAATGAAGAAAATCCAGGTCCACGAACCATGAATATTTTATTCACGCAAAGTGCTCAAAAAACATACAGAGTCAGCAGCACATCTTACATGATATGCGGCATCAGTGTGTTTCAAGTGACTATACACTCTAAACACATCAAAATCCTCAATAAACTACCTTAAAAGCTGCAATCTGAAAGATTTACAACGGCCCTCACAGTCCCTGCGCATCATTGAAAATTTGTAGCTAGACCTCAAAATAGCAGTGCATGCATGATGCCCTCCCTCTCTCTTTCATCTGTAGAATGTAAGCTCTTATAGTCAGAGGAGTCCTCTCTTTCTTTCTCCTGTTGTATGTAAGCTCTTATGGTCAGTGGGGTCCTCTCTCTCACCTCAAAAGTGTAAACTCTTATGGTCAACATGGTTTCCTCTCTAGATCTCCTCCACCACATGTGTATTTTCACAGCAATTACAAGTTTTAAAGTATTGAGCTTTGCGCAAATTGATTTGGTCGCTAATAGTGTTGAGCGATACCGTCCGATACTTGAAAGTATCGGTATCGGAAAGTATCGGCCGATACCGGCAAAGTATCGGATCCAATCCGATACCGATACCCGATACCAATACAAGTCAATGGGACTCAAGTATCGGACGGTATCCCTGATGGTTCCCAGGGTCTGAAGGAGAGGAGACTCTCCTTCAGGCCCTGGGATCCATATTAATGTGTAAAAGAAAGAATTAAAATAAAAAATATTGCTATACTCACCTCTCCGACGCAGCCTGGACCTCACGGAGGGAACCGGCAGCGTTCTTTGCTTAAAATTCGCGCGTTTACTTCCTTCCGTGAAGTCCCGGCTTGTGATTGGTCGCGTGCCGCCCATGTGGCCGCGACGCGACCAATCACAGCAAGCCGTGACGTAATTACAGGTCCTTCAGGATTTTAAAATTATGTTCTGGCTTGTGATTGGTCGCGTCGCGGTCACATGGGCGACGCGACCAATCACAAGCCGTGACGTCATGGGAGGCAGGACACGCGCGCATTTTAAAATGCGCGCGTGTCCTGCCTCCCGTGACGTCACGGCTTGTGATTGGTGGATTTTGTGCAGATTTACTGCGGATTTTGTGTGGATTTCAGGCCTTTTTACCCCTGCGGATTTCTATAATGGAATGGGTACAAAAACGCTGCAGATCCGCACAAATAAGTGACATGTTACTTCTTTTAATCCGCAGCGTTTTCCGTGCGGAATTTTCTGCACCATTAGCACAGCATTTTTTTTCCATTGATTTACATTGTACTGTAAATAACTTGAGGATCTGCACCACAAAAAACGCTGCAGATCCGCAGTAAATCCGCAATGTGTGCACACAGCCTTACTAGTTGTATACTCCAAAAATCTGGTCTTTATGGAAAAGTGGCAAGAAGAAAGCCATTTTTGAAAGCAAACCACAAGAAGTCCTGTTTGCAGTTTTCAAAAAGTCATTTAGGGGACACAGCTAAAATGTGGAAGAAAGTACTCTTGTCAGATGAGACCCAAGTAGAATTTTTTGAGCAAAATGCAAAAAGCTATGTGTGGTATAAAACTATCATGTATGGAGCAAAACATAGGCTAATCTTGGAGGAAAACCTGTTAGAGGCTGTAAAAGACTTGAGACTGAGGTGCAGGTTAACATCTTCCAGTGGGACAACAATCCTAAACATACTGCAACAACTAAAATGCAATTATTAAGATCAAAGCAAATTCATGCGTGTGAATGGCTAAGTCACAGTCCAGACCTAAATCCTATTGACAATCTATTGCAAGACGTAAAGATTGATGTTCACAGATGTACTGCATCCAATCTCACTGTTGAGCTAGAGCTTGTCTGCAAAGAAGTATGGCCAACAATTTCTGCCTGTAAATGTGCAAAGCTGGTAGAGACATACCCCAAAAGAATTGCTCCAGTAATTAATTTTCAGACTTATATTTTAAAACTAATTATAAAATCATGTATGACTTCCTTTACACTTCATAAATACTTTCTACTTTGTGTTGGTATATCACATAAAATCCCAATAAAATACATTTAAGTTTGTGGGAATGACGTGAAAAAATGTGGAAAAATTCAGAAGGTTTGAATACTTTTTCAAGGCACTGTACATCTACATATTCATCAAACTATGGTCATAACACTAAATATTTGTAATAGATTTTCTCATAGATTGTTTGCTAAGTTACATTTTAAAATCGCTATATTGATTTTTAGGTCAATGTGCATCACCTCATCACTCTAACTATTCCCTGTTATCTTTTCCTAAACTGTTCTCACAATCTGGTCCCGTTTATGACCTGTTTCCATATCCTCCATTGACTCAATAGCAAGTTGTATCTGCTCTTATACAGATCCTGGCTGGCAACTGGTTCATGCAGCGCTAGTTTAATGTCCTTCTTATTTATTATATTGATGGCTGGATCTTACACGACATACACTTGATTTTTACGTTTAGTGTTACCCCTATTTCCTCATAGAGTGTAAGCTTGCGAGCAGCAGGGCCCACACTTCTCTTGGTATGTGTTGAATTATGTGTTACTTTGTAATGTCTTTATTGTCTGTACATGTCCCCTCTGAATTGGAAAGTGTTGTGGAATATGTCGGAACTCTAGATAAAAAAAAATATTATTATTAATATCAGAGCTTGGCGTCACGTAGATGCCAAATTTTAGAAATGACAAAAGTTTTTAAAGTCAGTCGACTATCCTAAAAAGAAATGTCTCAGGTGTTTAGCAATAACGTATGGTGGTATAGTGCATAGTCAGACGGTACTTTAAATATGAGAATGGTGATTTTATACAGTGTTCTAAGTGAAAGGAGCACATTCTCGTTGGCTCTGTTAATAGATTTTGAAGAATTTATAGATTTGAGCAATATCTCAGCTGGCCTTTGGTCTGCAAGGCTACATAATTAAATAGAGTGCATTCGGGAGGTTTTAGGAATAGAATGACAATATCTGTGTATCTACAATATGGTACCCATCTCATGTTCTAATGTAGAAACAAACAAGGACTACATCTTAGATGTCACCGTGTCTTCCACCATATGTCATTTCTGAAGCAGTAATACATTTGCTAAAATAGAAGAAAGGAATAGTGAGTCATTCCCATCTACTAACTAATGAAAAACAACAATGACAAGAGAACATTCTGTTTTATTTGACATTACAGAAGGTTTTAACTCCTATTTGGCCATGTTTAAATGAAAATCATTATGAGTTTGAAATAAAATATTTAAAGGTGATGTCTGCTTAAAGGGAACCTGTCAGCAGGATTGTGCACAGTAACCTACAAACAGTGTCAGGTTGGCGCCGTTAAACTGATTAAAATGATTCCTTGGTTGATGAAATTCATCTTGTGGTTGTTGTGTAATCTTTATTTTCAGCTTTCAGTTAATGATAACTTTGGGGCGGCCTGTGGGGGCGGGGTTCATGTGGTGCCCTGATTAGCTATTCATCTGTTTGGGCTTCTGACAAGTCACTGACCCGCCCCCTAGTTTACATAATGAACATATGTACATACTGCAAAAAAAAATAATCCTGCTGCAAGCAGGCGACAGCCGTGACACCTACGCTGCAGCATAATCACATGTGCTTGATGTTTTCCTGAGAGGTATAAGGAAAAAAAAGCATTTTAAAATGGCACCTGCGCAGTTGCAGTTATTGGTGTATATAGAGATGATTTGATAGCTGCTACTGAGCAGGCGGTGCCATCTTTCTACAGAAAAGAAAAAGTTCCTCTTCCAAGATGGCGCTGCCGACGCCTGCGCAATAGCAGCTCTCGGCCATCTCCACCGGCGACACCATCTTGGAGAAGGAATTTTTTCTCTAGAAAGATGGCGCTGCAGCGCTTGCGCAGTAGCAGCTATCTGTTCACCGTTATCTGCTACTGCCTAGGCAAGGCTGGTGTCATTGTTAAACGGATTATTATTTTTTTAGGAATATCAGGTGAACAGAACATACCGTATATACTCGAGTATAAGCCGACCCGAGTATAAGCCGACCCCCCTAATTTTGCCACAAAAAACTGGGAAAACTTATTGACTCGAGTATAAGCCTAGGGTGGAAAATGCAGCAGGTACCGGTGAATTTCAAAATGAAAAATAGATACTCCATACCGTTCATTATGGCCCCATAGATGCTCCACATAAAGCTGTGCCACATATAATGCTCTGCACCGTTCATTATGGCCCCATAGATGCTCCACATAAAGCTGTGCCATATATACAATGCTCTGCACCATTGCCCCATAGATGCTCCACATAAAGCTGTGCCATATATACAATGCTCTGCACCGTTGCCCCATAGCTGTGCCATATAGTGCTCTGCACCGTTGCCCCATAGCTGTGCCATATAGTGCTCTGCACCGTTGCCCCATAGCTGTGCCATATATATAATGCTCTGCCCCGTTGCCCCATAGCTGTGCCATATAGTGCTCTGCACCGTTGCCCCATAGCTGTGCCATATAGTGCTCTGCACCGTTGCCCCATAGCTGTGCCATATATATAATGCTCTGCACCGTTATTGCCCCATAGCTTTGCCATATAGTGCTCTGCACCATTGCCCCATAGCTGTGCCATATAATGCTCTGCACTGTCCATTATTGCCCCATAGCTGTGCCATATATATAGTGCTCTGCACCGTTGCCCCATAGCTGTGCCATATAGTGCTCTGCACCGTTGCCCCATAGCTGTGCCATATAGTGCTCTGCACCGTCCATTATTGCCCCATAGCTGTGCCATATAATGCTCTGCAACGTTGCCCCATAGCTGTGCCATATAGTGCTCTGCACCGTCCATTATTGCCCCATAGCTGTGCCATATAATGCTCTGCACCGTTGCCCCATAGCTGTGCCATATAGTGCTCTGCACCGTCCATTATTGCCCCATAGCTGTGCTGCTGCTGCAATAAAAATAATAAAACACATACTCACTTCTCTTGCTTGCAGCTCCTCGGCGCCATCTTCCCGGCGTCTCTCCGCACTGACTGATCAGGCAGAGGGCGGCGCGCACACTATATGCGTCATCGCGCCCTCTGACCTGCACAGTCAGTGCGGAGAGACGCCGGGAAGACAGAGCGGCGCCCGGCGGGTGGAACGAGGACAGGTGAATATGACATACTTACCTGCTCCCGGCGTCCCACTCCTTCCCCCAGACAGCTGTTCTTTGGTGCCGCAGCCTCTTCCTCTATCAGCGGTCACCGGCACCGTCATTAGAGAAATGAATTATGCGGCTCCGCCCCTATGGGAGGTGGAGCAGCCTATTCATTTCTCTAATGAGCGGTCCCACGTGACCGCTGAACAGGGGAAGAGCTGCAGCACCTGGAGACCGTGGGACGGGCAGGGGGAGCGACAGGAACGCCGGGACTAGGTGAGTATATGACAGTCCTCACCCGCCGACCCCACCACCGATCATGACTCGAGTATAAGCCGAGAGAGGCACTTTCAGCCCAAAAATTTGGGCTGAAAATCTCGGCTTATACTCGAGTATATACGGTAAACCAATTATAAACACAGTACACATGTCGCTGGCAGTAGGGTTTTTTCCCCCAAGATATATATATATATATATATTATATTCATTATGTAAAGCAAAGGGGCAGATCACTGAGGGGTGAGAGACCTGTCAGCAGGGCCCTAGGCAAAAGTTTAAAGTGGGGCCCCAAATGCTAACATTGTAAAATCACACAAACATTTAGGTTACATTACATGAGCAGGATGCGGATACAGTTGGTGTAGGGGCCTGGAGCCAGTGCTCACACTGTGGCCCCCAGATTTAGGGGCATTAACACTGCAGATAGCACAGTGATAACTCTCTGAGTACAGAAAATGTAGTGGATGTCACCTGCAGTCCTATGTAACACCACAGATAGCCATAGCGTTTCAGAGTAAGACTATGTTCACATGCAGCATTTTTTTCAATAGCCAAAACCTTTTCTATTGGCAGTAAAAATGAAATCACCTGTTTTTGAGCTTGTTTTGTGGTGTTCTTCACACTTTTTTCAGCTTTTTTTGGAGTGAGGATGCTTGCTTTGTCTGCAGTATGCTTAAGGCCATGTTCACATGTTGAGTGTTTGGTCAGTATTTCACATCAGTATGTGTAAGCCAAAACCAGGAGGGTGAGAAATCCAGAAGTGGTGACTAGGGTTGAGCGAAACGGATCGTTCATTTTCAAAAGTCGCCGACTTTTGGCAAAGTCGGGTTTCGTGAAACCCGACCCGACTCCAGCGTGGGATCGGCCACGTGGTCGGCGATCTTGGCGCCAAAGTCGCGTTTTATATGACGCCTTCCCCGCCATTTTTTCAGCCAATTAAGGAGTGTGGGCAGCGTGATGACATAGGTTCCGGCCTGGTTTCTGCGGCGTCATAGAGTCATATTACCGTTTGGGCTGCAGTGATTTCCGCAGTCAAACACAGCATATGCTTTGCACGGAGGGGAAAAGAGAGAGAGAGAGAAAGAGAGAGAGAGAGAGAGAGAGAGAGAGAGATATTGTAAATGTAAAAAATAATCCACATTGACTTGCATTGGGTTTCGTGTTCCGGTCCGGAACCCGACTTTACAGTAGAATCGGCCGATTTCACGCGATCCGACTTTCGAGAAGGTCGGGTTTCACAAAACCCAACTTGATCCTAAAAAAGCAAAAGTCGCTCAACCCTAGTGGTGACGGGTTTCTCATTGTTCCACTGCTGAAAAATGCCGCTGCAATATCTGCAGCTTTTTTATTCTTTCATTGCTTTCTACGGGTGAAAACACACTGAAAGAAGTGACATGCTGCAGATTTAAAAAGCACTACAGTTCTGAAATTCAGTCAGAAAAAAAACAAGCGCCTGCAGGAGATTTCGGAAAACTATGTTTTACAGGCACTTTGAAGAGCAGCTTTTCGCCATGTTCATATGCAGAATTTTTGCAGCTTTTTCTTCTGCAAATAAGAAGTTTACAGCATTTTACAGCACAAGCAAAAACTGAGATTTTCAGAAATCTCCTGCACACCCTTTTATTTTCCTCTGACTGAATTTCACTACTGCAGCCTTTTTTAAATCTGCAGCATGTCACTTCTTTCAGCAATTTTTTTCACCGTAGAAAGCAATGAAAAAGTTTAAAAAATGCTACAAATGTTGCAACGTTGTTTTTCGCTGCGTTTTTGGTGAATAAAACTAACTTTATTAAACATGTACTGTAGACAAAATGCATACTGTAAAAAACAAACAGCAAAAGCTCTAAGGGTGTGTGCACACAATCAGTAAAACACTGCGGGTCGGCTGCTGTGTACTTGTGCAGCGTCCAACCCCCAGCGGCCAGATGTTACAGTATAGTGGATGGGATTTCAAGAATTTCCATCTCTACTATGCATGCACTGACGCCTGCACCTCACCCACAGAGACGGACATGCAGCGCATCTCTCCAGACCGCAGCATGTCAATTTATCTTGCATAGATGCGAGTCTCTGCAAGAGAAATCTCACCCGTGCAATTTATAGGACGCGGTGATTCCACACGGTTCAATGAACACATGCGGAGTCACCTGCGTTCAAAAGCCGGCAGCACTTTGGACGCAGCACATGTCCGCTGCATCCAAATTTCCCTCTGCACATACCCTAAAAAATGTTTTTTTTAAATCAGTGTTTTACTGCCAAGAGAGCAGGCTTTGGCTGCAAAAAATGCACCAAAAACGCTGATTCATATGCACACCTGTACTATATGTGTATGGTTTACCCTTATTATTTCATGTGGGAATTCATTTATTTCTATATAATAAATACCCTGATTCAGCAGACAATATTCCTGTCTTGTGTCATCCGGACAGTAGTGACAGGAGGTCGCACTGTCAGATTACAAGCAGTGATTTAGTGACTGTCGTCAGAGCCCATGCTGATCCCTGCTGTATGAGACTGTGAAACCTGATCCTATAGCAATCATCACAGAGCTCCGGGACCACAGCCAAGGGGGGTTGGGAGAGACACTCCGGAACTACAGAGCAATGCACAGCATTATTAACTGCTGTACACCCTTTGGGCACATCATGAAGGGGCTGAAAAAGCAGGGGGCCACCTTTGTAGGTGGGGGCCACAGACGTCTGCCTGGTCTGCCTGTCCCAAACGCCGGCCCTGCCTATCAGAATCCATACTGATAAATACTTAATCAGAGCACAACATGAAGACCCCCACAGGCCGCCACTGGAGCACGAGAATATCGTTAGCTCAAAACTGAAAATAAAGATTAAACAACAACCACAAGAGGGATTTCATCAACCAAGGTATCATTGTAATTAATCAGTATAACGGCACCGACCTGACAGTGCCTGTAGGTTATTGTGAACAATCCTGCTGACAGGATCCCATTAATCTTTCATTCCAGAAATGTGTTGGGATATGATTTTGTTGCACTAATACATAAACATTGCATGTTTTTCTTTGTTTTCCTATTGCAGGTTCTTCTTCACTTTTCAGTGTAGCCTTCCTCCTGTATGCAAAAGGCAGTTGATGGAAGGACAAATAACCAGATCTGTCCATCATGCTACCACAATTAAAAAAACAACATTACCATGTGCAGTATTTTTTAATTAGAAAAGGCTGATGGACAGGTCTGTAAAACATGTATTAGTAAGTGGAACAAAATCATGCTCCCAACATACTTGTGAAAATACAGATAAAATAGACAGCACCTTTTCATCTGAGTTAATATGTGGTCTTTTTTGTCACAGTACTTAAAAAAAAAACTAGTATTTTACTGTTATAAATAATGAATTAAATTTATTAGCAAAACAGATGTCAATTTTACTACATTGTTTTTCTTTCTCTTATTTCTACATTCAAGAGATTAAAATAGTTCTCCTTAAACAGGAGCTAAGCTTATAGATGAGCTTGCAGAACCTTCATTTGCTGATATACTGATAACTGATGCAGCATATATCACTTGTAGTTGATTCTGATATTACAACACGATAGTATGATTTGTACCACTGATGTATAGAATGTTTTTCTTTATACTCCATAAAAATCATAATAACTTTTGGAATTAAAAAAATATATATAAACCAGAGTTAGATGAAAGTTAACCATAGCTAGATCAAAGTTAATAAATAGGATGTTTGCCCATCCTTTATTGGCAATAAGAGATGAGTGGATTGATCTCATAGGATCAAGTTTGAGTTTTGAGTCAATAATGTTCAGGGAGCGCCGATGGGTGGAGCAAAGATGCGCAGCCGGTTTGCGCAAGATAAATGCCGCTGTCAGAGATTAACAGCAGTATTTAAAGGGAAGGTGCCATAAAAAAAATTTTTTTTACAGCAATTGTAAAAATGTAAAGAATTAATGTTTAAATTTTCTTAAAAAATATTTTCATTTGTTTATAATTTAGTAAAATATGAAAAATAATTTGAAAAGTTTTGGAATTTCCACTTTTAAACACTTGGGGGAGCAGCTGCTGAAATTTCAGAAAAACCTAGTGTACAACTAGCTCACATTACTGCACTGCAGTAATTATGGGCGGAGTCTGCTGACGTGTGTGATGTCACTCCCCTCCTGAGTGTTTGCTAAGGGATAAGAGGATGATATTCAGGAACCCAGTGAGCAGCCATTTTGTTGGTGACTGCAGAGTAAGGCTGCCGTCACACTAGCAGTATTTGGTCAGTATTTTACCTCAGTATTTGTAAGCCAATACCAGGAGTGGAACAATTAGAGAAGTATAATAGAAACATATGCACCACTTCTGCATTTATCACCCACTCCTGGTTTTGGCTTACAGATACTGAGGTAAAATACTGACCAAATAATGAATGTGTGACGGCAGCCTTATACTGACAAGTAGACAGTCACCGAGGAAGGCAGACAGCAAGGATTCTGGGAGATATGTGGTGGAGGGAGCAGGGTGACAGCAGCACAGAGTATTTCAGGAGAGCAGTGTGTTGGTCTATGGAGGGGCCCCCTGTTCAGTGCGCGGAGCAGCCAGGGATTGTATGTACATAGAGCGCTGTCTTTTATACACATGGATGGACCGTCTGCTCCACAGAAATCCAGGAAACATTTCTGTGGATTGATGGCCTGTTCTGATCCAGACTTTGCATGCAGACCCCATTCCCCTCCTCAGATCCTGTCTTCTCCATCCTGTCCTGGCGATGTGTGAAAGCGAGACGACAGGCGCAGTCCGGGGTGATGCTGGGAAGGAAATGTAGCCTTATAGTAACGATAAAAATGAGACCCCTCTCTTCAGCAGCCTGACCAGCCCTGACTGCACCTAACTGAGGGTCATGCTGCCCCCTCTATTACCCCAGACCCACGTGCAGGTGCTCAGCCAGAACCACCATAGAATGGGTCCGCTTTCTGAAGATAATACTGCCATAGAGTTCTCACAATACCGCCATAGTGTTCTCACATAATGCCACCATATAGATCACACATAATACCGCCATATACATCACGCACAATACTATCAAATAGATCACACAATACTGTCATACAGTTCTCACATACCACCATATAGATCACAAATAATACCGCCATATAATTCTCACCTAGTACTTCCACATAGATCACACATAATCCCACAATATAGTTCTCATATACCACCGTCATATAGTTTTTACATCATTCCACAACACTGATCAAACATAATATTGCCATATAGATCTCATATAATACCGTCACATAGATCACACAATACTTGGCGGCATAATGTGTGATATTATATATATATATTATAATATCCTGGCATAATGTGTGGTCTTTATGGGAGTATTATGTGATATATATATATATATATATATATATATATATATATATATATATATATATATATATATAGCGGCATTATACGTGATCCATATGGTATTGTGCTGTTCTGGGGAGGTGAGAGACGTATGGTGGAAGGAGCAGGGTGACAGGAGCACAGTATTTCAGGAGAGCAGTGTACTGGTCTGTGGGTGGGAGGGTGTGCTCACACTCACGCGCTCCCAACTGTACTTGCAGCCTTTACTGGCTATTAAAATGGGGGACACCCCCCAAAAAAAGACGTGGGGCCCCTATAATTAATAACCATCAAATATTATGCAGACAGCTGCGGGCTGACATTAATAGCCTAGGAAGGGGCCATGGATACTGTCCCCCCCCCCAGGCTAAAAACATCAGCTCTCAGCCGCCTTTTACATGCGCCTTTTCTGGCGCTTTGCCTGGCAATTTCCACTTGCCCTGTAGCGGTAGCAAGTGGGGTTCATATTTGTGGGGTTAATGTCACCTTCATATTGTCCGGTGACATCAAGCCCACGGCTTAGTAATGGAGAGGCGTCTATAAGGCACTCATCCATTACTAATCCTATAGTTGTATTGTAAATAAAGACTCGGCCAGAATAAAGTCCTTTATTAATCTTTTTTAAACCATACCGAACGCATAATCCTCGACTCCCTCATCTCCCACAACAAAAATAATAAACCACATTGAGGAAAGACACGCGGGGGGGGAGAGGAGTGCATAGGAGAGGATTAGATACTGACTGCTGAGCCGTGTATCTAATCCTGTCCTGTGTGATACCGACGGCTGAGCCGTGTATCTAATCCTGTCCTGTGTGATACCGACTGCTGAGCCGTGTATCTAATCCTGTCCTGTGTGATACCGACTGCTGAGCCGTGTATCTAATCCTGTCCTGTGTGATACTGACTGCTGAGGACACAGTACACGGGACAGGATTAGCTACCCAGGACAGAGGTAGCAGTGGTAGGTGTATACAGAGGCAGGCAGTGGTATACAGAGGCAGGCAGTGGTATACAGAGGCAGGCAGTGGTATACAGAGGCAGGCAGTGGTATACAGAGGCAGGCAGGTAGCAGTGGTATACAGAGGCAGGCAGGTAGCAGTGGTATACAGAGGCAGGCAGTGGTATACAGAGGCAGGCAGTGGTATACAGAGGCAGGCAGTGGTATACAGAGGCAGGTAGCAGTGGTATACAGAGGCAGGTAGCAGTGGTATACAGAGGCAGGTAGCAGTGGTATACAGAGGCAGGTAGCAGTGGTATACAGAGGCAGGTAGCAGTGGTATACAGAGGCAGGTAGCAGTGGTATACAGAGGCAGGCAGTGGTATACAGAGGCAGGCAATGGTATACAGAGGCAGGCAGGTAGCAGTGGTATACAGAGGCAGGCAGTGGTATACAGAGGCAGGCAGTGGTATACAGAGGCAGGCAGTGGTATACAGAGGCAGGCAGGCAGTGGTATACAGAGGCAGGCAGGCAGTGGTATACAGAGGCAGGCAGTGGTATACAGAGGCAGGCAGTGGTATACAGAGGCAGGCAGTGGTATACAGAGGCAGGCAGTGGTATACAGAGGCAGGCAGGTAGCAGTGGTATACAGAGGCAGGCAGGTAGCAGTGGTATACAGAGGCAGGCAGGTAGCAGTGGTATACAGAGGCAGGCAGGTAGCAGTGGTATACAGAGGCAGGCAGGTAGCAGTGGTATACAGAGGCAGGCAGGTAGCAGTGGTATACAGAGGCAGGCAGGTAGCAGTGGTATACAGAGGCAGGCAGTGCTAGGTGCTATATAGGGGCTGGTAGCAGTGGTAGATGCATAAGAAAATAAAAACGCTGTACTTACCTTCTTTCCTCTACCAGGAAGTGCTGAGTCATGTTCAGGGCAGAGCAGTGTGACGATCTCCCTGCTGTGCTCTGAACAGGTCGGCAGTGATTGCAGCCTGTAATGTAATACTAAGTACAGGCTGCAATCACAGCTCCTCGCTGCAGATACTTACCCTGGACCCTCGGCAGCAGCTTCTCCCAGCAGCAGCTTCTGCCATCGCACGCACTGAGCTGTGTGTGCGATGGCAGAGGGAAATAAACAAAATGGCCGCGATCTCCTCTCACAGCTGTGACGTGGCAGCTCAGTGGGCATGGCCAAGTAACAGCTGAGAGGCAGGAGATGCGGTCGGAGTCCGACTGTTGGCTCCTATGTACATGGCTGCCGTAAGTGAGGTGTGCAAGTGTCGTGCCCAGACACTTACACCCACACTAATGAAAATGGCGGCCTCCAGTGGTGAATGTAAAAGTGAATAAATAAAAAAGTATGAAAGAGGTACATTTACTTTTGTATTAAAAATAATTGATTGTATAATCAATAATTATTAATACAAAAACTAAAATCACGGCACCCTCCCTTTAAGTCGTTAGCAGCAGGTGGATTGCATTTCCACCCACGTCTGTTATGGTCACATGGCATCTAACCAGATAAGCTGCCATGTGACGGAAAAAGTACGGGCTCAGAACTAGAGCCCGCACCAAGAGGGGGAGGTGACCTATGACGGATATATATGTCACAGGTCGTTAATGGGTTAATCAACAACCACAAGATGGATTTCTTCACACCAGCGTAACAGCGCCACCATGACAATGACTGTTTATATAGCAAAATCCTAATGACAGGTTCACTTTAAAGAATATCTGTCATCAGATTATTTAATACAAAACTGCATACATTAATGTAATATTAATCTCCGCCCACGTTGCCTGACTGACGTCTCCTCAGTGTCACTCTTCCCTGCTGCAGCAGATATTTAACACTGCTCAGTTAAATCTGCAGATATCAGACAGGCTGTGAAATTAAATCCACAAGTGCTTTCCATCTGTAGCTGGAATCTGTAAATGCTTTTTAATATCTAGATCATGCAGAACTTCTGACCTGTATTTTCAATGTAAGTACAGCAGTCTTGTTAAACCTAAAATAACTACTTCTTAAAACTCCAGTTTGTATTATGAAATCTGATGATAGATCCAATTGTAGGAAACACAGCAGTAAAAATAAATAGTGTATTTCAAAACTTTCCCAAATTCTGCACCTCCCTACATACATCTGGTACCCCACAACTTCTATAGCTACAATAAATTAAAGCACAGTGTTCTTTCTTCAATATACTAACCTTATGCAAATGCAGAGATTAGTTCTGTCTCTGACTTTAGTACTTTGAAATACCTACAATGACTTTCTCATGTGTAATTACCAAGCAATCGCTCAAGTGGAATAGCCACCACCACTGCAGAGAGGAATTCATTAACAGCTCCTGTAAAAGGGTCAGACCCCTTTATAATACAGTGTGAATGAGAGCTATGTTACACAGCTGCAAGTGCATCTTTAGCCTGTCGGCAAAGATTGTTACAGGATGATATTGCAGCCAAATGAATAATTTATACAAAATGATGGGTTTACAGAACTAGAAAAAGTAGCAATTCTTCGCCTTCAAAGAAGTGGACATCCTCCTGCGGATATGATGGCCAGGCTGGTGCATTCTGTTCTGACCACCACGTAGATATCATATGTCCAGAAGAAATACATATAAAAAAGAAAAGATTGTCCTCTGAGGTTAATGGTTCAATGGAGAGATATCTGCAGGTTTGGAGTCCTTGGATTTTGTATATGGACTTTCAGGATTTTCAATCCCTCTTTTCTAAGCCATAAGGAAGATAGATTGAACAATGCAGGTTAGACGGACGTCATTATAGGGGTGTAAGTTGCCCCCTTTTATATCAGACTTCATGGTTCCTCCCCCTCGTCTCATTCTTTCCTTTCGTGTTTATACCATTATTACTTGGAGTGACCTAGCTCCTCTTGTTTGGGTCGCTCTTTTTCAGCAGATACTTCATATGTATCGCCATTCCTACATCCGCCATGGATTTATTTTTCTTTTCAGATTTTGTTGGACTTAATTGAAAATGACTTTTGGCCTGAAAGTTCTATTATTTCTGGACTTGTTGGCTACAGGTCTTGATATACAGTTGTAAATGAGATTTCTTTTAGTACTCAGTAATTGTTATGTTGCTGAATCCTTTGTTACTTGATTGTTCTGAAATTCTTTTAATTAAAAACAAGATTAAACATTAAAAAGAAAAGGTAGTTCAACTACTGCAACTAACATTTTTCAGCAACTTGTTCCGCGAAATATTAAAATAAATTATTAATCCTGTCTACTACCTCCCGGCTTGTAACATTTCACTGTATAATGTCCTAATGTACCAGAACTATATTTAATTTATACAAAAATAGTTTAAAAGCAGAACATTGGCCTGGATATGCTTAGCATGATTTTCCCTGGATTATCTTTTGACATTTTCAATATTGAAATATTTCTGGCAATAAAACACATTACGGTCTGCATTATCTTAAACTATATCTGTCTGGTTTTACCACATAGCAGAGCTACAGTTTACTGCAAACATTAGGAGCAGAACATCAGAACATGAGAGTTAACTTTACCATATGCACATGACAGAAGGAGTTAGTATATGCAAAAGGCAGTGACCTCACTTGGACTCATCCAGCTGCTTCCTGAGACAGCTCATCATACTTTGCTCATTATCAGCCATGGAGAAAGTTTTAAGCATTGTGATTTTATTAAATCATCTGAAAATAATTAAATTCATATTTTATAACTCTTAAAAGCAACATGTATCTTCTATAAAATTATGGAAGTCATTACTTAAGGATCCTGGTTTTCAGTACAGAGTAGCTGGCAAAGGTCCTAGAGACAGCTTACCAGTAGTGGGAAAATCAGCCTTCACATTTTCTAAAAATCTCATTCAGTAATGATTGAGAGGAAGATACATTAATACAGCATTACAGTGTTCCAAATTTTCTTACTTTTATATTTACAACATGCTCTACTACAGATATACTCCAACTCTCTAAAGTGTCACAGACAAGTTTGGACATTGTGACATTCTGCTCACTTTCTGAATCAAAAGATTTATATTCTAATCTTGATCCAAGAAGTATTGTTTCTCCTTGTGGAGAGTGGAGTGACATGTTAAGCATGTCGAGGTGAGGAGACTTAAAGCTGCAATGTTCCTCTGGGAATTATTCAAATTGTCTCTTCAGAGAGGAAGAGGACTAGAACTCTAGTGCCATCTATTGGAAGTAGCAATCCTAACAGTCAATGTCGACCCTTTATTGAGCCTTGTCACATGACTAGTGTTGAGCGATACCGTCCGATACTTGAAAGTATCGGTATCGGAAAGTATCGGCCGATACCAGCAAAGTATCGGATCTAATCCGATACCGATACCCGATACCAATACAAGTCAATGGGACTCAAGTATCGGACGGTATCCCTGATGGTTCCCAGGGTCTGAAGGAGAGGAAACTCTCCTTCAGGCCCTGGGATCCATATTAATGTGTAAAATAAAGAATTAAAATAAAAAATATTGCTATACTCACTTCTCCGACGCAGTCTGGACCTCACCGAGGGAACCGGCAGCGTTCTTTGCTTAAAATGCGTGCGTTTACTTCCTTCCGTGACGTCACGGCTTGTGATTGGTCGCGTGCCGCCCATGTGGCCGCGACGCGACCAATCACAGCAAGCCGTGACGTAATTTTCAGGTCCTCAATGCCTAATTCTAGGCATTCAGGATTTTAAAATAACGTTCCGGCTTGTGATTGGTCGCGTCGCGGTCACATGGGCGACGTGACCAATCACAAGCCGTGACGTCACGGGAGGCAGGAAACGCGCGCATTTTAAAATTACGTCACGGCTTGTGATTGGTTGCGTGCAGCCCATGTGACCGCGACGCGACCAATCACAGCAAGCCATGACGTAATTTTCAGGTCCTGAATGCAGAATTAGGCCTCCCGTGACGTCACGGCTTGTGATTGGTCGCGTCACCCATGTGACCGCGACGCGACCAATCACAAGCCGGAACGTAATTTTAATTAGAATTAGGCATTGAGGACCTGAAAATTACGTCACGGCTTGCTGTGATTGGTCGCGTCGCGGCCACATGGGCGGCACGCGACCAATCACAAGCCGTGACGTCACGGAAGGAAGTAAATGCGCGCATTTTAAGCAAAGAACGCTGCCGGTTCCCTCGGTGAGGTCCAGGCTGCGTCGGAGAGGTGAGTATAGCAATATTTTTTATTTTAATTCTTTATTTTACACATTAATGTTGTTTCGATACCGATACCCGATACCACAAAAGTATCGGATCTCGGTATCGGAATTCCGATACCCGCAAGTATCGGCCGATACCCGATACTTGCGGTATCGGAATGCTCAACACTACACATGACTTAGGATAAGAGCCCAACTAGATCTCAATTTGCAGTCAAGTGAGGGATCTGATTTGCCTAGCAATACTATGAGCAGCTTTCAATAAAAATTTGCTTGGTCTTCCAGAACTTATCTTGATCTCCACTGTTCCTGCCATTTCTTAATTACATTTCGAACAAAGGAAAGGGCAACTTGAAAATGCTTTACTACCTTCTCATAGCCTTCTCCTGATTTGTTGGCCTCCACCATTTTCATTTTCAGAGTGCTAGGCAGCTAGTTACAAGAACCCATGGCTGCTGTTTACGGCACAAGGTTAGAGAAAGTTGTTTTTTATAAAGCTAGGAAAGTTGTACTGCCTGGCTTTACTTAACGATGATAGTGAACAAGTCATAACCCTAATAGGCTGACTAAGGTCTGAAACCTTGGTCAAAGTTATCTGAACACACAAATTTCCAAGGGGAGCAAACTTTTCCATCGGCCCATTTTCCTTTTGTAATTTTAAAAATGTAAAAGATAAAAATATATATTTTTTTGCCTAAAATACAAAGGAAATGTGTCATCTTTAACTTCAACTTGCTTAACTGTTCACAATAACAGATTTTGAAGGAGGGGTGCCCAACCTTTTGCATGCCACTGTAAAAGGCATCAAGGCATGGACATTGAACTGAGCAAAAGGACACAATCAGAGCATGCAATAGGGAAGGAGCAATAGCATGCAATAGGGAAGGAGTTACATTTTATACAATATAATTGTAGTCAACTAAATCAATTGACACATACAAAATTTGCTGTCTAAATATTAACTCTTTATTACTTTCTTATCAGTGATCTTCATAACATGCATTAATATGTTTGTAATCAATATAAAAAGTACTGTGATGCAGCGGTAGGACCATACACAGTGAAACGGCAGTGACCCAAACAAGTTCAAACAAAATGTTCCTTTATTGTGTTACTTCACACAGTCTATACATTATACGGCTTCTTCATACAGACCGTTAGTAATACATGGCTATATGATGCAGTCAATAAACAGGCCGAACTTCCATCTGTCCAGATTCCCTGGGTGACCACACGCCGGTATCAAGTCTCTGTACTCACTCAGTGCATTGCACTCTTTATCCTCCGGATTACAGCTGGGTAAACACAAGACAGCCCAAGACACAGGGAGTCAGTCTCTTTGGTTCCTTCTGCCTCTGTGCTGCTCCACACAGAGAGAGTTATGCAGACAACTGCACTGTCTGCTTCCAAGCGCAACACTGACACACCTCCCCCTCTACTCCAGGGCTTTTAATCAGTCACTGCTTCACTATTCTAATTACAGCCACACCTGTGTCTGCAGTACTCTCTCATGACCTCACTACACTTTCATGCACATTCTGGAGAGCACATACAGCGCCCCCTAGCTGTAACAGGGGTCACTGCCTCACAGTACATAATCAATTCACACACTATACAGAGGATCAAAAATGTTTCTAATGATTGAAGAAAATAATTTGCAAGAGTAATTAAAAAATGGACTTCCATACCCATGTCTATATATACATAAGGACATAAACTTGTAGATTGTGAGCCCTCACGGGCAGGGTCCTCTCTCCTGTACCAGCTGTGACTTGTATTGTTCAAGATTATTGTACTTGTTTTCATTATGTATTCCCCTCCTCACATGTAAAGCGCCATGGAATAAATGGCACTATAATAATAAATAATAATAATAATAATAAAGTCAAAAATAGTTTACAAACAATAATGTCTATGGATATATCTGGACAGTTAGGCCCAGAAATTTTTGGACAGTAAAACAAGTTGTGGCATTTTAGCTGTTTACCAAAACAAATTTAAGATACAGTTTGTAACGGGGTCTACCGTGCTGGAGTACCTCTTTCAGTACCACCCCGTGTTTCAGGAGGTCCACTCTGCTTTGGCTGGAGTCTGAATGAAGGACGCTGGCTGGAATTGCTTGGTTAAATGGACGCATATAAAAGATTACTGCTTCTCCACGTATTTCCAGTGTGACAACGCTTTACTCACAGGACACAGAATATATCACACAGACACAGAGGGCAGGCCAATTGAAAAATGGCAGGCCAGACATACATTACAATAGCCGGAGGTGGCCGGAGCCTGCCGATATTTACTGTGGGAATTACAAAGGTGGGGGAGGTCAGAAGGGGGATATCTTGTCCCCTCTGCCCAGGGGCGCAGCCTGTGGGCTGATGCATTAGGGACATGCATCTCACATGGAACCTATTATACATACATATAACTGCACAACATATTCTGGGTACTGGGGGGTTCTGTAACACGGCTCCCCTTTTCAGCAACGCGATCGGCATACACAGTCTGATCCTTAACAGATCGGTTTGGGGATGACCGAAGTTTATGGGGTTGGTACAAGTTCTGTTTGTCGACTTAGTCCATCGGCGTTACCGTTTTGTTTGCCGGGTTTGTAGTGGATGGTGAAGTCCAGAGGTTGTAGGGCTAAACTCCACCGCAGTAATCTGGCGTTGTCTCTGGAGACCCGATTAAGCCAGACTAGGGGATTATGGTCCATTTGGAGGGAAAACTGTCGTCCATACAAATATGGTTGCAACTTTTTGAGTGCCCATACTACCACCAGGCACTCCTTCTCGATGGCCGCATAGCTTACTTCACGGGGCAGTAGTTTCTGACTCAGGTAAGCTACCCAGTGTTCTTGGCCATCCGGCCCGACTTGGCTCAGTACTGCCCCCAATCCAAACACAGAAGCATCTGTGTGAACAAGGAAACGTTTAGTTGGATCGGGTGCGGCCAATACAGGGGTATTGGTGAGGGCGTCCTTTAGCTGGCGGAAGGCTTCCTCACACTCTGGGGTCCAGGTTACCTGGCGGGGTTGGTTCAGATCAGTGAGGGGCTTAGCTACACTGCTGTAATTGGGAATGAATTTCCTGTAATACCCTGCTGTCCCTAGAAACCCCATGACCTGGGTTTTAGTGTGTGGGGTGGGCCATTTGGCTATGGCCTCAATCTTGGCTGGTTCGGGTCACTTTTCCCACTTCCCACCCAATGCCCTAAATACTGAACCTCTGCTTTGCCCACGTGACACTTGTTTGGGTTCAGGGTGATTCCGGCCTTGTGGATCCTGTCCAATACTGTCTCTAGGTGGTTTAGATGCTCTTCCCATGTCACACTGTAGATGGCGATGTCATCCAGGTAGGCACAAGCATAGTCCTGGAGATCATCCAGAAGCTGGTCAGCCAACCTCTGGAAGGTCGCCGGGGCATTCTTCATCCTGAATGGCATAACTCGAAACTGGAATAAGCCGAGCGGGGTGACAAATGCCGACTTCGGAATAGCATCAGGACTAAGGGAAATCTGCCAGTAGCCTTTGCATAGATCGATGGTGGTCAAATACTTTGCCCCGCCAGCCGGTCTAACAACTCATCCACACGCGGCATGGGATACGCATCCGTCACCGTTTTCTTATTGAGCTTACGATAGTCTACACAAAACCGTGTAGTCCCATCCTTCTTGGGCACTAACACTATGGGGGATGCCCAGGGACTATCTGACTCTTCAATGACCCCTAAACGCAACATCTCTTGTATCTCTTGTCGCATCCCTTCTTGTACAGACTCAGGGACGCAGAAGGGGGGTTGTCGCAGGGGGGTCTGTTCCTGGGTCTCAACCTTGTGTTGTGCCAGGCGAGTGTACCCTGGTCTCCCTGAAAACATCCTCTGTCACTGCCTCAACAACGCCTCCGCCTGCTGTCTATCCCGGGGACCTAGGTCTTCACCCAAGTGTACCTGGTCCCATGTTTTGGACTGAGTCCTTTCCCCTAAGACATCAGACAAGGGAAGTCTGGCTAAATCCTCTGCTTCAGGTGCACAGATGGCCACTACCTCTTCAGGGCGCTCCCGGTAGGGCTTCAGCATATGGGGTCGTCACAATCAGCGACATTATAGGTAGTGTCGGCTATTTTCCCCACTACCTGGTAGGGCCTCTGCCATGCAGCTTGGAAACTTGTTCTGCCTAGTGGGCTCTAACACCAGGACCTTCTGTCCTATTTCCAAGGTGCGTTCTCTGGCCCTATGATCGTACCATACGCACTGGCGCCGCTGGGCCACCTGCATGTTCCCACATACAGCCTGGGTCAGCTCCTGTAGGCGGTCCCAGAATTCCAGCACATAGGGTACAATATGTACCCCTTCTATGATGCCCTCCCCTTTCCAGTGTTCTAGCACTAAGTCTAGGGGTCCCCTTACCTGCCTCCCGTATACCAGCTCGAATGGGGAGAACCCTGTGGATTCTTGGGGCACCTCCCAATAGCCAAACTGGAGGTGTGGTAAGGATTTCTCCCAGTCCCTGTAGGTCCTGGTAAAAGTCCCAATGAGTTGTTTTAACGTCCCGTTAAAGTGTTCACACAAGCCATTGGTTTGCGGGTGGTACGGGGTGCTTTTAATGGACTTTACACCGCACAGCTTCCACAGTTTGCATGGAAGCAGGGACTCCTCTACCGGATCACAGAGCAGCACCACACAGGGACGAGCCCCACTATAAAACGACAGCTGGTAGTTCCCAAGAAGTATAGGCATGGGCTTAAGGTGCAGACTCAACTCTCAACTTTAAGTTGAGGGTATTCACATCCTAATTGAAGTAAGGGTTTAAGAATTACAGCTCTTTAATATGTACAGTAGCTGACTATTTTTAAAGGCACCAAAAGTAATTAGGCAATTATATCAAAACATCTTTGATGGGCTGTATGGGCTATTTACTCATTAATCCATCATTGTTTAAGCAGGTAAAAGGTCTGGAGCCTATTCCTGTCGTGGCAATTGCATTTGGAAGCTGTTGATGGGAACCCACAACATGTGGTCAAAGGAGCTCTCAATGGAAGAGAAATAGACCATTAGGACTAAAAAACAAGAAGAAATCCACCAGACAGAAAACAGAAATGTAATTAGAGGACAAATCAACACTTGGGCACAATCTGCAAAAAAAGTGCATTGATGACCCTGGGAAGTCAGAAAGGCTGGACCCACAGAAGACAAGAGTGGTGGATAATTGCAGAAATCTTTCCATAGTGAAGAAAAAATTCTTCACCGCATCCACCCAAGTGAATGAAGTAGATGTTTTAGTAACAAAGTCTATCATATAGGGAAGACTTCATGAGCGCAAATACAGAGGGTTGACTACAATGTGCAGACCATTAGTCAGCTTTAAAACTATAAAAGCAGATTAGACTCTGCCAAAAAACATCTAACAATGCCATTCCAGTTGTGGAAAAGCATGGTTGAGGCAATGTAATGGCATTAGCATGCATGGCTTCCAATAGCACTGAGTCACTAGTTTTTATTGATTATTTGACTGAAATCAGAAGCAGTTGGAAGAATTCTGAAGTGTAGAGGGCTATACTTTCTGCTTAGATTCAATAAAGTTGCAGCATGGTTGATTGGAAAGCGCTTCATAGTCCATTGAGCCAAAACATACTGCAAAAGCAACCCAGTAGTTTTTTAAGGCAAAGACAAGGAATATTCTGCAATGGCCGAGTCAATCACCAGATCTCAACCCCATTGAGCATGCATTTCACATGCTTAAGACAAAACGTAAGGCAGAAAGACCCACAAAGAAGCAACTGAAGTCAGATGCAAAGGCCTGGCGAAGTACCACAAAGGAGGAAACCCATCATCTGGTGATTTCCATGGCTGACTTCAGGCAGTCATTGCCTGCAAAGAATTATCTACAAAGAAATAAAAAAATGAGCATTTTATTTATGGTAAAGTTTATTTGCCCCATTACTTTTGAGCCCCGGAAAAGAGGAGGCTTTGTAAAAAAATAGTTGCAATTTCTAATCATTATACAGGATATTTTTGTTCAACTCCTTTAACTAAACTTGAAAGTCTACACTTCAACTACATCTGTTATTTAATTTTAAATAAAAAATATTGCCATGCAGAGCCCAAATCACAAAGATTCAGTCACTGCTCAGATATTTCTGAACCTAACTGTATTCTAAGAAAATTATGTTGAAATAATGTATCACGTGGCTTTTTCAAATATGCATGTTTCTCCATTATAAGAATTTTAAGACACACATACTTGGAACCTGGACCAATTTCCTTGTCTGGCACCATTTTCCTAACAAATGTGGCATTGTTTTGTTAATATAGAGCAGTGGAACAACAATAAAAAGTTTTTTTCTTTTACAAAGTATGTTGAGTCAACTAAAAACAAATGTGCTACTTATAAATTAAGTGGGATAAGTTTAGACTGCAAAGGAGAGCTGCTAGGAGGAATTCGAGACTAGTTATTCTGAGTAACAAGAGAAAGACAGCTGCTGTTAGGACAAATACAGCAGAAAAAGAGACAGAGATTATAGGGTAGTTTACAATGACAAATCGTTCACAGATCATGGCTGGAACATTATGTTCAAGTTAAACGTGAGGGCTTCAGACTCTTGTAACTGTATTAATGTAAGAATCTTTGATAAGAAAATGCAGGTTTGTGAATTTTTTAAAATTACACATTTGTGGACAGAATCTCCCCCAAAAATAAAGTTTTCTTTCAAATAATGCAAATGTCATTCATAATCTCCTTTCCCACCTAGCAGACATTTACTAACACTATGGCTGTACAGTATTGTCCCAGTTTAGTGACAAAAACTGAACCCATTTCATGAACAGCTAGTGTAATCAGTAAAATATAGTTGAGACCATGCTGAAGCAGCCATAATCACAGTTAACTCTAATCTAAGCTGTGTAATCCCTTAAATGCTGGGGACAAACTGAGTGGTGTCTGAGTGATTGGACAGAAAGAGGGAATTCCCATTATCAAACTCCCCGCTCCCTTGTGAGGTAATGATGGGGTGCCAATGGGCAGCTATAGCAGTTCACATATAGTGTCCAGTTCTCATGATCATCTTAATTTTCCAGTTCTAGTAATTCAGCTCCACCTACATAGTCTATGTGCCCACGATCATGATATAGCAGGGTTTTTGGCGTAGCATATTTTTGCTGCATCCAAAATGCTGTTTTAATCACACAGAGGTAAATCCGCATCTGTTCATTGAACTATGCAGATTTACTGCATCTAATGAATGGCTATAGGTGAGACTAAAGGCCCCGTCTCACTAAGCGATTTACCAACGATCACGACCAGCGATACGACCTGGCCGTGATCGTTGGTAAGTCGCTGTGTGGTCGCTGGGGAGCTGTCACACAGACCGCTCTCCAGCGACCAACGATCAGGGGAACGACTTCGGCATCGTTGAAACTGTCTTCAACGATGCCGAAGTCCCCCTGCAGCACCCGGGTAACCAGGGTAAACATCGGGTTACTAAGCGCAGGGCCGCGCTTAGTAACCCGATGTTTACCCTGGTTACCAAAAAAAACAAACAGTACATACTCGCCTTTCGGTGTCCAGGTCCCTTGCCGTCTGCTTCCTGCTCTGACTGAGCCGCCGTACAGTGAGAGCAGAGCGCAGCGGTGACGTCACTGCTGTGCTCTCACTTCTCACTGTACGGTCGGCAGTCAGTCAGAGCAGGAAGCAGACGGCAAGGGACCTGACGGACATCAGAAGGCGAGTATGTACTGTTTGTTTTTTTTTACGTTTACGCTGGTAACCAGGGTAAACATCGGGTTACTAAGTGCGGCCCTGCGCTTAGTAACCCGATGTTTACCCTGGTTACCAGTGAAGACATCGCTGGATCGGTGTCACACACACCGATTCAGCGATGTCAGCGGGGCCTCAACGACCAAAAAAAGGTCCAGGCCATTCCGACACGACCAGCGATCTCACAGCAGGGGCCTGATCGCTGGTACGTGTCACACATAGCGAGATCGCTACTGAGGTCGCTGTTGCGTCACAAAACTTGTGACTCAGCAGCGATCTCGCTAGCGATCTCGCTATGTGAGACGGGGCCTTAAGCAGCGGGTGCTAGATAATTGACATGCTGTACAATGCAGAAGATTGCATCAGCCACTGAAGGCTGCGTAACTGCACAGGCTTCCTTAAAATGACTTTCAGCTATTGCATCACATGGTGTAGTGCAGCCAATCACAAGAGATTATCATAGCCTTTATAAAAGCCTAGGAAGGGAATGAGGCAGTCATTTTAATGAGTAGAACAGTATTTCAGAGCTCAGCAATATAGATATAAAGAGAAAACTCTGAAATATCGGCATCTAGTGCCCTGATGTATGTGTTGGCTTTTTAGAAACTTACATTCTACATACCTAATATTTCTCAGCATGTTTGGATAGAGGTTGAATTTTGCTACAAAAAAATTATATATATATACATTTATACAGTTGCTCTCATAAGTTTACATACTCCAGCATAATTTTTGCTTTCTTGGCCTTTTTTTAGAGAATACGAATGATAACACCAAGACTTTTTCTCCACTCATGGTTAGTGGTTTGTTGTGAATTCTGCTCTTGGGCTCCCTCCGGTGGTTGTTGGTGGTAGTGCAGTTGTCTTGGGGTTGTAATCCGGGCAGGTGTGTCTGCTGATTGCAGATCTATTAGGTATTTAGGTGTGCAGGATCCATGAGTCCATGCCAGTTGTCCATTGTACTTGGAGGGATTGCATCTCTCTCTGGCTCCTCATGCCCTGCTGCCAATTCATCTAAGATAAGTGTCAGGTTTTTTTTTTGTCTCTGTGCACACATGCAGTATGCTTTGCAATTCAGTGCAATTCATTGTGTTTCTGTCCAGCTTAGACTTTGTTTGGATTTTTCAGTCATGCTGGATTCTCAGGAGATGCAGATTTACTTTCTATGTCTTTAGTTAGATGTAGAACATTTGTATTATCTGCTGTGGATATTTTTAGGATTTTAATACTGACCGCTTAGAATTCTGTCCTATCCTTTTCTATTTAGCTAGAAGTGCATCTTTTGCTAAATCCTGTTTTTCTGCCTGCGTGTGTTTTTCCTCTTATACTCACAGTCAATATTTGTGGGGGGCTGCCTATCCTTTGGGGTTCTGCTCTAAGGCAAGATAGAATTCCCATTTCTATCTATAGGGGTATTTAGTCCTCCGGCTGTGTCGAGGTGTCTAGGACGTGTTAGGTACATCCCACTGCTACTTCTAGTTGCGGTGTTAGTTTAGGGTTTGCGGTCAGTACAGGTACCACCTACTCCTGAGAAAGTCTCTCATGCGGCTCCAAGGTCACCGGATCATAACAGTACAACTGGCCAACAATGAGTTAAATGCATTTTAGAAGAAAGGAAGAGCCATTTTTTTTCTGTAGCCTGCTTTGTCTTTTCTTCCCTCTTTTCCTCTGGGTGACTGAGGAGTCTTGTGCTAGCATGGATGTTCAGGGATTAGTTTCTCTTATAGACCAGCTTGCTGCTAAGGTACAGGGTATTTCGGATTATATTGTTCAGACTCCACTTTTAGAACCTAGGATTCCTACTCCTGATTTGTTTTTTGGGGACAGGTCCAAATTTTTGAGTTTTAAAAACAATTGTAAACTGTTTTTTGCTCTGAAGCCTCGTTCCTCTGGTGATCCTATTCAGCAGGTTAAAATTGTCATCTCCCTGCTGCGTGGCGACTCTCAAGATTGGGCATTTTCCCTGGAATCTGGGAATCCAGCCTTGCTTAATGTAGATGCCTTTTTTCAGGCTCTAGGATTATTATATGATGAACCAAATTCTGTGGATCAAGCGGGGAAGACCTTGTTGGCCCTGTCTCAGGGTCAAGAAGCGGCAGAATTGTATTGTCAGAAATTTAGAAAATGGTCTGTGCTGACTAAATGGAATGGGGATGCTTTGGCGGCAATTTTAAGAAAGGGTCTTTCTGAATCTGTTAAAGATGTGATGGTGGGGTTTCCCACGCCTGTTGGTCTGAGTGATTCTATGTCTCTGGCCATTCAGATTGATCGGCGCTTGCGGGAGCGCAGAACTGTGCGCGCTGTGGCGTTGTCCTCAGAGCAGATGCCTGAGCCTATGCAGTGTGATAGGATTCTGTCTAGAACGGAACAACAAGGATTCAGACATCAGAATAGGTTGTGTTTTTATTGTGGCAATGCTTCTCATGTCATTTCAGTCTGCCCAAAGCGTACAAAGAGAATCGCTAGTTTAGTTACCATCGGAACTGTACAACCTAAATTTCTGTTATCTGTGACCTTGATCTGCTCATTTTCGTCATTTTCTGTCATGGCGTTTGTGGATTCAGACGCCGCTTTGAACTTAATGGACTTTGAATTTGCCAGGCATTGTGGTTTCCCCTTGCAGTCTTTGCAGAACCCTATTCCTTTAAGGGGCATTGATGCTACACCTTTGGCTAAAAATAAACCCCTGTTTTGGACACAGGTGACCATGTGCATGGCGCCAGCCCATCAGGATGATTGTCATTTTCTGGTATTGCATAATTTGCAAGATGCTATTGTGCCGGGTTTTCCATGGTTGCAGATACATAATCCTGTGTTGGATTGGAAGTCTATGTCTGTGACTAGTTGGGGTTGTCAGAGGGTTCATAATGACGTTCCTGTGATGTCAATCTCCTCTTCCTCCTCTTCTGAAGTTCCACAGTTTTTGTCTGATTTTCAGGATGTATTCGATGAGCTCAAGTCCAGTTCCCTTCCACCGCATAGGGACTGTGATTGTGCTATTGACTTGATTCCTGGCTGTAAGTTTCCTAAGGGCCGACTTTTCAATCTGTCTGTGCCGGGACATACCGCCATGTGGAGTTATGTTAAGGAGTATTTGGAGAAAGGGCATATTCGGCCATCTTCTTCACCGTTGGGAGCGGGATTTTTTTTTGTTGCTAAGAAGGATGGCTCCTTGAGACCCTGTATTGATTATTGCCTCTTGAATAAGATCACGGTCAAGTTTCAATACCCTTTACCTTTGCTTTCCGATTTGTTTGCCAGGATTAAGGGGGCTAGTTGGTTTACTAAAATTGACCTTCGGGGGGCATATAATCTTGTTCGTATTAAGCAGGGTGACGAATGGAAAACTGCGTTTAATACGCCCGAAGGCCATTTTGAATACCTTGTGATGCCATTCGGGCTCTCTAATGCTCCATCTGTTTTTCAGTCCTTCATGCATGATATCTTCCGGAATTATCTTGATAAATTCATAATTGTATATTTGGATGACATCTTAATTTTTTCCGATGATTGGGAGTCTCATGTGAAACAGGTCAGGATGGTATTTCAGATCCTTCGTGATAATACTTTGTTTGTGAAGGGGTCTAAGTGTCTCTTTGGAGTGCAGAAGGTTTCTTTTTTGGGCTTTATTTTTTCTCCCTCATCTATAGAGATGGATCCAGTTAAGGTTCAGGCCATTCATGATTGGATTCAACCCACATCTGTGAAGAGCCTTCAGAAATTTTTGGGCTTTGCTAATTTTTATCGCCGTTTCATTGCTAACTTCTCCAGTGTGGTTAAACCCCTGACCGATTTGACGAAGAAAGGCGCTGATGTAACGAATTGGTCCCCTGTGGCTGTCTCTGCCTTTCAGGAGCTTAAACGCTGATTTACTTCTGCCCCGGTGTTGCGTCAGCCAGATGTTTCTCTTCCGTTTCAGGTTGAGGTTGACGCTTCTGAGATTGGGGCAGGGGCCGTTTTGTCTCAGAGGAATTCTGATGGTTCCTTGATGAAACCGTGTGCCTTCTTTTCCCGTAAGTTTTCACCTGCTGAACGCAATTATAATGTCGGCAATCAGGAGTTGTTGGCTATGAAGTGGGCGTTTGAGGAATGGCGACATTGGCTTGAGGGAGCCAAGCACCGTATTGTTGTCTTGACCGATCATAAAAATCTGATTTACCTCGAATCTGCCAAGCGGCTGAATCCTAGACAGGCTCGATGGTCCCTGTTTTTCTCCCGATTTGATTTTGTGGTCTCGTATCTTCCGGGTTCTAAGAATGTTAAGGCTGATGCCCTCTCTAGGAGTTTTTTGCCGGATTCTCCTGAGGTATTGGAGTCGGTCGGCATTCTGAAGGAAGGGGTGGTCCTTTCTGCCATTTCCCCTGATTTGCGACAGGTTCTGCGGGAATTTCAGGCTGACAAACCTGACCGCTGTCCTGTGGGGAAACTGTTTGTTCCTGATAGATGGACTAGTAGAGTGATTTCTGATATTCACTGTTCTGTGTTGGCTGGTCATCCTGGTATTTTTGGTACCAGAGATTTGGTTGGTAGGTCCTTTTGGTGGCCTTCTTTGTCGCGTGATGTGCATTCTTTTGTGCAGTCCTGTGGGACTTGTGCGCGGGCCAAGCCTTGTTGTTCCCGTGCTAGTGGGTTGCTTTTGCCTTTGCCGGTCCCTGAGAGGCCCTGGACGCATATTTCTATGGATTTTATTTCAGATCTTCCGGTTTCCCAGAGGATGTCGGTTATCTGGGTGGTTTGTGACCGGTTTTCTAAGATGGTTCATTTGGTGCCTTTGCCTAAATTGCCTTCCTCTTCTGATTTGGTTCCGTTGTTTTTTCAGCATGTGGTTCGTTTGCATGGTATTCCGGAGAACATTGTGTCCGACAGAGGTTCCCAGTTTGTTTCTAGGTTTTGGCGGGCCTTTTGTGCTAGGCTGGGCATTGATTTGTCTTTTTCTTCCGCATTTCATCCTCAGACAAATGGCCAGACCGAGCGAACTAATCAGACTTTGGAGACTTATTTGAGATGCTTTGTGTCTGCTGATCAGAATGATTGGGTGGCTTTCTTGCCATTGGCCGAGTTTGCCCTTAATAATCGGGCTAGTTCGGCTACCTTGGTTTCGCCCTTCTTTTGTAATTTTGGTTTTCATCCTCGTTTTTCTTCGGGGCAAGTTGAACCTTCTGATTGTCCTGGTGTGGATTCTGTGGTTGACAGGTTGCAGCAGATTTGGGCTCATGTGGTGGACAATTTGGTGTTGTCTCAGGAAGAGGCTCAGCGTTTTGCTAACCGTCGTCTGTGTGTTGGTTCCCGGCTTCGGGTTGGGGATTTGGTCTGGTTGTCTTCCCGTCATGTTCCTATGAAGGTTTCTTCCCCTAAGTTTAAGCCTCGGTTTATTGGTCCTTATAGGATTTCTGAGATTATCAATCCGGTGTCTTTTCGTTTGGCCCTTCCGGCCTCTTTTGCCATCCATAATGTTTTCCATAGATCTTTATTGCGGAAATATGTGGTGCCCGTTGTTCCCTCGGTTGATCCTCCTGCTCCTGTGTTGGTTGATGGGGAGTTGGAGTATGTGGTTGAGAAGATTTTGGATTCTCGCTTTTTGAGGCGGAGGCTTCAGTACCTTGTCAAATGGAAGGGTTATAGCCAGGAGGATAATTCTTGGGTCTTTGCCTCTGATGTCCATGCTGCTGATTTGGTCCATGCCTTTCATCTGGCTCGTCCTGATCGGCCTAGGGGCTCTGGTGAGGGTTCGGTGACCCCTCTTCAAGGGGGGGGTACTGTTGTGAATTCTGCTCTTGGGCTCCCTCCGGTGGTTGTTGGTGGTAGTGCAGTTGTCTTGGGGTTGTAATCCGGGCAGGTGTTTCTGCTGATTGCAGATTAGGTATTTAGGTGTGCAGGATCCATGTGTCCATGCCAGTTGTCCATTGTACTTGGAGGTATTGCATCTCTCTCTGGCTCCTCATGCCCTGCTGCCAATTCATCTAAGATAAGTGTCTGGTTTTTTTTGTCTCTGTGCACACATGCAGTGTGCTTTGCAATTCAGTGCAATTCATTGTGTTTCTGTCCAGCTTAGACTTTGTTTGGATTTTTCAGTCATGCTGGATTCTCAGGAGATGCAGATTTACTTTCTATGTCTTTAGTTAGATGTAGAATATTTGTATTATCTGCTGTGGATATTTTTAGGATTGTAATACTGACCGCTTAGAATTCTATCCTATCCTTTTCTATTTAGCTAGAAGTGCCTCTTTTGCTAAATCCTGTTTTTCTGCCTGCGTGTGTCTTTCCTCTTATACTCACAGTCAATATTTGTGGGGGGCTGCCTATCCTTTGGGGTTCTGCTCTGAGGCAAGATAGAATTCCCATTTCCATCTATAGGGGTATTTAGTCCTCCGGCTGTGTCGAGGTGTCTAGGACGTGTTAGGTACATCCCACGGCTACTTCTAGTTGCAGTGTTAGTTTAGGGTTTGCGGTCAGTACAGGTACCACCTACTCCTGAGAAAGTCTCTCATGCGGCTCCAAGGTCACCGGAACATAACAGTGGTTGGGTGAATGTTATCATCCTAGTGGCAAGGATCGCAAGTAGGACTAGCTAAGTAACTAAACAGACTACAAACTCTGGGGAAGTGGTAACTGAATTGACCGCAACCTGATCCTATCCGCAAACAACTATAGGTAGCCGTGGAACGTAACCTGAAAATCCTAGACGTCTCTTCACGGCCTGAGAAACTGACTATTCCTAGAGGGAACGAAAGTCCTCACTTGCCTCAGTGAAATGACCTCAAAGATATAGAATAGCCCCCCACAAATATTAACGGTGAGTTAAGGGGAAAGCACAAACGCAGAGATGAAATTAGATTTAGCAAATGAGGCCCGCTAACACTAGAAAGCAGAAAATAGAAAGGGAACTGTGCGGTCAATTAAAAACCCTATTCAAAATATCCACGCAGAGATTGCTCGAGCCCCCGCACCAACTAACGGTGCGGGGGAAGCAACTCTGTACCCCAGAGCAAACCAGCAGCAAGAAATCACATATTAGCAAGCTGGACTAAACTCATCATACACAGAAATCATATTGCAGACTGATGAGCAAAAAATAATTAAACAGAACTTAGCTTCTCCTGAAGAGACTGAAACCGAAGATAATCAGGAGTAATCAGAATAGCACTGAATACATTGACAGCCGGCAACCAGTGGAAGTGAAACAGAGCTAAATAGGAAACTCCCAAGTGAATAACGAGGCAGCTGATCAGCCACAGACCCGCAGGATAACAAACAAAGCCACCAGGGGGAGCCCAAAACAAAAGTCACACAATACCACCTGTGACCACAAGAGGGAGCCTGAAAACAGAGTTCACAACAGTACCCCCCCTTGAGGAGGGGTCACCGAACCCTCATCAAAACCCCAGGGCGATCAGGGTGAGCCACATGGAAGGCACGAACCAAATCGGCTGCATGAACATCAGAGGCGACAACCCAGGAATTATCCTCCTGACCATAGCCCTTCCATTTAACCAAATACTGAAGCCTCCGTCTAGAAATACGAGAATCCAAGATCTTCTCCACCACGTATTCCAATTCTCCTTCAACCAGCACAGGTGCAGGAGGCTCAACCGGAGGACCCACATGCACCACATACCTCCGCAACAACGACCGATGAAACACATTATGAATAGCAAACGATGCTGGGAGGTCCAAACGAAATGACACAGGGTTAAGGACTTCCAAAATCTTATAAGGACCGATAAACCGAGGCTTGAACTTAGGAGAGGAGACCTTCATAGGAACAAAGTGAGAAGATAACCACACCAAGTCCCCAACGCGAAGTCGGGGACCCACACAGCGACGGCGGTTGGCAAAGCGCTGAGCCTTCTCTTGTGACAGCTTCAAATTGTCCACAACATGATTCCAAATCTGATGCAACCTATCCACCACAACATCCACTCCAGGACAGTCAGAAGGCTCCACCTGACCCGAGGAAAAATGAGGATGAAACCCCGAATTACAAAAAAAAGGAGAAACCAAAGTAGCAGAACTAGCCCGATTATTAAGGGCAAACTCGGCCAATGGCAAAAAAGTCACCCAGTCGTCCTGATCAGCAGAAACAAAACATCTCAAATAGGTTTCCAAGGTCTGATTAGTTCGCTCGGTTTGGCCATTCGTCTGAGGATGGAAGGCCGACGAAAAAGACAAATCAATGCCCATCTTAGCGCAAAAGGTCCGCCAAAATCTAGACACTAACTGGGATCCTCTGTCAGAAACAATATTTTCAGGGATCCCATGCAAACGAACCACGTTTTGAAAAAACAGCGGAACCAACTCGGAGGAGGAAGGCAACTTAGGCAAGGGCACCAAATGGACCATCTTAGAAAAACGATCACACACCACCCAGATGACAGACATTCTCTGAGAGACAGGGAGATCCGAAATAAAATCCATGGAAATGTGCGTCCAAGGCCTCTTCGGGACAGGCAAAGGTAACAGCAAACCACTGGCACGAGAACAGCAAGGCGTAGCCCGAGCACAAATTCCACAAGACTGCACAAAGGAACGCACATCCCGCGACAAGGAAGGCCACCAAAAGGACCTGGCCACCAAATCTCTGGTACCAAATATTCCAGGATGGCCCGCCAACACCAAAGAATGAACCTCGGAAATAACTCTGCTGGTCCATCTATCCGGGACAAACAGTCTCTCCGGTGGACAACGGTCAGGTCTATCTGCCTGAAACTCCTGCAGCACTCGTCGCAAATCTGGGGAGATGGCAGACAAAATCACCCCTTCTCTGAGAATACCAGCCGGCTCTGAATCTCCAGGAGAGTCAGGCACAAAACTCCTAGAAAGAGCATCAGCCTTTACATTCTTCGAACCAGGCAGGTACGAGACCACGAAATCAAAACGAGAGAAAAACAACGACCAACGAGCCTGTCTAGGATTCAGCAGCTTGGCCGACTCGAGATAAATCAGATTCTTGTGATCAGTCAAGACCACCACACAATGCTTAGCTCCCTCGAGCCAATGTCGCCACTCCTCAAATGCCCACTTCATAGCCAACAACTCCTGATTACCGACATCATAATTCCGCTCGGCAGGCGAAAACTTTCTTGAAAAGAAAGCACATGGCTTCATCACAGAGCCATCAGCGCTTCTCTGCGACAAAACAGCCCCCGCTCCAATCTCGGAAGCATCAACCTCGACCTGGAAAGGAAGAGAGACATCTGGCTGACATAAGACCGGAGCCGAAGAAAACCGGCGCTTCAGCTCCCGAAAGGCCTCCACAGCCGCAGGAGACCAGTTAGTAACATCAGAACCTTTCTTGGTCAAATCCGTCAAAGGCTTAACAACACCAGAAAAATTAGCGATGAAGCGACGTTAAAAATTAGCAAAACCCAAGAACTTCTGAAGACTCTTAACAGATGTAGGCTGCGTCCAGTCATGAATAGCCTGAACCTTGACTGGGTCCATCTCAATAGTAGAAGGAGAAAAAATGAAACCCAAAAAAGAAACCTTCTGGACTCCAAAAAGACATTTTGAGCCCTTCACAAATAAAGCATTGGCACGCAGGACCTGAAACACCATCCTGACCTGCTTAACATGGGACTCCCAATCATCAGAAAAAAAACAGAATATCATCCAGATACACAATCATAAATTTATCCAGATATTCGCGGAAGATGTCGTGCATAAAAGACTGAAAGACAGAAGGAGCGTTAGAAAGTCCAAAAGGCATCACCAAGTACTCAAAATGGCCTTCGGGCGTATTAAATGCAGTTTTCCATTCATCACCCTGTTTAATACGCACAAGGTTATACGCACCACGAAGATCTATCTTGGTGAACCAACTAGACACCTTAATGCGAGCAAACAGATCAGATAACAATGGCAAAGGATACTGAAATTTGACCGTGATCTTATTTAGAAGGCGATAATCAATACAAGGTCTCAGAGAACCATCCTTCTTAGCCACAAAAAAGAACCCCGCACCAAGAGGGGAGGAGGAGGGGTGAATAAGTCCTTTCTCCAAAGACTCCTTTATATAACTCCGCATGGCAGCATGCTCCGGCACTGACAAATTGAAAAGTCGTCCCTTAGGAAACTTACTACCAGGAATCAAATTTATAGCACAATCACAATCCCTATGAGGAGGTAGAGAACTGAGTTTGGGCTCATCAAATACATCCTGGTAGTCTGACAAAAACGCAGGGATCTCAGAAGGAGTGGATGAAGCAATTGACACCACAGGAGCGTCGCCATGAATTCCCTGACAACCTCAACTTGACACAGACATTGCTTTCCAATCCAGGACTGGATTATGAGTCTGCAACCATGGCAGACCCAACACGACAACATCATGCAAATTATGCAGTACAAGAAAGCGAATCACCTCCTGATGAACAGGAGTCATGCACATGGTCACTTGTGTCCAGTACTGAGGTTTATTCGTAGCCACTGGCGTAGCATCAATTCCCCTTAGTGGAATAGGGAATTTCAAAGGCTCCAAAACAAAACCACAGCGCCTGGCAAATGACAAGTCCATCAGACTCAGGGCAGCACCTGAATCTACAAAAGCCATAACCGGGTAAGATGACAGGGAACAAATCAGGGTAACAGACAAAATGAACTTAGGCTGTAAAGTACCAATGGTGACAGATTTATCAACCTTTTTTTTGCGCTTAGAGCATGCTGAGATAACATGAGCTGAGTCACCACAGTAAAAGCACAACCCATTTTGCCGTCTATAATTTTGCCGTTCACTTCTGGTCAGAATTCTATCACATTGCATAGACTCAGGTGTCTGTTCAGAAGACACCGCCAAATGGTGTGCAGGTTTGCGCTCCCACAAACGCCGATCAACCTGAATGGCCAAAGTCATTGACTCATTCAGACCTGCAGGCATAGGGAACCCCACCATGACATTCTTAATGGCCTCAGAAAGACCTTTTCTGAAATTTGCAGCCAGGGCACACTCATTCCACTGAGTAAGCACCGACCATTTCCGAAATTTCTGGCAGTACACCTCTGCTTCATCTTGCCCCTGAGAGAGGGCCAACAACGCTTTTTCAGCCTGGTTCTCAAGATTAGGTTCCTCATAGAGCAATCCAAGGGCCAAAAAAAACGCATCAACACTGAGCAATGCAGGATCCCCTGGCGCCAATGCGAAGGCCCAATCTTGAGGGTCACCACGCAAGAAAGAAATTATAATTTTAACTTGCTGAACGGAATCACCAGAGGAACGAGGTTTCAAAGAAAGAAACAATTTACAATTGCTCTTAAAATTCAGGAACCTAGATCTATCTCCAGAAAACAACTCCGGAATAGGTATTCTAGGCTCTGACATAGGACTGTGAACAACAAAATCCTGAATACTTTGTACCCTTGCAGCAAGATGATCTACACTGGAGGCCAAACTCTGAATATCCATATCAGCAGCTGAGTTCAGAGCCACACCAAGATTAAGAGGAGGAGAGAAGCTAGACACACAGCAGCTAGACACACGGCAAAAAAAAAAAAATTCCTCAAGGCTTCTTTTCTCCTGCTTCTGCCATGCAATTAACACTTTACTGGCCGGCTGTACTGTTATGATCCTAGTGGCAAGGATCGCAAGTAGGACTAGCTAAGTAACTAAACAGACTACAAACTCTGGGGAAGTGGTAACTGAATTGACCGCAACCTGATCCTATCCGCAAACAACTATAGGTAGCCGTGGAACGTAACCTGAAAATCCTAGACGTCTCTTCACGGCCTGAGAAACTGACTATTCCTAGAGGGAACGAAAGTCCTCACTTGCCTCAGTGAAATGACCCCAAAGATATAGAATAGCCCCCCACAAATATTAACGGTGAGTTAAGGGGAAAACACAAACGCAGAGATGAAATTAGATTTAGCAAATGAGGCCCGCTAACACTAGAAAGCAGAAAATAGAAAGGGAACTGTGCGGTCAATTAAAAACCCTATTCAAAATATCCACGCAGAGATTGCTCGAGCCCCCGCACCAACTAACGGTGCGGGGGAAGCAACTCTGTACCCCAGAGCAAACCAGCAGCAAGAAATCACATATTAGCAAGCTGGACTAAACTCATCATACACAGAAATCATATTGCAGACTGATGAGCAAAAAATAATTAAACAGAACTTAGCTTCTCCTGAAGAGACTGAAACCGAAGATAATCAGGAGTAATCAGAATAGCACTGAATACATTGACAGCCGGCAACAAGTGGAAGTGAAACAGAGCTAAATAGGAAACTCCCAAGTGAATAACGAGGCAGCTGATCAGCCACAGACCCGCAGGATAACAAACAAAGCCACCAGGGGGAGCCCAAAACAAAAGTCACACAATACCACCTGTGACCACAAGAGGGAGCCTGAAAACAGAGTTCACAACAGGTGAAGCCATTTATTGTCAAACTACTGTGTTTTCTCTTTTTAAATCATAATGACAACCAAAAACATCCAAATAACCTTGATCAAACGTTCACATACCCTGGTGATTTTGGCCTGATAACATGCACAGAAGTTGACACCAATTGGTTTAAATGGCTACTAAAGGTAACATCCTCACCTGTGACCTGTTTGCTTGCAATCAGTGTTTGTGCATAAAAGCTGAGAAAGTTTCTGGGATCCAGACAGACTCTTGCATCTTTCATCCAGCCACTGATGTTTCTGGACTGTGAGTTATGGGGAAAGCAAAAGAATTGACAAGGGATCGAAGTTAAAGGTAGTTGAACTGTATATATATGTATGTATGTATGTACAGCGGGGCAAAAAAGTATTTAGTCAGTCAGCAATAGTGCAAGTTCCACCACTTAAAAAGATGAGAGGCGTCTGTAATTTACATCATAGGTAGACCTCAACTATGGGAGACAAACTGAGAAAAAAAAATCCAGAAAATCACATTGTCTGTTTTTTTATCATTTTATTTGCATATTATGGTGGAAAATAAGTATTTGGTCAGAAACAAACAATCAAGATTTCTGGCTCTCACAGACCTGTAACTTCTTCTTTAAGAGTCTCCTCTTTCCTCCACTCATTACCTGTAGTAATGGCACCTGTTTAAACTTGTTATCAAGTCTCCCATAGTTGAGGTCTACCTATGATGTAAATTACAGACGCCTCTCATCTTTTTAAGTGGTGAAACTTGCACTATTGCTGACTGACTAAATACTTTTTTGCCCCACTGTATGTGTGTATGTCCGGGATTGGCATCTGCACCGTCGCAGCTACAGCCACAACATTTTGCACAGTCACACGTCTGGACCCCGAGAGCGTCACAGGCTATGTTGTGAGGCGAAATTTTAACCCCACATGTTCCAATTCACCAAACAATTTAGCCCCTATCTACATAATGGGGAAAAAGTGAAAGGAAAAGTGTTGGAGGCAAATTGACAGCTGCCAGATGTGAACAAGGGGGACTTAAAAAATGAGAGTGATGGCGCCAAAGAGTATATACCGTACAGTTGCTAAGGTGGGTCCCCGACATGGGATACTCACCACACACGGTGATATGAACACACACACAAAATGTGCCACACACTACCACGTGCTTGAACACATATACCACCCTCAGCACACATTTCACCACACATACACCAACCTCACCACTAGTGTTGAGCATTCCGATACCGCAAGTATCGGGTATCGGCCGATATTTGCTGTATCGGAATTCCGATACCGAGATCCGATACTTTTGTGGTATCGGGTATCGGTATCGAAACAACATTAATGTGTAAAAGAAAGAATTAAAATAAAAAAATATTGCTATACTCACCTCTCCGACGCAGCCTGGACCTCACTGAGGGAACCGGCAGCGTTCTTTGCTTAAAATGCGCACGTTTCCTTCCTTCCGTGACGTCACGGCTTGTGATTGGTCGCGTGCCGCCCATGTGGCCGCGACGCGACCAATCACAGCAAGCCGTGACGTAATTTTCAGGTCCTTCTAGGCATTCAGTATTTTAAAATTACGTTCCGGCTTTGTGATTGGTCGCGTCGCGGTCACATGGGCGACGCGACCAATCACAAGCTGTGACGTCACAGGAGGCAGGAAACGCGCGCATTTTTAAAATTACGTCACGGCTTGTGATTGGTCGCGTCGCCCATGTGGCCGCGACGCAACCAATCACAGCAAGCCGTGACGTAATTTCAGGTCCTTCAGGATTTTAAAATTACGTTCTGGCTTATGATTGGTCGCGTCGCAGTCACATGGGCGACGCGACCAATCACAAGCATTGACGTCACGGGAGGCTGGACACGCGCGCATTTTAAAATGCGCGCGTGTCCAGCCTCCCGTGACGTCACGGCTTGTGATTGGTCGCGTGCCGCCCATGTGGCCGCGACGCGACCAATCACAGCAAGCCGTGACGTAATTTTCAGGTCCTTCTAGGCATTCAGTATTTTAAAATTACGTTCCGGCTTTGTGATTGGTCGCGTCGCGGTCACATGGGCGACGCGACCAATCACAAGCTGTGACGTCACAGGAGGCAGGAAACGCGCGCATTTTTAAAATTACGTCACGGCTTGTGATTGGTCGCGTCGCCCATGTGGCCGCGACGCAACCAATCACAGCAAGCCGTGACGTAATTTCAGGTCCTTCAGGATTTTAAAATTACGTTCTGGCTTATGATTGGTCGCGTCGCAGTCACATGGGCGACGCGACCAATCACAAGCATTGACGTCACGGGAGGCTGGACACGCGCGCATTTTAAAATGCGCGCGTGTCCAGCCTCCCGTGACGTCACGGCTTGTGATTGGTCGCGTCGCGTCGCGACCAATCATAAGCCAGAACGTAATTTTAAAATCCTGAAGGACCTAAAATTACGTCACGGCTTGCTGTGATTGGTTAAGTCGCGGCCACATGGGCGACGCGACCAATCACAAGCTGGGACGTCACGAGAGGCAGGACACGCGCGCATTTTAAAATGCGCGCGTGTCCAGCCTCCCATGACGTCACGGCTTGTGATTGGTCGCGTCGCCCATGTGACCGCAACGCGACCAGTCACAAGCCAGAACGTAATTTTAAAATCCTGAAGGACCTGAAATTACGTCATGGCTTGCTGTGATTGGTCGCGTCGCGGCCACATGGGCGGCACGCGACCAATCACAAGCCGGGACTTCACGTAAGGAAGTAAACGCGCGAATTTTAAGCAAAGAATGCTGCCGGTTCCCTCGGTGAGGTGAGTATAGCAATATTTTTTATTTTAATTCTTTCTTTTACACATTAATATGGATCCCAGGGCCTGAAGGAGAGTTTCCTCTCCTTCAGACCCTGGGAACCATCAGGGATACCGTCCGATACTTGAGTCCCATTGACTTGTATTGGTATCGGGTATCGGATTGGATCCGATACTTTGCCGGTATCGGCCGATACTTTCCGATACCGATACTTTCAAGTATCGGACGGTATCGCTCAACACTACTCACCACATAAAAGTCGAAACACAAAAGTCGGCACTCAAAACTCACCATGCACAAAACTCACCACATGCAAAACTATGCTCACGCAAAACTTGCCACACGTGCAAAACTTACCTCATGGAAAACTCGCCACACGCAAAACTGGCACACATAGAAAAATTGTGATATGCACAAAAGTTAAAAACACATGCAAAAGTTGCCTCACACAAAACTTGCACATACTCAAAACGCACCACACATAAAACTCGTCATGCGCAAAACTCGCCATGCGCAAAACTTGCTGCACACAACTTGCTACACGAACCTGTCACATGCAACTGGACACACAAACAGTTGCTACACGCATGTCGCCACACAAAACTTATCTCACAAAAGTCGCTACATGCATGTTGCCACACACAACTCAACACACACAACTTGACTCATGAAACTCGCCCTAAAACACACACAAGTCTGGTATTATCCTTCAAAAATAGAAATCTGATTAATAAGCAAACTACAAGACAAACAAATGTACCATATAGGAAATACGGCAGCTGTCAGTCACATGACCTGTCTATTATGTGTATGTGTGAGCTAATATATACTGCCGGGGGGGGGCTTCCTGTTGGCTGGGGATTTATCAGGCTGCCAATAGCAACCAACCACAGCTTAGCTTCTATTTTGCTACAGTTAATTAATCTGAGCTCTGATTGGTTAATATAGGCAACAAAGGACATTTTCAGTATAACAAAGCTTGTGTGAGGTAATAGCCTGTCAGTTAGGCCGGTTTCACACGTCAGTGGCTCCGGTACGTGTAGTGACAGCTTTCTCACGTACCGGAGACACTGACTCACGTAGCCACATTAAAATCAATGTGTCTCTGCACATGTCAGTGTGTTTTCATGGACCGTGTGTCCTTTTGAAAAACACGGAGACATGTCAGTGTTCGTGGGAGTGCATGGATCACACGGACCCATTAAAGTCAATGGGTCCGTGTGAAACACGTACCGCACACGGATGCTGTCCATGTGCCGTCCGTGTGCCATGCAGGAGACAGTGCTACAGTAAGCGCTGTCCCCCCAGATTGTGGTGTTGAAGTCGGAATTCATTCCTTCCCTTCAGCAGCGTTCGCTGGAGAGAAGAAATGAAAAATGTTTGTTTTTTTATTTTTTGTGTGTTTGAAATAAAGATCCCGGTCACCGCCCGCCTCCCACCCCCTGTGCGCCCTGGAAATCAAATACTCACCCGGCTCCCTCGATGCTTCCTCTCAGCGCCGCAGCTTCTTTCTGTATGAGCGGTCACGTGGTACCGCTCATTACAGTGATGAATATGCGGCTCCACCTCCCATAGGGGAGCCCGCATCAAAGCCGGGACATGTCAGCTGTTTTGTACAGCTGACATGTGCCCGCAATAGTTGCGGGTGAAATCGCGATTCACCTGCCGCTATTAAATAGTTAAATGCCGCTGACAGCGGCATTTAACTGGCGCTTCCGGCCGGGCGGCCGGAAATGAGCGCATCGCCAACCCCCTTCACATGATCGGGGGTCAGCGATGCTTCTGCATTGTAACCATAGAGGTCCTTGAGACCTCTATGGTTACTGATGCTGGCCTGCTGTGAGCGCCACCCTGGGGTCGGCGCTCATAGTACACCTGCATTTCTGCTGCATAGCAGCGATCTGATGATCGCTGCTATGTAGCAGAGCCGATCGCGTTGTGCCAGCTTCTAGCCTCCTATGGAGGCTATTGAAACATGGCAAAAGTAAAAAAAGTTAAAAAAAGTTAAAAAAATAAAAAAAATATAAAAGTTTAAATCACCCCCTTTCGCCCCGTTTAAAATAAATCAATTAAAAAAAAATCAAACCTACACATATTTGGTATCACCGTGTTCAGAATCGCCCGATCTATCAATAAAAAAAGGATTAACCTGATCGCTAAACGGCGTAGCGAGAAAAAAATTTGAAACGCCAGAATTAAGTTTTTTTGTTGCCGCGACATTGCATTAAAATGCAATAATGGGCGATCAAAAAAAGTATCTGCACCAAAATGCTATCATTAAAAACGCCAGCTCGGCACGCAAAAAATAAGCCCTCAACCGACCCAAGATCATGAAAAATGGAGATGCTACAGGTATCGGAATATGGCACAATTTTTTTTTTTTTAGCAAAGTTTGGAATTTTTTTTCACCACTTAGATAAAAGAGAACCTAGACATGTTTAGTGTCTGTGAACTCGTAATGACCTGGAGAATCATAATGACAGGTCAGTTTTAGCATTTAGTGAACCTACTAAAAAGCCAATCAAAAAACAAGTGTGGGATTGCACTTTTTTTTGCAATTTCACCACACTTGGAATTTTTTTCCCGTTTTCTAGTACACGACATGCTAAAACCAATGATGTCGTTCAAAAGTACAACTTGTTTCGCAAAAAATAAGCCCTCACATGGCCATACTGAGAGGAAAAAAAAAGTTATGGCTCTGGGAAGAAGGGGAGCAAAAAATAAACACGGAAAAATGGAAAATCCCAAGGTCATGAAGGGGTTGATAATACAGTGGCAGGGCATGTTAATAAACTCACCACTCAAGTCATCTAGTCTGAGCCATCCTCTTATACATAAATATATAAATTATCCTAACATTTCCCGTATTCTGAAATACTATTTTATATGACATAGCTGACCATGACGTCCATTGTCGGGAAAGGGTTAGTACATCGATTTTGATGAGTAGAGCTGAGTTATTCAATTCAAAGTGAATGAAATTCACTTTGAATTTAAAAAAATAAACAGTTTCATTCACTAGAATCTGAACTTTTTATTTAATTTGGTCAAATCCAGCTGACAAACTCCTTTTAGGTCCAGATTTAAAAAAAATGTATATTCACTTGCCCTTCATATAGCCCGTACACGATTCTCTGCATGACTACTGCAGCTCCTTCTAGTCCATTCTTCCTTCTTTGCAGTGCTCCTCGACATCATGCAATGTCATGAGCACTGTGAAGATGGAATACTGGTCCAAACACAAAGGACAAGGTGGGGAGATGGGTGAATGGGCATGTAATGGCCAGTTCCAGGTGAGTACATAGATACTTCTAAAACACTAGTTTTATTTTTCTCTGGGTTCAGAACATAAGTGTGAACATATTAACTGTCTGATTAACATCAAATTAATTTGATGACACTCAAATTTCCTAACTGAACTTTTGCAAAATTGTGGAATTTGAACATTGTCATACAGTATTTGTTCCTATGTATTGATTACCTATTTTGAGGATAAGTTTTCAATATCAAATCAGTGGGGCACTGACACCTGGCATCCTCATTGATCAGCTGCTATGATGTATGGGCCCCTGAGCTTTGGTCACACTATTTAGTGCAGCAAAACTGCAGGTCAGCTCCTAATATTTGAAGTACATTATTTTCAATATCAATATAGTAGAAAATCCTTTAAAGTTATTCTTTAAAGAAGAACAGACTTTTACTACTTAGATTATGTGCCCACGATCCGGAAGTGGCAGCGCTTTGGAAGCAGTGTATTTTCCCTGGGTCCAAAACGCTGTGTTCTATTGAACGCAGGTAATCCACATGTGTTCAGTGAACCATGCGGATTTACCACATTCAATAGCTTTCTATTGATTAAAATTCTGTTGTGGAGGGAGACTAGCGCCTCCACAAGAGAAATTGACATGTTGCGGTCCTAAAAGAAGAGCCGCATGTCACCATCCACGGGTGATCCGCAGGGCACATATATGCATAGTGGACATGAGATTCTTAGAAATCCCATCCACTATGCTGTAACATCTGGCTGCTGCGGGTTTGGCGCTGCCTAAACAGGCAGAGTCAAAACCCCAGCAATTTTATATCGTGGGCACGTAATCTTAATGTTTTTGCATTGGTTGAGTAGTTTGGAAACTGTATTTTTGTAAAAAGAAAAAGTGTGGCACACAGTTTAGCTGTCTGTATTCATTGTGGAAAAAGTTTGGGTCAAGATCATAGCTGTTAACCAGAGATCATTTAAAATGAGTAGAAAAAATATGATAGTTTTCTAAGCAAAACCTAACTATGCAAATGATTCTAGTACATGGACATAAAATATGAAAACTGAAAAAATGACAGCAAATGCAAGGACCATACATGCTGATACTCATTTGGTAAGCAATAGAAAATAAGTCAACATATAAAGTGTAAGAAACAAATTACGGTATATTTTATATACAAAATGTAATTACTCAAAATATTACAGTGCCTTGCGAAAGTATTCGGCTCCCTGGAACATTTCAACCTTTTCCCACATATCATGCTTCAAACATAAAGATACCAAATGTAAATTTTTGGTGAAGAATCAACAACAAGTGGAACACAATTGTGAAGTTGAATGAAATTTATTGGTTATTTTAAATTTTTGTGGAAAAAAAATTGTGTTCCACTTGTTGTTGATTCTTCACCAAAAATTTACATTTGGTATCTTTATGTTTGAAGCATATGTGGGAAAAAGTTAAAAAGTTCTAGGGAGCCGAATACTTTCGCAAGGCACTGTATAAATTGAATTATAAATGATTTGTGGAAGTAATTATCATTCTACTGATACTTGCACAGGTATATATATTTCCAGGGTGCCAAACTGGCCTTCCTTCCGTTCAAACACAATTTATATTGATGTAAAAAAAGTATTTACCAACGAAAAATAGTAATGAAACCTCATGTTCCGTGAAAGCTTTTTCAGCCCTTTATTTAGTTATCAACTTTGCTGCATGAATACATGATACGTAATAAAGTCCTCATTGTGCTGTGGCAAGTGTCACCAAGAGTGATTACTATTCATTCAATACAAATGGGTATGCAGCTTTTATTTTGCTTACTTTAATTAGTATTTTACAGAAACCAGCCACGTTGGAAATTGGGTGTACAGCAGCAGTGTATCAGACATCCTTGTAAAGGAGCATCCTTTATTTGAAGCTTGATATCAATGAATAATTCACCTGCAGGTATTTGAAAGGAGTCAGGAGGATCTTTGAATAGATATGACTTTATGTATGAGATAAACCACCAGAGGAATAAAATAAACACAAATGCAGCGATGCATAAGATAGCAATGAGGTCTCTGAACAGTAAAATGTGCAAACTAACAAGACACACATGTACTCATGTCATAGAAACGTACGGGTGGCATCCTGTGAACTTTATGATCTCATTTAATTAAACATGTGCTTCTAGAAATCTGGAACAGTTAGCAGTGTGATATCACAGGCAGGAGCGTAAAGACAACAGTTTCAGCGATCGCTACTGTAACAGAGCCTGACGGGTGAGGGGCCCGCCGACGCAACCCCCTTACTTCAGCTGGATGTGAGTCCTCGGATTTACATGCAGCAGACGTGTATTGCATAGTGATGAGCGAATATACTCGTTACTCGAGATTTCCCGAGCACGCTCGGGTGACCTCCGAGTATTTTTTAGTGCTCGGAGATTTAGTTTTCATCACCTCAGATGAATGATTTACATCTCTTAGTCAGCTTGATTACATGTGGGGATTCCCTAGAAACCAGGTAACCCCCACATGTACTTATGCTGGCTAACAGATGTAAATCATTCAGCTGAGGTGATGAAAACTAAATCTCCGAGCACTAAAAAATACTCGGAGGTCACCCGAGCGTGCTCGGGAAATCTCGAGTAACGAGTATATTCGCTCATCACTAGTATTGCAGCATACAGACCCTTCAGGTCAGTGCACCACAATATACGCTGCCAGATAATCAGAAGCCAGAAGATGATGTTGGTGTGCATGTGACCAAGGACGGATGCATAGAAGTGATGTCATGCGCTCCCGTCGCATATGGAAACAATCTGCTGTCTTCAAAATTGGGTACCACGCACCGTGGTAGTGCTGGGTAGGTGAGTGGGAGCGTTTGTTGTTTTTTTTCTCTGGGCTATATACCAGGATGGATGCCATATACCAGAATAAGGCCCAGGATGAGAGCAATAAACCAAGATGAGGGCCACATACCAGGATAGGGACATATACCAGGATGAAGACCATATACCAGGATGGGAGGCATATACCAGGATGAAGGACTTGTAACAGGATGACGGCCATATACCAGAATGGGGACATATACCAGGATGAGGCCCAGTATGAGGGCCATACACCAGGATGGGGCAATAAACCAGGATGAGGTCCAGAATTAAGGCCATATACCAGGATAGGGGTCATATATCAAAGTAGTGGCCATATAGGAGATTGGGGACACATACCAAGATGAGGCTCAGAATGAGGGCCATATATCAGGATGGTTACATATACCAGGATGAGGGCCACATACCAGGATGAGGGCCATATACAAGGATGGGGAGATATACCAGGATAGAGTACGTATACTCGGATTGGGGATGTATACCTGGAAGGGGACATACAGCAGGATAGGGCCCAGGATGAGGGCCCCATGGATGGGGCCCAGACTGAGGGCCATATACCAGGATGAGGCCCAGGAATAAGGACCGTATACCGGGATGAGGGCCATATACTAGGATTGGGACATATACCAGGATGGGGACATATATACCAGGTAGGAAACATGTACCAGGATGAGGACCATAAACCAGGATGAGAGCAATACACAAGGATGGTGACATATATCAGGATGGGGAACATATATCAAGATGAATGCCATATACCAGAATGGGGCCAAGGATGAAGGTTGTATACCAGGATGGGGACAAATATCAGGAATAGGCCCAGGATAAGGGTCATATACTAGGATGGGGACATATACCAGGATGGGACCAAGGATAAGGGCCATATACCAGAATGGGGGTATTTACTAGGATGAGGGCCATATACCAAGATGGGGGACATATACAGCATGGGGACATTTTTCCAGGATGGAGACAAATACGATGATTGGGGCCATATACTATGATAAGGGGCATTTACCAGAATGGGGTGAAATGTACCAGGATGGGGAACATGTGTAAGGATGGAGAACATGCACCAGGATGAGGGGACATGTACCAGGATGGGGGACATATACCAGGTTTGGGGACATGTACCAGGATGGGGACATGTAACAGTATGGTGGCTATATACCAGGATGGGGCCACATACCAGGGTGGGGGCCATATACTAGAATGGGGGGCATATACCAGTATGAGGGCCTTATACTAGGATGGGTGCCATTTACCTGGATGGGGACATATACCAAGATAGGGGCCATATACCAGGATGGAGACATACACCAGGATGGGGAACATATACCAGGATGGGCTGTGCATTATTCTATATGGAGGACTATGGGCTGTGCATTATACTACATGGATGACTATGGGCTGTGCACTATACTGCATGGAGGGCTACAGTAGGCACATTATACTGTAAGGAGGATTATGAAGGGTGCATTATATTATTTGGATGACTATGGAGAGTATATTATACTATATGGAAGACTATGAGGGGTGCATTATACTCTAGGGAGAACTATGCGGGGTGCATTATATTATATGGAGGACTATGAGGGTTGCACTATACTTCTGCTATGATGCCCCATGACTTCTATGTTCACCTCTGGTCAGTAAAATGTTTTTCTTTTTTTCTATACATTAAGGAACAGTGGTAGAACTGGGGATATATACCAGGATAGGGGATATATGCCAGGATGTATACAGTTGGGAAAATAAGTATTTGATACACTGCCAATTTTGCAAGTTTTCCCACCTACAAAGAATAGAGAGGTCTGTAATTTTTATCATAGGTATACTTCAATTATGAGAGACGTGATAAAAAAACAAAGAACGTAGAATCATACTGTATGATTTTTAATCCCTTAGTGACAATTTTGACCTTAACGCCCAAGCCAAATTTTACAATTCTGACCAGTGTCACTTTATGTGGTTATAACTCTGGAACATTTCAACGTATCCTACTGATTCTGAAATAGTTTTTTGTGACATATTGTACTTCACGGTAGTGGTAAAATTTCTTTTATAAGACTATTTTAGGGATCACATCACATTTAAAGTGACTTTGGGGGTCTTTATGAGTGAAAATACCCCAAAGTAACACCATTCTAAAACCTGCACCCCTCAAGGTGCTCAAAACGATATTCAAGAAGTTTATTAACCCTTCAGTTGCATCACAGGAACTGAAGCAATGTGGAAGGAAAAAATGAACATTTTATTTTTTTTCGCAAAATAATTACTTTAGACCCAATTTTTTTTATTTTTAAAAGGGTAACAAAGGAAACTGGACCACAAAATTATTTGTGCAATTTTTCCTGACCACAACGATACCCCACTTGTGGGGGAAAGTTACTGTTTAGGCGCATAGCAGATGTCAAAAGTAAAGGAGCACCATTTGAATTTTTGAATGTAAAATATGCTGGAATAATTAGCGAATGCCGTGTCGTCTTTGGGCAGCCTCTGATGTGCCTAAACAGTAGAAAACACCCCAATAGTGAAAGTGATGTCATGTTGAAAACTACACCCCTCAAGGATTTTATCCAGGGGCATAGTGAGAATTTCGAACCCACAGGTACGACACAGAATTTGATAACATTAGGTGTCATATTGAATACATCGCCATTAGTGTTGAGTGCAAGTGCTCGCTACTCCAGCTTGCATCGGGTGCTCGGGTATGCACCGAGTATCGCTGGTCACATGATCGAGTTCCCATCCCACATGTTTTGTGGCTGTTAGACACCCAAAAATAAACATGCTGGGATCCGCGATATTCTGTGCATGCCCGAGCACTCGATGCAAACTTGACTAGCAAGCACTTGGCGGAGGTATCAAGGGGACTCAGGGACATAGTTTTCTCTCCTCTATCATGTGTATCATGTCAGAAAAGATACAGAAATCATTGTAACAGTAGGCACACTTTTGTTTTTATGATCGCCGTTATTCACTTAATAACGGCAATCATGTGATCGGGGACCAAAAGATCCGGCCCTGGTCATGTTCTCCAGGATCTCAGCTACCCCCAGTAGAGGAGACCCTGGAGAGTTTCCAACTAAAGGGGGTGCTACAGCCTTATTCCCGATTGCTGTTTTGAAACAGCCATAAGGGAATAACACCCCATAGTGGCCGCCGTTTTAATGCTTATCGGTGGTCTTTAAGGGGTTAAACATTTAAATTGCATTTAATTACATGAAATAAGTATTTGATCACCTAATATCCACCAAGAATTCTGGCTCTCGCAAACCTGTTAGTTTTTCTTTAAGAAGCTCTGCTCTTTGCACACAGGGTGCAGAATTGTGCTCAGCAAACTACAGACATTGTCAGGTTGGCAATGTTATACTGATTAAAATAATACCTTGGTTGATGAAATCTGTCTTGTTGTTTAATATTTATTTGTAGGTTTCAATTAATGAGATTCTCGTGCTTCGGGGCGGCCTTTGAGGGGATCTATATGTGTTGCTCTGCTTACATATTCATCCTTATGGCTTATGATAGGTTACTGATTCCTCGGTGACCTACCCCCTATTTTACATACTGCACAAAATATAGTTCTTTTTTTCTCTCTAGCAAAATGGCACCGCCGGCAGTGCCTGTGCAGTTGCATCTATCAGATCATGATAGATGCTACTGCACAGGCGGCGGCCGCCGGTGCCATTTTGATTAAGATTTGTTTTTCCAACAAAACTATATGGCTAAATATAATGAAAGCAAGTATATTATCCATCATATCATGCTACAGCAGAGGCGCCATTCACGCAGCCTGCCAGCACATGTCCAGACCCAATTGAAGTACGCCACTGACCATCTGGATGATTCTGTAGAGGCACTGGAGATGGTCATATGGTCAGATGGAGTGAGTCTTCCAGCATGACAATGGCCCAAAACAGCCAGGGCTACTAAGGAGTGGCTCTATAATAAGCATTTCAAGATCCTGGCCTAGCCAGTCTCCAGACCTGAACTCAATACAACAGTTTTGGAAGTAGCTGAAACTCAATGTTGTCCAGTGACATCCCCGAAACCTCAAAGATCTGGAGAAGATCTGAATGGAGGAGAAGGCCAAAATCACTGCTGCGTGTATTCATACTTGGTCGAGATCTACAGGAAACGCCTGACCTCTGCAATTGCAAACAAAGGTTTCTATACCAAATCTTAAGTTACTATTTATACTCATGTATAAGCCAAATTTTTCAGCACAATTTTTTGTGCTGAAAATTCCCCCCTCGGCTTATACATAAGTCATTGTCCAAGAAGCAGGTGGGGGAGGGGGAGCAGCGGAGCAGCTTGTCACAGGAGGCAGGAGCAAGTGGGAAGAGCCGGGTAAAGCACCAGAATTGGCACATCTAATAGATGCGCCTTTTCTGGGCAGCTGCAGGCTGCTTTTTTTAGGCTGGGGTGGTCAATATCCATGGCCCCTTACCAGCCTGAGAATACCAGCCCCCAGCTGTCTGCTTTAGCAAGGCTGGTTGTCAAAAATGCAGGGACCCCAGCCGTTTTTTTTAATTATTTATTTAAATAATTTTTTAAAAAAGCATTTTTTTGATAACCAACCATGCTGAAGCTGACAGCTGAGGGTTGCAGCCCAACTGTGAGTTTTGCCTGGCTGGTTATCAAAAATACAGGGGGACCCACGCCGTTTTTTAAAAAAAAAATATTTATTTACAGTGCAGGAGCGACAGATAAATGCTCCTATCCACCGCTCCTACTCTCACTGTTGTTAGCGGCTGCAGGTGTCAGATGATGGGAGCAGTAGTCCCATCAACTGACACCAGTGACTGGAGGTAAACTTTATACATCTGATCACAGCTGAGCGCTCACGTTGTCTTTTGACAGCTTGGGAACTGCAGCTCTCTGACCGTCAGTGATGATTTCACCACTGATCAGAAGCAGTGTTTGCCGCGCTGTCATGCACATGACAGCGTGACAAATACCCGGTGTTCGGTTCCCCCATTCGGGTTTGGGTCAAGGTCCAGGTACTGTTCTGGTACCCTAGAACCCGAACTTTTTGTAACTGTTCGGCCGAACCTGCCGGACCCCGAACATCCAGGAGTCCTCTCATCCCTAATCTTGGATATTGCAACCTTTTCATCCACTGTACTATAAGGTATCATTGACAATTTAGTATGGAAAAGGATCCTTTCCAGGAAGTATAAATGTCTGCTGAAGAAAGTATGGTAATCACCTCTATTAAACACAATGTGATGTGTCCTACTTTTTCTTGTATAGGCCATTTTTATGTTACTCCCTCACCACAATAGGAGCAGGCTGCAAGGAGATTTTTTCTAGGTAAGTTATAGAGCTATTTAAAAACAAAGCATAAAGCCAGTAGTGTGTCTTTGTCATAACATTTTATTTTAAATTGTTCATTGTTAAAGCATATCTAAAAAATGGACATGAAACTACAATGATATATGTAAATATCTACAGAAATCTCAAATCAAGGTGAAATATGAACACTGCAAAATGATGGATAAGGTGCAATCAGATAAATTGTTCACAGATGATACTGAATCAATTAATCCCTTAAAGTAAGTATTCTTATCTAGGACATGTTTTGGAATAACTACAGGAAAGATCTATGCTTGCTAGATATGAGCAGATCTTTTGCATCTTGATTTCCCTGCCTTTGCCAAATTTTCACAAAAAAATTGACTAATGGAAAATTAATTTGAGCAAATCTCAACACTGGAAAACTTTTAATTGGTCAGAAAATATATGTGGGGAAAGGAGAGAGAGAGAAAGAACACTGCTGATCATAAGAGCTTACCCTTTACAGGAGAGAGAGAGGACGTTGCTCACCATAAGAGCATACACTCTACAGGAGAGAGCAGACTCCAATGACAAAAAGAGCTTACACTTTAAAGAAGAGAAAGAGAGAAGTCACCGCTGATCATAAAAGATTACACTGAGAAGAGAGAACCCTGCTAACGATAACAGCTACACTTTACAGCAGATAGACTAAGGCCGGGGTCCCACTATAGTCTCACATTCGATGTGTGTGTATGCCAGTGTAGCGCCCCAGAGTCCTGGTCGTTGCAGTAATGTCGCTCTTCCACCAAAGGGAGTGATGTTACGTCTGATGGCACTAAAGGAGTTCACCTGACCAGGTATCACAGTCACACACTACACTTCACACTCCATTCCACCAGGGGGAGCAAAGGTTCTATGTACTAGGCCACTCCTCATACACGGGTAAAACTGGTGGGTTGGAAGGGAAGTGAGGCAGAACGCTACTGGGCTTGACCCAGGGAAGACTTGTCAGGCAGACAGGGGGAGAAGGAGGAACATCTGAGCTGCAGACAGAGGTCCCTGTCAGGGGTGGGATCCTGGCAGAGACAGAGCACGAGATAGAACGTTACGGAGCTGCGCCTGCACTACATTGCGGCAGCATCCTAAGAAAGGACACGAAGCGAAGTATATTGTGGAGAGTGAGCAACGAGATCACAGCACAAGGAGATAACACTGGGATGAGGGTCTTCCCCGAGATTGGCGGCCTCCTTCTGAGGCACGTAGCCGGTGGCCAGAACACCGAGGGAGTAATTGGCTCTACGCATTACTTTGAACTACGGCAGGACAGTTAATTCCAAGTTGGCTGCCCAACCTTAATATCTAATGACGACAACGGAGGCAAATTGTGGGAGAGTGGCGTCTCTAGAGTCCCTATAAAATAGCTCCAGGCCTACCCCATCATACGAGTCATCCTATCCATACCATCTGTGGGACGGAGAGAGAATATCAGAAATATACACGACAGTTGTGACGACTATCCCGTGGTGCTCAGCAGGGAAGTACTACAACACACAGGCGCTAGTAGGAAGGCTACTGATTTCCACCTGCAAAGGGAACTCTGGATGTGCCTTCGGACCGGCCGGATTCAGCCAGCCCTGTTAGCAGTGCTCTGGATTGTGGACACTGAAGTCTACAGTAAAAGGTAAAGAGACTGCAACCTTGTGTCCTCATTATTTACTGCGACTTACACCATCATCATCTACCTTACTGGGAAGCCCTGGCGACATACTTCACCTGTGGGAAGATATACCATCTAGCTGCCATAACATCACCCCAGCAGACCCCTAAGCAGCGTCGGTCATCCTGACCGAATACCACAGGTGGCATCACGAACACCGTACAATCGACAAACTACACCTTTAATTGGGCGCCCCTTAGCAGGGCCACGGACCGGGTCGGGCCACCGTGACATCCCCAGAACCGAGACCGAGGGACCCGGTACCGAGTACCCCACTGCCCTGCGCCTGGGGGCGATCCACCACAAATGTCTGTGATGAGACAACCCCAAGAAGAAGAGAGAAAATACTGAAACTTTCAAACATGAGCATCTATACTGGTATAGTAAAGTGATTTATCGTCATCATATTATACTGTTATTTTTCTATTTATAATGTTGTTCTGTATATAATTAAATTAGATGTTAAAACGATTACATTTTTATATACAGCTACACTGTACAAAAGCACGAGGGTAAATGTTTTCAGAAATACGTGATTAGAGGAAATGCCATTAGAACTGATTTGTCTGCTACGTTATATGGGTTAGTGTCTTGATTAATTGGGTTAATGCACTTTCTATATTAAACTGAAAATGAAATAATCTCTTGCTGTCCTTTGTGTACTGTCACCTTGCTCTTTCCTTCACCTGCTGTCTCACAAAATAGTCAGAATTTTTGGCTCAGTATTTTCTGACCAATATTAGAACAATCCTTTAAAGTCACTTTTTATCCATTAAAAAAAGGCATTTGTATGTTTACAAAGCATGCTTCTGATTTGCAGTGCTGCTGTGATCAATTATATTAAAGAGAACCTTTCACAACTTTGAGTAAAATATTTTTTTTCTTCTGTTTTCAAATACTCCTCCCTGTTTTGGAAATATTAGCTTTTAAAGTTTAGGTTATAATTTATGATATGCTCAACTGGGTGTTACTAAAGATTCTTCTCTGAGGGCGTGTACTTTGTCCCCTGTATGACATTGAACAATCATAAGCAGGCGGCACCATGCAGGAAAAGGCCGAGCTGACAGAGCTGTGAGAGGAGAGCTGCAGATGCAGATATTTTGGTAATGACACTCGGCTCTTCTATCTTCTCCCTACCCCAATATTAACTGCCAGAGACCAGTGATGAGAGAGAGCAGAATGTGCTCCTTTTTTCCCTTGAAAAGTACACGCAAAGTACAGAGTCGGTTGAGCTTATCATAAATTATAACTTTAATTTTGCAAGCTATCGGAGCTGAGAAATAAAAAAAAAAACTGTTTTATTCAGCTCTGAATATGATTTAGTCAGTTGAACATACTCAAACTGGTGAAAGCTCATCTTTAAGATAATTTATAGAGGACTCACCAGATCTCCTAACTTATCTGTTTTAGCAAGAAATTGTGTTCTTTATAAAATAACAATATTAAAACATTATTTCTTAAAGCTTTTCATTGTTTCATTTTTCTGTCATCCATACTAGATTTTCTAAATAAATGGTAATTAGATGTTACTAGTTGGGGTGTGACCCTAGATACTCTGACCAATCAGTGCTGTGAGTATCGGACACATTCCTTTCATGAGAGGAATGGTGATTTCAAATTGATAATTTATTATAAATTTAAGAAAAGCATAAAAGGGGAACAGCACAATTCAGAGTTGTATCAAAATATGCTCCAAAATTATTTCAATGTGAATCTAAGTGTTTACTATTACAGACATGTAAAAAACCTGCCAGTATTATGACTCTGGACAGGATGGTGCAGCCTCCATCCTGGTCAGCTCAGGGTTAATTTTAGTCCGCCTCTCTTTGGTTCGGGGGCGGCTATTTAATGTTGGCAGTTCATGGATTGTGTGTCGGTGATGCTTCTGTATACTCGGCTTGTGGTTGCTGACCGAGGTTTACTCGTCCGTAAACTTTGTGCCTCTGTGCTTGTGTGCCTTCCTGTGTATGACTCGGTTCTGTCCCGACTTCTGCCTTTGCATTCTGCTTTGTACTATTCTGTCTCTCCCAGTAATCAGACCTCATGGCTTGTCCCTGTTTGCTCTTTGTCTTATCCCTAGGTACTTAGCTCCCTGCTGGCTTTGACCCTCAGCTATCCTTGACTATGTTTTTTGTCTGTGCCCTGCACTCTGTGTGTTCTGTGTCTTCCCTGCATTCATGTGTGGTGGCTCCACCCTCTGGTCATGTAACTGCTCAGTGCCAGGTCCTGCTCACTGCATTAGTTTAAGTTCCTTTAGCTTGGCGTGCTTTGTTTCTGCACTCCCTACATTTATTCACGTGTCCCCCAGTCAGTGCCCCCTAGGCAGTGCCAGTGACACCTAGGATGTCACAGCATTATCACCGACCTATAAAATTTTCGGGGGGGTTTTGTGTATTTGTTATGGACCCGCTGCATGCTCTGATGGATCAGGTATCTAACCTGACTAAGATGATGCATAATCTATCAGTTGAGCAAAGGGCGTTGGTTGTCTCTCACCAACAGGTACAGAGGGAGTTGGCAGATACAGTTAATGCTGTTCGGGGTGCCTCTTCCTCATCTGGCAATGGAGAAGGTACCGTGTCTGATTTTTCCTTATCCTCTCTTGAACCCACTATTAAACTTCTGGATATCTTTTCTGGGGATGAGAAAAAACTCTGGGTATTTAAAGAGAAATGTAAACTACTTTTTTCTCTGCGCCCTCAGTCCTCGGGTGATGAGAGTCAAAGGGTAGGGACAGTCATTTCCCTGTGGCGTGAGGGGCCGCAATCCTGAGCTTTTTCCCTATCTCCTTCCTCCCCTGAGCAAATGTCTGTGGATCGGTTCTTCCAGGCCTTGGGTCTTATATACGATGAACCTGGTTGTGTGAGACTGGCAGAGGACACGGTTATGAATCTTACCCAGGGAAAGCGCTCAGCTGAGTGATACTGTTCCGAGTACAGGCGATGGGCATCCGAGGTTTCCTGGAACTACTCGGCACTCAGGGGGCTATTCTGGTGGGGTCTTTCTGAGCATTTAAAGGATGCCTTGGCAATGCACACTCCACCCGACTCTCTGGAAGAGGCCATGACCCAGGCCATCCGAGTGGACCGCAGGCATAGAGAGAGAGTGTTGTTGTGCAACGAGATGCTCCTCTGTTGCCAGTGAAGTCAGAGCCTTCGTTGTCAGTTGAGCACATGGAAGTGGGGGCTGTTTCCATGAAGGAAAAGGAGAGGAGGCGCCGCAGAGAGGAAAAACTCTGCTTCTATTGTGGAGAGCCAGATCATTGGATAAAGGACTGTCCCTCCTTCCCCCCGGATTCCAAGGTCTCAGGAAATAACTAGGTCAGGGTAACTGCCGAGGAGGTTTGTTGTGAATTCCGTTCTCAGGCTCCCTCCTGTGGTCATGAGTGGTATTGTGTGAGTTCTGTTCTTGGGCTCCCTCTGGTGGCCTTTAGTGCTTACTGCGGGTCTGTAGCTGGAATCCAGCTGCCTCGTTTTCTGCTAGTCTGGCTTCTATTTAACTCCACCTGGACCTTCACTTTTTGCCTGCTGTCGTTGTATTCAGTATTGGTTCTGATCTCTCTGGACTTTCCTTGTGACCTGTCTCCTCCTGAGAAGCTAAGTCTTGCTAGTTCATGTTTGCTCACTATTTCCTTGAAAATGTTTCTCTGTATATGATGAGTTCTGTCCAGCTTGCTTATATGTAATATTTTCGCTTGCTGGAAGTTCTGGGGTGCAGAGTTGCGCCCCTCACATTGTGAGTCGGTGTGGGGGTTCTTGTAATCTCTGCGTGGATTATTTTTGATAGCATTTTATACTGACCGCACAGATCCCTTGCTGTCTTCTTACTATTTAGTGTTAGCGGGCCTCATTTGCTAAAAACCTGTTTTCATTTCTACGTTTGTGTTTTCCCCTTAACTCACCGTTATTATTTGTGGGGGGCTGTCTAAAACTTTGGGGTGATTTCTCTGAGGCAAGTGAGGCTTGCTTTCTCTCTAGGGGTAGCTAGTTTCTCAGGCTGTGAAGAGGCGTCTAGGATTTTAGGTAACGCTCCACGGCTGCCTATAGTGTGTATTGATAGAATCAGGGTTGCGGTCAGTATAGCTCCCACATCCCCAGAGCTTGTCCTAAGGATTTCTGTTACTTAGCAGGTCAGTTTGCGATCCTTGCCACCAGGATCATAACAGTACAGCAGGCCATAAAAGAGTTAATGCATCGCAAAAGAGGGATAAGAGAGATCCTGAGTTCATTTTTTTTTCCTCTGCTGTGTGTCTAGCCTCTCTCCTCCCCTTAATCTCTGGGTGGTTCAGAATTCAGCTGCAGACATGGACATTCTGTCCTCTAGTCTGGATCATCTCACTGCAAGGGTACAAGGTATCCAGGATTATGTAGTTCACAGTCCTATGTCAGAGCCTAAAATACCAATTCCTGAGTTATTCTCTGGAGATAGATCTAGGTTTTTGAATTTCAAAAATAATTGTAAATTATTCCTTTCTCTGAGACCTCGTTCCTCTGGTGACCCTGTTCAGCAAGTTAAAATTATTATTTCTTTGTTACGTGGTGACCCTCAAGATTGGGCGTTCTCTCTGCCGCCAGGAGATCCTGCATTGCTAAATGTGGATGCGTTTTTTCTGGCGCTTGGATTGCTTTATGAGGAGCCTAATCTAATAGACCAGGCAGAAAAGGTTTTGCTGGCTCTCTCTCAGGGTCTGGATGAAGCGGAGGTTTACTGTCAGAAGTTTAGGAAATGGTCTGTGCTCACTCAGTGGAATGAGTGTGCCCTGGCAGCAATTTTCAGAAAAGGTCTTTCTGAAGCCGTTAACGATGTTATGGTGGGGTTCCCCACGCCTGCGGGTCTGAATGAGTCTATGTCGTTGGCCATTCAGATTGATCGACGTTTGCGGGAGCGCAAACCTGTGCACCATCTGGCGGTATTTTCTGAGCAGAAGCCTGAGGCTATGCAATGTGACAGGATTCTGACCAGAATTGAACGGCAGAATCACAGACGTCAGAATGGGTTGTGCTTTTACTGTGGTGATTCTACTCATGTTATCTCCGATTGTTCTAAGCGCACAAATAGGTTCACTAAATCTGTCACCATTGGTACTGTACAGCCCAAATTCATTTTGTCTGTTACTTTGATTTGCTCCCTGTCCTCCTACTCAGTTATGGCTTTTGTGGATTCAGGTGCTGCCCTGAACTTGATGGATTTGTCATTTGCCAGGCGCTGTGGTTTTATCTTGGAGCCTTTGCAATTTTCTATTCCACTAAAGGGAATTGATGCTACGCCATTGGCCAAGAATAAGCCTCAGTACTGGACTCAAGTGACTATGTGCATGACTCCTGCACATCAGGAGGTGATTCGTTTTCTTGTGTTACATAATTTGCATGACGTTGTCGTGTTGGTTCTGCCATGGCTGCAGGCTCATAATCCAGTCCTGGATTGGAAAGCAATGTCTGTGTCAAGTTGGGGTTGCCAGGGGATTCATGGCGATGCTCCTTTGGTGTCAATTGCTGCTTCTACTCCTTCTGAAGTCCCTGAATTTCTGTCGGACTACCAGGATATATTTGATGAGCCCAAATCCAGTGCCCTACCTCCTCATAGGGATTGTGATTGTGCTATAAATTTGATTCCTGGTAGTAAGTTCCCTAAGGGACGACTTTTCAATTTATCTGTACCAGAACATACGGAGTTATATAAAGGAGTCTCTGGAGAAGGGGCATATTTGCCCGTCCTCGTCCCCTTTGGGTGCGGGGTTCTTTTTTTGTGGCCAAGAAGGATGGCTCTCTGAGACCTTGTATAGATTATCGCCTTCTAAATAACATCACGGTCAAATTTCAGTATCCTTTGCCATTGCTGTCTGATCTGTTTGCTCGGATTAAGGGGGCTAGTTGGTTCACCAAGATAGATCTTCGAGGAGCGTATAATCTTGTGCGTATAAAACAGGGCGATGAATGGAAAACGGCATTTAATACGCCTGAAGGCCATTTTGAGTACTTGGTGATGCCTTTTGGGCTCTCTAATGCACCTTCTGTGTTTCAGTCCTTCATGCACGACATCTTCCGAGAGTATCTGGATAGATTTATGATTGTGTACCTGGATGATATTTTGGTATTTTCTGACGATTGGGAATCCCATGTGAAGCAGGTCAGGATGGTATTTCAGGTCCTGCGTGCCAATGCCTTATTTGTGAAGGGCTCTAAATGTCTCTTCGGAGTCCAGAAGGTTTCCTTTTTGGGCTTTATTTTTTCTCCTTCCACTACTGATATGGATCCAGTTAAGGTCCAGGCTATTTATGATTGGACTCAACCTACATCAGTGAAGAGTCTTCAGAAGTTCTTGGGCTTTGCTAATTTTTACCGTTGCTTCATCACTAATTTCTCTAGTGTGGTTCTGCATCGCAGAAGCGGGATTAAAAAGAAGTTCTGAGTTTTGTTTTTTTTTGTTGCTGCAGTTTGCCTAGCTTCTTCCATCCCCTTTTTCTCTGAGTGGCTGGAACTCTGCTGCAGATATGAATGTCCAGACTCTGACTTCTAGTGTGGATCAGCTTGCTGCTAGGGTGCAAAGCATTCAGGATTTTGTTATCCATAGCCCTATGTCTGAACCAAAAATACCTATTCCTGAGCCGTTTTTTGGAGATAGATCTAAGTTCCTGAATTTTAGGAATAATTGCAAATTGTTTCTGTCTCTGAAACCTCGTTCCTCTGGTGATTCCGCTCAGCAAGTTAAGATTGTTATTTCCTTCTTGCACGGCGACCCTCAAGATTGGGCCTTCTCTCTGGCGCCAGGAGATCCTGCATTGGTGAATGTTGATGCGTTTTTCCTGGCACTTGGTTTGCTTTATGAGGAGCCTAATCTTGAAAATCAGGCTGAAAAGATGTTGCTGGCTATCTCTCAGGGTCAGGACGAAGCTGAGGTATATTGTCAAAAATTTCGGAAATGGTCCGTGCTTACTCAATGGAATGAGTGTGCACTGGCCGCAAATTTCAGAAATGGTCTTTCTGAAGCCATTAAAGATGTGATGGTGGGGTTTCCTATCCCTACAGGTCTGAATGATTCAATGGCTCTGGCCATTCAAATTGATCGACGTTTGCTGGAGCGCAAATCTGTTAATCCTTTGGTGGTGCTGTCTGAACGGTCACCTGATTCTATGCAATGTGACAGAATTTTGACCAGAGCCGAGCGACAAAATCATAGACGTCAAAATGGGTTGTGTTTCTACTGTGGTGATTCAACACATGTTATCTCAGCATGCTCTAAACGCTTAAAAAAAATTGATAATCCTGTCGCCATTGGTACTTTTCAGCCTAAGTTTATTTTGTCAGTGACTTTAATTTGTTCATTATCTTCTTACTCAGTTATGGCTTTTGTGGATTCTGGTGCTGCTTTAAGTCTGATGGATTTGTCGTTTGCCAAGCGCTGCGGTTTTGTCCTGGAGCCTTTGGAAAATCCTATTCCTCTTAGAGGAATTGATTCTACGCCATTGGCAGAGAATAAACCTCAGTATTGGACGCAAGTGACCATGTGCATGACTCCTGTACACCAGGAGGTGATTCGTTTTCTGGTACTGCATAAAATGCATGATGTTGTCGTTTTGGGTCTGCCATGGTTACAGGCCCATAATCCAGTTTTAGATTGGAAAGCTATGACTGTGTCTAGTTGGGGGTGTCAGGGGATTCATGGCGATTCTCCATTGGTGTCTATTGCTTCTTCTACTCCTTCTGAGATCCCTGAGTTTTTGTCAGACTTTCAGGATGTATTTAATGAGGCCAGGTCCAGTGCCCTTCCTCCTCATAGGGACTGTGATTGTGCTATAGATTTGATTCCTGGTAGTAAGTTTCCTAAGGGACGACTCTTTAATTTATCTGTGCCAGAGCATGCCGCGATGCGGAGTTATATAAAGGAGTCTTTGGAGAAGGGACATATTCGCCCATCCTCTTCTCCTCTTGGTGCAGGATTCTTTTTTGTGGGCAAGAAAGACGGGTCTTTGAGACCTTGTATAGATTATCGTCTTCTGAATAAGATCACGGTTAAATTTCAGTATCCTTTGCCATTGTTGTCTGATTTGTTTGCTCGGATTAAGGGATCCAGTTGGTTCACCAAGATAGATCTTCGTGGTGCGTATAACCTTGTGTGCATAAAGCAGGGAGATGAATGGAAAATGGCATTTAATACGCCCGAGGGTCATTTTGAGTACCTGGTGATGCCTTTTGGATTATCGAATGCCCCTTCTGTGTTTCAGTCCTTCATGCATGACATCTTCCGGAAATATCTGGATAAATTTATGATTATTTATCTGGATGATATTTTGGTTTTTTCTGATGATTGGGAGTCCCATGTGAACCAGGTCAGGATGGTGTTTCAGGTTCTGCAGGAGAATGCTCTATTTGTGAAGGGCTCAAAATGTATCTTTGGGGTACAGAAGGTTTCTTTTTTGGGTTTTATTTTTTCCCCTTCTACTGTGGAGATGGACCCAGTCAAGGTTCGTGCCATTCATGACTGGACTCAGCCCATGTCTGTTAAGAGCCTGCAGACGTTCTTGGGCTTTGCTAATTTTTACCGTCGGTTTATCGCTAATTTTTCCAGCGTGGTTAAACCTTTGACGGATATGACCAAGAAGGGTTCTGATGTTGCTAATTGGTCTCCTGCGGCCGTGGAGGCCTTTCGGGAGCTGAAGCGTCGGTTTACTTCAGCGCCAGTCTTGTGCCAGCCGGATGTCTCTCTTCCCTTCCAGGTTGAAGTTGATGCTTCTGAGATTGGTGCAGGGGCTGTTTTGTCGCAAAAAAGTTCTGATGGCTCCGTGATGAAGCCATGCACCTTCTTTTCAACAAAATTTTCGCCTGCTGAGCGGAACTATGATGTTGGTAATCGGGAGTTGTTGGCTATGAAGTGGGCATTTGAGGAGTGGCGACATTGGCTCGAGGGAGCTAGACATCGTGTGGTGGTCTTGACTGATCATAAAAATCTGATTTACCTCGAGTCTGCCAAGCGCCTGAATCCTAGACAGGCTCGTTGGTCGTTGTTTTTCTCCCGTTTTGACATTGTGGTCTCGTACCTGCCTGGTTCGAAGAACGTGAAGGCTGATGCACTTTCTAGGAGTTTTGTGCCTGACTCTCCGGGAGTCTCGGAGCCGGCTGGTATTCTCAGAGAGGGAGTGATTTTGTCTGCCATTTCCCCAGATTTGCGACGAGTGCTGCAGAAATTTCAGGCTGATAGGCCTGATCGTTGCCCACCAGAGAGACTGTTTGTCCCTGACAGATGGACCAGCAGAGTTATTTCTGAGGTTCATTCTTCAGTGTTGGCGGGACATCCTGGGATTTTCGGTACCAGAGATTTGGTGGCTAGGTCCTTTTGGTGGCCTTCCTTGTCGCGGGATGTGCGTTCTTTTGTGCAGTCCTGTGGGATTTGTGCTCGGGCTAAGCCTTGCTGTTCTCGTGCCAGCGGGTTGCTTTTGCCCTTGCCTATCCCGAAGAGGCCTTGGACGCACATTTCCATGGATTTCATTTCGGATCTTCCGGTATCTCGGAAGATGTCTGTCATCTGGGTGGTGTGCGATCGTTTTTCTAAAATGGTCCATTTGGTGCCCTTGCCTAAGTTGCCTTCCTCCTCTGATTTGGTTCCTTTGTTCTTTCAGAATGTGGTTCGTTTGTGCGGCATCCCTGAGAATATTGTGTCTGACAGAGGATCCCAGTTTGTGTCCAGATTCTGGCGATCCTTTTGTGCTAAGATGGGTATTGATTTGTCTTTTTCGTCGGCTTTTCATCCTCAGACTAATGGCCAGACCGAGCGAACTAATCAGACGTTGGAGACTTATTTGAGATGTTTTGTTTCTGCTGATCAGGACGACTGGGTTACCTTTTTGCCACTGGCCGAGTTTGCCCTTAATAATCGGGCTAGCTCTGCCACTTTGGTTTCACCCTTTTTCTGCAACTCTGGTTTTCATCCTCGTTTCTCCTCGGGCCAGGTTGAACCTTCTGACTGTCCTGGGGTTGATTCTGTGGTGGATAGGTTGCAGCGGATTTGGAACCATGTGGTGGACAATTTGAAATTGTCACAAGACAAGGCCCAGCGTTTTGCCAACCGCCGCCGCGGTGTGGGTCCCCGACTTCGTGTTGGGGATTTGGTTTGGTTGTCTTCTCGGCATGTTCCTTTGAAAGTCTCCTCTCCTAAGTTCAAGCCTCGCTTTATCGGTCCTTATAAGATTTTGGAAATCCTTAACCCGGTGTCTTTTCGCTTGGACCTTCCAGCGTCATTTGCTATTCATAATGTGTTCCATAGGTCCTTGTTGCGGCAGTACGTGGTGCCTATGGTTCCTGCTGTTGAGCCTCCTGCCCCGGTTTTGGTTGAGGGCGAGTTGGAGTACGTGGTGGAGAAGATTCTGGATTCTCGTATCTCTAGACGGAAACTCCAGTATTTAGTTAAGTGGAAAGGCTATGGTCAGGAGGATAATTCCTGGGTTGTCGCCTCTGATGTTCATGCGGCTGATTTGGTTCATGCCTTTCACGCTGCTCATCCTGATCGCCCTGGGGGTCTTGGTGAGGGTTCGGTGACCCCTCCTCAAGGGGGGGTACTGTTGTGAACTGTGTTTCTGGGCTCCCTCTGGTGGTCACTAACGGTATTGTGTTAGGCATGTCTTGTTGCAGGCCTGAGCTCCAGCTGTGTCATTAAGCAGCAGGTGTTCCCTATTTAAGTCTCCTCCGGACTCAGTCTCTTGCCTGGCATCGTTGTATCCAGACCTATATGGTCTCCTCCGGATTCCTTTCAGTCTGTCTCATGCAAGAAAAGCTAAGTCCGTTTTGTATAATTTGGATCGTTTGCATTTTTCAGTGTCTTTGTCCAGCTTGCTTAATATTTGATTTTCTGGCTCACTGGAAGCTCTAGGGGGCTGATATTCTCCCTCCGCACCGTCAGTCGGTGTGGGGGTTCTTGAATGTTCAGCGTGGATGTTTTTGTAGGGTTTTCTGCTGACCGCATAGTCCACTATCTATTTTCTGTCTATCTAGACTAGTGGGCCTCACTTTGCTGAATCTAGTTCATCTCTACGTTTGTGTTTTCCTCTTGCCTCACCGTTATTATTTGTTGGGGGCTTTCTATATCTTTGGGGTTCAATTTCTCTGGAGGCAAGTGAGGTCTTATTTTCCCTCTAGGGGTACCAACGTAGGCACGTTCACCGGCTGCTTCTAGTTGTGTGTGTTAGGATCAGGTATGCGGTTAGCCCAGTTTCCACCTCCCTAGAGCAGTATTTATGTTTTTGCTATCTTGCCGGAATATCAGAGGTCCTCTACCACTGGGATCATAACACGCCTATAGTGTGTTTTGATAGAATCAGGGTTGCGGTCAGTATAGCTCCCACATCCCCAGAGCTTGTCCTAAGGATTTCTGTTACTTAGCAGGTCAGTTTGCGATCCTTGCCACCAGGATCATAACAGAGGTTATCCAGATCCACAGGTACTTTTTTCCTCAGCCTTCAAACTACCGTTAAAGGTGAAAGTAGGTGTGAACAATTGTTTTTTTCCCTCTTCTGCTTTTGTGGATTGCGGGTTTTTAGTGAACTTGATTGACTCGAGGTTGGTGGCCCACTGTGAGATAGTGACAGTCAGGTTGGACAAACCCGTTAACGTGGTGGCTATTGACTCAACCCCATTCACCAAGGATGGGATCTGCTCTCTTACTAAGTAGTTCATCCTTAAGGTGGGGTCTGTTCATTTGGAGCATATAGCCTGTTTTATTCTGAACAACCTTCCTGCTGGTTTGGTTTTGGGGTTTTCTTGGCTGCAAAGTCATAATCCAGTCATTGACTGGGAGACCAGGGAGATTGTTAAATGGGGATCCAACTGTGAAATCAAATGTCAGAATTCTGTGTATTTGTCGTCCATCGGTCTGGAGGGTATTCTGGAGTACCTTAAGGACTTTGAGGACGTGTTCTCCGAAAGTCAAGCAGAGTGGTTACCACCGCACCGCCATTTTGATTGTGCCATTGACCTGATTCCTGGGGCTAAATTGCCCAAATCCCGATTGTTTAACCTTTCTGGTCCCAAGCGGGTCGCCATGAAGGAGTACATATCTGAGACTCTCCACAAGGGGCATATTCGCCCCTCTGTGTCTCCTGTTGCTGCAGGGATTTTTTTTGGAAAAAAAGACGATGATCTCCGCCCATGCCTTGACTTTCGGGAACTAAATAAGATTACTGTAAGAAACACAGCCACACCCACTCTTTCCTGATTTGTGTAACCAATTGTCCGGGGCCAAATGGTTTTCAAAACTTGACTTGCGGAGGGCATATAACCGCATCCGGGTGTGGGAGAGGGATGAGTAGAAGACTGCGCTTCTCACCTCAGAGGGGCTGTTTGAAAATGTAGTTAGCCTTTTGGTTTGACCCTGCAGTTTTCCAAAACTTCATTAATCATGTGTTCTCAGATTTTATTGTGTGGTTTGTGGTGATATACTTGGATGACATTCTTGTTTATTCACTTGACAAGCAGTCACATATTGGTCACAATCGGGCAGTTCTTCAGAGACTCGAGGAGAACAAACTTTTCGCTAAGCTAGAGAAATGCTCCTTTTTTGCCCAGGAACTGCCTTTCTTGGGGTTCATTATCTCTAGTGAGGGGTTTCGTATGGTTCCCAAAAAAGGTGCAGACCATTGTAGAATGGGATCAACCCCGGGACTGGAAGGGAAGGGCCTTCAGTGCTTCTAGGGATTTGCTAATTACTACCGGAGGTTTATTAAAGGGTTCTCTCAGGTGGTCAAGCCCCTCACTTACTTGACACAGAAGGGGGCTGATGTTAAGAACTGGTCTGCCTCAGCGGTAGCAGCATTTCTCACTCTCAAAAGATGCTTTATGACTGCCCTAGTTCTAGTTCAACCTGATCCATCTGAACCCTTTGTGGTGGAGATTGACGCCTCAGAGGTGGGGGTGGTGTCCCAGTGGCCCACCACTTTGACCAATGTGAGACTACGTGCCTTTTTTTCCAGGAAGTTTTCCCTCATGGAGAGAAATTATGTCGTGGGTAGTGTTGAGCATTCCAATACCGCAAGTATCGGGTATCGGCCGATACTTGCGGTATCGGAATTCCGATACCGGGATTCCGATACTTGCCGTGTATCGGATACCGGAATCGGAAGTTCCCAGATTCAAAATGCAGAAATTCAGCCAATGAGAATGATTTCAAGTGTGGGCACATCCTGTTCAGCATGGAGGGCATGAAACTACTGGCATGGCTGTGATTGGCTGCTGAAATTATGTCATGATGCAGTTTAAAAGTCGCTTGCGCCATTTTGCGATCACTCTGCTGTGAATTCAGTTAGTGACAGGACGCTGTTTGCTGACTGAGGGCCAGTTTAGAGATAGCGATTTGCTTCTTTGTGCTTTCCAAAGGCTAATTTAGCAACCGCTGTGTTCACCTACTATTCACCTTGCTTTTGCCTTGTAGCGCTGTTTTCACAGCGATCTGCAAGGTCTGTGTGTGTGTGTGTGTGAGTGCAGCCCACTCTCTAGTCTGAGTGCAGCCACATAGGCCATCCATAGCTGGTTGTATTCAGTTCAGGGAGGGTGGTTCATTGCCTCATACTGTCCTTTTTTTTTTTTTTTCCAAGTAGTGTAGTCTGCTGCTAATTTATTCAAAAAAATCCTATTAGTGTCTTTCCACCCGTCTCCAGCTAATTTGTGGAAAAACACTAGATAGGATAACGTAGAGGAGGGTTTTTGGGCCTTGCAGCGCCGTTTACGGCTGTCTGCACGGTCTCCGTGTGACTGCAGCTCGCCCTGTAGTCTGTGAGCAGCCATAGCCTGGTTGTCTCCAGCTCAGGGTTGTTCACTGCGTCATACCGCCAAATCAATTTTCATTTTGTTTTAAGTAGTGCAGGCTGCTGCACATTTTTTCAAAAAATTCCTATTAGTGTCTTTCCACCCGTCTCCAGCTAATTTGTGGAAAAACACTAGATAGGATAACGTAGAGGAGGGTTTTTGGGCCTTGCAGCGCCGTTTACGGCTGTCTGCACGGTCTCCGTGTGACTGCAGCTCTATCCGTTGTCAGTTCAGCCCCCAAAAAATAAATAAATAATAAAGTTCACCAAACACACCAGTTACACCACTTTACATTTGTGTAGGCCACATTAGCTCATATTAAAGTCTAGTCCACACTTTAGAAAATTAGTGTTTCTTATACCTGTTAGGAGGAGTTGTTCAGGAATAAGCACACAAAGCCGTTAGTACTTTTCTGCTTATCTTTATCAGTCAACCAAGATGAAGAAGGCAGTGAGTAAGGCACGTGGGCGTGGGCGCGGAGCAGGGAGGGGACGTGGGGATTCTGTGCCTGCTGCGGGCACCGGTGACTCATCAGCACCCACTTTCACCAGGCAACAGTCGTTCATGCGCAGCTTTGTGTCAGAGCGCCGTACACCGCTGCTGCGTGAAGAACAAATTGAAGCCGTTGTCGGATGGATGGCAGCTAATGCATCAACTTCAATTAGTGCCACATCCTCTCAGACACAGAGCACTGGAGAGCAGCCATCTGTCTCTTCACCACCTGCCAAATTGCCCAGGCAGACAGAGAGCCCAGGGCAGGAGCCGTCTCTACTTCTGTTCTCTGAATCTCTTGGCTTGGAAACAGGGGGCCAGCCAAGCAGCATTGGAGAAATGGAAGAAGAGGCAGGGTGCAGTGATGCCCAACAGTGTTTTCTCTCTTCCTCTGAAGAGGCGGGTGGGCCAGTGGCTCCGGTCACCACATCGCAGGCCGCATCAGCTGATGATGACACTCAGGTGCCACTTACTGGTGCGTGCTCTGCTGCTGAGACTACCCAGGAGGAGCAGTTGGGGGCAGAGGGTAGTGTAGATGATGAGGTCCTTGACCCATCTTGGCGTGAGGGACAGGAAGGTGGTGGGAGCAGCTCTGAGGAAGAGATTCCCCGTACGGCCCAAAGAGGGAGAGGGAGGGGGAAGACTGCGGATCCTGCAGCCTCCGCTTTGGCACCCATTAGGAGCATGTCTCTTCCAAAAGCCAAAAAGGGCGCTCCCAAGACTTGCAGTGCCTGGTCCTTTTTTGACACAGTTGCAGATGACATTTGCTATGTCAGATGCAAGGTGTGTCATCAAAAAGTCAAAAGAGGTCGAAATGTCAGCAACCTCAATACCTCCAACATGTGGAAACATGTGCGCACCAGGCACCCGGCGGAGTTAGAAAAACACACTGAAGAGCTAGGCCAACCAACAGCGGCAGCTACCACCTCTTCAGCTCGTGTTGCCTCTTCCTCCAGCTCACACGCAGCTGGTTCGGCTTCCTCCCAGGATCGCCGTGGAAGAACCTCTGGCCCTGTTGTCCAGAGACCCGCTGTAATTCCACCCGCAGCACCACTTTCCCAGTCATCCACACACTCCCAGCCCAGTCTACAGCCATCGGTAGTACAGGCATGGGAGAAAAGGCGGCCTTTCTCGTCAAACCACCCACGAGCACAGGCTCTGACTGCAGGCATTGCCAAACTTCTGTCACTGGAAATGCTGTCATTCAGGCTGGTGGAGACTGACAGCTTCCGTGACTTGATGTCATTGGCAGTCCCACAGTACAATGTGCCCAGCCGCTTTTACTTCAGCAGGCAAGCCGTCCCTGCCCTGCACAAGCATGTGGAGGGACACATAAAACACGCGCTACTGAACGCCGTCAGTAGCAAGGTCCACCTCACCACCGATGCGTGGACCAGTCAACATGGACAGGGGCGATACCTTTCCCTCACTGCCCATTGGGTTAATGTCGTTGAGCCGGGTACAGACCGTGCGAGTGGCGCAGGACGTGTCCTGCCCACTCCAAGGATTTCAGGAATCCATTCTGTACGCATTGACTCCTCCTCTTACACCAGTTCCTCAGAATCATCGCTGCAGGAGCCGTCACAGTCCACCTCCACATGGACCCGTGATGAACGTGTACCTGTTACGACCGACATGAGCACAGCCGTGGCCAAACGTCAACAGGCCGTCTTGAAATTAATTTTTTGGGGGAATCGTAGCCACACAGCGCAGGAGCTCTGGAATGCCATCAAGCAGGAGAGCGATGTGTGGTTTGTGCCAGCGAATCTCCAGCCAGTCATGGTAGTGTGTGATAATGGCCGAAATCTGGTGGCAGCTCTGGGCCTCGGCAACCTCACTCACATCCCATGTCTGGCACATGTGCTCAATTTGGTCGTGCAGAGCTTTTTGAGGGACTATCCGGATCTTGATGCACTGCTGCACAAGGTCCGCCTAGAATGTGCTCACTTGCGGCGTTCCAGCACGGCAAAAGCGCGCATTGCGGCTCTGCAGCGTCGACACCGCCTGCCGGAACATCGCATCATATGTGACCTACCTACCAGGTGGAATTCCACGTTACATATGTTGGAGCGGTTGTGTGAGCAGCAGCAAGCTGTAATGGAGTACCAGCTGCTTCAGGCGCAAAGAAGTCGCAGTCAGCGCCGTACAGACTTCACAACCACAGAGTGGGCCACTATGAATGACGTCTGCCAGGTTTTGCGTCCCTTTGATTATTCCACGCGGATGGCGAGTGCAGATGATGCACTAGTCAGCATGACTGTCCCCCTTATCTGCCTTCTTGAAAAATCACTGCAAGCGCTAAGGGATGATGTTGTGGAAGAGGTGGAGGATGAGGATTTACCATTTCCATCATCTTCTGGACAGTCAGCGCCACGTGGTTCCTCACAAACGCGTAGGCAGGGGACAGTTTGTGAGGAGGATGAGGAGGAGTCAATGGAGGAGGAAGACATCCGTCCAGAGGAGGGAGTTACACAATTGTCCAGTACTCAGTGTGTACAGCGAGGGTGGGGTGATGACGAGCGGGCAGAGATCACGCCTCCAGCAGGGGACAGCGTTTCTTGGGCAGTTGGCAGTCTGCAGCACATGGTGGATTACATGCTGCAGTGCCTGAGAAACGACCGCCGCATCGCCCACATTCTCAACATGTCTGATTATTGGGTGTTCACCCTCCTCGATCCTCGCTACTGGGACAACGTAGAAAGCCTCATCACACCGTTGAACCGGGAGCGAAAAATGCGGGAGTACCAAGACACACTGGTCAATTCCATCATCTTCTCCATTCCAACTGAGAGAAGTGCTGCTAGTGCATTCCAAAGCAGCTCAGTGCGTCCAGGCAGTGGTGGAGGCTCTGCACAAAGAGGGAGCAGAAGCAGTGCCTCTGCCCAAGGCAAGACCAGTATGGCCCAACTGTGGCACAGTTTTCTGTGCCCGCCACAAAAGTCTACACCATCACAGACGGCTCCAGTCAGCAGGAGGCAACGGTTCCGTCAGATGGTGACAGACTACATGTCTTGCCCTCTTGCTGTACTCCCAGACGGCTCTTCCCCTTTCAAGTTTTGGGTCTCAAAGCTGGATACATGGCCAGAGCTAAGCCAGTATGCATTGGAGGTGCTGGCTTGCCCTGCGGCCAGTGTATTATCGGAACGTGTCTTTAGTGCTGCAGGTGGTGTACTAACTGACCGTCGCATGCGACTATCCTCCGATAACGTTGACCGGCTTACTTTCCTGAAAATGAACAAGGCCTGGATCTCGCAGGAATTTGCCACTCCTCTTCCTGATTAAATAATTAGGTGACTGTCTACAGTATCCAGGTTTCCTGTTGTGTTCATCTTTCTACCACCTGAACTGTAATTCCTGGGCTCCAACACCGCCAGTTGAGGCTCAGAAGTGTCGTCTGCACAGTCAAAACATACGACCCAGTGTTATTGGGTTTCAGTAACGTCAGCTGATCCCCAGCTGTGTAGCCGGCAATGTGTCCTGCGACCGCCACGCTGACACAACAACTGAAATGTAAGGGAATCTGTCCCCCCCCCCCAAGGCGTTTGTTACTGAAAGAGCCACCTTGTGCAGCAGTAATGCTGCACAAGGAAAAGGTAGCTATTTTTGTTTAGCTCCTTGCACACGCAGAACTTAACACTTATAAAATGTGTCCACTGATACCGTAAAACCGTCCCGGAGGTGGGACTTTCCTTCGTAATATGACGCAGCACAGCCGTCATTCCTACCCCCTTGGCGCCGTGCCCCGGCTCCTCAGCGTTGTTTGATTCCGTCCCGGAGCCTGCGCTGTTATGTTATCCCGTGACCAGGCACACTTAGTGCTGCCCGTCTTCTGGCATCATTTGGTGTCAGGATGGCTGCGCCTGTGCGGCCGTGCTGGCCGAGAGCCCGCCTCGCAGTGTCTTCTGATTTAATCCCACTGGGGGCCTGGGATCCATGGACATGCGCAGCGCATATCTGAACCTCCACCTCTCACTCATCTCCCTATGGCTTCTTCAGACTGTTCGGTGTCAGCTGGTCCCTAATAGCATGCCACGGCCGTGACACCGCACAGTCTTAAGAAGCCGTAGGGAGGGGAGTGAGAGGCGAGGATATGCACTGCGCATGGCCATGGATCCCAGGCCCCCAGTGGGATTAAATCAGAAGACACTGCGAGGCGGGCTCTCGGCCAGCGCGGCCGCACAGGCGCAGACAGCCTGACACCAAATGATGTCAGAAGATGGGCAGCGCTAAGTGTGCCTGGCCACGGGATAACATAACAGCGCAGGCTCCGGGACGGAATCAAACAACGCTGAGGAGCCGGGGCACGGCGCCGGGGGGGTAGGAATGACGGCTGTGCTGCGTCATATTACGAAGGAAAGTCCCACCTCCGGGACGGTTTCACGGTTTCAGGGGACACATTTTATAAGTGTTTAGTTCTGTGTTTGCAAGGAGCATGATGAAAAGAGCCACCTTTTCCTTTTGCATCTTTTGTGCTGCACAAGCTGGCTCTTTCAGCTACAAACGCCTTGGGGGGGGTTAAAGGTTCCCTTTCGACTTTCTCAGGCTTCGGCCTACATTGTGTTCCTCTGCTTTTCCACCTGTCCCTGGGCTCCAACACCGCCAGTTGCCGTCCAGAAGTGCTGTACGCACAGTCCCAACAGTCGCTCCTCTGTTATTGGGGTTCAGTAACGTCAGCTGTTCCCCTGCTGTGTGTGTGGCAATCCCTCCTACCTCCTCCTACCTCCTCCTCCTCCACCTGTCCCTGGGCTCCAACACCGCCAGTTGCCGTCCAGAAGTGCTGTACGCACAGTCAACAGTCCCTCCTCTGTTATTGGGGTTCAGTAACGTCAGCTGTTCCCCAGCTGTGTGTGTGGAAATCCCTCCTACCTCCTCCTACCTCCTCCTCCTCCACCTGTCCCTGGGCTCCAACACCGCCAGTTGCCATCCAGAAGTGCTGTACGCACAGTCAACAGTCCCTCCTCTGTTATTGGGGTTCAGTAACGTCAGCTGTTCCCCTGCTGTGTGTGGGAATCCCTCCTACCTCCTCCTACCTCCTCCTCCTCCACCTGTCCCTGGGCTCCAACACCGCCAGTTGCCGTCCAGAAGTGCTGTACGCACAGTCAACAGTCCCTCCTCTGTTATTGGGGTTCAGTAACGTCAGCTGTTCCCCTGCTGTGTGTGTGGCAATCCCTCCTACCTCCTCCTACCTCCTCCTCCTCCACCTGTCCCTGGGCTCCAACACCGCCAGTTGCCGTCCAGAAGTGCTGTACGCACAGTCAACAGTCCCTCCTTTGTTATTGGGGTTCAGTATCGTCAGCTGTTCCCCAGCTGTGTGTGTGGCAATCCCTCCTACCTCCTCCTACCTCCTCCTCCTCCACCTGTCCCTGGGCTCCAACACCGCCAGTTGCCGTCCAGAAGTGCTGTACGCACAGTCAACAGTCCCTCCTCTGTTATTGGGGTTCAATAACGTCAGCTGTTCCCCTGCTGTGTGTGTGGCAATCCCTCCTACCTCCTCCTACCTCCTCCTCCTCCACCTGTCCCTGGGCTCCAACACCGCCAGTTGCCGTCCAGAAGTGCTGTACGCACAGTCAACAGTCCCTCCTCTGTTATTGGGGTTCAGTAACGTCAGCTGTTCCCCAGCTGTGTGTGTGGCAATCCCTCCTACCTCCTCCTACCTCCTCCTCCTCCACCTGTCCCTGGGCTCCAACACCGCCAGTTGCCGTCCAGAAGTGCTGTACGCACAGAGCCAAACACCTCGCCAATGTGTTAGTGGGGTTCAGAACCGCCAGCTGTTCCCCTGCTGTGTATACGGCAACGTGTACTGCGACCGCCACGCAGGCACAACAAGTTAAATTTAAGGGAACCTGTCCCCCCCCCCCCAGGCGTTTGTTACTGAAGGAGCCACCTTGTGCAGCAGTAATGATGCAAAGGGAAAAAGTGCCTCTTTTCGTGGTGCTCCTTGCACATGCTGAACCTAACACTTATGAAATGTGTCCCCTCACAGCGTTAAACCGTCCGGTAGGTGGAACTTTCCTTTGTCGTGTGACGCAGCACAGCCATCATTTTTACCCCCTTGGCACCGTGCGCCACCTCCTCAGCGTTGTTTGAATCTGTCCCGGAGCCTGCGCTGTTAGGTTAGCCCTAGGCCATGCACACATTTTGCGCTGCCCGTCTTCTGACATCATTTGGTGTCAGGCTGGCTGCGCCTGTGCGGCTGCGCTGGCCGAGATCCCGCCTCGCACTGTCGTCTAATGTAATCCCACCGCGGGCCTGGGATCCGTGGCCATGCGCAGTGCATATCCTCGCCTCTCACTCCCCTCCCTACGGCTTCTTCAGACTGTGCGGTGTCAGCTGATCCCTAATAGCATGCCACGGCCGTGACCAGGGTTGAGCGACTTTCATTTTTTTAAGATCGAGTCTGGTTTTGTGAAACCCGATTTAGTCCAGAGTCGAGTCGAGTGAAGTCGGCCGATTATCGCTCAAAGTCGGGGATCGACCGAAACACGAAACCCAATGCAAGTCAATGGGGAAGCATAGCCGGCAGTGAGTGGAGGCCAGGAAAACACCTACAGTGCACATTTTACTGCCAAAAACATCCATTCTTGTTTTCTGAAGCTTGTCAATCTTAATTAACTTTATAATAATAGTTGGGCACTGGAAATTGGGGGTCATTTGGCAAAAGTTGTGGGGGTAGGGCTGGTTCAAGGTTTTAGTGGGCCCAGGAAACATGGACTACGTCATGGCGGTGGAGCAGGGAGAGGTAAGTATTTCAACGTTGCAAGTGCTGTGATCCTGAGCAAGCAGGGGGGGCCCACTCGTTCGCATTGGCACTGGCACTGGCACAGGGCCCCTCAAAGTACGGCGGTGTGTTTGCATGGCGGGGGCGCCTCCCACCAGCAGCGACACTTTTGCGTACTCTGAGTGGCCCTGTGCCAGTGACGTCGCCAACGAGTATGCCCCCCCACCTGATGAAGGAACCTGCACTTTCATCTGCACCTTCCTCTTTGTCCCTGTGTAAGGTGGTATAATATGCGGGAAGGGGAACCTTACTTTCAGCAGGGTCAGATTCTGGCTGTGTAGAGTACAAGGGGAATGTAGTGGTCTAGGTCAATGTACCAGCAGACTCATCTAGCAGTGGCTGGGCAATGGGCAGGATGATGAGGAAACAGATATAGGGCCAAAGAATAAAGTAGGCTAAATGCAGATCAAAATTGGTAACAGGACTAAACAGGCGGCATTGCTTTGTTCAGTGGAGTAGCAAACCCAAGAGCAGCAGACACTGTTTCAAGGGCCTAACCACACTAGTAGGCCAAATGCAGTTTAATATCTGATAGTATAGGCCGAAAGCCAGAATGTGGAAGCTCAGCTTTGTTCAGTTGAGGACAACACCAGGGAGGGGCAGACACCGTTAGTAGGCCCTAACCACCATTTTGTTTTTTAAAAAACACTTAATGAGAGCCAGAAGGTTGAAGCTCAGCTTTATTCAGTTGAGGGCAACACCAGGGAGGGGCAGACACCGTTAGTAGGCCGGAACCACCATTTTGTTTTTTAAAAAACACTTAATGAGAGCCAGAAGGTTGAAGCTCAGCTTTATTCAGTTGAGGGCAACACCAGGCAGGGGCAGACACCGTTAGTAGGCCGGAACCAGCAATGTGTTTAAAAACAGCAGTTAATCAGAGCCGGAAGGTAGAAGCTCAGCTTTATTCAGTTGAGGGCAACACCAGGGAGGGGCAGAAGCCGTTAGTAGGCCCTAACCACCATTTTGTTTTTTAAAAAACACTTAATGAGAGCCAGAAGGTTGAAGCTCAGCTTTATTCAGTTGAGGGCAACACCAGGCAGGGGCAGACACCGTTAGTAGGCCGGAACCAGCAATGTGTTTAAAAACAGCAGTTAATCAGAGCCGGAAGGTTGAAGCTCAGCTTTATTCAGTTGAGGGCAACACCAGGGAGGGGCAGACACCGTTAGTAGGCCGGAACCAGCAATGTGTTTAAAAACAGCAGTTAATCAGAGCCGGAAGGTAGAAGCTCAGCTTTATTCAGTTGAGGGCAACACCAGGGAGGGGCAGACACCGTTAGTAGGCCGGAACCAGCAATGTGTTTAAAAACAGCAGTTAATCAGAGCCGGAAGGTAGAAGCTCAGCTTTATTCAGTTGAGGGCAACACCAGGGAGGGGCAGACACCGTTAGTAGGCCGGAACCAGCAATGTGTTTAAAAACAGCAGTTAATCAGAGCCGGAAGGTAGAAGCTCAGCTTTATTCAGTTGAGGGCAACACCAGGGAGGGGCAGAAGCCGTTAGTAGGCCCTAACCACCATTTTGTTTTTTAAAAAACACTTAATGAGAGCCAGAAGGTTGAAGCTCAGCTTTATTCAGTTGAGGGCAACACCAGGCAGGGGCAGACACCGTTAGTAGGCCGGAACCAGCAATGTGTTTAAAAACAGCAGTTAATCAGAGCCGGAAGGTAGAAGCAAAGCTTTATTCAGTTGAGGGCAACACCAGGCAGGGGCAGACACCGTTAGTAGGCCGGAACCACCATTTTGTTTTTTAAAAAACACTTAATGAGAGCCAGAAGGTTGAAGCTCAGCTTTATTCAGTTGAGGGCAACACCAGGCAGGGGCAGACACCGTTAGTAGGCCGGAACCAGCAATGTGTTTAAAAACAGCAGTTAATCAGAGCCGGAAGGTAGAAGCTCAGCTTTATTCAGTTGAGGGCAACACCAGGCAGGGGCAGACACCGTTAGTAGGCCGGAACCACCATTTTGTTTTTTAAAAAACACTTAATGAGAGCCAGAAGGTTGAAGCTCAGCTTTATTCAGTTGAGGGCAACACCAGGCAGGGGCAGACACCGTTAGTAGGCCGGAACCAGCAATGTGTTTAAAAACAGCAGTTAATCAGAGCCGGAAGGTAGAAGCTCAGCTTTATTCAGTTGAGGGCAACACCAGGGAGGGGCAGAAGCCGTTAGTAGGCCCTAACCACCATTTTGTTTTTTAAAAAACACTTAATGAGAGCCAGAAGGTTGAAGCTCAGCTTTATTCAGTTGAGGGCAACACCAGGCAGGGGCAGACACCGTTAGTAGGCCGGAACCAGCAATGTGTTTAAAAACAGCAGTTAATCAGAGCCGGAAGGTTGAAGCTCAGCTTTATTCATTTGAGGGCAACACCAGGGAGGGGCAGACACCGTTAGTAGGCCGGAACCAGCAATGTGTTTAAAAACAGCAGTTAATCAGAGCCGGAAGGTAGAAGCTCAGCTTTATTCAGTTGAGGGCAACACCAGGGAGGGGCAGAAGCCGTTAGTAGGCCCTAACCACCATTTTGTTTTTTAAAAAACACTTAATGAGAGCCAGAAGGTTGAAGCTCAGCTTTATTCAGTTGAGGGCAACACCAGGCAGGGGCAGACACCGTTAGTAGGCCGGAACCAGCAATGTGTTTAAAAACAGCAGTTAATCAGAGCCGGAAGGTAGAAGCTCAGCTTTATTCAGTTGAGGGCAACACCAGGGAGGGGCAGAAGCCGTTAGTAGGCCCTAACCACCATTTTGTTTTTTAAAAAACACTTAATGAGAGCCAGAAGGTTGAAGCTCAGCTTTATTCAGTTGAGGGCAACACCAGGCAGGGGCAGACACCGTTAGTAGGCCGGAACCAGCAATGTGTTTAAAAACAGCAGTTAATCAGAGCCGGAAGGTTGAAGCTCAGCTTTATTCAGTTGAGGGCAACACCAGGGAGGGGCAGACACCGTTAGTAGGCCGGAACCAGCAATGTGTTTAAAAACAGCAGTTAATCAGAGCCAGAAGGTAGAAGCTCAGCTTTATTCAGTTGAGGGCAACACCAGGGAGGGGCAGAAGCCGTTAGTAGGCCCTAACCACCATTTTGTTTTTTAAAAAACACTTAGTGAGAGCCAGAAGGTTGAAGCTCAGCTTTATTCAGTTGAGGGCAACACCAGGCAGGGGCAGACACCGTTAGTAGGCCGGAACCAGCAATGTGTTTAAAAACAGCAGTTAATCAGAGCCGGAAGGTAGAAGCTCAGCTTTATTCAGTTGAGGGCAACACCAGGGAGGGGCAGACACCGTTAGTAGGCCAGAACCAGCAATGTGTTTAAAAACAGCAGTTAATCAGAGCCGGAAGGTAGAAGCTCAGCTTTATTCAGTTGAGGGCAACACCAGGGAGGGGCAGACACCGTTAGTAGGCCGGAACCAGCAATGTGTTTAAAAACAGCAGTTAATCAGAGCCAGAAGGTAGAAGCTCAGCTTTATTCAGTTGAGGGCAACACCAGGGAGGGGCAGAAGCCGTTAGTAGGCCCTAACCACCATTTTGTTTTTTAAAAAACACTTAGTGAGAGCCAGAAGGTTGAAGCTCAGCTTTATTCAGTTGAGGGCAACACCAGGCAGGGGCAGACACCGTTAGTAGGCCGGAACCAGCAATGTGTTTAAAAACAGCAGTTAATCAGAGCCGGAAGGTAGAAGCTCAGCTTTATTCAGTTGAGGGCAACACCAGGGAGGGGCAGACACCGTTAGTAGGCCGGAACCAGCAATGTGTTTAAAAACAGCAGTTAATCAGAGCCGGAAGGTAGAAGCTCAGCTTTATTCAGTTGAGGGCAACACCAGGGAGGGGCAGACACCGTTAGTAGGCCGGAACCAGCAATGTGTTTAAAAACAGCAGTTAATCAGAGCCGGAAGGTAGAAGCTCAGCTTTATTCAGTTGAGGGCAACACCAGGGAGGGGCAGACACCGTTAGTAGGCCGGAACCAGCAATGTGTTTAAAAACAGCAGTTAATCAGAACCAGAAGGTTGAAGCTCAGCTTTATTCAGTTGAGGGCAACATCAGGCAGGGGCAGACACCGTTAGTAGGCCGGAACCAGCAATGTGTTTAAAAACAGCAGTTAATCAGAGCCGGAAGGTAGAAGCTCAGCTTTATTCAGTTGAGGGCAACACCAGGGAGGGGCAGACACCGTTAGTAGGCCGGAACCAGCAATGTGTTTAAAAACAGCAGTTAATCAGAGCCAGAAGGTTGAAGCTCAGCTTTATTCAGTTGAGGGCAACACCAGGGAGGGGCAGACACTGTTAGTAGGCCGGAACCAGCAATGTGTTTAAAAACAGCAGTTAATCAGAGCCGGAAGGTAGAAGCTCAGCTTTATTCAGTTGAGGGCAACACCAGGGAGGGGCAGAAGCCGTTAGTAGGCCCTAACCACCATTTTGTTTTTTAAAAAACACTTAATGAGAGCCAGAAGGTTGAAGCTCAGCTTTATTCAGTTGAGGGCAACACCAGGCAGGGGCAGACACCGTTAGTAGGCCGGAACCAGCAATGTGTTTAAAAACAGCAGTTAATCAGAGCCGGAAGGTTGAAGCTCAGCTTTATTCAGTTGAGGGCAACACCAGGCAGGGGCAGACACCGTTAGTAGGCCGGAACCACCATTTTGTTTTTTAAAAAACACTTAATGAGAGCCAGAAGGTTGAAGCTCAGCTTTATTCAGTTGAGGGCAACACCAGGCAGGGGCAGACACCGTTAGTAGGCAGGAACCAGCAATGTGTTTAAAAACAGCAGTTAATCAGAGCCGGAAGGTTGAAGCTCAGCTTTATTCAGTTGAGGGCAACACCAGGCAGGGGCAGACACCGTTAGTAGGCCGGAACCAGCAATGTGTTTAAAAACAGCAGTTAATCAGAGCCGGAAGGTAGAAGCTCAGCTTTATTCAGTTGAGGGCAACACCAGGGAGGGGCAGAAGCCGTTAGTAGGCCCTAACCACCATTTTGTTTTTTAAAAAACACTTAATGAGAGCCAGAAGGTAGAAGCTCAGCTTTATTCAGTTGAGGACAACTTGAATTAGGGACTGCATACAGACTTAGCAGGCTGTCCCCTGTGTGGACCATGCATCCAATACATTAACCCATTGAGCCACAAAGGACACGTAACCTTCCGTGGCCATGCCTACAGGTCCATGTGTCTGTTGTCAGGTGTACCTTTGTCAGTGTAGGCCTATTGGAAGGAGGGACCGCAGACAGGCTTCGAAGGCCTAACACAATAAAATTGGCTGGCTGTAGGCACTTTAAAATTGGTTTGGTTCAAGGGGTACACGGGCAGCAGTGGTCTGGTCAGTGGAGGCCTAGTGGAAGGAGGGACCGCAGACAGGCTTCGAAGGCCTAAAATAACAAACAATAGGCTCATGGCAGTTTTACAGCGGTTACATGGATACACGGGCAGGCAGCTTGGTGGTGAGTGGAGGAGTATTTAAAGTAGGGACCGCAGACAGGCTATCAAAGGCCTAAAATAACAAACAATAGGCTCATGGCAGTTTTACAGCGGTTACATGGATACACGGGCAGGCAGCTTGGTGGTGAGTGGAGGAGTATTTAAAGTAGGGACCGCAGACAGGCTATCAAAGGCCTAAAATAACAAACAATAGGCTCATGGCAGTTTTACAGCGGTTACATGGATACACGGGCAGGCAGCTTGGTGGTGAGTGGAGGAGTATTTAAAGTAGGGACCGCAGACAGGCTATCAAAGGCCTAAAATAACAAACAATAGGCTCATGGCAGTTTTACAGCGGTTACATGGATACACGGGCAGGCAGCTTGGTGGTGAGTGGAGGAGTATTTAAAGTAGGGACCGCAGACAGGCTATCAAAGGCCTAAAATAACAAACAATAGGCTCATGGCAGTTTTACAGCGGTTACATGGATACACGGGCAGGCAGCTTGGTGGTGAGTGGAGGAGTATTTAAAGTAGGGACCGCAGACAGGCTATCAAAGGCCTAAAATAACAAACAATAGGCTCATGGCAGTTTTACAGCGGTTACATGGATACACGGGCAGGCAGCTTGGTGGTGAGTGGAGGAGTATTTAAAGTAGGGACCGCAGACAGGCTATCAAAGGCCTAAAATAACAAACAATAGGCTCATGGCAGTTTTACAGCGGTTACATGGATACACGGGCAGGCAGCTTGGTGGTGAGTGGAGGAGTATTTAAAGTAGGGACCGCAGACAGGCTATCAAAGGCCTAAAATAACAAACAATAGGCTCATGGCAGTTTTACAGCGGTTACATGGATACACGGGCAGGCAGCTTGGTGGTGAGTGGAGGAGTATTTAAAGTAGGGACCGCAGACAGGCTATCAAAGGCCTAAAATAACAAACAATAGGCTCATGGCAGTTTTACAGTGGTTACATGGATACACGGGCAGGCAGCTTGGTGGTGAGTGGAGGAGTATTTAAAGTAGGGACCGCAGACAGGCTATCAAAGGCCTAAAATAACAAACAATAGGCTCATGGCAGTTTTACAGCGGTTACATGGATACACGGGCAGGCAGCTTGGTGGTGAGTGGAGGAGTATTTAAAGTAGGGACCGCAGACAGGCTATCAAAGGCCTAAAATAACAAACAATAGGCTCATGGCAGCTTTACAGCGGTTACATGGATACACAGGCAGCTTGGTGGTGAGTGGAGGAGTAGTGCAAGGAGTGTCTGTCCCAGTACTCCCAAAATATAAATAGATGTTAATGTCTCGCAAAACAACCAAAACAAAAAAAAAGGTGGCATACTTAGGTACAGGGGTGGGCTCATCTACTGAGTTTCTGACATTGTAATTTGGCAGTAACTATTTAATGGTGCCAATATAGGACACAGACACAGACTACTTTAAGTTGCATCATAGATGTCTACAAATTTGTATTGTCAGTGCCAGACATTGAATGATGTCAGCGAATAGACTAAAGATTGGTGGAGCTGTGCGACATAATTTTGCACGTGGTAGAGCACATTTTGAGCTGGGGTAGGGGGGAACTCTCTTGAGGCCGGCGGGACCGCCCCAGGGCCCCTCATGTTACAACGGTGTGTCTGACGTTGGGTGCGCACCACCACCGCCAGAGACACTACATTGTACTATGAGGGACCCAGTAGCAATGCCGTCAACCAAAAGCGAGCACACCCACCTCTTCAGACAAACAGCAGTCTCACGGGTGCTTGCGCCAAGTCGCGATACCACGGCCCCGTGTGGGGAGTTTTGCCATTTAGGGAGGTGTAAACATGTCGTATGCTGTACAATCAGCTGCAGCAAATTAGACATTAGAAAAGTAATTCACAGGCAAGAGCTTTTCATAGGAAAGCTAGGTGTCGGCCGGGCAAGGTGGGGCAAAAGATTTCGAAATCCAGTTGTGGTTCATTTTAATGAATGTTAGATCGTCAACATTTTGGGTAGCCAGACGAGTCCTTTTTTCGGTTAATATTGAACCTGCAGCACTGAATACTCTTTCTGATAGGACACTTGCTGCCGGGCAAGCAAGCTCCTGCAATGCATATTCTGCCAATTCTGGCCAGGTGTCTAATTTGGAGGCCCAGTAATCAAATGGGAATGACGGTTGAGGGAGAACATCGATAAGGGATGAAAAATAGTTAGTAACCATACTGGACAAATGTTGTCTCCTGTCACTTTCAATTGATGCAGCAGTACCTGTCCTGTCTGCGGTCATAGCAAAATCACTCCACAACCTGGTCAGAAAACCCCTCTGTCCAACGCCACTTCTGATGTGTGCACCCCTAACACTCCTAGTCTGCTGCCCCCTGGAGCTCGTGTGAGAACGATCACGTGCGCTGTGTGCTGGGAATGCCTGAAGCAAACGGTCAACAAGAGTTGATTGTTTGGTTGCTAATATTAGTTCCAAGTTCTCATGTGGCATAATATTTTGCAATTTGCCTTTATAGCGTGGATTGTTGTGAATTTGGATTCTGGGCTCCCCCGGTGGCTACTGGTGGAATTGAACTTGTGACATCATCTTCCCTGTTCACCTGTTCTGATTAGATCTGGGTGTCGCTATATAACCTGGCTTCTCTGTTAGATGCTTGCCGGTCAACAATGTTATCAGAAGCCTCTCTGTGCTTGTTCCTGCTCCCAGACATCTACTAGATAAGTTGGACATTCGTCCATGTTTTGTTTTTGTATTTTGGTTCCAGTTCACAGCTGCAGTTTCGTTACTGTGTCTGGAAAGCTCTTGTTGATCAGGAATTGCCACTCTGGTATTATGAGTTAATGCCAGAGTCCTAAAGTAATTTCTGGATGTGTTTTGTTAGGGTTTTCTACTGACCATGAAAGTATGCTTTCTGTCTTCTGCTATCTAGAAAGCGGACCTCAAATTTGCTAAAACTATTTTCCTGCTGCGTTTGTTGTTTCATCTCATATCACCGCCAATATATGTGGGGGGCTTCTGTCTCCTTTTGGGCATTTCTCTAGAGGTGAGTCAGGTCTTATATTTCCCTCTGCTAGCATTATTTAGTTCTCCGGCCGGCGCTGGGCATATAGGGATAAAAAGTAGGACATGCTACCTGGCTACTTCTAGATGATGCGGTAGGTTTAGTTCATGGTCAGTACAGTTACATCTTCCAAGAGCTTGTTCCTATAGAGGCTTATGCTAGTTCTCTGGCCATGGAGATCATGACAGTTTGACCGGCCCACTAAAGGGTTAAAATCCTTGGCTGAGAAAGGAGAGAAATAAGAAGTCTGCTGAGAGTTTTTTTTTTTTTTTTTTTTTTTCCTCTGTGCTCTTAATTGGATCTCTTGCCAGTCTGTCTATGCTGCAGTCTTTCTTTTTTTTCTCTCTCCTTATAATCTTTGAATGGCTTTGTGTTCACCTGTTAATAATGGATCTTCAGAGTGTAACTGCAGGTTTGAATAATCTCACCACGAAAGTACAAAATTTGCAAGATTTTATTATTCATGCTCCGGTATCTGAGCCGAGAATTCCTTTGCCGGAATTCTTCTCAGGGAATAGATCTAGCTTTCAGAATTTTAGAAATAATTGTAAGCTATTTTTGTCCCTGAAATCTCGTTCTGCTGGAGACTCTGCACAGCAGGTTGGGATTGTGATTTCCTTGCTCCGCGGCGACCCTCAAGACTGGGCTTTTGCATTGGCACCAGGGGATCCTGCGTTGCGCAATGTGGATGCGTTTTTTTTGGCCTTGGGCTTGCTGTATGAGGAACCTCATTTGGAACTTCAGGCAGAAAAAACTTTGATGTCCCTATCGCAGGGGCAAGATGAAGCTGAAATTTACTGCCAAAGATTCCGTAAATGGTCTGTGCTTACTCAGTGGAATGAGTGTGCCTTGGCGGCTACTTTCAGAGAGGGTCTCTCTGATGCCATTAAGGATGTTATGGTGGGGTTCCCTGTGCCTGCGGGTCTGAATGAGTCCATGACAATGGCCATTCAGATCGATAGGCGTCTGCGGGAGCGCAAACCTGTGCACCATCTGGCGGTGTCCACTGAGAAGACGCCAGAAAGCATGCAGTGTGATAGAATTCTGTCCAGAAGCGAGCGGCAGAATTTTAGACGGAAAAATGGGTTGTGTTTCTATTGTGGGGATTCTACTCATGTTATATCAGCATGCTCTAAGCGTACTAAAAAGCTTGATAAATCCGTTTCCATTGGCACTTTACAGTCTAAATTTATTTTGTCTGTGACCCTGATTTGCTCTTTGTCATCTATTACTACTGACGCCTATATCGACTCTGGCGCCGCTTTGAGTCTTATGGATTGGTCCTTTGCCAATCGTTGTGGGTATGATTTAGAGCCTTTGGAAACTCTTATTCCTCTGAAGGGGATTGACTCCACCCCATTGGCTAATAATAAACCACAATACTGGACACAAGTAACTATGCGTGTTAATCCGGATCACCAGGAGATTATTCGTTTTCTGGTGCTGTATAATCTACATGATGATTTGGTGCTAGGATTGCCATGGCTGCAGTCTCACAACCCAGTCCTTGACTGGAGAGCTATGTCTGTGTTGAGCTGGGGATGTAAGGGGACTCATGGGGACGTACCTTTGGTGTCCATTTCATCATCTATTCCCTCTGAAATCCCTGAGTTCCTGTCTGATTATCGTGACGTCTTTGAAGAACCCAAGCTGGGTTCACTACCTCCGCACCGTGAGTGCGATTGTGCTATAGATTTAATTCCGGGTAGTAAATACCCAAAGGGTCGTTTATTTAATCTGTCTGTGCCTGAACATACTGCTATGCGAGAATATATAAAGGAGTCCTTGGAAAAGGGACATATTCGTCCATCGTCATCTCCCTTAGGAGCCGGTTTTTTCTTTGTGTCAAAAAAAGACGGCTCTTTGAGACCATGTATTGATTATCGGCTTTTGAATAAAATCACGGTTAAATATCAATACCCATTGCCGTTGCTGACTGATTTGTTTGCTCGCATAAAGGGGGCCAAGTGGTTCTCTAAGATTGATCTCCGTGGGGCGTATAATTTGGTGCGGATCAGGCAGGGGGATGAGTGGAAAACCGCATTTAATACGCCCGAGGGCCACTTTGAGTATTTGGTGATGCCTTTTGGTCTTTCTAATGCCCCTTCAGTCTTCCAGTCCTTTATGCATGATATTTTCCGCGATTTTTTGGATAAATTTATGATAGTGTATCTGGATGATATTCTGATTTTTTCGGATGACTGGGACTCTCATGTCCGGCAAGTTAAGAGGGTTTTTCAGGTTTTGCGGTCTAATTCTCTGTGTGTCAAGGGTTCTAAGTGCGTTTTTGGGGTTCAGAGAATTTCCTTTTTGGGATATATTTTTTCTCCCTCTTCCATTGAGATGGATCCTGTCAAGGTTCAAGCTATTTGTGATTGGACGCAGCCCTCTTCTCTTAAAAGTCTTCAGAAATTTTTGGGCTTTGCCAACTTTTATCGTCGATTTATTTCTGGTTTTTCGGATGTCGTTAAGCCATTGACCGATTTGACTAGACAGGGTGCTGATGTTGCTAATTGGTCCCCTGATGCTGTGGAGGCCTTTCAGGAGCTTAAGCGCCGTTTTTCTTCTGCCCCTGTGTTGCGTCAGCCTGATGTGACTCTTCCTTTTCAGGTTGAGGTCGACGCTTCTGAGATCGGAGCTGGGGCAGTGTTGTCGCAGAAAAGTTTTGACTGCGCCGTGATGAGGCCTTGTGCCTTCTTTTCCCGTAAATTTTCGCCCGCTGAGCGGAATTATGATGTTGGGAATCGGGAGCTTTTGGCCATGAAGTGGGCGTTTGAGGAGTGGCGCCATTGGCTCGAGGGGGCCAGACATCAGGTGGTGGTATTGACTGACCACAAAAATTTGATTTATCTTGAGACCGCCAGGCGCCTGAATCCTAGACAGGCGCGCTGGTCATTATTTTTTTCTCGGTTTAATTTTGTGGTATCGTACCTACCAGGTTCTAAGAATGTTAAGGCGGATGCCCTTTCTAGGAGTTTTGAGCCTGATTCACCTGGCAACTCTGACCCCACAGGTATTCTTAAGGAGGGAGTTATCTTGTCAGCTGTTTCTCCAGACCTGCGGCGGGCCTTGCAGGAGTTTCAGGCGGATAGACCGGATCGTTGTCCGCCTGATAGGCTGTTTGTTCCTGATGATTGGACCAGTAAAGTCATCTCTGAGGTGCATTCTTCTGCGTTGGCAGGTCATCCTGGAATTTTTGGTACCAGGGATTTGGTGGCAAGATCCTTCTGGTGGCCTTCCCTGTCACGAGATGTGCGAGGCTTTGTGCAGTCTTGTGACGTTTGTGCTCGGGCCAAGCCTTGTTGTTCTCGGGCTAGTGGATTATTGTTGCCCTTGCCTATTCCTAAGAGGCCTTGGACACACATCTCGATGGATTTTATTTCAGATCTGCCTGTTTCTCAGAAGATGTCTGTCATCTGGGTGGTGTGTGACCGTTTTTCTAAGATGGTTCATTTGGTTCCCCTGCCCAAATTGCCTTCTTCTTCCGAGTTGGTGCCCCTGTTTTTTCAAAATGTTGTTCGTTTGCATGGTATTCCTGAGAATATCGTTTCTGACAGAGTAACCCAATTTGTGTCTAGATTTTGGCGGGCATTTTGTGCTAGGATGGGCATAGATTTGTCTTTTTCGTCTGCTTTTCACCCTCAGACTAATGGCCAGACCGAGCGGACTAATCAGACCCTGGAGACATATCTGAGGTGTTTTGTGTCTGCTGACCAGGATGATTGGGTTGCTTTTTTGCCATTGGCGGAGTTCGCCCTCAATAATCGGGCCAGCTCTGCCACCTTGGTTTCCCCGTTTTTCTGTAATTCGGGGTTCCATCCTCGATTTTCCTCCGGTCAGATGGAATTCTCGGATTGTCCTGGAGTGGATGCGGTGGTGGAGAGATTGCATCATATCTGGGGGCAGGTGATGGACAATTTAAAGTTGTCCCAGGAGAAGACTCAGCTTTTTGCCAACCGTCACCGTCGTGTTGGTCCTCGGCTTTGTGTTGGAGATTTGGTGTGGTTGTCTTCTCGTTTTGTCCCTATGAGGGTCTCATCTCCTAAGTTTAAGCCTCGGTTCATCGGTCCGTATAAAATATTGGAGATTCTTAACCCTGTTTCCTTCCGTTTGGACCTCCCTGCATCCTTTTCTATTCATAACGTTTTTCATCGGTCGTTATTGCGCAGGTATGAGGCACCGGTTGTGCCTTCCGTTGAGCCTCCTGCTCCGGTGTTGGTTGAGGGTGAGTTGGAGTACGTTGTGGAAAAAATCCTAGACTCCCGTGTTTCCAGACGGAGACTCCAGTATCTGGTCAAGTGGAAGGGATACGGCCAGGAGGATAATTCTTGGGTCACTGCATCTGATGTTCATGCCTCTGATCTGGTTCGTGCCTTTCATAGGGCCCATCCTGATCGCCCTGGTGGTTCTGGTGAGGGTTCGGTGCCCCCTCCTTGAGGGGGGGGTACTGTTGTGAATTTGGATTCTGGGCTCCCCCGGTGGCTACTGGTGGAATTGAACTTGTGACATCATCTTCCCTGTTCACCTGTTCTGATTAGATCTGGGTGTCGCTATATAACCTGGCTTCTCTGTTAGATGCTTGCCGGTCAACAATGTTATCAGAAGCCTCTCTGTGCTTGTTCCTGCTCCCAGACATCTACTAGATAAGTTGGACATTCGTCCATGTTTTGTTTTTGTATTTTGGTTCCAGTTCACAGCTGCAGTTTCGTTACTGTGTCTGGAAAGCTCTTGTTGATCAGGAATTGCCACTCTGGTATTATGAGTTAATGCCAGAGTCCTAAAGTAATTTCTGGATGTGTTTTGTTAGGGTTTTCTACTGACCATGAAAGTATGCTTTCTGTCTTCTGCTATCTAGAAAGCGGACCTCAAATTTGCTAAAACTATTTTCCTGCTGCGTTTGTTGTTTCATCTCATATCACCGCCAATATATGTGGGGGGCTTCTGTCTCCTTTTGGGCATTTCTCTAGAGGTGAGTCAGGTCTTATATTTCCCTCTGCTAGCATTATTTAGTTCTCCGGCCGGCGCTGGGCATATAGGGATAAAAAGTAGGACATGCTACCTGGCTACTTCTAGATGATGCGGTAGGTTTAGTTCATGGTCAGTACAGTTACATCTTCCAAGAGCTTGTTCCTATAGAGGCTTATGCTAGTTCTCTGGCCATGGAGATCATGACAGTGGATCAAGGAGGCAGGCCAACCAGTAATCGTCATCGTTCATCATTTTCGTAATGCGTGTGTCCCTTTTTAGGATACGTAAGGCATAATCCGCCATGTGGGCCAAAGTTCCAGTTGTCAAATCTCCGGTTGTGATTGGTTGAGGGGCAGTTGCAGGCAAATCTACGTCACTTGTGTCCCTCAAAAAACCAGAACCCGGCCGTGACACGCAACCAATTTCCTGTGCCCCCGGGAAAGGTTCGGCATTAAAAATATACTCATCCCCATCATCCTCCTCGTCCTCCACCTCCTCTTCGCCCGCTACCTCGTCCTGTACACTGCCCTGACCAGACAATGGCTGACTGTCATCAAGGCTTTCCTCTTCCTCTGGTGCAGACGCCTGCTCCTTTATGTGCGTCAAACTTTGCATCAGCAGACGCATTAGGGGGATGCTCATGCTTATTACGGCGTTGTCTGCACTAACCAGCCGTGTGCATTCCTCAAAACACTGAAGGACTTGACACATGTCTTGTATCTTAGACCACTGCACACCTGACAACTCCATGTCTGCCATCCTACTGCCTGCCCGTGTATCCTCCCACAAATAAATAACAGCACGCCTCTGTTCGCACAGTCTCTGAAGCATGTGCAGTGTTGAGTTCCACCTTGTTGCAACGTCTATGATTAGGCGATGCTGGGGAAGGTTCAAAGACCGCTGATAGGTCTGCATATGGCTGGCGTGTACAGGCGAACATCGGATATGTGAGCAAAGTGCACGCACTTTGAGGAGCAGGTCGGAGAACCCAGGATAAGTTTTCAATAAGCACTGCACCACCAGGTTTAAGGTGTGAGCCAGGCAAGGAATGTGTTTCAGTTGGGAAAGGGAGATGGCAGCCATGAAATTCCTTCCGTTATCACTCACTACCTTGCCTGCCTCAAGATCTACTGTGCCCAGCCACGACTGCGTTTCTTGTTGCAAGAACTCGGACAGAACTTCCGCGGTGTGTCTGTTGTCGCCCAAACACTTCATAGCCAATACAGCCTGCTGACGCTTGGCAGTAGCTGGCCCATAATGGGACTACTGGTGTGCAACAGTGTCATCTGCCGATGGAGTGGTTGGCAGACTGCGTTCTGTGGAAGAGCTGTAGCTTCTGCAGGAGGACGAGGAGGAGGAGGAGGAGGGGGTGCGAACGCCTACAGCCAACTGTTTCCTAGACCGTGGGCTAGGCACAACTGTCCCTAAATTGATGTCGCCTGTGGACCCTGCATCCACCACATTCACCCAGTGTGCCGTGATGGACACATAACGTCCCTGGCCATGCCTACTGGTCCATGCATCTGTAGTCAGGTGCACCTTTGTACTCACAGATTGCCTGAGTGCATGGACGATGCGCTGTTTAACATGCTGGTGCAGGGCTGGGATGGCTTTTCTGGAAAAAAAGTGTCGACTGGGTAGCTCGTATCGTGGTTCAGCGTACTCCATCAGGGCTTTGAAAGCTTCGCTTTCAACTAACCGGTAGGGCATCATCTCTAACGAGATTAGTCTAGCTATGTGGGCGTTAAAACCCTGTGTACGCAGATGCGAGGATAAGTACTTCCTTTTTCTAACCAGAGTCTCATGTAGGGTGAGCTGGACTGGAGAGCTGGAGATCGCGGAACTTTCGGGTGTGCCGGTGTACATGGCAGACTGAGAGACGGTTGGAGACGGTATTGTTTCCGCCGGTGCCCTAGATGCAATATTTCCTCCTACAAAACTGGTGGTTCCCTGACCCTGACTGCTTTTGGCTGGCAAAGAAACCTGCACAGATACTGCCGGTGGTGCGGAAAATGGTGGCCTTACAGTGACGGAAGGGATGTTGCGTTGCTGACTAGCTTCATTGGCCGAGGGTGCTACAACCTTAAGGGACGTTTGGTAGTTAGTCCAGGCTTGAAAATGCATGGTGGTTAAGTGTCTATGCATGCAACTAGTATTTAGACTTTTCAGATTCTGACCTCTGCTTAAGCTAGTTGAACATTTTTGACAGATGACTTTGCGCTGATCAGTTGGATGTTGTTTAAAAAAATGCCAGACTGCACTCTTCCTAGACTCGGATCCCTTTTCAGGGATTGCAGACTGAGCTTTAACCGGATGGCCACGCTGTCCTCCAACAGGTTTTGGCTTTGACACGCGTTTTGGGCCAGATACGGGCCCGGCAGATGGAACCTGTTGCGATGTTGATGCCTGCTGCGGCCCCTCCTCCACCTCCGCTTCTGAACTACTGCCGCCTGCACCCTGTTCCCCCAATGGCTGCCAATCGGGGTCAATAACTGGGTCATCTATTACCTCCTCTTCGAGCTCGTGTGCAACTTCGTCTGTGTCACTGTGTCGGTCGGTGGTATAGCGTTCGTGGCGGGGCAACATAGTCTCATCAGGGTCTGATTGTGGATCTGTACCCTGAGAGGGCAATGTGGTGGTCTGAGTCAAAGGAGCAGCATAGTACTCTGGCTGTGGCTGTGCATCAGTGCACTCCATGTCAGAATCTACTTGTAATGGGCATGGCCTGTTAAATGTTTCACTTTCTAAGCCAGGGACGGTATGTGTAAAGAGCTCCATGGAGTGACCCGTTGTGTCGCCTGCTGCATCCTTCTCTCTTGTTGTAGTTTCTGCTGAGGAGGACAAGGAAGCGACTTGTCCCTGACCGTGAACATCCACAAGCGACGCGCTGCTTTTACATTTACCAGTTTCGGAAGAGGAGGCAAAAGAGCTAGAGGCTGAGTCTGCAATGTAAGCCAAAACTTGCTGTTGCTGCTCCGCCTTTAAAAGCGGTTTTCCTACTCCCAGAAAAGAGAGCGTTCGAGGCCTTGTGTAGCCTGACGACGAAACTGGCTCCACAGCTCCAGACTTAGGTGGAATATTTTTATCCCCACGACCACCTGATGCTCCACTACCACTACCATCATTACCAGCTGACAATGAACGCCCACGACGACCTCTTGCACCAGACTTCCTCATTGTTTTAAAATCTTAACCAAAGTAACTTTATTTGTTGCTGTCAAACAACTTACACGGTGAGCTATAACTTCAGTATGATTTCAATATCCCTTAACAGGTTGGTGAGACCACAAGGAAAATCAGGCACAATGTTACACACTCTGTTTTCTGTGGCACAAAATCACAGAGATGACACACACGCAGGACTGTCACTCAAGCACTAATGTCAATATTAATCTCCCACCTAATTTATTTATTTTTTTTTCTCAGGGAGACTTTAGAAACCAAATAATATTAAAAAAACCAAAAAAATAAAAAGCCTTTCTATGGCCCACTGAATGAGAGAGAGAGGTGGCACACCCAGGAGTCAAGACTGGCACACAAGCTGAAAGGGCAATATTACTCTCCCACTGTTTTTTTTATGTATTTTTTGTTTTTTAAGGGAGACTTTAGAAACCAAATAATATTAAAAAAAAACAAAAAAATAAATAGCCTTTCTATGGCCCACTGAATGAGAGAGAGAGGTGGCACACCCAGGAGTCAAGACTGGCACACAAGCTGAAAGGGCAATATTACTCTCCCACTGTTTTTTTATGTATTTTTTGTTTTTTTAGGGAGACTTTAGAAACCAAATAATATTAAAAAAAAAACAAAAAAAAAAAAAGGCTTTCTATGGCCCACAATTAGAGAGAGAGAGGTGGCACACCCAGGAGTCAAGACTGGCGCACAAGCTGAAAGGGCAATATTACTCTCCCACTGTTTTTTTAAGTTTTTTTTTTTTTATTTTCAGGGAGACTTTAGAAACCAAATAATATTAAAAAAACCAAAAAAATAAATAGCCTTTCTATGGCCCACTGAATGAGAGAGAGAGGTGGCACACCCAGGAGTCAAGACTGGCGCACAAGCTGAAAGGGCAATATTACTCTCCCACTGTTTTTTTAAGTTTTTTATTTTTTATTTTCAGGGAGACTTTAGAAACCAAATAATATTAAAAAAACCAAAAAAATAAATAGCCTTTCTATGGCCCACTGAATGAGAGAGAGAGGTGGCACACCCAGGAGTCAAGACTGGCGCACAAGCTGAAAGGGCAATATTACTCTCCCACTGTTTTTTTAAGTTTTTTTTTTTTTATTTTCAGGGAGACTTTAGAAACCAAATAATATTAAAAAAACCAAAAAAATAAATAGCCTTTCTATGGCCCACTGAATGAGAGAGAGAGGTGGCACACCCAGGAGTCAAGACTGGCGCACAAGCTGAAAGGGCAATATTACTCTCCCACTGTTTTTTTAAGTTTTTTTTTTTTTATTTTCAGGGAGACTTTAGAAACCAAATAATATTAAAAAAACCAAAAAAATAAATAGCCTTTCTATGGCCCACTGAATGAGAGAGAGAGGTGGCACACCCAGGAGTCAAGACTGGCACACAAGCTGAAAGGGCAATATTACTCTCCCACTGTTTTTTTATGTATTTTTTGTTTTTTTAGGGAGACTTTAGAAACCAAATAATATTAAAAAAAAAACAAAAAAAAAAAGGCTTTCTATGGCCCACAATTAGAGAGAGAGAGGTGGCACACCCAGGAGTCAAGACTGGCGCACAAGCTGAAAGGGCAATATTACTCTCCCACTGTTTTTTTAAGTTTTTTTTTTTTATTTTCAGGGAGACTTTAGAAACCAAATAATATTAAAAAAACCAAAAAAATAAATAGCCTTTCTATGGCCCACTGAATGAGAGAGAGAGGTGGCACACCCAGGAGTCAAGACTGGCACACAAGCTGAAAGGGCAATATTACTCTCCCACTGTTTTTTTATGTATTTTTTGTTTTTTAAGGGAGACTTTAGAAACCAAATAATATTAAAAAAAAAACAAACAAAAAAAGGCTTTCTATGGCCCACAATTAGAGAGAGAGGTGGCACACCCAGGAGTCAAGACTGGCACACAAGCTGAAAGGGCAATATTACTCTCCCACTGTTTTTTTAAGTTTTTTTTTTTTTATTTTCAGGGAGACTTTAGAAACCAAATAATATTAAAAAAACCAAAAAAATAAATAGCCTTTCTATGGCCCACTGAATGAGAGAGAGAGAGGTGGCACACCCAGGAGTCAAGACTGGCACACAAGCTGAAAGGGCAATATTACTCTCCCACTGTTTTTTTAAGTTTTTTTTTTTTTATTTTCAGGGAGACTTTAGAAACCAAATAATATTAAAAAAACCAAAAAAATAAATAGCCTTTCTATGGCCCACTGAATGAGAGAGAGAGGTGGCACACCCAGGAGTCAAGACTGGCGCACAAGCTGAAAGGGCAATATTACTCTCCCACTGTTTTTTTAAGTTTTTTTTTTTTTATTTTCAGGGAGACTTTAGAAACCAAATAATATTAAAAAAAACAAAAAAATAAATAGCCTTTCTATGGCCCACTGAATGAGAGAGAGAGGTGGCACACCCAGGAGTCAAGACTGGCGCACAAGCTGAAAGGGCAATATTACTCTCCCACTGTTTTTTTAAGTTTTTTTTTTTTTATTTTCAGGGAGACTTTAGAAACCAAATAATATTAAAAAAACCAAAAAAATAAATAGCCTTTCTATGGCCCACTGAATGAGAGAGAGAGGTGGCACACCCAGGAGTCAAGACTGGCGCACAAGCTGAAAGGGCAATATTACTCTCCCACTGTTTTTTTAAGTTTTTTTTTTTTTATTTTCAGGGAGACTTTAGAAACCAAATAATATTAAAAAAACCAAAAAAATAAATAGCCTTTCTATGGCCCACTGAATGAGAGAGAGAGGTGGCACACCCAGGAGTCAAGACTGGCACACAAGCTGAAAGGGCAATATTACTCTCCCACTGTTTTTTTATGTATTTTTTGTTTTTTAAGGGAGACTTTAGAAACCAAATAATATTTAAAAAAAAACAAAAAAAAAAAAGGCTTTCTATGGCCCACAATTAGAGAGAGAGAGGTGGCACACCCAGGAGTCAAGACTGGCGCACAAGCTGAAAGGGCAATATTACTCTCCCACTGTTTTTTTAAGTTTTTTATTTTTTATTTTCAGGGAGACATTAGAAACCAAATAATATTAAAAAAAACAAAAAAATAAATAGCCTTTCTATGGCCCACTGAATGAGAGAGAGAGGTGGCACACCCAGGAGTCAAGACTGGCACACAAGCTGAAAGGGCAATATTACTCTCCCACTGTTTTTTTATGTATTTTTTGTTTTTTAAGGGAGACTTTAGAAACCAAATAATATTAAAAAAAAAACAAAAAAAAAAGGCTTTCTATGGCCCACAATTAGAGAGAGAGGTGGCACACCCAGGAGTCAAGACTGGCACACAAGCTGAAAGGGCAATATTACTCTCCCACTGTTTTTTTATTTATTTTTTTTTTTTCAGGGAGACTTTAGAAACCAGATAATAAGAAAAAAAAAAAATAAATAAATAGGCTTTCTATAGCCCACTGAATAAGAGATAGCACACACAGCAGTGGCACACAAGCCCTGACTGAGGCCAATATTTTTCTACCACTGATTGATGTAGTGTTTTTGTGTTGAGGTAGAATTTAGAACACAAATCACGGAAAAAATAAATAGGCTTTCTATGGCCCACTCAGTGAGAGATGGCACACACAGGGATGGCACTGTAGCAGAAATGCCAATCTTAATCTCCCACAAAAAAAAAAAAAAAAAAAAAAAAAAAACAGGGACTGTCCTACAATTACTATCTCCCTGCAGTAATCTAAGCCAGGTATGGCAGGCAGCAATAGGAGTGGACTGATGCACAAATTAAATAAAAAGTGTGGACAAACAAAAAAGATAGCTGTGCAGAAAGGAACAAGAGGATATGTGCTTTGAAAAAAGCAGTTGGTTTCCACAGTGGCGTACACACAGCAATACAGCTATCACGGAGCCTTCTAGGGCAGCCCAATGAGCTACAGCGCTGAGGAAAAAAAAAAAAATAGCTTCCACTGTTCCTGCACACCGAAGGTGGTGTTGGACAGTGGAAATCGCTACAGCACAAGCGGTTTGGTGGTTAGTGGACCCTGCCTAACGCTATCCCTGCTTCTGACGAAGCGGCAGCAACCTCTCCCTAAGCTCAGATCAGCAGCAGTAAGATGGCGGTCGGCGGGAACGCCCCTTTATAGCCCCTGTGACGCCGCAGACAGCAAGCCAATCACTGCAATGCCCTTCTCTAAGATGGTGGGGACCAGGATCTATGTCATCACGCTGCCCACACTCTGCGTTCACCTTCATTGGCTGAGAAATGGCGCTTTTCGCGTCATTGAAACGCGACTTTGGCGCGAAAGTCGCGTACCGCATGGCCGACAAGCACAGGGGTCGGATCGGGTTTCATGAGACGCCGACTTAGCCAAAAGTCGGTGACTTTTGAAAATGATCGACCCGTTTCGCTCAACCCTAGCCGTGACACCGCACAGTCTGAAGAAGCCGTAGGGAGGGGAGTGAGAGGCGAGGATATGCACTGCGCATGGCCATGGATCCCAGACCCGCGGTGGGATTACATTAGACGACACTGCGAGGCGGGATCTCGGCCAGCGCACCCGCACAGGTGCAGCCAGCCTGACACCAAATGATGTCAGAAGACGGGCAGCGCAAAATGTGTGCATGGCCAAGGGCTAACCTAACAGCGCAGACTCCGGGACAGATTCAAACAACGCTGAGGAGGCGGCGCACAGCGCCAAGGGGGTAAAAATGATGGCTGTGCTGCGTCACACGACAAAGGAAAGTTCCACCTACCGGACGGTTTAACGCTGTGAGGGGACACATTTCATAAGTGTTAGGTTCAGCATGTGCAAGGACCATAATTAAAAGAGCTAAGTTTACCTTTTCCAGCATTAGTGCTGTACACAATGGCTCTTTCAGCTACAAACGCCTGGGGGGGGGGGGGTTAAAGGTTTCCTTTCAACTTGCTCCGGTGCAGGCTTCGGCCTACACTCCGCTCCCCCTGCTCCTCCTGCTGACCCTGGGCTCTAACACCGCCAGTTTTGGCCCAGATGTGCTAGCTGCACAGAGAAAAACACCAGCCAATGTGTCAGTGGGGTTCAGCACCGCCAGCTGTTCCCCTGCTGTGTAGCCGGCAACGTGTCCTGCGACCGCCACGCAGACACAAGAACTGAAATTGAAGGGAACCTGTCCCCCCTCCCCCAGGTGTTTCTATGTTTTACAGCCACCTTGTACAGCAGTAAAGCTGCATGTGTGCAAGGTGGCTCAGAAACGTATTCTCCTTGCACTCGTGGAACTGAACACGTCTAAAATGTGTCCTCTGTGACCATTAAAACGTCCCTCAGGTGTGATTTTCCTTTGTATTGACACGCAACAAGCTCCTTGGTAACGCTGCCCGTCTTCTGGCATCATTGTTTGGCTGGGTGCGCCTCTGCGGCCGCCTTGCCCCACACAACGCCCCTCGGTGTCTTATTTATTTTGACTGCGAGGGTGTGATTGACGGGCATGAACGGTGCATCTCTTCGCCTGTCCCTCATCTCCTTCCGCCTTCTTCAGACTGTGCGGCTTCATGGCCGTGGCATGCGATAAGGGATCAGCTGACGCCGCACAGTCTGAAGCGGGTGTAAGGACCCGAGTGTGAGAGGCGAACATATGTGCTGCGCCAGGCCATGAATCCCAGCCCCGCAGTGTTTTAACAATGTTAAGACACTGCGGGGCTGGGATTCATGGTCATCGCGAACCGCACCGGCCGACATTAAATGATGTCAGAAGATGGGCAGCGCTAACAGCGCTAGGCCAGGGGATAACACGACAGCGCAGACTCCTGTACAGCAAATAACAACGCTCAGGAGGCTGCACCCAGCACCAAGGTGGGATTCTTGACATCTGTGCTGCGTCTCATTACAAAGGGAACTCGCGCCTCCAACACAGTTTGACTGTATAAAGGGCTAAATGTTATACGTGTTTCATTCAGCGTGTGCAAGGAGCAAAATTAAAAGAGCAACCTTTGACTTGTGCAGCACTACTGCTGCATAAGCTGTGGCTCTTCTACTTTGTAACCCCTGAGGGGGGGTTAAAGGTTACCTTTGAAATTGGTTCAAGTAGGCTTCGGCCTACACTCTGCTCCCCCTGCAGAGCCCGGGCTCTAACACCGCCAGTTGGGGCCCGGTACTGCTAGCTGCACAGAGAAAAACACCAGCCAATGTGTCAGTGGGGTTCAGCACCGCCAGCTGTTCCCCTGCTGTGCAGCCGGCATCGTGTCCTGCAAAAGCCACGCAGACACAAGAACTGAAATTGAAGGGAACCTGTCCCCCCTCCCCCAGGCGTTTGTACGTTTTTAAGGCCACCTTGTACAGCGGTAATGCTGCATGTGTGCAAGGTGGCTCATAAACGTATTCTCCTCGCACATGTGGAACTGAAAACACGTCTAAAATGTGTCCTCTGTGTGACCATTTAACCGTCCCGGTGGTGTGACTTTCCTTTGTAATGACACGCTGCAACCCCCTTGGTAGCGCTGCCCGTCTTCTGGCATCATTGTTTGGCTGCCTGCGCCTCTGCGGCCGCCCTGACCCACACAACGCCCCTCGGTGTCTTATTTCTTGGGACTGCGAGGGTGTGATTGATGGGCATGAGCAGTGCATCACTTCGCCTGTCCCTCATCTCCTTCCGCCTTCTTCAGACTGTGCGGCTTCATGGCTGTGGCATGCGATAAGGGATCAGCTGACGCCGCACAGTCTGAAGCGGGTGTAAGGACCCGAGTGTGAGAGGTGAACATATGTGCTGCGCCAGGCCATGAATCCCAGCCCCGCAGTGTTTTAACAATGTTAAGACACTGCGGGGCTGGGATTCATGGTCATCGCGAACCGCACCGGCCGACATTAAATGATGTCAGAAGATGGGCAGCGCTAACAGCGCTAGGCCAGGGGATAACACGACAGCGCAGACTCCTGTACAGCAAATAACAACGCTCAGGAGGCTGCACCCAGCACCAAGGTGGGATTCTTGACATCTGTGCTGCGTCTCATTACAAAGGGAACTCGCGCCTCCAACACAGTTTGACTGTATAAAGGGCTAAATGTTATACGTGTTTCATTCAGCGTGTGCAAGGAGCAAAATTAAAAGAGCAACCTTTGACTTGTGCAGCACTACTGCTGCATAAGCTGTGGCTCTTCTACTTTGTAACCCCTGAGGGGGGGTTAAAGGTTACCTTTGAAATTGGTTCAAGTAGGCTTCGGCCTACACTCTGCTCCCCCTGCAGAGCCCGGCTCCAACACCGCCAGTTGGGGCCCGGTACTGCTAGCTGCACAGAGCCAAACACCAGCCAATGTGTCAGTGGGGTTCAGCACCGCCAGCTGTTCCCCTGCTGTGCAGCCGGCAACGTGTCCTGCAACTGCCACGCAGGCACAACAGACCCAAAGCTGCCGCCAGTGCAGGCTTCGGCCTACACTCTGCTCCATCTCCTCCTCCTGCTGACCCCGGGCTCTAACACCGCCAGTTGGGGCCCGGTACTGCTAGCTGCACAGAGAAAAACACCAGCCAATGTGTCAGTGGGGTTCAGCACCGCCAGCTGTTCCCCTGCTGTGCAGCCGGCATCGTGTCCTGCAAAAGCCACGCAGACACTTGCTCTTGTACCTTCTACTCCCCATCCTGGTTCCAGTACCGTCAGCTGGTTCCGGGCAGAGCCTTTGGCTTAGGTGCCTCCCTCTGGGTATCCGAGTTCCACCAACGTCAGGTGGTCCTTGGTAGTGCTTTCAGGCACGGGTACCTCCTGCTTAGTAACCGGGTTCCAGTAACGTCAGCTGGTCCTCGGTAGTTCCATTGGCTCTTGGACCTTCGGCTACCCATCCGGGTTTCAGCACCGTCAGCTGGTTCTCGGCAGTGTCTTTTGCTCTTGTACCTTCTGCTCCCCATCCTGGTTCCAGTACCGTCAGCTGGTTCCGGGCAGAGCCTTTGGCTTAGGTGCCTCCCTCTGGGTATCCGAGTTCCACCAACGTCAGGTGGTCCTTGGTAGTGCTTTCAGGCACGGGTACCTCCTGCTTAGTAACCGGGTTCCAGTAACGTCAGCTGGTCCTCGGTAGTTCCATTGGCTCTTGGACCTTCGGGTAGCCATCCGAGTTCCAGTTCCATCAGCTGGTTCTCGGCATTTTCTCAGCCTTCTTGTACCTTCTGCTACATTTCCAAGTTCAAGAGACTAAACACGATGACCCGGAAGACCACCCCTAAGATGACGACGACACCAGAGACGACAACCACCGTGATGACGACGACCCTGGAGACGATGACCCTGAAGACCACCCCGATGACGACGACCCCGGAGACGACGACCCTGAAGACCACCCCGATGACGACGACCCCGGAGACGACAACCCTGGAGACGACGACGACCTGGAAGACCGAGAAGCAGAAGAACAAGAGGCTGCAGAACAAAGAGCAGAAGAACATTAAGCATAACACTAAATATCAGAGCAAAAAATATTATCTAAATTATAAGCAGAAGAAGACTAAGCAGTGTATGGGGGTGAGTCCGTTCCTCCTCGTGGTGCCCCTGGATAAAGCCTGATGCTGCAGGCCAAACTGAACGCGGACAAATGTAACTGTTTTGTGACAGGCAGAACGGAAGGTGTAATCTTCAAACTTTTATAGATAACAACTACGGGAATGCCTGACACAAATAAGAATATGATGAAGAAGTAGAATATGATGAAGATAATAGTAAAATAAAAAGAATATGAACAATGTAACCCAAAAAATAATAGGTAGAAGATGAAGAAGAAGATGAATAAGGTGAAGAAGTTGATGTCAAAGAAGCTGATGATGAGGATAATGAAGAAGAAAGTGTGGGAGAAGTAAAAAAGAAGGTGAAGGGCGTGGAAGTAGTGAAACATCAATATCTGACAAAATAAAAAAAAAATTAACATAGTCAAAATCTTTCTAACGCCGAACGTCATAAAAAAAAAAAAAAATCCTGCTATTCTATTAGATTGGGCTAAACCTCTGTGCCTTTAATGTCTCCGCCACGTCCCCCAATACAGCCTACATTATTCTTAGTTGTTTTCCTTCATGTAGAATTAACCTACAAGTTTATAAAGGGTTTATTTTAATTCCGATATTTTCGTCCCATTGACTTGCATTGGGATCGGGTATCGGTATCGGATTAGATCCGATATTTTGACGGTATCGGCCGATACTTTCCGATATCGGTACTTTCCGATATCGGAAGGTATCGCTCAACACTAGTCGTGGGTAATCGGGAACTTCTTGTGGTTAAGTTGGCCTTTGGGGAATGGAGGCATTTTTTGGAGGGGGAGGCTCATCCCATTACTATAATTACGGACCACAAGAATCTGGTGCATATTGAGTCTGCTAAAAGGCTGACCCCCAGGCAAGCCAGATGGTCACTTTTTGTTCCAGTTCTCAATTCCCAGAAAAGGAATGTTTACAGAGCACAATGTTACATCAAATTCATCTGCACAATCAATTTTCTGTTCTTATTTTCAGAGGCCCTTTGAAAAATGAAAGCAAACCTCTTCAATTTTTCCTCTGCACAATTTCCAATAGATTTTCTTCTGTATACTGTATTATATTGTAAGATCACGCTACGTATAAATCAATGCTTTTCCCAAAGAGGCTAAAGACTGCACCTCCTGTTTACATAGAAATGTGTGTGTATATGCACATCTATATATATGTATATACACTCTTTAACCTTGAAAATCATTCACCAAGAAGGAAAAGTTGTGGAAATCGAGAAATCACAGAATGGATACACAACATGTTACTGATATCTAAATGATGAAAAAATGAAAACGACATTTTCAAAACATCTCAATGTAATCAGTACGGAGTATTAGTGCCACGAACAGCAATACATGCACTTACATGCCTTGATATGCTATTGATAATGTTATCAGTCGTTACTACAGCAATGTTCTGCCAATCTAAAGGCATGTGGGCACACAGATCATATCATCATGATCCACTGATGACTGCTTTGTAATTGCCAACTAATGACATTCTAGATGTTTTTGATGGGAGACAAATCTGGAGACGATGTGGGCAATGGTAGCACATTGAGGCCACATAGACTGCTCAAAGTAGAATGAGCAATCAATAGTATGACCTGGTCCAGCTCATGTCTAATAAGTGATAGGTAAAGAGATAGATTCACAAATTGTTTTGAAATGATGCCACATGGGCTAATTAAAATTCAACTTTTTTACTTTTGTATTTTTGGAGTGCTGGCTCCTTTTATTACTTATAAAACTACAACTAGATCATTGTTTTGTAGGACTTGCACCCTCCATTTTTTATTTTAGTGCTGTTCTACTATTTTACATATCGATAGATACATGGTATTGTGCAAACGTTTTAATCAGGTGTTGAAAAAATGCTATAAAGAATGCTTTCAAAAATTAAAGTATTAGTCTGTCATCTCTACGACAACTGGTCCCTTGCACCTGCCAGTGCTCATCTCTATGGCAGCCGGTCCTGCTGCACATGCCAGTGCGCATGTCTAAGTCAGCAGGTTCCCCTGTGCCTGCCAGTGCTAATGTCTACATCAGCTGGTCCTGCTACACCTGCCAGTGCTCCTCTCTACGTCAGCCGGTCCCGTAGCATCTGCCATTGCTCATCTCTATTCCAGCCAGTCCAGTTGTACCTGCCAGTGCTTATTTCTACGTCAGCCGGACCCTCTGCACCTGCCAGTTCTCTTCTCTATGTTACCCGATCCAGTTGCACCTGCTGGTTCTCTTCCCTACGTCAACCGTTCCAGTTGCACTTGCAAGTGCTCATCTCTCTGTCAGATGGTTCCATCTGTATCTGTGGGTTCTCCTGTTTTTCGGCACCTGCCTACATTCACTGTATTTTCCTTCTGGTCATCCCAGCTATCCATCCCTAGGGGGTCAGCAGTTGTCTACCCAAGGTCAGTCCTGATGTAGCACCTGGTCCATCTCCTTGGTCTCTCCTCAGATCAGGGTATCGTATGCTGCTGTGTATCTGAGTAGGTGAAGCTCCTAGTTACACCCCTCCAGGCTTTCTTTTGGCCACAACACAGTGGTTCCATCACCCAGACCGTCACAATACATATTAGATTATTTTTTAGATTAACGTGTTTTGGGTTGAGTCATGAATTCATTAATTTATTATTTATTGACCACATGATCTTATTTTCTATTATACTCCTATATGTCTGAACATGTGTTTGATATTTTCTTGGCACACATATATGTATGTTTTTTAACATGATGGAATACACTTTTTAAACATGTCTAATACATATTTTATTTTTATACTAGCGTGGTACCTTTCTTTGTAGGATTTAGAAGAAATTTGGAGCCAACCAGATACCTCCCACATGCAAATGCATGATGGATAATTATTTGCCTTTACTTCTCAGGATTGAGTACATAAAGAAATGGCCTACGTGAGGACCATGGATGCAATGGTTGGCCAAGAAAACTTAATGCAGAATATGATAGAACATGATGCTAGCTTCTCTTGAAAATTGGAAGATGTACAGAATTGCCATCAGCTCAGAACTTGCAACAACTAGTGGAATCTAGAAACGCACATCTAATGTTCAGAGCAGTGTCACCAGAAGTGGCCTTTTTCAGATGATTTACAGGCAAAAACCATACATTTGGCATGGAATCAAAGCCAGGTGCACAAAAATATAGGAGCTGGGGTGTAGAAAAAAGGCAGTAGGTGATCTGGATCGATGAATCAACAGTTTGGTTGTTGAAGATCAGTAAAATAATAAGTGTCTTCAGACAACAGTGAAACATGGTGACGTTCCTTATAAGTTTTGAGCTGCATTTCAACAACTGTATTTGAGGATTTGGTCAGGATAAATGGTGTAATTAATGCTAAGAAACACAGGCAGATACTTTTCCATGCAATTCCATCATGGAGGGGTCTGACTGACTCCAAATTTACTTTGCAGCAGGATAATCACCCCAAACACACAGCCAATATAATTTACAACTAACTTAAACAAAAAGATCAAGGATTCCTGGAAGTGATGATATGGGCCCCACAAAGCTCTGATTGCAACATGTTCAAGTCTGTCTGGCATTACATGAAGAGACAGAAGGATTTGCCCAAGACTACATTCAGACAAGATCTGTGGTTAGTTCTCAAAGATGTTTGGAACAACCTTCCTGCTGAGTTAATTCAAAAACTGTGTGGCTAGAAGAATACTGTGTGCCTAGAAGAACTGATGTTGAAATATTTATTTGATTTAGATTTCCTTTTGTTCATTCACTTTGCACTTTGTTCATTGATAAACAAAAAACTATTAACACTTCTATTTTTGAAAGCATTCTGTTTGCCCTGATACAGCTCTCTTTGCCAATGGCACTCGGTCTTGATGCCATAATGTCATTACCCAATGTGTAGCAGTGTAATTAATTTATCAGCCTAGAACAGAGTCTGATTTTAATAACAGAATTTGGTTTGAGGTCTGAAATTTAGTTGGGGTCTAAATCGTTGACTAATTTTTTTTTTTGCTATAAAGGTTCCAACTATATTTAGTGGTCTGGGGTTTAAAATTATTGCGGAGGGCTAAATATATTTTGCCAATACCTTTTATTAAGGGAATGACTAAAAAGGAATGACCCTGTTAATAGCTTTCCCGGGTTGACATCTTGGCTTACAGCAGCCAATAACATATTAGTTAAGAACGCCTATAATCAAACCCATCATAAAATCAATATAGCAAGTTTTTTAAAAATCGAATAGAACACATCATACATAATAGTAATGTTTTTTTTATATATAACTGATTTTTTTTTTTTCGCCAACACATCCTCTACTTTGATAACAGCAAATAAATTAGAAGGTTGCTAATCTAAGGCTCTATGAATTTAAAGCCAAATATCATTTTATTACATATTAAGACAAATAAATGGAAATTTGAAATATGCAGCAATTAAGAAAAAAATGAATAAATTAAAGTTAAACTGAGATTAAAAGATTTATAAATGTGTTTTATGCAACCACCTGCAAGAGTATGCTGATTATGATCTAAGCGAGATTACATAATAAATCAAAAGACATAAAAAAAAACATTTTAGCGAACAGCTCAAAAAGCAGAAAAATGTGTGTCTAGTAATATTTTTATCCCATTGCAATGCTACTAATAGCATAATACAATTAGCATACAAAAAATGTAACATTTTACTTACAGGGGATTTTCAGAATTTATGCATGTATTTTAGTTTGCCTATTACTTGAAAACCAAATAAATTACAATTGTACTTGGTGTAAAATTTTGATTTTGTATGGTGCAACCTGTGAGCCCCAAATTCTTGTTGTGTTGCAGCTGTGACGACATAAGAATGTGATTGAGGCAGCTAATCATTGCCATATGGTTGACATGAGCATAAACTGAATGTAATCGTGCAAGTATGCATGAAGCGAAGAGCAGTTTAGAAAACCATATCAATAGTAAACTAAGTACTCTGGAATTTCTTCTGGTCCCCTATTTTAGGAATACTAAAACATACTTCATATCCTGAAAACCAATTTTAAAACTTTTAATCATTGAACACTCTACATGGGAGGTTGTGATTATGCCACTTCTTTTGGATTTGACTGGAAGCAGCAGATTCTAAAATATTGGGAAACAACAGTTAGTTGTTCTACTTTCCCATCCAGTTACCCTTCCTATAGCTTTATCAGCTTCACTAAAAGGGATATCCACAAGAATGTATCAATCTACTAATGTAACCATGCAGGTGGCTACAAAACAAACAACACATACTCCATCTAAGTGACTGCAGCAAATTTTGGCTGAGTTGGCAAACAGTGTTGCCAATGTTTCTTTCTGCTCAATTTTAATGTGACTAATGCATCACTGTTGATTGGTCGCAGGGGTCACCTGACCTACTTACTGGAAAAAGCCAGGAAAAATGTGGGGGACACAATACAGAGTACAAAGGAGCTCCACTCATCTGAAATGTGAATATGTGTTATTTGTCATGTTGCCACCACATAAGTACAGGGTGGGCCATTTATATGGTTACACCTAAATAAAATGGGAATGGTTGGTGATATCACCTTCCTGTTTGTGGCACAATAGTATACTGGAGGGGGGAATTTTTCAATATGGGTGGTGACCATGGTGGCTATTTTGAAGTCAGACATTTTGGATCCAACTTTATCTTTTTCAATGGGAAGAGGGTCATGTGATTCACCAAACTTATTGATAATTTCACAAGAAAAACAATGGAGTGCTTGGTTTTAACATAACTTTATTCTTTCATGAGTTATTTACAAGTTTCTCTTTGTTTACAGCCATTGACATGTTGCAGAGGTTAATACGTGAGGAGCGGATAGAAATTGTGTTTATGTCTGTGAACGCAGTACCCAGGTCATTGCAGCAGATTTCAATGCAAGACACCTTATGCAAGAAAACTGTCACCATTCCCATTTCATTTAGGTGTATCCATATAAATGGCCCACCCAAAAAGTTTGCCTCATCACTGAACATACTGTTTTGTGTAAACCGAGGTTCCTTTTCCAATTTTTGTTTTCCCCATTCTGCAAATTCAGCGTGCCGATCTTAGTCACCAACCAGTCCCATTTCATTTAGGTACAGTATAGACCAAAAGTTTGGACACACCTTCTCATTTAAAGATTTTTCTGTATTTTCATGACTATGAAAATTCTAAATACACACTGAAGGCATCAAAACTATGAATTAACACGTGTGGAATTATATACTTAACCAAAAAGTGTGAAATGACTGAAAATATGTCTTATACTACAGGTTCTTCAAAGTAGCCACCTTTTGCTTTGATGACTGCTTTGCACACAATTGGCATTCTCTTGATGAGCTTCAAGAGGTAGTCACCGGAAATGGTCTTCCAACAATCTTGAAGGAGTTCCCAGAGGTGCTTAGCACTTGTTGGCCCTTTTGCCTTCACTCTGCAGTCTAGCTCACCCCAAACCATCTTGATTAGGTTCAGGTCTGGTGACTGTGGAGGCCAGGTCATCTGATGTAGGGATTTATTCAAAATTGAAGGCATACTGAACCAGCATGGCTACCACAGCATCTTGCAGCGGCATGCTATTCCATCCGGTTAGCGTTTAGTTGGACCATCATTTATTTTTCAACAAGACAATGACCCCAAACACACCTCCAGGCTGTCTAAGGGCTATTTGACCAAGGAGAATGATGGGGTGCTACATCAGATGAGCTGGCCTCCACAGTCACCAGACCTGAACCTAATTAAGATGGTTTGGGGTGAGCTGGACTGCAGAGTGAAGGCAAAAGGGCTAACAAGTGCTAGGCACCTCTGGGAACTCCTTCAAGATTGTTGGAAGACCATTTCCGGTGACTACCTCTTGAAGCTCAACAAGAGAATGCCAAGAGTGTGCAAAGCAGTCATCAAAGCAAGAGGTGGCTACTTTGAAGAACCTTGAATATAAGACATATTTTCAGTTGTTTCACACTTTTTTTGTTAAGTATATAATTCCACATGTGTTAATTCATAGTTTTGATGCCTTCAGTGTGAATTTACAATTTTCATAGTCATGAAAATACAGAAAAATCTTTAAATGAGAAGGTGTGTCCAAACTTTTGGTCTGTACTGTATATCCATATAAATGGCCCACACTGTACATTAATAAATTGTAGTGGAGAACCCTTTTAAGACAGTGTAGAATTTTAACAGATATTTTTTCACAGTCCATTACAGAATATTATGCATAAGCCTAAAGTTCAAAAGTAATTTAACTTTTATTTTATAATTAAAGAGCTATTTTCAAGTATCATGTGCAAATTGTGGAGATCTTGTAAAGGCTTGGGAAGGTTAGATATAACAGTTATTTACAATTTGGGATGACCCTACAGAAACCCTCACAAACAAGTCCTAAAACTTAACTTTCATTATGGATAAAAATAGTTAGGTAAAACTAAACATGAAATGTTCTATCCCTATATTGCCTAAACAATTCTAATATAATGTAGAGGTGATTGCCAAACATCACTTAGTGACACTCTGGGGTGTCAACATTATATAGCAAACTGGACAGGTTTTTCTAGACCACATGCCCCCCCCCCCCAATGTGAAACACGTTGGGAGACACATATGCTCTAGGAAAAACTGTTCTGTTTGCCCAAGAATGTTAAGTGATATTTAGCAATCGCCACTACATTATATTAGAATTGTTTAGGCAATATAGGGACAGAACGTTTCATGTCTAGTTTTACCCTATTTTAATCCATAATAAAAGTTAAGTTTTAGGACTTGATAGTAATGGTTCCTGTTGAGGCATCCCAAATTCTCAAGTACTCTCTTGAGCAACTCACAGGTCTGCATTCTCCCTACTTTCTGGTTGCAGGGGCGCAGGCCATCTTCTTTCCGTAACAGTTTTGGTCAGTTTCCTTTTGCTACAGTCATTGTTCTAAAGTGTACACTGTCATGACAATATTTGCATATAGAAATAACAGGTAATTTGAACAAGCACACAGCTCAGGGAAGTGAGAGCAATGATTAGAAGAACTTCTTTGAAAACTGACAATGCTGGGGATTGTGAACAAACAGGACTGATAAAAGTAGCTCAGTCAGGAGCTGAGAGGGATTTAGAAATGAACAAATAACTGCTTTATAGAAATCAATGGGCTGAAAAGAGCTAAATGGGCACTTAATATTTAACCCCTCTCCTGGACTGTAACTACTGCACATACTCAGCTAGGTTTTAGTGGTTGGTCTTCTTGCAGTCAAGCTGTACATTAGCTAAGATAAAAGTTTTAACAAGAGCAAAATGAAAGTAGATAGAAAAAGCAAACGTGCCTATTTTACTGCTGTCTATACACATTTAATCACATGACAGAACCCCTTTAAGGGATTAATTATTTATATTCTGAGATTTAAGATCAAAGGGCTTTTCCAGGATTTTACATTCATGATTTATCTTTATTGGCTAATGCAGTGAAGGAAAAGTGTTCAAGCAAGCGCAGATTATTTTTGTTTTGTAAGAAGGGTCTTTTCCCTGTGATAAAAATAATATATGTTCACCTATGATAAAGAATAGTCCAGCAATTAGGAATATCCAATATCTAAACTACTATATTTGTCTTCTTCAGTTTCCACAGCTTAATATTCCTAAGTAGTGTTGAGCATTCCGATACCGCAAGTATCGGGTATCGGCCGATACTTGCGGGTATCGGAATTCCGATACCGAGATCCGATACTTTTGTGGTATCGGGTATCGGTATCGAAACAACATTAATGTGTAAAAGAAAGAATTAAAATAAAAAATATTGCTATACTCACCTCTCCGACGCAGCCTGCACCTTACCGAGGGAATCGGCAGCGTTCTTTGCTTAAAATTTGCGCTTTTCCTTCCTTCCGTGACGTCATGGCTTCTGATTGGTCGCGTGCCGCCCATGTGGCCGCGACACAACCAATCACAGCAAGCCGTGACGTAATTTTAGGTCCTTCAGTATTTTAAAATTACGTTCCGGCGTTGTGATTGGTCGCGTCGCGGTCACATGGGCGACGCGACCAATCAGAAGCCGTGACGTCACGGAAGGAAGGAAAAGCGCGAATTTTAAGCAAACAACGCTGCCGGTTCCCTCGGTAAGTAGCAGGCTGCGTCGGAGAGGTGAGTATAGCAATATTTTTTATTTTAATTCTTTATTTTACACATTAATATGGTTCCCAGGGCCTGAAGGAGAGTTTCCTCTCCTTCAGACTCTGGGAACCATCAGGGATACCGTCCGATACATGAGTCCCATTGACTTGTACTGGTATCGGGTATCGGTATCGGATTAGATCCGATACTTTGCCGGTATCGGCCGATACTTTCCGATACCGATACTTTCAAGTATCGGACGGTATCGCTCAACACTATTCCTAAGTAATAATCTAGGAAAATCTGCAGTATTATCCACCACTCAATGTCACCATATTTGTATATAAATTCCTGATTGGCAATTGTTTAAGACTAGAGCTTAGTTAATTTAAAAAAGGTATAAATATTTAGATTCAGCTATAATACTTTTTGGCTGTCATTCAAAAAAAACATGTGCCTTCAAAAGTCAGCATCTGCAAAGTGACAAATACTTCCATCTGGCAATGCAAAGTGTGGGCTTTATATTTTTATCTTAGGTTACACAACTAAATATAAATGTAAAATTTGGAAATTGTCTGGATTAGTTATTTATTTAGTCCTACATTGAGATTTATGAAGAAACAGAAGAATGGGTATAACATTTTACAGGAAAGAATAACACAGTTTGAGACTGCTATTCTTTTGTGTTAAAAGACTGTAAAGAACTCGTTCTGGAATTGTTGTGCTTCTATGTTCTTCTAAAATAGCATGATCTCTTTCAGGTGGAGGCCACTGCAAGTGAATATCAATTAGAGTATTTCAAGTCAAGGGTGTTCGCAATGGGGAAGGTGTCGGGGAAGGGATACTGTTCCTTTACAGCACTTTCAATTTTATTCAGAAAGATATGATGGAGAAGTAAGAAAATAGGTGTAAAGTGCAGTTTTCACAAAACTGAGTCCTGCCAAATATTTGTAATTATCGTATTGAACCTTACCCCCTTAGCTATGAAAAAAATCAGTGTATGACCCTGTTCCAAGAAATTCCATAGCAGCAACACTTTTGCTAAAATAAAATGGCATGCAATGAAATATGCCAAAATTTCTTTTTAATAAAAACTATTAATCAAACAGCTAAAAACGATTTCTGTATGCCTTATTAAGATAGTCTCATACCTGTATATTGGTTCCAAATTGCTCAAATATTTCATAGAGCTATTATATGAATGTGTGCAAGCCAATTTTTAGGGAAATATCTAAAGTGTGCCTGTTTTAGAACTTAGAATTTCAGAAATACAGACCTCAAATATTTAACATGTTTCAAGTTAGAAAACTGGGATGGAAGAACTTGATTGTTTCTGTAGTTTAAAATATGTATGGAATCTTTCAAGAAAGTTGTAAATGGGGTGAAGTGAAATGTCATGATCACGTCCTGGACAATACAGCTTTCGAGTTCAAGTTTGAGTGGTCAGTTTCTTTTTTGTTTAATGGTTTTATGAGAAGTGCTGCTGTTATTCTGTTTTGTTAAGAATAGCTGCCATTGGAAAGGTAATTGGACTGATCAGGAAAATAAGGGACAAAGGTTACTTCTAAATCACCTGAATTGGAGCATAAGATAACAGCTGGAATGCATATTTTTTATTATTCTCATTTACCAAAATATTGCAAAGATTTTTACATTTTAATTCTCTCCTTTGAATTATATGCTTTTATAATTGCCCACAGCTTTTCCAGGAAAACACACAAAACATCTGGACCTAACACTCTCTCATCTACATGACCTTTAGATCTGCTTGTAGCAATTTATGAGCAAAAAACACTGTAAAATCTGACATACACAAAGACATTAATGATGCTAAGGAAGAAGAATAAAAGTTCAGCTGCAAACAAACTGTCATGTGTAAAAAGAGGCTAACAATTGGCAACAATGAAGCGGCAGATGACCATGGGGGCATATGAATGGTTAACTGCAGAATGTTAAACTGTATAATGTCATATAAGTCAACTAGGCAATGCATGGTATAGCATATTTTTCAGACTGTAAGAAGCACGTTTATCCAAAAAACCTAAGGGAAATGGCCGCGGGAGGCTGCGCATGCACAGACTGCGATCTCAGCCTAGCCGAGGTCTCAATCTGCGCAAGTACCGCCTCCAGCAGCCATTTCCCTGAAGTTTGTGGGGGAGGGAAATTGCTTCTTATAGTCAGAAAAATATGGCCCATGGCTTCAGGAAAATGGAAAGTAATACACTCCGTTCTGCCTCACCGCCTACACCAGGCCTGCAGCATCACACTCTGGGGAACACCCTTCTCCCAGCCAGGACCTGCAGCACTGCTCCACTTCTGCTGCCGCCAACTTCCTGAGGAAAAAACATGCCTTCTGTGACCCCACTCTACTGCCATCGGCCCCCAGGTAAAATACCTTAAATTTGGACTGTAAGACGGACCCCATCTTATTAAAAAAAAAATCTTTTTTTCCTATTTTCCTCCCAAAATTTTGTGGTGGGTTGTATGGTCTGGTGCGTCCTATAGTCTGAAAAATATGGTATCTTCACTCTTTGTTAAGCTGAATCATAGGTCAAACATTGTAGAATTAGCCAATAGTTTATAAAGAAAAAGAGTTTATCATCCTGTTGAAACTGAAATAATGCCATCAGCCTTTTGATTTCAATAGCTATTGATTTCAATATAGTGGTGCTACAGGTAAACTTAAGATACACTGCTGTGATTCCAACTCACAAATGCATTGTTAAAAGTGGATAATCCCTTTAAATATATAAAAAGTGCTTAACGTAAGCTATATCTTACAAATACACTTCACAGGAGAGCGTTTTTGTGGCAGCACGTGACCAGTGCTTTGTGTGAAGGGGCTACTGACTATTCATTATAATAATGGAATCCGCCCCCTTCTCTGTCTATGCATCGACCGTGACAGAAAAAAGGAAGTACCGTATATACTCGAATATAAGCCGAGATTTACAGCCCATTTCTGGGGGCTGAAAGTCCCCCTCTCGGCTTATACTCGTCATACCCAGGGGTCAGCAAGGGAGGGGGAGCGGGGGCTGTCTAATAATACTCACCTGCTCCTGGCGCGGTCCCTGCAGGTCCCTGTTTCCCCAGCGCCGCAGCTTCTTCCTGTACTGAGCGGTCACATGGTACCACTCATTACAGTAATGAATATGCAGCTCCACCTCCCATAGGGGTGGAGCCACATATTCATTACTGTAATGAGCGGTAACGGTGACCGCTCAATACAGGAAGAAGCTGTGGCGCCGGGGAACCAGGGACCTGCAGGGACCACGCCAGGAGCAGGTGAGTATAATGGGGAGGGGGAGCGCTGTGCGATAGTCATCTTTCCTCATTCTGGTGCCGCTCTGTCTTCAGCGTCTTCTGCCGTGACGCTCAGGTCAAAGGGCGCAGTGACGTGGTTAGTAGTGTTGAGCGATACCATCCGATACTTGAAAGTATCGGTATCGGAAAGTATCGGCCGATACCGGCAAAGTATCGGATCTAATCCGATACCGATACCCGATACCAATACAAGTCAATGGGACACCAAGTATCGGACGGTATCCTGTATGGTTCCCAGGGTCTGAAGGAGAGGAAACTCTCCTTCAGGCCCTGGGATCCATATCAATGTGTAAAAGAAAGAATTAAAATAAAAAATAGGGATATACTCACCCTCCGACGCAGCCTGGACTTTTCCGCCATAACCGGGAGCCGTTGTACCTAAGAATGCGCGCTTGAAGGGCCTTAGATGACGTCACGGCGCTCTGATTGGTCCGTATCGGTCGCGTGACCGCTACGCGACCAATCACAAAGCAGTGACGTCACCTAAGGTCTTTCAAGCGCTTGAAAGACCTTAGGTGACGTCACTGCTTTGTGATTGGTCGCGTAGCGGTCACGCGACCGCTACGGACCAATCAGAGCGCCGTGATGTCATCTAAGGCCCTTCAAGCGCGCATTTTTAGGTACAACGGCTCCCGGTTACGACGGTAAAGTCCAGGCTGCGTCGGAGAGGTGAGTATATCCCTATTTTTTATTTTAATTCTTTCTTTTACACATTGATATTAATCCCGATACCGATTCCCGATACCACAAAAGTATCGGATCTCGGTATCGGAATTCCGATACCCGCAAGTATCGGCCGATACCCGATACTTGCGGTATCGGAATGCTCAACACTAGTGGTTAGTTCGCGCCCTCTGCCTGAACGTCAGTGCAAAAGATGCTGAAGATGGCGAGGCACCGGAACGAGGAAAGGTGAATATAGCAAGTACCAGGGGCCTGAGCGACGAGAGGTGAGTATGTGATTTTTTTTAATCACAGCAACAGCAAATGAGGCAAGTGTCTGTATGGAGCATCTTATGGGGCCATAATTAACGTTTGTGCAGCACTGTATCAGGTAAGTGTCTATATGGAGCATCTTATGGGGCCATAATTAATAATAATAATAATAATAATAATTTTATTTATATAGCGCCAACATATTCCTCAGCGCTTTACAACTTATAGAGGGGACTTGTACAGACAGACATTACAGCATAACAGAAATCACAGTTCAAAACAGATACAAGGAGGAATGAGGGCCCTGCTCGCAAGCTTACAAACTATGAGGAAAAGGGGAGACACGAGAGGTGGATGGTAACAATTGCTTTAGTTATTTGGACCAGCCATAGTGTAAGGCTCGGGTGTTCATGTAAAGCTGCATGAACCAGTTAACAGCCTAAGTATGTAGCAGTACAGACACAGAGTGCTATTAACTGCATAAAGTGTATGAGAACATGATGCGAGGAACCTGATTATGTTTTTTTTAAAATTTTTATTTATTTATTTATTTATTTATTTATTTTTTTTATTTTTTTTTATTAGGCCACACAGGGATAGTTAGGTTAATGCGTTGAGGCGGTAGGCCAGTCTGAACAAATGCGTTTTTAGGGCACGCTTAAAACTGTGGGGATTGGGGATTAATCGTATTAACCTAGGTAGTGCATTCCAAAGAATCGGCGCAGCATGTGTAAAGTCTTGGAGACGGGAATGGGAGGTTCTGATTATTGAGGATGCTAACCTGAGGTCATTAGCGGAGCGCAGGGCACGGGTAGGGTGGTAGACTGAGACCAGAGAGGAGATGTTGGGTGGTGCTGAGCCATGGAGTGCTTTGTGGATGAGGGTAGTAGTTTTGTACTGGATTCTGGAGTGGATGGGTAGCCAGTGTAATGACTGGCACAAGGTAGAGGCATCGGTGTAACGGTTGGTGAGGAATATGATCCTGGCAGCAGCATTCAGGACAGATTGGAGCGGGGAGAGTTTGGTAAGAGGGAGGCCGATTAGTAGAGAGTTACAATAGTCCAGATGAGAATGAATAAGTGAGACAGTAAGAGTTTTTGCAGAGTCGAAAGTAAGAAAAGGGCGAATTCTTTTGTTTGTGCAGCATTATATGGGGCAAGTGTCTATATGGAGCATCTTATGGGGCCATAATTAACATTTTGTGCAGCACTGTATGGGGCAAGTGTCTATATGGAGCATCTTATGGGGCCATAATTAACGTTTGTGCAGCACTGTATGGGGCAAGTATCTATATGGTGTATTTAATGGGGCCATAATTAACGTTTGTGCAGCATTATATGGGGCAAGTGTCTATATGGAACATCTTATGGGGCCATAATTAACGTTTTGTGCAGCACTGTATGGGGCAAGTGTCTATATGGAGCATCTTATGGGGCCATAATTAACGTTTGTGCAGCACTGTATGGGGCAAGTGTCTATATGGAGCATGATATGGGGCCATAATTAACGTTTGTGCAGCATTATATGGGGCAAATGTGTCTATGGAACATCTCATGGGGCCATTATTAACCTTTATGCAGCATTATATGGGGCATATTTTATTATGGAGCATCTTATGGGACCCATCATAAACTTTATGGAGCATTATATGGGGCTCTTGATTCAATATCAATATTCAAAAACAAAATGCAGGTAGATTGGGCACCCCTAGCTGCTGGAAACACAAAACAGGATCTGTGCCTATCCTGGGAAGGAAATATATACTACATTGTCACAAGATGACAGGGTGAAACCGCGCTCAGGGGTGAATACTGCTCGGTGATGGGCGGCAAGTTGCCGCCTGTTGCGGCGTCGGTGGGGAGTTCGGGAGCAGGAGGGAGAGTAGCAGCTTGCGCGATACCTGGGAGCCCCGGCCGAAGGCATCCCCGGTAACCGCAAGGAAAAAGATGGCTGCTAGCGCCGGCTCGCAGGTGCCTACACTAATGAAGAAGGCCGAGCATCCCCGAAACACGCTGGCCAGCCGCCCCCCACCGGCCCCAACTCCCCACCGACGCCGCAACAGGCGATACAGCGGTCGCCGGTTCGGGCATTCCTTTGGGCTCCGCAGTGGAACCACAAGTGCAGCTATACATTTGGTAAGCACCATTCTGTATTACAGTTTTTATGCATACACACACATGCATTCTTGACGTTATTCCTAATAATCATTTAACAGCAGTCGTGCAGGGTATATAGTTGCAGTTGTGGCTGTGGTGACCCCCCGAACCTAGATATCAGCAACTTGCCACCCATCACCACGCAGTATTCACCCCTGAGCGCGGTTTCACCCTGTCATCTTGTGACAATTTAGTAAATATTCAAAAACACTTAACCTACTGATGTCTCAATTCATTTTACTTTTATTGGTATCTATTTTTACTTTTGACATTTACCGGTAGCTGCTGCATTTCCCACCCTAGGCTTATACTCGAGTCATTAAGTTTTCCCAGTTTTTTGTGGCAAAATTAGGGGGGTCGGCTTATACTCGGGTCAGCTTATACTCGAGTATATACGGTAAGTTAAAAGAAGATCTATCAAAGGGTTCCAATTAGCCAGTTTTTGCTACTATTTTATTCCCTCTGCTCCCTTGAGTAATCCAGTTTTACTTAATGGACCATATGGTTTCAGACATATGGAGTGTCCAAAAGGCAAAACCCATAAAAATTAGCACCAAATAAAAATGTCCATATATCTAGAACTGTGTAACGGATTTAGAAAATACAAAAAACTGACTTCTCAAGGGACAAGTTTTACAATAAAACAAGAACAAAAACTGTCCACTTTTGATGTGATGACCGTTCCTCCTTAACTTTTTAAATATGCAATCATCCCCCATGCCTCTTCCTATGCAGCATTGGTCGAGTGCCAACAGATTAAACCATCTTATGTGCTAAGCACAGGAGTAGTGATGAAGCTGCTGAACCCAGGAGCAGAATAAATAGCACAAAGCATCTTACACAATTAATGTATTTTTAAGTTGGTCATATTTTAGATTACAGAAAGTGTTTTTTTGTTGCTTTTTGTGGCTCATATCCTATGCCAATCTGCAAGCGGCATGCAAACGGAGTCATTTTTTGTGGCTTTGATTAAAAAGTAAAAAAGAACATAACAACGGCAAGCTGTCTAACATGAAACACAAGCATAATGAGCATTAATATATTCATCATCAAAAAGGTGGCACACAGAGTCTCTAATATGCTTGCACAAATATCCTGAATCCATTGTCACAATGCCACCACTTTCTGTGTCCTAGAGCAACCTGCACATGACAGCTCAGTCATCCTATGGATAGCAGGGGAGTGTCAGGCAGTCATTGCTGTGAGTGACAGCTCAGCAGGGGTATGTTAGGCTACCAGTGTTGCATTTGGGTTTCCTCCAGGTGTTTTCCTTTCTAGATAATTGCCAGGCTATTTATCTAGCTGGCAATGATTGGTCATTTCCAATTGTAGCTTCAGATTGATGGTGTGATTACTCTGTGCTCTGTATTCTGATCTTTTATTGCCGGACCTTGGATTTGCCTTTTGACTTCCCATTCGTAGAACTCCTTTTGCCTTTGACATATCCTGACCTTGACTACCAGACCCCGGACTTTGCGCTTGACTATCTTTCTGTCTTATTCCTTTGTCATTGACATACTTTCCTAAACATAGACCCCTTGACCGCTCTGCATCACGACTAGTCTATGAGTAGTGACTAGCGTCACAATTAGGCTCTGATTTACACACGAGTTTTCCCTATTCACTACATGATGTTCCTTTAATAAGGTAGTGCAATCATTCCATTGTTAATGGTTTAAAATAAAAGTTTTATTTTAGTTTAGGGTCTTCAGTTAGATGACCTCTAGTTGTCTTTGACAATTTGTGGTTAACAATACTATACTCGTGTGTGAAAGTCATCATATTTCTTCAAAAATAAAAGCAAAAATAAATTGCACAATGCTTTAAAGAGGCACAGTATTAGAAAAAAAAGTTTACTTTTTTAGTATTGCAAGGCATCCATATTTTAGTGAACTGGACCAGGCACATCCTGGGCACTGACTATGATCAAAAGTGGCACTGTTTCAAAGCAAAAGGCAAAACTGCTTTTAAGTCCTGGACAACTTCTTTAATAAAGCCATTCAAACCATAATCATGTTTTTACAAATGCAAAGCATTTCAGATCCAGAGAAATATAATTTCTGAGGGGAAAAATGTGTGTTACATCAAAGATCAAGTGTTTCACTGACTTATCAAGAAGTGTTTAGGTATTGGTACTTCTGAATCCATGCTTCTTGAATAAAAGATAAGAAGTATTCATTCAAAGCACCACTCGATAATCTGGCCTCAAGGCTTGAAAGGAATTGTAGAACTTGACTACAGTTAACAAGCACTTGTGTTTCCGAGTTTTCCTAAATGCTCTGGATATCGGACTTATGGTGAATAGGAGAGGAGGATGCCCCTTGCTCACATACACTGTGCTGCTTTTAGTTATATGGTTCCTATTAAATCACAGATTTACTGGTTAACAAAACTGTTCTTTTCAACCGTCGCCACAAAATTAAATTGATTTAGTGACAAAAATAGCACAGCCCTACTTTCCGAACCATCAAATATCACCTAGATACTGCTGCTATGTACCATGCAGTGGGCTGTCTACCAAATTACACAGCAATCACGTAATTTGTCATTTAAATAAATGAATGACAATTAAATTCAGCTATTTAAAATGAAAATGCTACAGACAGCTGTGTCGAAAACTCTATCTTCAGATGTATAATAGATTTCAATGCTGAGCAGTGCTTTTTATGTACATGAATACTAAATGCTAGCAGAGCACTATTGACTGCCTTTATATATGCATATATGTGGTCCTTAAAGGAGTTTACCATGTATAATTATTTTAGGCTAATGTGCTTCCCCTATGTGAAACTAACCACAGAGCTATTACTCACCTTCCCCCTCTCCAGTTAAATCTTGTCTCTGCTGCCATCTTTGTGGATAAGCTGCAGCGGTGATATCACAACAATAGTGTCTTTGACCACTGCAGCCAAACATTGAGCTTGGAGGCTCATGTCATCTACATCGGCATCATTACTGTACCCAGTGATTAGCTGCACGTCAACAAAGATAGTAATAGCTGCGGAGAGGCACTACTGGAGAGGGGGAACATAACAGCTCAGTTTATTACTTTCATCAAGAGGAAGCCCATCAGCATACAATAATTATACACAGAACGCTCCTTTAACGTTTTGAGTGTGGAGCAACAATCTTCAGTCTCCATTTTGAACCCAAGTTCCAACATTCACTGAGAGCGCCAGTGGTGTCTCTGTGCTGTCCATGGTGCTCACAATTAGCACTGCTTGATCACGTCACCTAGCGTACTAGCTGTTAGCACAGGATAGCACAAAGTGTCTACTGGCCACCGATAACAACATGATTCACCCGGCTCTGCTGCTTACCGGGCTGCTGCATCACATCATCTGTGAAAGGGACCCCGCTCACGCCATACCGCTCACTGCGCCTCCTCATCTCCGCACCTCTGCCGCCGCACCTCTGCCACCACCACCACACCTCTGCGGGTAAGCCTGCATTACGACTATTAGACGCACCCTCCATTTCCCCCCCTTTTTTAGGGGGGAAAAAGTGAGTCTTGTAGTCCGAAAAATACGGTATATAATTCCACATGTGTTAATTCATAGTTTTGATGCCTTCATAGTCATGAAAATACAGAAAAATCTTTAAATGAGAAGGTGTGTCCAAACTTTTGGTCTGTACTGTACATGCATATGCTTGAGGACAGGGTGTGTTTAAATATCCTCTCTCATTGTCGAAATATTCTCATTTAAGCATTCAATTTAAAGGACTTTTTTACACCCACAATTTTTTCAGTGTTTTTTAATACGCCATTAATGTCAAGTGTTTTTCAAAGTCTTTTATTCTAAGTTTTTTTTTATGGCATTATTTATTTTACTATATTTGTAACATTTGTTTCTCAAGTCCTCTGAATCTATATGAAAACCACTAAAAACGCCATACCTGAAGCATGCTATATGTACAAACACCACAATCCCCCAAAACCGCCAAAAGGCTAAAAAATAAAAATTATGAATACAGTACTTAGACCTCTTTAAAAATTTCTTTTTGACTTTAGAGCAGCATTTGGCCACAATGTTTTTGACATAAAAAAGCTGTTAAAATGGCAAAAAAATACTGCAAAAAAGTAGAGAAAATGTATCTGTAAAAATGAAACCTAAAGTAATCTCAAATGTACTGTTCCTAAATTTGAAGTTCTGTAGATCAGTAGGGTACATGTAGACCAGGGGTTTTCTTACCATGGCTTAGCACATGAGGATGAGCCATGCACTGGAAGCTCAACACTGGCAAATAGACACTGTGGCTCTACAGTGAGGAGCGGCAGTCACTATATGCCAATGTACTGTATGATATTTCATTGGGAGCTGCATGTTGAATACATATTTCTACAATACAGCACATTTTTTTTATGTCGGTTACCTACTAAAAGACAATAGGTGCAAAGGTAGAAAATGATCCTGATACATCTCCCTTTTCAATTTCATTCAACTAAAAGTTTGTACTGTATGGATCAGTAATTTGGCTACTGGCATAAGGCCTGTATCCTCTGCATTGTACTGGATTTCCAGGCAATCTCAGCAAAGTTCACATCATTGCTTTCTGGAGGTGGCATAACTGTAAGGCTTGTAGAAGAGCGGAAGAAGTGCAACAGGCCACCCTCATTACTTTCCCCTATAAAGACAGCACTCCGATTCAAGGAAAGTACGAGCTCTCCCCTCAGAGGTTGTCTTGTCTTAAACTACAAGTCTGCAGTTACTCTATGTCTCTATGTGCCAGTGTCGGGAGCAGGCGGTCATGTGACCACAAGTATGCAATTTGCAAACTACCAGCCACATTCAGACTAGACTGTATCTGGCATCATTGAATACACTTGCATTGAGCAAGGCCACGCCAATCTAATCCATATATGACCGCATAAATGCAAATCACATATTTGCAACCATACACTTGCTGCTCCTGGCACCAGCACCGGGGAATTCTTACAGTGTGCAGTGCGCGCAATGTGAGAATTCACATAAAGTGACTGCAGATTGTGTAGCTTAAGGGTATGTGCGCACGTTGCGGATTTTACTGCAGATCTGCAGCGGATTGACCTCTGCGGATTCGCAGCAGTTTTCCATGAGTGTACAGTAACCTATGGAAAACAAAATCCGCAGTGCACATGCACATTCCGCAGCGGTTTACACCTGCTCCATAATAGGAATCCACAGGTGTGAAACCGCAGGTGGAATCCACACAAAATCCGCAAAAAAAAAAGCGGTAAATCTGCGGTAATTCCGCAGGAAATCCACAGTGAGGTTAACCTGCGGATTTACCAAAATCAGTCCGGAACAGTCCACTGAGTTATCCGCAGCGTGTGCACATGCCCTAAGAGTAGCTTAAAACAGGACAAATCCTTTAAGTATAAGACAGAGCACTGATGACGCTCTCTGTCCAATCATACAGGGAACCATTGGGACAAACAGTTCTGTCCCCTCTCTGCACTCTTTAATATAATCAATGAAGGGAGGAAATAGGAAGCTGAAGAAGAAATGTTTAGGTGTTTCGCTGTGGAGTGGGAAGAAGTCTGTGTGGAAGGATAATAGTCTATGTGAAGGGAGCGTGGAAGAGGGACAGTTTCTGAGATGGAGGCATAAAGTTTAGTGTTTCAGAGGGGACTGTGTAGTAGGGGAGGTTATGGGGAAAAAAATTGTTTGTGAAAGAGTTAACAAGCCTGGGGGCAGCAGATTGAGGTGTGAATATAGGAGCAGTATGTGAGAGGGGGCTTTGGAGTGAAGTATGTGGGAGAACCATTGGACGGGCAGGAATGTAAGTTCTAATCTTTGCCTTACTGATGATACAAAGTCAATGCTGGGGTCTGAGTGAGTAACACACTAACACCCAGAATGCCCTTTATCTGCCCTAGATTACAAGGGATGCTGACATTAACCACTTCACTGCCAAAGGTCATTATTGTTACTGTCACTTATTTTGATAAGAAACAAATAGAATATTATGAATACCATGTAAAACAAAAAAATATAAATATAATATATATACATATATACATGACTTGCCCTTCATTGGTACCTGACCGCTCACTATGTATATCCTATTATCAGTACAAAGTCATGTTGTAAAGTGATGAAGATCAAATAACAAAAAATTAACATAATTAACAATTACTGTCCAAAGCGGTAACTTAGGTTGGGTTAGTAACTCGCTTACCTGTATGCTTAGTGGATGGAGAAATGTATCACCTGGGTCTAGTTTAAAGGCCCCGTCTCACTAAGCGATTTACCAACGATCACGACCAGCGATACGACCTGGCCGTGATCGTTGGTAAGTCGCTGTGTGGTCGCTGGGGAGCTGTCACACAGACCGCTCTCTCCAGCGACCAACGATCAGGGGAACGACTTCGGCATCGTTGAAACTGTCTTCAACGATGCCGAAGTCCCCCTGCAGCACCCGGGTAACCAGGGTAAACATCGGGTTACTAAGCGCAGGGCCGCGCTTAGTAACCCGATGTTTACCCTGGTTACCAAAAAAAACAAACACTACATACTCGCCTTTCGGTGTCCAGGTCCCTTGCCGACTGCTTCCTGCTCTGACTGAGCCGCCGTACTGTGAGAGCAGAGCGCAGCGGTGACGTCACTGCTGTGCTCTCACTTCTCACTGTACGGCCGGCAGTCAGTGAGAGCAGGAAGCAGACGGCCAGGGACCTGGACACCGAAAGGCGAGTATGTACTGTTTTTTTTTTTTTACATTTACGCTGGTAACCAGGGTAAACATCGGGTTACTAAGCACGGCCCTGCGCTTAGTAACCCGATGTTTACCCTGGTTACCAGTGAAGACATCGCTGGATCGGTGTCACACACACCGATTCAGCGATGTCAGCGGGGCCTCAACGACCAAAAAAAGGTCCAGGCCATTCCGACACGACCAGCGATCTCACAGCAGGGGCCTGATCGCTGGTACGTGTCACACATAGCGAGATCGCTACTGAGGTCGCTGTTGCGTCACAAAACTAGTGACTCAGCAGCGATCTCGCTAGCGATCTCGCTATGTGAGACGGGGCCTTTAGTCTGGGATTCACTTGATATATATGGCAATTACGTCATAAGAAGGTGCACATTGTATTTTAAATTAACGTTATAATAATGTTAACATAACAGCAAGATAACTCCGGAAATAAAATACTGGGAGGCCGCCAGTCTCCAAACTCTCAGAAGTGATTTCCTGTATGCTCTGAAAGGTCCACCAGAGACAGTGTGGGAAAGTTCCCTCCAAGTGTTACAGGTTAGAGGATGAGATTCAGAAATATGCACAATATTCCTACAAAGTATATGCTATGGATAAGATATATCTATATATAATCTATAATTGGTATAGAACTGTTAGAAGGTGCCAGTGTACCTCCTGTAGGCCATTTCAGTGATTCAAAGATGAGCAGTTTCATCTCCAGTAAATAACCGTGCCATCATCATACATCATTCAGTATCATATAGTAATTCCTGTGTTGCCCGGGGATCCGCTCTTTCTTCTCTTCTCTTATAACAATTGCATTATTGTAATACTGGCAGCATTGAACCTTGATTTTATACAGATAAGTATTCGACACGGCTAAAAATAAGCACAAAATGTCTACGACCTAACTTGTTAGGCTACTTTCACACTAGCATCGGGCTCGGCCCGTCGCAGTACGTCGGGCCGACGTTCCCGACGCTAGCGTTGTCTCCGCCGCACAACGGGGGCAGCGGATGCATTTTTCCAGCGCATCCGCTGCCCCATTGTGAGGTGCGGGGAGGTGGGGGCGGAGTTCCAGCCGCGCATGCGCGGTCGGAAAAAGCGGACCGTCGTGAGCAAAAAATGTTACATATAACGTTTTTTGCTCCCGACGGTCCGCCACTGCACGACGCATCCGTCGCACGACGGGTTCGACGTGTGGCAATCCGTCACAATGCGTCGCTTCATGTTAATCAATGGTGAAAAAACGCATCCTGCAAACACTGTTGCAGGATGCGTTTTTTCGGCAAAACGACACATTGTGACGGAATGCAGTTAACGCTAGTGTGAAAGTAGCCTTAGTGATGCACTTCAAATGTAACTCCTGCCTAAAATATACAAAGGGAAACACCACAGGACACAGTTCTGCTATAAGAATGGTGATTACCCCTCGATTGAGTACCCAATAAATCATATACTGACAGCCTGCCAATGTTCTGTCACTAGGAGATAACCCATACATTAATACATACACACTATCAGCGTAACCTTCCTGCCCCAGATAATGAATTGTTGGCGTCTGTGGTCAGAAACCTGTACTGTACAATTCTCTTAATACACCACCACACACATTTCCAGTGGTCTATACTTAGCACATTATTATTTCATGCCATTATACCTGCTAGAACCACTAATGGGTTTGAAGGCAGTGAATTACTCATTTACATCTGGAATAACAGGCACACAACATATACAGTGCGACTTGTCACACTATGTACAATTACGCTGTTTTATTGTAGTTATGTTTATCCACCTCAGTATTCCTCATATTCCTTTAGATACATAGGTGATGGGTGGATAAATAGATAAATAGACAGATAGATAGATAGATAGATAGATAGATAGATAGATAGATAGATAGATAGATAGATAGATAGATAGATATGGGATAGATAGATAGATAGATATGGATAGATAAATAGATAGTTAGATAAATAGATAGGTAGATATTAGATAAATAGATAGATAAATAGATAGATAGATAGATATTAGATAAATAGATCTATAGATAGATAGATAGATAGATAGATAGATAGATAGATAGATAGATAGATAGATAGACGATAGATAGATAATAGATAGATAGATATGGATAGATAAATAGATAGTTAGATAGATAGGTAGATATTAGATAGATATTAGATAAATAGATAGATAGATAGATAGATAGATAGATAGATAGATAGATAGATAAATAGATAGATATTAGATAAATAGATCTATAGATAGATAGATACGATAGATAGATAGATAGATAGATAGATAGATAGATAGATAGATAGATAGATAGATAGATAGATATGGGGTAGATAGATAGATAGATAGATAGATAGATAGATAGATAGATATGGATAGATAAATAGATAGATAAATAGATGGGTAGATAATAGAAAGATATTAGATAAATAGATAGATAGATAAATAGATAGACAGATATTAGATAAATAGATCTATAGATAGATACGATAGATAGATAGATAGATAGATAGATAGATAGATAGATAGATATGGGGTAGATAGATAGATAGATAGATAGATAGATAGATAGATAGATAGATAGATAGATATGGATAGATAAATAGATAGTTAGATAAATAGATAGGTAGATAATAGATAGATATTAGATAAATAGATAGATAGATATTAGATAAATAGATCTATAGATATATAGATACAGTAGATAGATAGATCTATAGATAGATAGATAGATAGATAGATAGATAGATAGATAGATAGATAGATATGGGGTAGATAGATAGATAGATAGATAGATAGATAGATATGGATAGATAAATAGATAGTTAGATAAATAGATAGGTAGATAATAGATAGATATTAGATAAATAGATCTATAGATATATAGATACAGTAGATAGATAGATAGATAGATAGATAGATAGATAGATAGATAGATAGATACTTAGACAGATACTAAAGATTGAAAGAGAGATCATTTGCAGCCAGGGTAATCCATTGTACATGTGCATAGCAGGCCCCAGTGACAATTCCTACTGGGAATAGGGTGGAAAATACATTGAACTGAGCTGACCTCCTGCTCACGTATTTCTGTATACACCTCTCCATCTCATGACATGCTCAGCTAACTAGCCTTTTTCACTTGTAATTGAATATGTGAGCACATAATAATCCTGACAAGCTGCCTCTTCTGTTTTCTGGAGATATGGTGCAGCATTTAATTAGCTTGTCATCTAATGACAGATGGCCGTGTCCCCTGACCTCCCAGTCTGGGGCATTCGTCTCACCTGAACAGAGTGACAAAGCACCCTTCCCTCAGCTTGTCCTCTCTGGCCTCATGGAGGTGGGAGGCAGGATGGTGACTTCCTCGGCTGAGACCAGACATGTGTTTCCAGCAGGCGTAGAATCCAGCAAGTAGTTGCCAAGGATGAGCCTTCTGACTGTGCTCTCAGCTGGGACGCATCTTTGTGGAACATGCATTCTCCATCATCCAGTAGTCACCTTTACAAGTGCAGATCTTTGAGTTGACAACCATCCAGATGTATCTTCCTCACAAGGGTTAACAAGAGGAGCCTGCTGTGCATATGATCGTCTCCAGAAAAAAGGAGTGTGTTCCTTAGGGACAGAAAACAGGAAATCAGATCTAAATAAAGAGATTCCGACAAGCAATGCCACTTTCTTCTGAGTTCTCTATAAGCTGGATGCTAGAACACATGTATTCAGCCTCAGAGATCACAACTTTGTGTAGAGCAGCATCCAATATTCATACAGAACAGTGACCCCAATTATGTGCAGAATTCATGAAGGCAAACACATGAAGGATGGGAGTGACTAGAGGGATATACTGATACCCCCCATCCTCCATCAATGGAAGTTTTACATAAACAAAGTTGAGTGATTGTGCCCATTTCTGTGAACACATGCCAAGGTGGAGACATGTATCTAGCATGAAGTATGATGTAGGAATGACACATGATCCCAACTATATATTACTATGGAAGCCTACAGAGATGTGCTACCTCATGTAACAAGTGAAACCATGGGTTTGTTCTTTAACTTTACTCTTTAATACCTGGTCCCATTCCCAAAGTGTCCCCAACTCACCTTAGCTGTTGCTGTGGCTCACTCCCCTAAGCATGTGCAGCTCGCAGCTGTCCTTCCTGTCTGCTGCAGGTGGAGATGGAGAGGACCTTCCCATCCATGGGTCCCCCTGTTGTACAGTTTGCAGCTTTCCTCTCCCTGCTGCTCATCCCTGCTACTGATCATTGCTCTGCTATCACTGGGAAGAGTGAGGGGGTGGGGAGGGACCGATAGGAGGAGCAGCAGTAGAGGAGGGGGCAGCTGGCACCCACACCAAGATAAAACAAAGATGTGCTGCTCTATTTCCTAGAAATGGGAAAAGAACCACTATGTGACATATGATGATATATAACTAAGCTTCAGGGACGGTGGTCACTAGTCCATGTAATGAATAGAGGGGCCAGAGAAATGTCATGACATTGACAAGCTGAAGACTTGGCCAGATTCATTAACATGGGCACTTCAAGGGTTAATGTAAATAAATATAGTTCTATTTAAATATTTATCGTTGAATACAAACAACTGTGATACAACTGCTCTTGTTTTTCTAATAGTGTTTGTGTTGTAAGGACACTAGTTACGCTTTCTTTGCCTACAGGGGAATACATACCCCGTAAAGATCCTTAATTAATGCTTTAATGATACCTGTTGCCAAGGTAACCAATATAGATATGGAACCTGTGTGATGCACTTATGTGTGTTGTGGAAATGTACATTACACATCTGCATAGATAACGCAGAGTATGAATGTATCTGATGTGATCGGAGTAAATTCACATCTGGCAGATGTGCCGCAGACGTTTATGAGACTGCAGGGATCTATGGGCTTAATGCACTTTCAGATGCATAAAAGGGAATTTACAGAATGTGGTTTAACCTTCAGGTGATGATATAGGGAATAAAATATGTCCATATTAAGTAATATGATTTTGTGAACTTTTACTGATCAAAGCTGATTGTTTCGGTGATATGTGTAGGACGATATATTGATGACCGATTTTAGGCATAGGTCACCAATATGTAAGTCTTCCGATCTTAAAAAGTGATGGCATTTTAATTATGATTAATGGGACTTCGAGCTCTGGGACTCCCCCGATTCTGAGCATAAAGGGTCCCTGTCACCAGGGTACTTCTGCGTCCTCTCCTAAGCTTTCCCATCACTTCTTGGTGGTGCAGGACATCTGAAAATGATCCATTAAAAAGAATCAAATGTATCCAACTTATTTGTGGTCTTTAATGGTAAACCTGAAGATTCTAATTCTGCGTCAATAATTATGGACAAAATCATTTATGAGAATATGTGTGACATTTAGTAGTCCCTCAGCTGGTTCTAAACCATCTAAACTAAATATTGGATGATTGATGCTTTTCAACCCCAGATTTCTATGTCGCCTTATATTGATGTATGTGCCATATTGTTTGTAAATCAATAACTAATCTAAGAATGTAGTGATGATGTGCTGATTACTGGGAAAGTCTATCTCTGACATTACAGAGCAAGCAGAAAAGCACACTATGTCAAAAAACTTCCTGACATTACATTATACAATATCATGAAATTCACTTGCAAAATGCATTTGAGTTGTAATTAAGTGATGAAATAAATATTATAAGTTAAATTTAGGAATAGCAAAATCATTTACTTATCTATTTGGGACGATAAGTAAAACTAGTTACATATACAGATTTATACAGGCTTATAAAGTGAGATGTGAGCATCTAACAGGTGATGCTGGCTGACACTCTTTTTAGGAAGTTTTGCAAAATTCCACACTGCCATCTGGTGGTTAGTTAATAAAAAAATACGCTTCATTAATTGGTCAATATAAATTTGGATTTACAGGACTAAAGAGGAAAAAAACTGTGCTTGTAGATAACAAGAAGCAACCAGTGAGATCAGTTTATTTAACCTGCTCTAGAAAAATACAATTGTGGTATTATTCGTTGCTATTGTCAACCACTCTGCTTATTGTTCACACTAGTTAGTACATGGTTACATTGGTTGAAAAAATGGAACACAGGTCCATCAAGATTCACCTTTCCCAATAAATTATATGGTATCTATCACTTGATTATTTACAACTAGAGATGAGCGAACTTGATAGGAAAACGTTCGCCAATCTCAAATTCGGCGCGAACGTAGCACATTCAGATTCGTGTTCCGTTTCACAAGCATTTTACTCAAAGTTGTCAAAATTCGGTCACAGCTCAGTAAATCTCTGCGTTTCCACTAATGCTTTTGTTACTACTTTGGATAGGATAGCGGTGCTGTATGATGAGCGGGGGGGGGGGAGTGTTTGATGAGGGGAGGGAGTGTGGAGAGGTTAGAGGAGTGGCACGCTCTTTTTGGTTTTCCCCTTAACTTTATGTGTGTTGATTCTGGCAACCAACAGGGCACAGAAACCATCCACAACGTCGTGACATAAGGTCTTCTGTGATTGGCTGCCAGAATCACATGTCCCTGGCCATTTATAAATGCACATCTTCTTTTGCTGGCATCATTTTCTCAGCGGCACTGTGCAGAGAGGTTGCTCCTGATAGCGCTGCAAGTGAAGTTTTTCAGTTAGCTAGATAGGATCTTGTCCTGTGTGAAATTAATCTTCCAGCTTCTAACTACACTGTGCAAAAACTGTTTGGCAGTCTCCAGGGGCCCAAATAGCTTCTCCAAATCGTTTGTGATAAAACTGTGTTTCAGAGACAAATCAGAAGACCAGATTTACACTTAACAATTTTTAGGCCTAAAATTAAAATTTGGGTGCAGCAAGGAGGCCCAATTAGCTAATCCAGATTATTTGCGATTAAACTGTTTCAGAGACAAATCAGAAGGCCAGGTTTAAATGTGAAAGTCGTTACACCTAATATTGGGGTGCAAGTCAGAAGGCTCAGTTGGCTTCTCCAAATCGTTTGTGATAAAACTGTGTTTTAGTGGCAAATCAAAAGGCTGGATTTCGTCTTAAAAATCATTAGGCCTAATAATGGGGTGCAGCGAGGAGGCCCAATTAGCTAATCCAAATCATTTTGTCACTGAAACACAGTTTTATCACAATCAGATGGCCAGATTTCCACTTAAAATTTGTTAGGCCTAATATTGGTGTGCAGTGAGGAGGCCCAAAGCGCTAATCCAAATCGTTTGTAATAAAACACTATTGCACGGAGAAATCAGGAGGACACATTTACTCTTAAAATTCGTTAGATATAAGAATGTTGCTCAGGCACACTAAATAAATAGTAATTGTTCATTTTGTGACTGGTGACTGACAGCTTTGGGCCTAAGTTTGTGAAACAACAGGTTATAAGAGGGGAAGGGTACATACAACATGAGTAGGAAAAAGCAAGGTCATGGTGGAAAGGGGAATAGGCTTGGTGTTCAACATACATGTGGGTTAGGTGTTAATGTTAAAGAAAGCTCAACTGAACAAACACTGCCTCGTCCTATCCAAAGACCACTGACAATCTGTTACAGGATGGGCTACATCTTCAAACTGTTGGCTATTGAAATGTTGCCTTTCCCCTTGGGGGTAGAGATGGTTTCCAAAAGTTGATGTCCATTGCAGTCCCCTAGTACCAGTTGCCCAGTCACTATTAGAAAGTTGTGCCAGCGCTACACCAGCATGTCACAGACAACATCACCCATTCCCTGCTAAAATCTATGTCTGCCAGGATGCATTTCACCACTGACATCTGGACAAGAAAACATGGGCAGGGGCGTTACATATCGCTGACTGGGAACTGGGTGACTCTGGTGGCAGTGGGGGCAGTTGGTCTAGGGGCTGATCCACAAGTCTTGGAATCCCCAAGGCATGCGGGACAATCCTCTGCATCTAACACTTTCTCCACTGCTTCTGCATCCTCCACCTATGCCTTAAACCTCTTCCTTAATCAGAAATGCTTTCCAACAGTGGAGATAGAAACCCACCCACTTCCGCACTGTGCTGCCAGGGCTTACCGCAATCAGGCAGTACTTAAATTAATATGCCTTGGAAATCGCAGTCACACAGCTCAAGAGATGTGGACAGCTATCCATGCCGAGTTTGAGCAATGGTTGTTTCCACTAAACCTGGAGCCAGGGAAGGCCGTGTGCAATAACAGTGCAAACCTGGTGACGGCCCTACTCTGGGCAATCTCACATATGTGCCTTGCATGGCTCACGACTTCAACCTGGTGGTACAGCAATTTCTCCGCCACTATCCCAGCTTGGATGCGCTGCTGCAGAAGGCCTTCTGGTTAAACAGTTGTTATATAATATTCCAACACAGTGGAATCCCACTCTGCGCATGTTGCAGCAACTGTAGCAGCAGCGATGAGCCCTGGTGCAGTATGTCCTTTTGCATAGCCTGGGCCAACGCAGTATGGCCGTGGTGCAAATTTTGCTTGCAGAGTGGGAACAGATGAAGGACCTCTGCAATCTTCTGCACAGTTTTGAAATAAATGGCTACTAAGATGTTAGCGCTGACGATTCCGTCATCAGCATTACTATTCCAGGCATCTACATGCTGGAGCACACTTTAAATAGCCCGTGTGAGGAGGTGGTGGTCCCACAGGAAGAGGTAAAAGCAAAGAGGATGCGGAAGGGACAACAAAGGTGGATGCCATGTTAGTGTGAATTACAGTGATCAAAGAGGGCTCATGATACCAGACAAACTGTTAGTGAAGTTGCAGGAGCCAAGATCAAATTGAGGAGGATGAGGAGGAAGAGGTGATGGATGGCCAACAGTCAGGAGATAAAGAGGATAATGATCCCTTCTCTGTTGTGCGTGGTTTGCAGGCTGGGACGGAGGAAGCAACCTTGAGTGTGATCCCACCATCAACACTCCATGGACTTTGACCTCATGGAAGTGCCCGAAACATGAGTGCCTTCTTGCTTCACTATCTTCAACATGATGCCCATATTCTTAGGGTTATAGATAGTACTGACTACTGGGTTGGCACTGAGTGGCACTCTGTTTGATCTACGGTACAAGAGACCAGACAGGTCTGCACTTATTTTCACTCAAATACCTGTATTACTATCCTTATATTTTTTTTCTACCAATAGTACTCTATGAAACTGATGTTTGTGCCATTTGAATATGGCTGGGAGATAAAAAAAAATTGGAACTGTTGCATGAGGTATCAGGGTTCCCAGCAAAGAAGGTTTACACCACTCCCCTAACCAATATGTGTTCATTGAAACTTCAATTTAAAGCTATACAGTGGATACAGACAGTATTCATACCCCTTTAAATTTTTCACTCTTTGTTTCATTGCAGCCATTTGGTAAATTCAAAAAGTTCATTTTTTCTCATTCATGTACACTCTGCACTCCATCTTGACTTCCGCTGGATGGAAAACACGTACAGAGGAACGGTTTTTCTGTCCGGCGAAAAGACGCACAGAAGTAAGATGCGCCAATTCCGGCACTTAGCCCCTCTCTTCCCACTCCCATGTAGTGGTGGGATATGGGGTAATAAGGGGTTAATGTCACCTTCCTATTGTAAGGTGACATTAAGCCGGGTTAACAATGGAGAGGCGTCAATAAGAAGCCTATCCATTATTAATCCTACAGTAGTGAAAGAGTTAAAAATAAAGAAAGAAAGAAACAGCCAGAAAAAAGTATTTTAATATTATTAATTTCACCATACTTAACATACTTCAGCGCCTGCAAAAAACGTAAAATAATAAACCGTATACTCCCTATCCAACGCAGTCCAATTAATAGCGAGTGTCCCATGACGATCTCCCCTATAGAACAGTGACATCGGGTTATGTCACTGCTCTATAGGACCCTCAGTGACACACTGACAGGAGACAATTGCTCCTGCAGTGCATCACTGAAAGGTTACCTTAGTTTTCTGGTCTCACTTTATGGCAAAAGCTGCGTGGGAACTTTCTCACACAGCAATGCCAAAAGTGAGACTAGGGACTATTTTTTTACAGTGGCGGAGGAATACAGTGTGGAAGGATACCTTCCTCCCGTCATTGTATTCCTGGAGCCCCTGGAGAGCGGTCGCATCAGCTGATGCTGCTGTTCTCCACGGGAGATCGTGGATTTCTGCGGGTCAGGGAGTATATTGTTTGTTTGTTATTTTAATATTTTTTACAGATGACACTGGCTTCGGGGAACAAAGTGACAAGTGATGGTGAGTATGTACTGTATGTTATATGTACTGTATGTCTATAAGTATGTATTGTATGTAATGTATACAGTAAATGTATTGTATGTATTATCTATGTAGTATGTATGTAGCATGTTGTATGTATGTAGTACGTTGTATGTATGTTGTATGTATGTAGTATGTATGTAGTATGTATGTATGCATGTATGTAGTATGTATGTAGTAGGTATGTAGTATGTATGTAGTATGTATGCATGTTGTATGTATGTAGTATGTATGTATGTATGTAGTATGTATGTTGTATGGATGTAGTATGGATGTACTATGTATTCAGTACGTTATATGTATGTATGTATGTATGTTGTATGTATGTAGTATGTTGTATGCATGTAGTATGTATGTTGTATGCATGTTGTATGTAGTATGTATGTAGTATGTATGTTGTATGTATGTAGTATTTATGTAGTATGTTGTATGTAGTATGTATGTTTGTGGTTTGTTTTTTTTACATTCAACACATTAGCCGGATGATGGGACTACTACTGTCCCATCATTGGCTAATGTGTCACTGCCATTGTAGCTGGCATAGCCCAATGGGACTTGTAGTCCCATCGGACGTTGCCTGCACACAGACACAAAGACCCCCAAGAGGCCCGCACAGACCCCCGGCAGGCCCACACAGACCCCCGAGAGGCCCGTACAGACCCCTGGCAGGCCCGCACAGACCCCATAGAGACCCGTACAGGCCCCGGCAGGCCCACACAGACCCCGAAAGGCCCATACAGACCCCCAGCTGGCCCACACAGACCCCCGAGAGGCCCGTACAGGCCCCAGCAGGCCTACACAGACCCCCGAGAGGCCGTACAGGCCCCGGCAGGCCCGCACAGACCCCCGAGAGGTCCGTACAGACCCCCGAGAGGCCTGTACAGACCCCACCCGCACACACAGATATGCACAGTCTCCACCCACGCATGGCCCACACTCTTCCCCCCTCCCAAACTGGATGTACAAGGAAATAAAGGGTTTATTTTCATTCCGATATTTGTGTCCCATTGACTTGCATTGGTTTCCGGTATTGGAATCGGCGATACCCGATATTTTTGGGGTATCGGTCCGATCCAATCCGATCCGATATTTCCCGATATCGGAAGGTATCGCTCAACACTAGGCATGAGCCTTCTTGGGAATGATGCAACAAGTTTTTCTCACCTGGATTTGGGGATCACCTGCCATTCTTTTTTGCAGATCCTCTTCAGTTCGATGGTGAACCTTGGTGGACAGCCATTTTCAGGTCTCTCCAGAGATGTTCAATTGGGTTTAGGTCAGGGCTCTGGCTGGGTCAGTCAAGAATGATCACAGAGTTCTGAAGCCACTCCTTTGTTATTTTAGCAGTGTGATTAGGGTCATTGTCTTGTTGGAAAGTGAACCTTTGGCCAAGTCTGAGGTCCAGAGTACTCTGGAAGAGGTTTTCATCCAGGATATCTCTGTACTTGTCCGAATTCATGCTTCCTTAGAATGATAACCAGTCATCCTGTCCCTGCAGCTGAAAAACACCCCATAGCATGATGCTGCCGCCACCATGTTTCACTGTTGAAATTGTATTGGACAGGTGATGAGCAGTGCCTGTTTTTTCCACACATAGCGCTTAAAATTATCACCACGAAGGTCTATCATTGTCTCATCAGACCAGAGAATCTTATTTTTCATAGTCTGGGAGTCCTTCATGTGTTTTTTAGCAAACTATATGCGGGCTTTCATATGTCTTGCACTGAGAGGCTTCTGTCGGACCACTCTGCCATAAGGGCCGACTGGTGGAGGGCTGCAGTGATAGTTGACTTTGTGGAGCTTTATCCCATCTCCCTACTGCATCTCTGGAGCTCAGTAACTGTGATCTTGGGGTTCTTTTTTTTACCTCTCTCACCAAGGCTCTACTCCCAAGATTGAATAGTCTAGGTAAACTTCTGGTGGTCCCAAATTTCTTCCATTTAAGGATTATGGAGGTCACTGTGCTCTCAGGAACCTTGAGTAATGCAGAAATTATGTTTTTAACCTTGGCCAGATCTGTGCCTTTCCACACTTCTGCCCCTGACCTCTTTGCTCAGTTCCTTTGACTTCATAATTCTCATTTGGTCTGACATGCACTGTGAGCTGTGAGGTCTTATATAGACAGGTGTGTGCCTTTCCAAATCAAGTCCTATCAGTTTAATTAAACACAGCTGGACTCCAATGAAGGAGTAGAACCATATCAAGGAGGATCACAAGGAAATGGACAGCATGTGACTTAAATATGAGTGTCTGAGCAAAGGGTCTGAATACTTATGACCATGTGATATTTCAGGTTTTGTTTTTTATTAAATTTGCAAAAATGTCTACATTTCTTTATTTTATTTTTCAGTCAATATGGGGTGCAGAGTGTACATTAATGAGAAAAAATGAACTTTTTTGAATTTACCAAATGCCTGCAATGAAACAAAGAATGGAAATTTTAAAAGGGTCTGAATACTTTCTGTACCCACTGTGTATGCCATTAATGCTTAAAATGTTTTCCATCACAAAAAATACACAATCATAGGGTTAAAAGATTATCCGACTGTATATGAGAAGGAAGTGATTGAGCTCGAGCTGAACAGCAAGGGTCTTGGATTGGAGATTCTTTTAATCCTCAAAAAAGCAAAGAAACTGATATCTTACTGTGGTCTATAAACAAACCACCTTAAAGTTAACTTGATGTCATCCAAAAGATATGTTCTGTTCTAAATGTAAAATGATATATGAAAGGACTTTAACACCAAAAACTATTTTATGGCATGTGAAACCAATGTGATCGGTGGCAGTCTAGCAAGTGGGAACCATTTGGTCTCACAAACAATAAGTTCCTATTTATCCTCTTAATTATGATCAAAACATTTTCAGATGAAAAACACTACATGATATTGTGCAATGTTCAACTACACATGGCTTCATGAATTCTACGCTGGGACTTATTGTTCTAATGTTAAAGAGCCATTCTATTCCAGAGTGGTGGCTTACAGTAAGGATAAGATGGGTATCCATGACAACACTAATCATTTCTAAATGTTTCAAGAAAACTGCTGTGGAAAGAAATGATATTCAGTAAGTGAAGTGAAGTGAAAAACATGGCTGGATACGTCATATTAGTAAAGCTACGAAGGGGTAAAAAATAAATTTTGTCAGCCACCAATTGTGCAAGTTCTCCCACTTAAGAAGATAATAATAATCTTTATTTTTATATAGTGCTAACATATTCCGCAGCATTTTACAGTTTGCACACATTATCATCGCTGTCCTCGATGAAGCTCACAATCTAAGTTCCTTATCAGTATGTCTTTGGAATGTGGGAGGAAACCGGAGTACCCAGAGGAAACCCATGCAAACATGGGGAGAACATACAAACTCCTTGCAGATGTTGTCCTTGGTTAGATTTTGAACCCAGGACCCCAGCGCTGCAATGCTGTCCACTGAGCCACTGTGCTGCCGAAAAAGATGAGAGAGGTCTGTAATTTACAGTGCCTTACGAAAGTATTCGGCCCCCTGGAACTTTTCAACCTTTTCCATGCTTCAAACATAAATATACCAAATGTAAATTGTTGGTGAAGAATCAAGAACAAGTGGAACACAATTGTGAAGTTGAACAAAATTTATTGGTTAATTAAAATTTTTGTGGAAATTCAAAAACTGAAAAGTGGGGCGTGCAATATTATTCGGCCCATCTAACTTAATACTTTGCTGGGCCACCTTTTGCTGCGATTACAGCTGAAAGTCACTAGGGGTATTGGTGATTCTTTACCAAAAATTTACATTTGGTATCTTTATGTTTGAAGCATGATATGTGGGAAAAGGTTGAGGTTCCAGGGGGCTGAATACTTTTGCAAGGCACTGTACATCATAGGTAGACCACAACTATGAGAGTCAAAATGAGAAAACAAGTACAGAAAATCACCTTGTCTGATTTGGCAAGATTTCTTTTGCATATTTTTCAAATTATGGTGGAAAATAAGTATTTGGTCATTAACAAAAGTTCATCTCAATATTTTGTTATAAATCCTTTGCTGACTATGACAGTGGTCAAACATTTTCTGTAAGTCTTCACAAGTTTGGCACACACTGTTGTATATTGACCCATTCATCCATGCAAATCTCCTCTAGAGCAGTGATGTTTTGGGCCTGTCACTGGGCAACACGGACTTTCAACTCCCTCTAGAGGTTTTCTGTGGGGTTGAGATCTGGAGACTGGCTAGGCCACTCCAGGACCTTCATATGCTTCTTACAAAGCCACTCCTTCGGTGCCCTGGCAGTGTGCTTTGGATCATTATCATGCTTAAAGACCCATCCACATTTCATCTTCAATGGCTTCGCTGAGAAGGAGGTTTGCACTCAAAATATCACAATACATGGCCCCATTCATTCTTTCATGTACTCGGATCAGTCGTCCTGGTCCCTTCGCAGAGGAACAGCCCCAAAACATGATTTGCCACCCCTTGCTTCACAGTAGGTATGGGTTTTTTTGGATGTAACTCAGCATTCTGACTCCTCCAAACACGATGAGTTTTGTTTCTACAAAACTTTGGTTTCATCAGACTATATGACATTCACTTAATACTATTCTGGATATCCAAATGCTATCTAGCAAACTTCAGATGGGTCCAGACATGTGCTGGCTTAAGCAGGGGGACACATCTGGCACTGCAGGATCTGAGTCCCTGGCAGCATAGTGTGTTACTGATGGTAGCCTTTGTTATGGTGGTCCCAGCTCCATGTTTTTCACTAGGTCCCACCATGTGGTTCTGGCAATTTTGCTTTCCATTCTTGTGATCATTTGACACCACGGGGTGAGATCTTGCGTGGAGCCCCAGATCGAGGGAGATTATCAGTGGTCTTCCATTTTCCTATTATTGCTCCCACAGTTGATTTCATCACATCAAGCTGCTTGCCTATTGCCGATTCAGTCTTCCCAGTCTGGTGTAGGGCTACAATTTTGATTCTGGTGTCCTTCAACAGCTCTTTGGTCTTCACCATAGTGGAGTTTTGAGTGTGACTGTTTGAGGTTGTGGACAGATGTCTTTTATACTGATAACAAGTTCAAACAGGTGTCATTACTACAGGTAATGAGTGGAGGACAGAGTAGCCTCTTAAAGAAGAAGTTACATGTCTGAGAGAGCCAGAAATCTTGCATATTTTTCAGGTGACCAAATACTTATTTTCCATCATATTTTTCAAAATATATCTTGCCAAATCAGACAAGGTGATTTTTTGTATTTGTTTTCTAATTTTGGCTCTAATAGTTGTGTTCTACCTATGATGTCAATTACAGGCCTCTCTCATCTTTTTAAGTGGGAGAACTTGCACAATTGGTAATAAAAATGTATAACGTGGCACAACTTTATCTGTTGGTTCTCAAGTAGGGTCTCAGACCTTTAGACTTAACTGACTAAAACTTGGCACACAAGTGTAAGAAAATCGATCAATTTAATATGGTCCAAAAAGTGGTACAACTCCACATAACCCAGTACAAATAATGTAGACGTTTTGGTCATACAACACCGACCTTCATCAGTGTGCCGACTGCTTCATTATTCATATGTGTAGGTTATAAGAAAATAATGGCCGGGTAGCATCCTGGAGCTTATAAGTCTAGGAGTCAGAGTGATGCCTATGAAATAGGCCGTTGTAATAAGTCGGTGTATAATAGGACCTCTTATCAGACGTAGTATCCATGCTGCGATTTTTTTCTCAGTCTGATTTCAGCTGAGAAAAAAAATCACAGATGAGCTGTAACTCATTGAATAACATTGGTCAGAATACAATCCGATTTTTTCTCGGATTGCACTCATCCGCAAATGAGTATGAGTCCTTACCCTAAACCTCAGAGTGAGATGCGCATCTTCAATCTTGCCAATGCAATTGGATTACAGGTGATTCTCCACTAATCAAACTTTTTGGGAAAAATTTGCCAGAGCTGGAGAATTTGAATGTAAAATAATTTGATCATCTGTAGTAGTAGTCCTTTTAGATGGCTTTGTGCCTCTCCGATCCCAGTATGTGACATTGTTAGAGTCGTTGACAGGAACTGCAGACACCAGAAGGCTGCTCGGGGTATTGATTGGGTTCTGTCAAGGTAGTTTGCACTTTGACTGATGTGAGGAAAGGCACGTTGTTGTTACCGTAATCTGTGTACAAACTTTTTTTCATATAATGCTGTCAGCACTATTGTTACCATAAAGAAATGCAACTCGTAGAGTAATATCATGGCAATAATGATATTAAAACCAAAATGATTATACATTTGTATAGAATTATCCACAATAATGTGACAGCCATGTAATATTCGTTAATTTGTACCACTGTGAAAACAGATGTGCAGACTTGTTTTCCCAACAAAAATGACCACAAGAAAATCGCTCATGGAACTGGGCACTACGGAATGTTTTGCTACTATATGAGCAACAGGAAACAAAAAAAATAAATACTAAGCAACGAATTGAAGAAAAAACATTTGGAAACATTGGGTAAAATCAAAAGAAACATTTCTCAGAAAATAATGTGAATTCCACTTTTTCCCCTGAAATATCTCTATAAATGCATACAGTATGTAAAAGGAAGCAAACAGTAAAAATTAGGGATGTCACTTAAAATTAAATTAAACTAATATATATTACCGGTAGTGTGGGGATGCAATGTTTATAAGGGTAACTAAGCAACAATAGATATTGCTAAGGAAACAAGACTTGTATGTATGCATTCTTTGGATGTGAATATATAGACAACATTTACAATGCTGCTGCAAATGATCAACTTTATCATTTACACTGATAAACATATGTTAAGGCCAAACAATTTACAGTAACTACTTTGAATTCAAAATTAGAAAATGTAATTCAATATAGTAATATCATATAGTTCAATGGGACTACCAGCATCATGCTTATATTCCTATGATGCTGTTAGTTTGGGTCATAAGACCTGTGGTTGGGCCAGGATTTGCAGCAGATGAGAAAATACGGGTGCTATTTGGTTGTGTGAATTAGCCCTATAGACAAGCAGCTGAGAGGGTTAATGACACCAATATATGGGTCCAGGTTTGTTAGGAATCATTAGATGAGCACTAGTCATTCCAACCCTCCAATTCAGGATGTGTAGATGTTTTAAAGGGCAGCTGAGCTGTTCATTCCTTGTCTGGAAGTAGAGGTGCAAACACCTCTAGTATTTGGGTCTAGCTATGAAAGGTGGAGGACCTGTGTAAGTTGCTTAGACAAGAGGCGAAATTTTAGACTTTGAATGTTGCGCACCTGAACTGCTCTGTTTCTAATACTGCTGCATGGACTTTTGTTATTACTAAGTTGCTGTATTGACAAGAAAGTGTATGCTGTGTGAATGCTACCTAATGCATTATGCCTACCAGAGCGAGTGAATCCCACCAGCCCCTAAATTAAATTTATACTGGGAAACTGTTCTAAAAATGCAGAGCAAGGACTACAATAAGATGCACATGTGCTTCATGCATAACTGATTGATGATTTTGGTGCAAATTCAGCATACAACTCAAGTGAAGTGTTATATTTATTATATGTCAAGATCCACTTCTGCCATGTGGCAAGGTGAACATCTCACCTCAAGAATCTACCAGGGGTGATTCTCAGGGTGGTTACATTTTGCCGGAGAGAAGGGCTGGTCTGACCGCTAGCTGCATTAGACTTCAACACTAGGGTGGAGCGAAACGGATCGGACAAATTCAAAAATCGCCGACTTTCGGCAAAGATGGTTTTCATAAAACCCGACCCGATCATAGTGTGGGATCGGCCATGAGGTCAGCGATCTGCGTGCAAAAGTCACGTTTCGTATGACGCTTTTAGCGCCATTTTTCAGTCAATGAAGGAGGACGCAGAGTGTGGGCAACGTGATGACATAGGTCTCGGTCCCCACCATCTTAGAGAAGGGCATGACAGTGATTGGCTTGCTTTCTGCGGCGTCACAGGGGCTATAAAGGGGCGTGCACGCCAACCGCCATCTTACTTCTGCCGATCTTAGCATAGGGAGAGGTTGCTGCAGCTTCATCAGAAGAAGGGATATAGTTAGAGAGGGAAGATTAACCCCCAAACCGCTTGTGCTGTAGCGATTTCCACTGTCCAACACCACTTTTTTTTGCAGGGACAGTGGAGGCTAGATTTTTGTGCATCAGCTCTGTAGCTTATAAGGCTCCCTGATAGCTGAGTTGCTGTTTGTACGCCGCTGTGCAAACCAACTGCTTTTTTCAAAGCAAAAATCCTGTTGCTCCTTTCTGCACAGATATCTTGTTTATTTGTCCACACTTTTGTGTGCAGCAGTCCCTTTTATTGCTGCCATACTTGTCCTGAGATCATTGTAGGGAGATTGAAATTGTACTACAGTCCTTGTATTTTTTCATATATCTTCCAGCCACTTTCTGCCATTTACATTGTGTTGTGTTATACACTGGACCTGAGTTTTGGTTCAGTCTCCCCCCCAAAAAAAGTGAGATTCAAATTCTCACAAAGTGGATATACTACAGTCCTGTTAGTTTGCCGTGTATCAGCCAGCCACTTTCTGCCACTTACATTGTGTTGTGTTATACACTGGGCCTGAGTTTGGGTTCAGTCTCCCCCCAAAAAAGTGAGATTCAAATTCTCACAAAGTGGATATACCTCAGTCCTGTTAGTTTGTCGTGTATCAGCCAGCCACGTTCTGCCACTTACATTGTGTTGTTTTATGCACAGGGCCTGAGTTTTGGTTCAGTCTCCCAAAAAAAAGGGAGATTTAAATTCTCAACAAGTTTATATACACCTTCTACCTTGTTTTACAGTACCATATAACGGTTGTTATTTTGGTTAGATTTTCCAAAAAATGAGGAAGTCCTCGCAGTGTACTGAGCCAGAATCTGACCCTGATGAGACTATGGTGCCCCGTCCCAAACGCTATAGCACCTTACATGGTAACACAGAGGAAGGTGCACATGACATTGAAGAGGAGGTGATAGATGACCCAGTTGTTGACCCAGATTGGCAGCCATTGGGGGAAGAGGGTGCTGCTGCCAGTAGCTCAGAAGCAGAAGAGGATGATCCGCAGCAGCCATCTACATCGCAACAGCTGTCATCTGGCAGGCCCGTATCAGGCCAAAAACGTGTGTCAAAAACAAAAACAGTTTTAGGACAGCGTGGCCCTCCGGTGAAATTAGCAAAGTGTGCAATGCCTGAAAAGGTATTCCATAGTAGGAAGAGTGTAGTGTGGCAATTTTTTAACCAAGATCCGAATGATCAGTCAAAAGTTATCTGTAAGAAATGCTCAAAGACCTATAGCAGAGGGAAGAATCTACAAAATTTAAATACAATGTGCATGCTTAGACATTTAACCAGCATGCACTTGCAAGCCTGGACTAACTACCAAACGTCACGTACCGTTGGTGCACCTGCTCAGAATGAAGGTAGTCAGCAATGCTACATTGCTTCCCTCACTGTAAGCCCACCGGTTAGGACATCATCAGCAGCAAATGTGGAGGTATCGTCGCAAGGCCAAAGCAGTCAGGGAATCACAAGGTTTTTGGTAGGAAACACTGTATGTAGGCCAACATCAAGAATACCATCACCAACCCTCTCTCAATCCGCCATGTCCACCACCACCACCGCTAGTTCCACCATATGCAGCTCTCCAGTCCAGCTCACCCTACAAGAGACTCTCGTTAGGAAAAGAAAGTACTCATCCTCTCATCCGCGTACACAGGGTTTGAACACCCACATTGCTATACTAATCTCGTTAGAGATGATGCCCTACCGGTTGGTTGAACGCAAAGCTTTCAAAGACCTGATGGCCTACACAGTACCACGCTATGACCTACCATGTCAGCACTTCTTTGCGAGAAAAGCCATCCCAGCCCTCCACCAGCATGTCAAAGAACGCATTGTCCATGCACTGAGGCAATCAGTCATTGGAAAGGTGCACCTCACAACAGATGCATGGACCAGTAGGCATGGCCAGGGACGTTACGTGTCCATCACGGTGCACTGGGTTAATGTGGTGGATGCAGGGTCCACAGGGGACAGCCATAGTGGGACAGTTCTGCCTAGCCCACGGTCTAGGAAACAGTTGGCTGTAGGCATTCGCCACCCCTCCTCCTCCAGAAGCGAAAGCTCATCCACAGAGCGCAGTTGCACGACCACTCCATGCGCAGCTGCCAGTGTTGCACACGAGGTGTCCCATTATGAAACAGCTAGTGGTAAGCGTCAGCAGGCTGTGTTACAAATGAAGTGTTTGGGCGACAACAGACACACCGCGGAAGTACTGGCCGAGTACTTGCAGCAACAAACTCAGTCATGGCTGGGCAGTGTACATCTTGAGGCAGGCAAGGTAGTCAGAGATAACGGAAGGAATTTTATGGCTGCCATAGCCCTTTCAGAAATGAAACACATACCTTGCCTGGCTCACATCTTGAACCTGGTGGTGCAGTGCATCCTCAAAAATTATTTGGAGTTAACAGCCCTGCTCCTGAAGGTGCGAAGACTTTGCTCGCACATCCGCCGGTCGCTCGTACACTCCAGCCGTATACTGAACCATCAGCGATCGCTGAATCTTCCCCAGCACCGCCTAATAATCGACGTTGCAACAAGGTGGAACTCCACACTGCACATGGTTCAGAGGCTGTGCGAACAGAGGCGTGCTGTAATTAATTTGTGGGAGGATACACATACACGGGCAGGCACTTGGATGGCAGACATGGAGTTGTCAGGTGTGCAGTGGTCAAAGCTACAAGACCTCTGTCAAGTCCTTCAGTGTTTTGAGGAATGCACACGGCTGGTAAGTGCAGACGACGCCATCATAAGCATGAGCTTCCTACTAATGCGTCTGCTGATGCAAAGTTTGACGCACATTAAGGAGCAGGCGTCTGCAGCCGAGGAGGAGGGAAGCCTTGATGACAGTCAGCCATTGTCTGCTCAGGGAACTCTCCTGGACGAGGTGGCGGATGAAGAGGAGGAGGATGATGGGGATGAATATTTATGGGTGGAGGATGCTTCTCAGGGGGCAACAGAAACTGGTGGCGTTGCAAGGTCAGGTACAGGGTTTTTGCAGGACACAAGTGATGTTGATTTGCAAGAAAGTGCTCCTCAACCCAGCACAAGCTGTCAATTGACACCTGGAACATTGGCCCACATGGCTGAGTATGCCTTGCGTATCCTAAAAAGGGACCCCCGCATTATCAAAATGATGACCGATGACGATTACTGGTTGGCCTGCCTCCTGGATCCACGATAATAAGGAAAATTACAAAATATCATGCCACATGAGATCCTTGAGCAAATATTTACTACCAAACAAGCAACTCTTGTAGACCGTGTGGTTCAGGCATTCCCAGCACACAGCAGCGGTGATGGTTCTCACACGAGCCATAGGGGGCAGCATGGCAGAGGTGTTAGAGGTGCACAAATCCGAAGTGGCCATTGGACAGAGGGGTTTTATGACCAGGTTGTGGAGTGATTTCGCAATGACCGCTGACACGACAGGTACTGCTGCATCAATTCAAAGTGACAGGAGACAGCATTTGTCCAGAATGGTTACGAACTACTTTTCCTCCCTTATCGATGTTCTCCCTCACAGGTCATTCCCCTTTGATTACTGGGCATCTAAAATAGACACCTGGCCTGAATTGGCAGAATATGCATTACAGAAGCTCGCTTGCCCTGCTGCTAGTGTGCTATCAGAAAGAGTCTTCAGTGCTGCTGGTTCAATACTGACCGAAAAAAGGACACATCTGGCTACCCAAAATGTTGATAATCTATCCTTCATTAAAATGAACCAATCATGGATTTCAAATTATTTAGCCCCACCTTCCCCTGCTGACACGTAGCTTGCCTGAAAAATGTCTTGCTTTTTGCCTCCTCTTACTGACTTCTCCAATTCCTCCATTTGCAGCTGCTGAATGTCCTCCATAGGCCATTTTTATACCTCCCTAAATGGGCTGACTCCCCCCACAGGGCCATGGTCACCACCTGGCGCAAGCACCCGTGCGAGTGCCGTTTGCCTGGACAGGTGGGTGGGCCCACTCTTGGGTGACGGCACTGGCACAGGGTCCCTCATAATACTCTCTGACGGTGGTGGTGCACAACCAATGTCAGACACACCGTCGTAATATGAGGGGCCCTGTGCCAGTACCGCCGCCCACGAGAGAGTGTTTCCCCCAGCTCGAACAGTGCTCTACCACTTGCAATACTTACCTCTCCCTGCTCCACCACTGTGTAGTCTGTGCTGTTAAATCCTTCAATGGCACTGTAAATACAAATTTGTTGAAATGATAGATGATAGTTAAAATATACAGGGGCCCTGGCCTCCATTTAGACCAGTTAATACTTTGCGCCTACTACCACTGTCTGCTACTCAGCAGAGGAGCCCACCCCTGTACCTAGCTGTGCCACCTGTTTATTTATGAACAATTTTTTGGCAGACAGTTAGCCCACTTTATTGTTTGGGCCTACTAACTGTGTCTGCCACTCATTACAGTTTTCCTCCACTGAACAAAGCAATGCCGCCTGTTTAGTCCTGTTACCACATTTGAACTGCATTTAGCCTACTTTATTTTTTCGGCCTACTAACTGTGTCTGCCACTCATTACAGTTTTCCTCCACTGAACAAAGCAATGCCGCCTGTTTAGTCCTGTTACCACATTTGAACTGCATTTAGCCTACTTTATTTTTTGGGCCTACTAACTGTGTCTGCCACTCATTACAGTTTTCCTCCACTGAACAAAGCAATGCCGCCTGTTTAGTCCTGTTACCACATTTGAACTGCATTTAGCCTATTTTATTTTTTGGGCCTACTAACTGTGTCTGCCACTAATTACAGTTTTCCTCCACTGAGCAAAGCAATGCCGCCTGTTTAGTCCTGTTACCACATTTGAACTGCATTCAGCCCACTTTATTATTTGGGCCTACTAACTGTGTCTGCCACTCATTACAGTTTTTCTCCACTGAACAAAGCAATGCCGCCTGTTTAGTCCTGTTACCACATTTGAACTGCATTTAGCCCACTTTATTATTTCGGCCTACTAACTATGTGTCCTCCTCATCCTGCCCATTGCCCAGCCACTGCTAGATGAGTCTGCTGGTACATTGACCCAGACCACTACATTCCCCTTGCACTCTAACAGCCAGAATCAGACCCTGCTGAAAGTCAGGTTCCCCTTCCCGCATACTATACCACCTTACACGGGGACAAAGAGGAAGGTGCAGATGAAAGTGCAGGTTCCTTCATCAGGTAGGGGGGGCATACTCGTTGGCGACGTCATTGGCACAGGGCCCCTCATAGTACGCAAAAGTGTCTCTGCCAGTGGGAGGCGCCACCCGCCGTCAAACACACCGCCATACTATGAGGGGCCCTGTGCCAGTACCAACAAGTGGGCCCCCCCTGCTTGCTTAGGATAACAGCACTTGCAAAGTTGAAATACTTACCTCTCCCTGCTCCACCGCTGTGACGTATTCCGCGTTTCCTGGGCCCACGAAAATCTTGAGCCAGCCCTACCCCCCCACAACTTTTGCCAAATGACCCCAAGTTTTCAATGCCTAACTATTATTATAAAGTAAATTAAGATTGACAAGCTTAAGTAATAAAAATTTATGTTTTTGGCATTAAAATGGGCACTGTAGGTGTTTTCCTGTCCTCCACTCACGGCCGACTTTGATTCCCCATTGACTTGCGTTGGGTTTTGTGTTGCAGTCGGCCCCCGACTTTTCGCAATAATCGGCCGATTTCACCTGACCCGACTTTTGACAAAGTCGGGTTTCGCGAAACCTGACTCGATCCGAAAAAAGTAAAAGTCGCTCAACTCTATTCAAGACTTTTAACAGTATTGATGTCTACCACTCATTCTGGCTGCACACATGATACTTTCGGGCTATAGCTTGCAGGGGATTTCAGGTGGTGCAATGAAGTCAGTGGGACAAGCGAAGATGGGCAACAGGATTAGGTGAGTATAACTTTTTTGTAAATATGCATCAAGGTGCAGTGGCTTTATTTGAAGGATGGTAGTGTGGAGGCTATCATCCTGTGAACAGGGGGCTATGGAACCATTATACTGTATATATGGAGCTGTGGGGGACACTGTACCATGCAGTATATTGGGGGCTATGTGTGTATTATCCTGAGTATAGGGAGTTGTAGGAGACATACTGTACAGTGGGTGCGAAAAGTATTCAAACCCCTATAAATTTTTAATCCTTTGTTTCATTGCAGCCATTTGGTAAATTCAAAAAAGTTCATTTTTTTCTCAATAATGTACACTCTGCAACCCATCTTAACTAAAAAAAAACAGAAATGGAGAAATTTTTGCATATTTATTAAAAAAGAAAAACTGAAATATCACATGGTCATAAGTATTCAGACCCTTTGCTCAGATACTCATATTTAAGTCACATGCTGTCCATTTCCTTGTGATCCTCCTTGAGATGGTTCTACTCCTTCATTGGAGTCCAGCTGTGTTTAATTAAACTGATAGGACTTGATTTGGAAAGGCACACACCTGTCTATATAAGACCTCTCAGCTCACAGTGCATGTTAGACCAAATTGAGAATCATGAGGTCAAAGGAACTGGCCAAGAAGCTCAGAGACAGAATTGTGGCAAGGCACAGATTTGGCCAAGGTTACAAAAGAATTTCTGCAGTACTCAAGGTTCCTAAGAGCACAGTGGCCCCCATAATCCTTAAAGGGAAGAAGTTTGGGACCACTAGAAGTCTTCCTAGACCTGGCTGTCCAGCCAAACAGAACAATCATGGGAGAAGAGCCTTGGTGAGAGAGGTAAAGAAGAACCCCAAGATCACCATGGCTGAGCTCCAGAGATGCAGTAGGGAGATGGGAGAAAGTTCCACAAAGTCAACTATCACTGCAGCCATCACCAGTCAGGCCTTTATGGCGGAGTGGCCCGACGGACGCCTCTCCTCAGTGCAAGATGTAATAATAATAATAATCTTTATTTATATAGCGCCAACATATTCCGCAGCGCTTTACAGTTTAACAGTTTCAAACACAACAGTCATATGTAACAACGTTAACAATACAATAATTAAAGCAAAATAAGACGTCCCTGCTCATGAGAGCTTACAATCTACAATGAGATGGGGGAGATACAAAGTACAGTTGTGTATTTACAATGATGTTTTTACAATGATGGTCCAGCCATCTTCAGGGGGTGGGGCATAGATGGAAGTAGTGAATGGGCTACACACACACACAAATATAAAATTACTTTGATTAGTGAACGTGATAGGTCGCTCGGAACAAATGTGTTTTTAGAGAGTGTCTAAAACTATGCAAATTGTGGATGGTCCTAATATCTTGGGTTAGAGCATTCCAGAGGATTGGCGCAGCACGGGAGAAGTCTTTGAGTCGGGAGTGGGAGGTACGGATTAGTGCAGAGGTTAGTCGAAAGTCGTTTTCAGAGCACAGCGGTTGGTTAGGCCAATGGACCGAAATGAGGGAGGAGATGTAAGGGGGTGCCGCAATGTGGAGAGCTTTGTGGGTGAGAACAAGTACTTTGAATTGGATTCTATAATGAATGGGCAGCCAGTGTAACCACTGGCGAAAAGCAGACATGTCTGAATACCGATTAGCTAGATGGACAACCCTGGCTGCTGCATTAAGGATAGACTGGAGAGGGGAAACTTGAGTAAAGGGGAGGCCAATAATAGAACATTACAGTAATCCAGGCAGGAGTGGATAAAGGCGACAGTGAGGGTTTTTGTTGTTTCCATGGTGAGAAAAGGGCAGATTCTAGAGATGTTCTTTAGGTGTAAGCGGCATGATCGGGCAAGAGATTGTATATGGGATGTGAAGGAGAGATCATAGTCAAACATAACAGACAGCTTGCCTGCTGCCGGGGTGTTATTATGGTGCCACACATGGAGAGGGAAATGTTAGATTTAGGGAGGTCAGTAGATGGCGGGAGCAGAAGAAGTTCAGTTTTGGAGAGGTTGAGTTTCAGATAGAGAGCCGACATGATGTTGAATACTGCGGACAAACAGTCACTGGCATTCTGTAGTACAGCAGGGGTAAGGTCAGGGGATGATGTGTATAATTGTGTGTCATTAGCATAAAGATGGTACTGCAAGCCAAATCTGCTGATGGTCTGTCCAATTGGGGCCGTGTAGAGGGAGAAGAGAATGGGGCCAAGGACTGAGCCATGATATACCCCAACAATGAGAGGAAGAGATGAAGTGGAGCCAGCAAACAGCACACTGAAGGAGCAGTCAGAAAGATAGGAAGAAAACCAGGAGAGAGCAGTGTCCTTAATGCCTAGTAACTGGAGCCTAGAGAGTAGGAAAGGTTGGTTAACAGTGTCGAAAGGTTGAGAAGAATGAGCAGAGAGTGGTCACTGTTACATTTTGCTGTCAGAAGGTCATTGGTCACCTTGATGAGTGCAGTTTTTGTCAAATGTAGGGGGCGGAAACCGGACTGTGAAGGGTCTAGTGGAGTGGAGAATGAGTGGAGAGGTAACGGGTAAGGCGGGAGTAGATCAGGCACTCCAAGAGTTTAGAGATGTAGGGGAGATTGGAGACTGGTCTGCAGTTGTTTGTGCAGGATGGGTCGAGGGCGGGTTTCTTTAGTAATGGAGTAATGATAGAGTGTTTGAAGCCTTCAAATTGAAGGTGGAGGGGAAAATGCCAGAGGAGAGGGAGAGATTAAAGATTGTAGTTAGGTGAGTTGTGACGACTGGAGAGAGAGACTGGAGGAGATGAAAAGGAATGGGATCGGTAGTGCATGTAGTCGGACGAGAAGAAGAGAGGAGCTTGGAGACTTCTTCTGTGATGGGATCGAATGGGGAGAGTGAGACAGGGGAAATGCAGGGAGGGATGTGTAGTGTGAATATAAAAATGGCTATTTTTAGTCCATATTGAAATATACAGAACGCATACAGACGATTGCAGAGCAGCATTTCTTGTCATACATTTACAGACAGACAATGCTCATAGTGACACAATCTTGAGAGCTGTTTACTTATTGTCTGAAGCCCTTGTACCTCACAAACTGTTTTAAGTTTCTGTTTGTTATTGTAAAACATTAAGGTTTATTTAACCTCTGTCTGTGGTGGTTTTATCTAACCCTTGTGGGTTTTTATGTATCTATGGGTTTATGGCCCATTGTCTGATGATTACATGGTGTCTCAGTTTCATCCCACCTTGAAAGCTGGCCAGTTGAAGGGCAGGATGAAACCAGAGTTACACATAGTGCAAATCACTATATAAGGCCAGAGAAACATGACTAAGACAGAAGCATAAACTGGTGTACCTGTACTTACATGTGTACAGTGTTGAGATACCTGCATAATTGGGGACGCCCGAGCAGTGTTGTGAATTTTCCAGGGTTTCTCTGTCTTGGTGTTGCTTCTCTGATTTTCCAGACGGATGATGTTTAAAAGCCCCTTGGTGATGGATGATGTGAGCATATGTACTTAATCATTATATGAATTTAATCCTTATATGTACTTTGTATCTTAAAATATACAAATGTTTATGCAATCATACTATTCAATCATATTATTCGTGAGGTTGAGAGCTGTAAGAGGCCAAGAGAAGTGGTTAGTGATAGAAGTTGGGATGCTGATGTGGATGTGGGACTGTTAATGGGGATGTTAAAGTCTCCCAGTAAAAGGGTTGGTAGGTCTGAGGACATGAAGTGCGGCAGCCAGGCATAGAAATGGTCCAGGAAGTGGGTGAGCCTGGGGGCTGGTATATGACCGCTACTCTGAGGGAGAGGGGACAAAAGAGCCTGATGGTGTGGACCTCAAAAGAAGGGAATGAGAGTGATGGAACTGGGGGGGATGACCTGGAAAGTGCATTTTGGGGACAGGAGTAAGCCGACTCCACCACCATGTCTGTTTGTGGGTCTCGGAGAAGGTGAAAATTGTAAGCCACCATGGGAAATGGCAGCAGGAGAGACAGTGTCAGAATCCTGAATCCAGGTTTCAAGAGGGCCAACAGATTAAGAGAGTTTTTCAGAAAATAATTGTGTAGGAAAGGAAGCATGTTACATACAGACCATGGATTCTAAAGGGCACAATTAAAAGAAGGAGATGAAGAAGTGGAACTAATATTAGTAAGATTAGTAGGGTTTTGATGTGAGGTAGGGAAGATGTTGAGGTTGGGGGATGGTGGACCAGGGTTGGGGTCAGGGACAGTCTTATCAGGGTAAGTGGAGGGCGAGCCAGAGTAAGCTTTTATTGTGTTGTCCTCCACCCTTGAATTATGTCCAAGAATCCGGTTCAATTTAATTTTTGTATCTTGCTTTTTGAGTCTTCATTTTTTATTTGATTGTTGCTGTTTTTTGGGGGCTCTTGATGAGGAGCAGGTTGATATCTACTAAGAACATCACCTCATCGGGTTCATCTTCTATACCCCATTTTTCTTTCCAATCATCACGGCACTATTTTTTTGGGTAATTTGTTAATGACTGGCTGCACTCCATACCTATATAGGGAATACTAGGGTGCATCTAGGGTTAGCCGTCGGTGAGCGGGGGCACCATTTTGCGTACAAGCTGGGGTGCCAACCTCCGCTGGCAGGAAAGGTTTGAAAGGGTCTGGTAGGGCCATTTAGGGGTATACTGTATATTGAAGAGCATCAAATCAATGTGTTTGCAGGCCTTGGGCCTTTGTGCATTTTTGTCTTTTTATATGATTCATTAAAGATTAAAAGTTTTAGGTATTAGTATATGCTAGTCTTATCTTCGGGATGCTTTGCTTTGGGGATGCTAGCGTGCAACCCCACATGCATGCACCCCGTAAGGATGTTTCTAAATTTATAGACCACAATCCAGGCTCAGGAGAGATGGATTGTGGGAACTGGTTGGGGATAATTTGGCAGCTGGGGCCAGCACACCAGGGGGTGGTTAGATGATCAAAGACATTGGGCCTGGCTACATCTATATGCTATAGCACATTCCACCAGATAACATCTACACTGATCCCAGTCATGGATATGCAACAGTGAGTAATAAGTATAAGGCACCAAATGAATTATACCAATTATACCAATGAATTAGCGTGCACATTAAAATATGTTTCTAGATGGTAAAGCGGCAGATGACAGACAGCATACAGCAAGCAGAGGGAATTTGTACCATTAGAATATATTGCAGGAGATGAGACAGCAATCAGAGGTGGGAAGTTGTACCATTGGAATATATTGCAGGAGATGAGACAGCAATCAGAGGTGGGAAGTTGTACCATTAGAGTATATTGCAGGAGATGAGACAGCAATAATAGGTGGGAAGTTGTACCATTAGAATATATTGCAGGAGATGAGACAGCAATCAGACGTGGGAAGTAGTGTTGAGTGATACCTTCCGATATGCAAAGGTATCGGATTGGATCGGCCGATATCCAAAAAATATCGGATATTGCCGATTCCGATACCCGATACCAATGCATATCAATGGGACACAAAATATCGGAATGGTTCCCAGGGTCTGAAGGAGAGGAAACTCTCCTTCAGGCCCTGGGATCCATATTCATGTATAAAATAAAGAATAAAAATAAAAAATATTGATATACTCACCCCTCCGACGGCCCCGGTTCTCACCGGTCCAAGCGTCTGCCTCCTGTTGTGAATTTGGATTCTGGGCTCCCCCGGTGGCTACTGGTGGAATTGAACTGGTGTCTTCATCTTCTCTGTTCACCTGTTCCCATCAAGATGTGGGAGTCGCTATATAACCTTGCTGCTCTGTTAGTTGCTTGCCGGTCAACAATGTTATCAGAAGCCTCTCTGTGCTTGTTCCTGCTCCTAGACAACTACTAGATAAGTTGGACTCTTGTCCATGTTTGTTTTTGCATTTTTGTTCCAGTTCACAGCTGTAGTTTCGTTACTGTGTCTGGAAAGCTCTTGTGAACAGGAATTGCCACTCTGGTGTTATGAGTTAATGCCAGAGTTTTAAAGTAATTTCTGGATGGTGTTTTGATAGGGTTTTTAGCTGACCATGAAAGTGTCCTTTCTGTCTTCTGCTATGTAGTAAGTGGACCTCAAATTTGCTAAACCTATTTTCATACTACGTTTGTTATTTCATCTTGATTCACCGCCAATACATGTGGGGGGCCTCTGTCTCCTTTCGGGGTATTTCTCTAGAGGTGAGCTAGGACTAATATTTTCCTCTGCTAGCTTTATTTAGTCCTCCGGCTGGTGCTGGGCATCTAGAATCAACGTAGGCATGCTACCCGGCCACTGCTAGTTGTGCGTTAGGTTTAGTTCATGGTCAGCTCAGTTTCCATCTTCCAAGAGCTAGTTCCTATATATGCTGATGCTATGATCTCTTGCCATTGAGATCATGATAGTTTGACCGGCCCACTAAAGGGTTAAAATCCTTGGCTGAGAAAGGAGAGAAATAAGTAGTCTGCTGAAATTTTTTTTTTTTTTTTTCTCTCCTTTGAATGGCTCTGTGTTCACCTGTTTGCAATGGATCTTCAGAGTGTAACTGCAGGTTTGAATAATCTCGCCACGAAGGTACAAAATTTGCAAGATTTTGTTTGTCATGCACCTGTATCTGAGCCGAGAATTCCTTTGCCGGAATTTTTCTCGGGGAATAGATCTGGGTTTCAGAATTTTCGAAATAATTGCAAATTATTTTTGTCCCTGAAATCTCGCTCTGCCGGAGATCCTGCACAGCAGGTCAGGATTGTGATTTCCTTGCTCCGGGGCGACCCTCAAGACTGGGCTTTTTCATTGACACCAGGGGATCCTGCGTTGCTCAATGTGGATGCGTTTTTTCTGGCCTTGGGGTTGCTTTATGACGAACCTCATTTGGAGCTTCAGGCAGAAAAAACTTTGATGTCCCTATCTCAGGGGCAAGATGAAGCGGAAATTTACTGCCAAAGATTCCGTAAATGGTCTGTGCTTACTCAGTGGAATGAGTGCGCCCTGGCGGCGACTTTCAGAGAGGGTCTCTCTGATGCCATTAAGGATGTTATGGTGGGGTTCCCTGTGCCTGCGGGTCTGAATGAGTCCATGAGAATGGCTATTCAGATCGATAGGCGTTTGCGGGAGCGCAAACCAGTGCACCATCTGGCGGTGTCCACTGAGAAATCGCCAGAGAGTATGCAGTGTGATAGAATTCTGTCCCGAAGCGAGCGGCAGAATTTTAGACGGAAAAATGGGTTGTGTTTCTATTGTGGTGATTCTACTCATGTTATATCAGCATGCTCTAAGCGCACTAAAAAGCTTGGTAAATCTGTTTCCATTTGCACCTTACCGTCTAAGTTTATTCTATCTGTGACCCTGATTTGCTCTTTGTCATCTATTACCACGGACGCCTATGTCGACTCTGGCGCCGCTTTGAGTCTTATGGATTGGTCCTTTGCCAAACGCTGTGGGTATGATTTAGAGCCTTTGGAGACTCCTATTCCTCTGAAGGGGATTGACTCCACCCCATTGGCTAATAATAAACCACAATACTGGACACAAGTAACTATGCGTATTAATCCGGATCACCAGGAGATTATTCGCTTTCTGGTGCTGTATAATCTACATGATGATTTGGTGCTAGGATTGCCTTGGCTGCAATCTCACAACCCAGTCCTCGACTGGAAAGCTATGTCTGTGTTGAGCTGGGGATGTAAGGGGGCTCATGGGGATGTACCTGTGGTTTCCATTTCATCATCTATTCCCTCTGAAATTCCTGAGTTCCTGTCTGACTATCGTGACGTCTTTGAAGAATCCAAGCTTGATTCGTTACCTCCGCACCGAGAGTGCGATTGTGCCATAGATTTAATCCCGGGTAGTAAATACCCAAAGGGTCGTTTATTTAATCTGTCTGTGCCTGAACATGCTGCTATGCGTGAATATATAAAGGAGTCCTTGGAAAAGGGACATATTCGTCCATCGTCATCTCCCTTAGGAGCCGGTTTTTTCTTCGTGTCAAAAAAAGACGGCTCTTTGAGACCATGTATTGATTATCGGCTTTTGAATAAAATCACTGTTAAATATCAATACCCATTGCCGTTGCTGACTGATTTGTTTGCTCGCATAAAGGGGGCCAAGTGGTTCTCTAAGATTGACCTTCGTGGGGCGTATAATTTGGTGCGAATCAGGCAGGGGGATGAGTGGAAAACCGCATTTAATACGCCCGAGGGCCACTTTGAGTATTTAGTGATGCCTTTTGGTCTTTCAAATGCTCCGTCAGTTTTCCAGTCCTTTATGCATGATATTTTTCGCGATTATTTGGATAAATTTATGATTGTGTATCTGGATGATATTCTGATTTTTTCGGATGACTGGGACTCTCATGTCCAGCAAGTCAGGAGGGTTTTTCAGGTTTTGCGGTCTAATTCTTTGTGTGTGAAGGGTTCTAAGTGTGTTTTTGGGGTACAGAGGATTTCCTTTTTGGGATATATTTTTTCCCCCTCTTCCATTGAAATGGATCCTGTCAAGGTTCAAGCTATTTGTGATTGGACGCAGCCCTCTTCTCTTAAGAGTCTTCAGAAATTTTTGGGCTTTGCTAACTTTTATCGTCGATTTATTGCTGGTTTTTCGGATATTGCTAAGCCATTGACCGATTTGACTAAGAAGGGTGCTGATGTTGCTGATTGGTCCCCTGATGCTGTGGAGGCCTTTCGGGAGCTTAAGCGCCGTTTTTCCTCTGCCCCTGTGTTGCGTCAGCCTGATGTTGCTCTACCTTTTCAGGTTGAGGTCAACGCTTCTGAGATCGGAGCTGGGGCAGTGTTGTCGCAGAAAAGTTCTGACTGCTCCGTGATGAGGCCTTGTGCCTTCTTTTCCCGTAAATTTTCGCCCGCTGAGCGGAATTATGATGTTGGGAATCGGGAGCTTTTGGCCATGAAGTGGGCTTTTGAGGAGTGGCGCCATTGGCTTGAGGGGGCCAGACATCAGGTGGTGGTATTGACTGACCACAAAAATTTGGTTTATCTTGAGACTGCCAGGCGCCTGAATCCTAGACAGGCGCGCTGGTCATTATTTTTCTCTCGGTTTAATTTTGTGGTGTCATACCTACCGGGTTCTAAGAATGTTAAGGCGGATGCCCTTTCTAGGAGTTTTGAGCCTGACTCGCCTGGTAACTCTGAGCCCACAGGTATCCTTAAGGATGGAGTGGTATTGTCAGCCGTTTCTCCAGACCTGCGGCGGGCCTTGCAGGAGTTTCAGGCGGATAGACCTGATCGTTGCCCACCTGATAAACTGTTTGTTCCTGATGATTGGACCAGTAGAGTCATCTCTGAGGTTCATTCTTCTGCGTTGGCAGGTCATCCTGGCATTTTTGGTACCAGGGATTTGGTGGCAAGGTCCTTCTCGTGGCCTTCCCTGTCACGAGATGTGCGAGGCTTTGTGCAGTCTTGTGACGTTTGTGCTCGGGCCAAGCCTTGTTGTTCTCGGGCTAGTGGATTGTTGTTGCCCTTGCCTATTCCTAAGAGGCCTTGGACGCACATCTCGATGGATTTTATTTCAGATCTGCCTGTTTCTCAGAAGATGTCTGTCATCTGGGTGGTGTGTGACCGTTTCTCTAAGATGGTCCATTTGGTTCCTCTGCCCAAGTTGCCTTCTTCTTCCGAGTTGGTTCCTCTGTTTTTTCAAAATGTTGTTCGTTTGCATGGTATTCCTGAGAATATCGTTTCTGACAGAGGGACCCAATTCGTGTCTAGATTTTGGCGGGCATTCTGTGCTAGGATGGGCATAGATTTATCTTTTTCGTCCGCTTTCCATCCTCAGACGAATGGCCAGACTGAGCGGATTAATCAGACCCTGGAGACATATCTGAGGTGTTTTGTGTCTGCTGACCAGGATGATTGGGTTGCTTTTTTGCCATTGGCGGAGTTCGCTCTCAATAATCGGGCCAGCTCTGCCACTTTGGTGTCCCCGTTTTTCTGTAATTCGGGGTTTCATCCTCGATTTTCCTCTGGTCATGTGGAATCTTCGGATTGTCCTGGAGTGGATGCTGTGGTGGAGAGATTGCATCAGATCTGGGGGCAGGTGGTGGACAATTTGAGGTTGTCCCAGGAGAAGACTCAGCTTTTTGCTAACCGCCGTCGTCGTGTTGGTCCTCGTCTTCATGTTGGGGACTTGGTGTGGTTGTCTTCTCGTTTTGTCCCTATGAGGGTTTCTTCTCCTAAGTTTAAGCCTCGGTTCATCGGCCCGTATAAGATATTGGAGATTCTTAACCCTGTTTCCTTCCGTTTGGACCTCCCTGCATCCTTTTCTATTCATAACGTTTTTCATCGGTCATTATTGCGCAGGTATGAGGTACCGGTTGTGCCTTCCGTTGAGCCTCCTGCTCCGGTGTTGGTTGAGGGTGAGTTGGAGTACGTTGTGGAGAAAATCTTAGACTCTCGTGTTTCCAGACGGAGACTCCAGTATCTGGTCAAGTGGAAGGGATACGGCCAGGAGGATAATTCTTGGGTGAATGCATCTGATGTTCATGCCTCTGATCTGGTTCGTGCCTTTCATAGGGCCCATCCTGATCGCCCTGGTGGTTCGGGTGAGGGTTCGGTGCCCCCTCCTTGAGGGGGGGGTACTGTTGTGAATTTGGATTCTGGGCTCCCCCGGTGGCTACTGGTGGAATTGAACTGGTGTCTTCATCTTCTCTGTTCACCTGTTCCCATCAAGATGTGGGAGTCGCTATATAACCTTGCTGCTCTGTTAGTTGCTTGCCGGTCAACAATGTTATCAGAAGCCTCTCTGTGCTTGTTCCTGCTCCTAGACAACTACTAGATAAGTTGGACTCTTGTCCATGTTTGTTTTTGCATTTTTGTTCCAGTTCACAGCTGTAGTTTCGTTACTGTGTCTGGAAAGCTCTTGTGAACAGGAATTGCCACTCTGGTGTTATGAGTTAATGCCAGAGTTTTAAAGTAATTTCTGGATGGTGTTTTGATAGGGTTTTTAGCTGACCATGAAAGTGTCCTTTCTGTCTTCTGCTATGTAGTAAGTGGACCTCAAATTTGCTAAACCTATTTTCATACTACGTTTGTTATTTCATCTTGATTCACCGCCAATACATGTGGGGGGCCTCTGTCTCCTTTCGGGGTATTTCTCTAGAGGTGAGCTAGGACTAATATTTTCCTCTGCTAGCTTTATTTAGTCCTCCGGCTGGTGCTGGGCATCTAGAATCAACGTAGGCATGCTACCCGGCCACTGCTAGTTGTGCGTTAGGTTTAGTTCATGGTCAGCTCAGTTTCCATCTTCCAAGAGCTAGTTCCTATATATGCTGATGCTATGATCTCTTGCCATTGAGATCATGACAGCCTCCGTTCCTAAGAATGCAGAGTGAAGGACCTTCGATGACGTCGCGGCTTGTGATTGGTCGCGTGACCGCTCATGTGACCGCTCACACGACCAATCACAAGCCGCAACGTCATCGAAGGTCCTTCACTCCCTGCATTCTTAGGAACGGAGGCACCGCTAAGAGCCAGGGTCCACCGGAGGGGTGAGTATATCAATATTTTTTATTTTTATTATTTATTTTTTACATTAATATGGATCCCAGAGCCTGAAGGAGAGTCTCCTCTCCTCCAGACCCTGGGAACCATACGCACCGCACACTTCTGATTCCGATTTCCGATATCGCAAAAATATCGGAACTCGGTATCGGAATTCCGATACAGCAAATATCGGCCGATACCCGATACTTGCAGTATCGGAATGCGCAACACTAGTGGGAAGTTGTACCATTAGAATGTATTGCAGGAGATGAGACAGCAATCAGAGGTGGAAGTTGTACCTTTGTAAAGAGAGAAGATGGATGTTAGTTCTTTGCCATTGAATAACTGCTTTATCCTGATGCTTATCTTCGGGATGCTTTGCTACCGGGATGCTCGCGTGCACTCCCACATATGAAAGCCTGCATAGAGTTTGCTAAAAAACACATGAAGAACTCCCAGACTATGAGAAATAAAATTCTCTGGTCTGATGAGACGAAGATAGACCATTTTGGTGACAATTCTAAGATGTATGTGTGGAAAAAACCAGGCACTGCTCATCACCTGCCCAATACAATTCCAACAGTGAAACATGGTGGTGGCAGCATCATGCTATGGGGGAGGTTTTCAGCTGCAGGGACAGAACGACTGGTTGTCATTGAAGGAAACATGAATGTGGGCAAGTACAGAGATATCCTGGTTGAAAACCTTTTCCAGAGTGCTCTGGACCTCAGACTTGGCCGAAGGTTCACTTTCCAACAAGACAATGACCCTAATCACACAGCTAAAATGACAAAGGAGTGGCTTCAGAACAACTCTGTGACCATTCTTGACTGACCCAGCCAGAGCCCTAACCTAAATCCAATTGACCATCTCTAGAGAGCCCTGAAAATGGCTGTCCACCAACGTTCACCATCCAACCTGACAGAACTGGAGAGAATCTGCAAGGAAGAATGGCAGAGGATCCCCAAATCCAGGTGTGAAAAACTTGTCGCATCATTCCCAAGAAGTTTCTAGCTGTACTAGCTCAAAAGGGTGCTTCTGCTCAATACTGAGCAAAGGGTCCGAATACTTATGACCATGTGATATTTCAATTTATCTTTTTTAATAAATTTGCAAAAATTTCTACATTTCTGTTTTTATTAGTCAAGATGGGGTGCAGAGTGTACATTAATGAGAAAAAAAATAAATTTTTTCAATTTACCAAATGACTCCAATGAAACAAAGAGTGAAAAATTTAAAGGGGTCTGTTAGGGCTAGCGGAACGCACCGAGTAAATATAGAGGTTTTATTATAATTGATTAGTGTTGAGCGATACCGTCCGATACTTGAAAGTATCGGTATCGGAAAGTATCGGCCGATACCGGCAAAGTATCGGATCTAATCCGATACCGATACCCGATACCAATACAAGTCAATGGGACTCAAGTATCGGACGGTATTCCTGATGGTTCCCAGGGTCTGAAGGAGAGGAAACTCTCCTTCAGGCCCTGGGAACCATATTAATGTGTAAAATAAAGAATTAAAATAAAAAATATTGCTATACTCACCTCACCGAGGGAACCGGCAGCGTAGTTTGCTTAAAATGCGCGCTTTTCCTTCCTTCCGTGACGTCACGGCTTCTGATTGGTCACGTGCCGCCCATGTGGCCGCGACGCGACCAATCACAGGAACGTAATTTTAAAATACTGAATGCCTAGAAGGACCTGAAAATTACGTCACGGCTTGCTGTGATTGGTCGCGTCGCGGCCACATGGGCGACGCGACCAATCACAAGCCGTGACGTCACGGGAGGCAGGAGACGCGCGCATTTTAAAATGCGCGCGTCTCCTGCCTCCCGTGATGTCACGGCTTGTGATTGGTCGCGTCGCCCATGTGGCCACAACGCAACCAATCACAGCAAGCCGTGACGTAATTTCAGGTCCTTCAGGATTTTAAAATTACGTTCTGGCTTGTGATTGGTCGCGTCGCGGTCACATGGGCGACGCGACCAATCACAAGCCGTGACGTCACGGGAGGCAGGAGACGCGCGCATTTTAAAATGCGCGCGTCTCCTGCCTCCCGTGACGTCACGGCTTGTGATTGGTCGCGTCGCCCATGTGACCGCGACGTGACCAATCACAAAGCCGGGACGTAATTTTAAAATACTGAATGCCTAGAAGGACCTGAAATTACGTCACGGCTTGCTGTGATTGGTCGCGTCGCGGCCACATGGGCGGCACGCGACCAATCAGAAGCTGTGACGTCACGGAAGGAAGGAAAAGCGCGCATTTTAAGCAAACAACGCTGCCGGTTCCCTCGGTGAGGTCCAGGCTGCGTCGGAGAGGTGAGTATAGCAATATTTTTTATTTTAATTCTTTCTTTTACACATTAATGTTGTTTCGATACCGATACCCGATACCACAAAAGTATCGGATCTCGGTATCGGAATTCCGATACAGCAAATATCGGCCGATACCCGATACTTGCGGTATCGGAATGCTCAACACTATAATTGATGCGTTCGCAGCCCGGGGTCAACCATGCAGGAGAACCTGCTGCTAGCAAACGGCGGAACTATGTGGCCGTATGAGCTAACTCTGTTACTTCACAGAGTAGCCGAAACTCAAAGCACTGCGCCCTGTTAGACTTCACAGTGGCACAGGCTAACTACCCAACTGAGAGCAGTCAGTGGTCATGCATGCAAACAAAACTCCTCGCCAGAGGTGCCAGCATTCTAGGGGCTTATTTGAGCCAGGTCCCTGAATACATTCACACAAAATCTCCTCGCCGGAGGTGCCAGCATTCTAGGGGCTTATTTCAGCCGGGTCCCTGAACACAAACTCACATGACCACACTGGCGCAAAGTACATAACATAGAACAATACTGGCGCATGGCCATGCGAGTGTTAAATAGTTGCAGCACGTACAGGACCTTCCTAGAAGGACCAATGAGAGGCTGCCACAGAGCGTGAGCACCTACAGGACCTTCCTGAAGGACCAATGGCCTTAGCTGCAGTATCTGATCATGTGACCCTCGATCTCCACTGAGAGATCTTACTCTGGGTATGCTCAGAATGAGAAAAGCAGGACTTAGTCCCAGAAGCGTCTGCTCGCTGCTGCCCAGCACTGACTTCAATGGCAGAAGCAGGAAAAGCAGCAGTAACTCTTTGTACAGTGTCAGACTGAGCGAGTCTCTGGGACCGACGTCTCTGCTGAGCAGGCTCTACTGCGGTAGAAAAAGAATGGGAGACCGCAGCGGAGATGGCCCGAGATTCCCCCTGTGCAGAGGCGGGAACTCGACCCCTAAGAGGGTCTGAATACTTTCTGTACCCACTGTATGTGATATGGTGTTTGATAGGAACTGTTAATTTGTGATTGATGTGGTGCAGGTGTGAAGTTTTTCCAAGAGTGGGTGGTGGGGCTCTGGAAGGTTCGAGGGGGGTGGAGGTGAAGCTGGGGGTGCCTGGGCGGAGTCTCAAAAGGGCCCAAAAATGTTGCCAGTATGAGGCCCTGAAATTCCTAGTGGCAGCCCTGCACCTAACAATAAACATATCACAATGTAAAATAGCCAAGTATGTTGTATAAAATTTATGGCCACTTAATTAAATGGCAGAATAGAATGACAGTAGTACTAAATACATAAGAGTGTAGACCAGACATACCAAACCACCTCTCATCACTCCAATGCCGTTTTGCTACTGCTTAACTAGGGAGCATGCAGAGAAAGATGACTGGTGGCGATGGTTGGCAGGTGGCAAAGGTCATATTGTAACCTGTGGGCCATTCTTCCAGTCCCTTAGCTGTCTCGGTCCGCGAGCTGGACTAGAACAGCCAGAGGGACAGATATGGATCATGGGCTGCAGTTTGCCCACATCTAGTCTTTTCAATGATTGGCAGCTGTGCAGAAATATTTAGTAATATTACGATTTTAAGATTTTACTAATTTTCACATTGCTCCAAGAGAACATTTTTTATTAATTTTCCCTTTTTCAAGCCATTAGATATGCTATTATGTAGCTGTTTTTCAGTTTGCATTCAGTTTTCATTCTGTCCTGCTACATTTTGAGGCCAGATTCACATGTCCAGGTTACTTGGGCCACTTATTAAATCGTGATTTCCAGAACCCAAACACATGAAGTCACCCTAAGTGCAGATTCACAAGAGTGAATAATCAAATCGTTCAGAGTTTCATCCAGAATTTTTTTCTCACTAGTTATCAGAGTACAGTTCCATATACAATCCGTTTTTTCACAACAGCTATTATATCATTCACAACACCATTTACCGTTTCCTATGCTACAGAATTTTAATGTTCCTGTAAAAATTGGTTGCTATACTGTGACTCCATATCACACCCAATTTTTTTTTGTGCATCCAAACATAAACTTAAATGGATGCGACTCATCTGATTTATGGTAGAAACTAGCACATGCTGAAATTTTTGTCACATGCAGACTGTGCAAAAAATTTGCTCATCTGCACTGCCCCATTGAATAACATTGATCTGAGTGCTGTCCATTTTTTTCACAGACAGCACTCGGAATGAAAATCTGGTCGTGTGAATGAGCCTAACTGTAGCAAGGATGATTTTTCAGTTTTCTTCAAACAGAATAATGCCCTTTGCACTCCTTTATTAAAAGAAATAAAATCTGTCTAGCTGAAACAAATAACCAAGGACAAGCTGTCTCTGTGTTTTATTGGTTCTGCAGGGAGAATACATGGCACTGAGAATACAAACAAGTTCCTTAATATAACATTGTGGTGATTCTCTTAGTCCCTTTTAACATGTCTAGTAGTGAGTTCCAGTTTTTATATTTTTTTATAACCAAAATAGGTATAAAAAAATCCAGTACAGGATTCATTCACTTCAATGATGGCAATGTCCTAAAATCTATTATGTTTTACTGTAAGGCTGTGTTTCAACTATGTGTTTTTGACACTGCATCAAAAATGCAGCATCTTACATTTTCAGCTAAGTGTATGACATTTATACATTTATACATGCTTTTTTTTCCTTGATGTAAACTGACCTGTGGTGCATGTTTCAAATTTGCAAAATGTCAATTTATCTTGCTGGTACTTGGAGTTTTGCGCCTGGATTTTCCCCAAAGACTTGCTTTAAATGCGGAACATTTGCAAGTAAAAAATGCACATACAGGTACTTCTCACAAAATTATAATAGCATCAAAAAGTTAATTTCAGTTCTTCAATACATAAAGTGAAATTCATATATTAGATAGAGTCATTACAAACAAAGTGATCTATTTCAAGTGTTTAGTTCTGTTAATGCTGATGATTATGGCTTACAGCCAATGAAAACCCAAAAGTCATTATCTCAGTAAATTAGAATACTTTAGAACACCAGCTTGAAAAATGATCTTAAAATCTGAAATGTTGGCCTACTGAAATGTATGTTCAGTAAATGCACTCAATACTTGGCATCAAGGCAGCATGGCATGGAGGCGATCAGCCTGTGGCATTGCTGAGGTGTTATGGAAGCCCAGGTTGCTTTGATAGCAGCCTTCAGCTCATCTGCATTGTTGGGTCTGGTGTCTCATCTTCCTCTTGACAATACACCATAGATTCTCTATTGGGTTAAAGTCAGATGAGTTTGCTGGCCTATCAAGCACAGTGAGACTGTTGTTATTAAACCAGGTATTGGTACTGTTGGCAGTGTGGACAGGTGCCAAGTCCTGCTGGTAAATGAAATTTTCATCTCCAAAAAGCTTGTCAGCAGAGGGAAGCATGAAATGCTCTAAAATTTCCTGATTGACTGCTGAGCTGATTTTGGTCTCGATAAAACACAGTGGAACTACACCAGCAGATGACATGGCTCCCCAAACCATCACTGATTGTGGAAACTTTTGTGATTTTATTTTTTAAAAGTTGGCACCATCAAATAGTATTTATATCAACTAATGGGATCACTAAAATGCATGTGAAATATAGTATACCAAAAACATTAAAGAGGAAACATACAAGCACAAAATATAGGATCACCACAAAAATTATTTTTAGGAAAAAATGCAAAATATTTTATTTCCACACCAAGAACACTACACACAATTAAAAACAACTGAAAACATTCCAAAAAATGGAGCATACACGGTTAATCCAATGTTACAATACAGTATTCAATAGTAATATACATATAAATACAACTCCTAGCTATACATAAATTTGCACCAAGCCTATAGGCTATTAATATGTTGTGATCTTAAATATATTAAATCTATAGGGCTAGTAGGGCAACGGGACTAAATGGGATAAATGTAAATAATACACTACAGATAAGATGCATTTGTTTCCTTGTAGTATGGATTTCACAGGTTTGAGCCTTATTATACTGCATGTGTACATAGCTGGACAAAGGTAAACAGGTAGAGATCCAACAAAAGATATGCACAATACTTCACCCTAAAGGTACCGTCACATTAAGGCTGGGGTCACACTTGGCGTAAGACAATACGCCACGTATTATACGTCCGTACTACGGCCGTAATACGGAGAAATGTTCCCAAAATATTGATCCGTAGTCAGGGTGTGTCAGCGTATTTTGCGCATGGCATCCTCCGTATGTAATCCGTATGGCATCCGTACTGCGAGATTTTCGCGCAGGCTTGCAAAACCGACATCTAATGGATATATATATCCATATATATATATATTCTGTATTTATATTTCATTCTGCGCGATATCTGTGAAAAGCCGGTAATTCAATTGCCGGCTTTTCATTTCTCCTGCACAAACCCGACAGGATATGAGACATGGTTTACATACAGTAAACCATCTCATATCCCCTTTTTTTTGCATATTCCACACTACTAATGTTAGTAGTGTGTATGTGCAAAATTTCAGCGCTGTAGCTGCTGAAATAAAGGGTTAAATGGCGGAAAAAATTGGCGTGGGCTCCCGCGCAATTTTCTCCGCCAGAGTGGTAAAGCCAGTGACTGACGGCAGATATTAATAGCCAGGAGAGGGTCCATGGTTATTGCCCCCCCTGGCTACAAACATCTGCCCCCAGCCACCCCAGAAAAGGTACATCTGGAAGATGCGCCTATTCTGGCACTTGGCCACTCTCTTCCCACTCCCTGTAGCGGTGGGATATGGGGTAATGAAGGGTTAATGCCACCTTGCTATTGTAAGGTGACATTAAGCCAGATTAATAATGGAGAGGTGTCAATTATGACACCTATCCATTATTAATCCAATTGTTTGAAAGGGTTAAAAAACACACACACACATGATTAAAAAGTATTTTAATGAAATAAACACAGCGGTTGTTGTAATAATTTATTGCTCTCTCAATCCATTTCCAGGCCCTCGCTTGGCAAAATAATAAACGCACAAGATACATACCTTCTGATGTCCGATCACGTCCAACGAGGTAATCCATCTGAAGGGGTTAACTAATATTACAGGCACGAGCTGCGATAAACCACTCGCTCGTGCCTGTAATCCCCCGGGTGCTGAAAGGAAAGCTGGATCTGTACTTACATTGAGTCGCGGTGATGCGCCCCTGCTGGATGTTCTCATGAACTGCAGCCTGGGAACTTTTTCCCACGCTCCAGGTCATATGAGGACATCCACCAGGGGGCGCATCACCGCGACTGAAGGAAATGTAGGTCAATGATCTACATTTCATTCATTCGCCGGGGAATTACAGGCACGAGCGAGTGGTTTATCGCAGCTCGTGCCTGTAAAATAATTAACCCCTTCAGATGGATTACATCGTGGGAAGTGATCTGACATCAGAAGGTATGTATCTTGTGCGTTTATTATTTTGCCAAGCGAGGGCCTGGAAATGGATTGAGAGAACAATAAATTATTAAAACAACCGCTGTGTTTATTTCATTAAAATACTTTTAAATCATGTGTGTGTGTGTGTGTGTGTTTTAACCCTTTCAGACAATTGGATTAATAATGGATAGGTGACATAATTGATGCTTCTCCATTATTAATCTGGCTTAATGTCACCTTACAATAGCAAGGTGGCATTAACCCTTCATTACCCCATATCCCACCGCTACAGGGAGTGGGAAGAGAGTGGCCAAGTGCCAGAATAGGCGCATCTTCCAGATGTACCTTTTCTGGGGTGGCTGGGGGCAGATGTTTGTAGCCACGGGGGGGCAATAACCATGGACCCTCTCCTGGCTATTAATATCTGCCGTCAGTCACTGGCTTTACCACTCTGGCGGAGAAAATTGCGCGGGAGCCCACGCCAATTTTTTCCGCCATTTAACCCTTTATTTCAGCAGCTACAGCGCTGAAATTTTGCACATACACACTACTAACATTAGTAGTGAGGAATATGCAAAAAAAAGGGGATATGAGATGGTTTACTGTATGTAAACCATGTCTCATATCCTGTCGGGTTTGTGCAGGAGAAATGAAAAGCCGGCAATTGAATTACCGACTTTTCACTAACACCGCTGCGTATTTCTCGCAGGTCACACTGCAGGTCTGTGTGGAATCCGTATTTTTCTCGCCCCCATAGACTTTCATTGGCGATTTTTTTGCGCAATACGCTGACAAACGCAGCATGCTGCGATTTTGTACGGCCGTAGAAAGCCGTATAATACTGAACCGTAATATACGGCTAATAGGAGCAGCCCCATTGAGAATAATTGTGCCGTATGTTATGCGAGTTTTACGGACGTAGCTTCTGCGCTCTTACGTCTGTAAAACTCGCATGTGTGACCCCGGCCTAAGCGACGCTGCAGCGATATCGACAATGATGCCGATCGCTGCAGCGTCGCTGTGTGGTCGCTGGAGAGCTGTCACACAGACAGCTCTCCAGCGACCAACGATGCCGAAGTCCCCGGGTAACCAGGGTAAACATCGGGTTACTAAGCGCAGGGCCGCGCTTAGTAACTCGATGTTACCCTGGTTACCAGTGTAAATGTAAAAAAAAAAAAACTCTACATACTTACATTGCCGTGTCTGTCGCGTCCCTCGCCTTCAGCTTCCCTGCACTGTGTAAGCGCCGGCCCTAAGCACAGCGGTGACGTCACCGCTGTGCTTTGTTTTACGGCCGGCACTGACACAGTCAGTGCAGGAAGCTCTGAGCAGCAGCGCGGACGCCGGGGGACGTGACAGACATCAGAGGGTGAGTATGTAGTGTTTTTTTTTTTACTTTTACAATGGTAACCAGGGTAAATATCGGGTTACTAAGCGCGGCCCTGTGCTTAGTAACCCGATATTTACCCTGGTTACCATTGTAAAACATTGCTGGCATCGTTGCTTTTGCTGTCAAACACGACGATATACGCCGATCTGATGACCAAATAAAGTTCTGGACTTTCAGCAACGACCAGCGATATCACAGTGGGATCCAGATCGCTGCTGCGTGTCAAACACAACAATATCGCTATCCAGGACGCTGCAACGTCACGGATCGTTTTCGTTCTCGTTGCAAAGTCGTTCAGTGTGAAGCTACCTTAACAGTCCACTATCGTCGCCCCCTGGCCCCATAAGCAGTGGTGCAGCCAGGTAGAAGAAAGAGGGACCCACGCGTTCCGACACTCAGGGTGTCTTATTCAAGGTGAGTGTACCCGACGTGGGACAGTTCGCCTATTTATGGGTGTCTTAATCAAGTTTTTAATCTTACCAGCTGAGAGGCGGTTGCGGCAGGCATCGCTAGCGTGTTGGAAGATGCCCCGGAATTAAAACTAAGAGATCATAACCATTAGTGCACTTGTGCGTAGCCCGCGCTTCACAAGTCATATTGCGCTTGCGCGGTAAATGCTCAGTGCTTCATCTTAAGCGCGCTTGCGTATTGGATAGATCAGGTGCGCTTGCGCAATGGATACTCCGAACATAATCTCAAATGCGCTTGCGCTTTGCATGTATCAAGTACGTTTGCGCAGTGAAAGCTCCCAGCTCCATCTCTAATGCACTTGCTCATTGCATACAGCAAGGAGTAATAGAGTGGGTGGAGTAATTTGTTCAAATCGTCTTGCGCAGTGGTTACTTGTAGGGTTGAGCGACTTTCATTTTTTTAAGTTCGAGTTGGGTTTTGCGAAACCCGACTTTGTCCAAAGTCGAGTCGAGTGAAGTCGGACGATTATCGCGAAAAGTCGGGGATCGACCGAAACATGAAACCCAATGCAAGTCAATGGGGAAGCATAGTCGGCAGTGAGTAAAGCCAGGAAAACACATACAGTGCCCATTTTAATGCCAAAAACATCCATTCTTGTTTCTGAAGCTTGTCAATCTTAATTAACTTTATAATAATAGTTGGGCAATGGAAATTGGGGGTCATTTGGCAAAAGTTGTGGGGGGTAGGGCTGGTTCAAGGTTTTAGTGGGCCCAGGAAACGTGGACTATGTCACGGCGGTGGAGCAGTGAGAGGTAAGTATTTCAACTTTGCAAGTGCCGTGATCCTGAGCAAGCAGGGAGGCCCACTCGTTCGCATTGGCACTGGCACAGGGCCCCTCAAAGTACGGTGGTGTGTTTGCACGGCGGGGGCGCCTCCCACCGGCAGCGACACTTTTGCGTACTCTGAGGGGCCCTGTGCCTGTGATGTCGCCAACGAGTATGCTCCCCTACCTGTTGAAGAAACCTGCACTTTCATCTGCACCTTCTTCTTTGTCCCTGTGTAAGGTGGTATAGTATGCGGGAAGGGGAACCTGACTTTCAGCAGGGTCAGATTGTGGCTGTGTAGCGTGCAAGGGGAATGTAGTGGTCTGGGTCAAAGTACCACAAGACTCATCTAGCACCGGCTGGGCAATGGGCAGGATGAGGCGGAAACACTGATATAGGCCCAAATAATAAAGTGAGTAAAATGCAGGTCAAAATTGGTAACAGGACTAACCAGGTGGCATTGCTTAGTTCAGTGGAGTAGAAAACCCAGGAGCGGCAGACAGACACCATTAGTAGGGCCGAACCACACTAGTAGGCCCTATGCAGTTTAATATTACAAATGAAGGCCGAAAGCCTGAAGATTAAAGGTCATGAAAATAACACAGGACAACACCAAGGTGAGGCACACACCGTTACTAGGCCCAACCAAAGTAGTAGGCCAACTGCAGTTTAATTATTTAAAAGTGTAAGCCGAAAGCCTGAACATTGAAGTTCGGGACAATAAAACAGGAGAAAACCCAGTAGCGTCAGACACCGTTTTAAGGGCCCAACCACACATTTTAAAAACAACTACTTAACGAGAGCGTTAAGATTGAAGCTCAGCTTTATACAGTGGAGGACAACACCATGGAGCAGCACACACCGTTAGTAGGCACCAACCACCAATTTTTAAAAACAACTACTTAATGAGAGCCTGAAGGTTGAAGCTCAGATTTATACAGTGGAGGAAAACACCAGGGAGCGGCACACACCGTTAGTAGACCCCAACCACCAATTTTTACCAACAAATACTTAATGAGAGCCAGAAGGTTGAAGCTCAGACAAGGCAACCTGGAGGAGAACACCAAGGAGGAGGAGAACACCAAGGAGGAGGAGAACACCGTTACTAGGCCCCAACCCAAGTAGTATGGCAACTGTAGTGTTACATTTAAAAATACTTAATGAGAGCCTGAAGGTTGAAGCTCAGACAAGGAAACCTGGAGGAGAACACCAAGGAGGAGGAGAACACCGTTACTAGGCCCCAACCCAAGTAGTATGGCAACTGTAGTGTTACATTTAAAAATACTTAATGAGAGCCTGAAGGTTGAAGCTCAGACAAGGAAACCTGGAGGAGAACACCAAGGAGGAGGAGAACATCAAGGAGGAGGAGAACACTGTTACTAGGCCCCAACCCAAGTAGTATGGCAACTGTAGTGTTACATTTAAAAATACTTAATGAGAGCCTGAAGGTTGAAGCTCAGACAAGGAAACCTGGAGGAGAACACCAAGGAGGAGGAGAACACCGTTACTAGGCCCCAACCCAAGTAGTATGGCAACTGTAGTGTTACATTTAAAATTACTTAATGAGAGCCTGAAGGTTGAAGCTCAGACAAGGAAACCTGGAGGAGAACACCAAGGAGGAGGAGAACACCAAGGAGGAGGAGAACACCGTTACTAGGCCCCAACCCAAGTAGTATGGCAACTGTAGTGTTACATTTAAAAATACTTAATGAGAGCCTGAAGGTTGAAGCTCAGACAAGGAAACCTGGAGGAGAACACCAAGGAGGACGAGAACACCAAGGAGGAGGAGAACACCGTTACTAGGCCCCAACCCAAGTAGTATGGCAACTGTAGTGTTACATTTAAAAATACTTAATGAGAGCCTGAAGGTTGAAGTTCAGACAAGGAAACCTGGAGGAGAACACCAAGGAGGAGGAGAACACCAAGGAGGAGGAGAACATCGTTACTAGGCCCCAACCCAAGTAGTATGGCAACTGTAGTGTTACATTTAAAAATACTTAATGAGAGCCTGAAGGTTGAAGCTCAGACAAGGAAACCTGGAGGAGAACACCAAGGAGGAGGAGAACACCGTTACTAGGCCCCAACCCAAGTAGTATGGCAACTGTAGTGTTACATTTAAAAATACTTAATGAGAGCCTGAAGGTTGAAGCTCAGACAAGGAAACCTGGAGGAGAACACCAAGGAGGAGGAGAACACCAAGGAGGAGGAGAACACCGTTACTAGGCCCCAACCCAAGTAGTATGGCAACTGTAGTGTTACATTTAAAAATACTTAATGAGAGCCTGAAGGTTGAAGCTCAGACAAGGAAACCTGGAGGAGAACACCAAGGAGGAGGAGAACACCGTTACTAGGCCCCAACCCAAGTAGTATGGCAACTGTAGTGTTACATTTAAAAATACTTAATGAGAGCCTGAAGGTTGAAGCTCAGACAAGGAAACCTGGAGGAGAACACCAAGGAGGAGGAGAACACCAAGGAGGAGGAGAACACCGTTACTAGGCCCCAACCCAAGTAGTATGGCAACTGTAGTGTTACATTTAAAAATTCTTAATGAGAGCCTGAAGGTTGAAGCTCAGACAAGGAAACCTGGAGGAGAACACCAAGGAGGAGGAGAACACCGTTACTAGGCCCCAACCCAAGTAGTATGGCAACTGTAGTGTTACATTTAAAAATTACTTAATGAGAGCCTGAAGGTTGAAGCTCAGACAAGGAAACCTGGAGGAGAACACCAAGGAGGAGAACACCCAGGAGGAGGAGAACACCCAGGAGCAGCAGACATCACTAGTAGGCCCCAACCAAACTAGTAGCCCAAATGCAGTTTCCTATTTTTTAAAAAAGCCCAAAAACCTGAATTGAGGACAATTTTAATTAGGGACTGCATCCACCACATTAACCCATTGCGCCGTAATGGACACGTAACCTTCCATGGCCATGCCTACAGGTCCATGCGTCTGTTGTCAGGTGCACCTTTGTACTCACAGATTGCCAGAGTGCATGGATAATGCGGTCTTTTACATGCTGGTGGAGGGTTGGGATGGCTTTTCTCGCAAAAGAAGTGTCGACTGGTTAGCTTGTAGCGTGGTACAGCGTAGTCCATCATGGCTTTATTAATATTAAATAAAATATATAAATAGGCTCTATGAACTTTTAAATAGGTTCCAGGGGTACACGGGCAGCATTGGTGTGGTCAGCGGAGGACTATTGGAAGGAGGGACCGCAGACAGACTTACTAGGCCTAAAATAATAAAATAGGCTCAATCCAGTTTTAAATAGGTTACATGGGTACACAGGCAGCATTGGTGTGGTCAGCGGAGGACTATTGGAAGGAGGGACCGCAGACAGACTTACTAGGCCTAAAATAATAAAATAGGCTCAATCCCATTTTAAATAGGTTACATGGGTACACAGGCAGCATTGGTGTGTTCAGCGGAGGACGATTGCAAGGAGGGACCGCAGACAGACTTACTAGGCCTAAAATAATAAAATAGGCTCAATCCAGTTTTAAATAGGTTACATGGGTACACAGGCAGCATTGGTGTGGTCAGCGGAGGACTATTGGAAGGAGGTACCGCAGACAGACTTACTAGGCCTAAAATAATAAAATATCCTCAATGCAGTTTTAAATAGGTTACATGGGTACACAGGCAGCATTGGTGTGGTCAGCGGAAGACGATTGCGAGGAGGGACCGCAGACAGGCTTACTGGGCCTAAAATAAATAAAAATAGGCTCTATGCAGTTTAAAATAGGTTACATGGGTACACAGGCAGCATTGGTGTGGTCAGTGGAGGACGATTGCAAGGAGGGACCGCAGACAGACTTACTAGGCCTAAAATAATAAAATAGGCTCAATGCAGTTTTAAATAGGTTACATGGGTACACAGGCAGCATTGGTGTGGTCAGCGGAGGACGACTGCAAGGAGTGTCTGACACAGTTAATACTCCCAAAAAATAAATAGAATTAGGAATTTAGGACCTGAGAATTACGTCACGGCTTGTGATTGGTCGCGTGGCGGTCACATGGGCAGCCGCGACCAATCAGAAGCCGTGACGTCATGGAAGGCCCTGAACACGCTCATTTTAAGCAAAGAAGGCTGCCGGTTACCAGCGGCGATGTCCAGGGGCCTCCGGAGAGGTGAGTATATGAATATTTTTTATTTTAATTCTTTATTTTACACTTAAATGTGGATTCCGATACCGATTTCCGATATCGCAAACATATCGGAACTTGGTATCGGAATTCCGATACCAGATTCAGAAGATCGCCGACCTCATGGCCGACCCCACACAGGGGTCGGGTCGGGTTTCATGAAACCCGACTTTGCCAAAAGTCGGCGACTTCTGAAAATGGCCTTCCTTTTTGTTTCGCTCAACCCTAATTGTTGGAGCTGTGAGAGATAATTTTGCACGTGGTAGAGCACAGTTTGAGCTGGGGGGGAAACTCTCCTGTGGCCGGCGGTACAGGCCCAGGGCCCCTCATGTTACAACGGTGTGTCTGACGTTGGTTGAGCGCCACCACTGCCAGAGACACTTTACTGTACTATGAGGGACCCAGTGGCAGTGCCGTCGACCAAAAGCGGGCACACCCACCTCTTCAGACAAACGGCACTCTTAACGGGTGCTTGCGCCAAGTGGTGAGACCACGGCCCCGTGGGGGGAGTTTTCCCATTTTGGGAGGTGTAAACAAGTCATATGCTGGACAAACAGCTGCTGCAAATTAAGAGATTGGAACACTCAGTAAGACCAGTCCACAAGCAAGACCTTTTTATAGGAAAGCTAGGTGTCAGCCGGGAAAGGTGGGGCAAAATAATTTGAAATCCAGGACTGGTTCATTTTAATGAAGGTTAGATCATCATCATTTTGGGTAGCCAGACGAGTCCTTTTTTCCGTTAATATTGATCCAGCAGCACTGAATACTCTTTCTGATAGAACACTAGCTGCTGGGCAAGCAAGCTCCTGCAATGCATATTCTGCCAATTCAGGCCAGGTGTCTAATTTGGATGCCCAGTAATCAAATGGGAATGACGGTTGAGGGAGAACATCGATAAGGGATGAAAAATAGTTAGTAACCATACTGGACAAATGTTGTCTCCTGTCACTTTGAATACATGCTGCATGACCTGTCCTGTCTGCGGTCATTGCGAAATCACTCCACAACCTGGTCAGAAAACCCCTCTGTCCAACGCGACTTCTTTGTGCACCTCTAACACCTCTACCCTGTAGCCCCCTGCAGCTCGTATGAGAACCATCGACGGCGCTGTGTGCTGGGAATGCCTGAATCAAACGGTCTACAAGAGTTGCATGTTTGGTTGCTAATATTTGTTTGAGGTTCTCATGTGGCATAATATTTTGCAATTTGCCTTTATAGCGAGGATCAAGGAGGCAGGCCAACCAGTAATCATCATCGGTCATCATTTTAATAATGCGTGGGTCCCTTTTGAGGATACATAAGGCATAATCCGCCATGTGGGCCAAAGTTCCAGTTGTCAAATCTGCTGTTGTGCTGGTTTGAGGGGCAGTCACAGGCAAATCTACGTCACTTGTCTCCCTCAAAAACCCTGTACCCGGCCTTGCCACGCCACCAATTTCCATTGGCCCCGGAGAAGCTTCCTCATTTAAAAAATACTCATCCCCATCATCCTCCTCAGCCTCCTCCTCTTCGCTCGCTACCTCGTCCTGTAGACTGCCCTGACCAGACAATGGCTGACTGTCATCAAGGCTTTCCTCTTCCTCGGCTGCAGACGCCTGCTCCTTTATGTGCGTCAAACTTTGCATCAGCAGACGCATTAGGGGTATGCTCATGCTTATTACGGCGTTGTCTGCACTAACCAGTCGTGTGCATTCCTCAAAACACTGAAGGACTTGACACAGGTCTTGTACCTTCAACCACTGCACACCTGACAACTCCATGTCTGCCATCCAACTGCCTACCCGTGTATGTGTATCCTCCCACAAATACATAACAGCACACCTCTGTTTGCACAGTCTCTGAAGCATGTGCAGTGTTGAGTTCCACCTTGTTGCAACATCGATGATTAAGCGATGCTGGGGAAGGTTCAAAGACCGCTGATAGTTCTGCATACGGCTGGAGTGTACGGGCGAACGGCGGATATGCGAGCAAAGTCTGCGCTGCTGTGAATTCCGTTCTCGGCTCCCTCCTGTGGTCGTGAATGGTACTTTGGTGAGTTCTGTTCTTGGACACCCTCTGGTGGCTTTGAGTGGAACTGCTGATCTTTGAGGTTGGCTTTCTCAGCTGCCCTCGCTTATTGCTTCTGCTGACTTCCCTATTTAACTTTGCCCAGGTCATTAGTTCATGCCAGCTGTCAATGTCTCAGTACTGGTTCAGATCTCTCTTGGATTTCTCAGTTGACATATCTACTCCAGCAGAAGCTAAGTCCCTGCTAATTCATTTGCTGTTTATTGGTTTTTGAATATATTTCTCAGTACATGCTATGTTTCTAGTCCAGCTTGCTATTATGATATTTCCTTGCTAGCTGGAAGCTCTGGGGGTGCAGAGCTGCACCTCCACACCGTGAGTCGGTGTGGAGGTCTTTTTGCACACTCTGCGTGGTTTTTGTAGTTTTTTATACTGACCGCATAGTTCCCTTTCCTATCCTCTGTCTATCTAGAGAAGATTCGGCCTCCTTTGCTAAAATCTGTTTCATTCCTGTGTTTGTTACTTCCCTCTTAACTCACAGTCAATATTTGTGGGGGGCTACTGTTATGACCCCAATGGCAGAGGGTCTCAGAATTTATAACCAAGTCTGCAAACACAAAAAAACAGCTCATAGGGCAGTGGTAACTAGGCTGACCGTATACCTGAACCTAGCACAACAATTAGCAGCAGCCGGGGAACGTACCTACGTTGGTTCTAGACGTCTCGCGCCAGCCGGAGAACTAACTAACCCTAGAAGGGAAAAGATAGACCTTTCTTGCCTCCAGAGAAAAGACCCCAAAAGTTGGATACAAGCCCCCAACAAATAATAACGGTGAAGTAAGAAGAAAAGACAAACGCAAGGATGAACTAGGTTTTTTAGCAAAGAGAGGCCCACTGACTAATAGCAGAATATAGGAAGATGACTTATACGGTCAGCAAAAACCCTATCAAAATTTCCACGCTGAATATTCAAGAACCCCCGAACCGTCTATCGGCACGGGGGGAGAATATCAGCCCCCTAGAGCTTCCAGCTATATCAGGAATCACATTTGGTACAAGCTGGACAGAAATAAGAGAAAATGCAAATAACCAAAAAATAAGGAAGCAGGACTTAGCTTATTTTGCAAGAACCAGGACCAGCAGACAGGAGCAACAGAAAGGAACTGATTACAACGATGCCAGGCACCAGACTGAAAATCCAGGAAGCTTAAATAGCAACACCCCTGGACTAACGAGCCAGGTGGGTACCAAGCTAGAGAAAGAAGCTCAAAGTGTCATGTCGCTAGTGACCACAAGAGGGAGCCAAAAAGTCCAATTCACAACAGTACCCCCCCCTTAAGGAGGGGTCACCGAACCCTCACCAAGACCACCAGGATGATCAGGATGAGCAGCGTGAAAGGCACGAACTAAATCGGCCGCATGAACATCAGAGGCGACCACCCAGGAATTATCCTCCTGACCATAGCCCTTCCACTTGACCAGATACTGAAGCCTCCGTCTGGAGAGACGAGAATCCAAGATCTTCTCCACCACGTACTCCAACTCGCCCTCAACCAACACCGGAGCAGGAGGCTCAACAGAAGGAACCACAGGCACAACGTAGCGCCGCAACAAAGACCTATGGAACACGTTGTGAATGGCAAACGACACCGGAAGATCCAAGCGAAAGGACACTGGATTAAGGATTTCCAAAATCTTATAAGGACCGATGAAGCGAGGCTTAAATTTAGGAGAGGAGACCTTCATAGGAACAAACCGAGAAGACAGCCACACCAAATCCCCAACACGAAGTCGGGGACCCACACCGCGGCGGCGGTTGGCAAAACGCTGAGCCTTCTCCTGTGACAACTTTAGGTTGTCCACCACATGATTCCAAATCCGCTGCAACCTATCCACCACAGAATCTACCCCAGGACAGTCAGAGGGCTCAACATGTCCCGAGGAAAAACGAGGATGAAAACCAGAGTTGCTGACACTTCATGGCCAACATCATAGTTCCGCTCAGCAGGTGAAAACTTCCTAGAAAAAAAAGCACATGGTCTCATTACAGAGCAACCAGGGCCTCTCTGCGACAAAACGGCCCCTGCCCCGATCTCAGAAGCATCCACTTCAACCTGAAAGGGAAGTGAGACATCAGGCTGGCACAAAACAGGCGCCGAAGTAAACCGGCGCTTCAGCTCTTGGAAAGCTTCCACGGCTGCAGGAGCCCAGTTAGCAACATCAGAACCTTTCTTGGTCATATCCGTCAAAGGTTTAACAAGGCTAGAAAAGTTAGCGATAAAACGACGGTAGAAGTTAGCAATACCCAAGAACTTCTGAAGACTCTTAACTGACGTGGGTTGAGTCCAATCATGAATAGCTCGGACCTTGACTGGGTCCATCTCCACCGCAGAAGGGGAAAAAATAAAACCCAAAAAGGGAACCTTCTGTACTCCAAAGAGACACTTTGAGCCCTTAACGAACAAAGCATTCTCACGCAAAACCTGAAACACCGTCCTGACCTGCTTAACATGGGAGTCCCAATCATCAGAAAAAAACAGAATATCATCCAGATAAACAATCATAAATTTATCCAGATACTTCCGGAAGATATCATGCATAAAGGACTGAAAAACTGAAGGAGCATTAGAGAGCCCAAAAGGCATCACCAAGTACTCAAAATGACCTTCGGGCGTATTAAATGCAGTTTTCCATTCATCTCCTTGCTTAATGCGCACAAGGTTGTACGCACCATGAAGATCTATCTTGGTGAACCACTTGGCACCCTTAATCCAGGCAAACAAGTCTGACAACAGAGGCAAAGGATACTGAAATTTAACAGTGATTTTATTCAGAAGCCGATAGTCTATACAAGGTCTCAAAGATCCGTCCTTCTTGGCCACAAAAAAAGAATCCCGCACCAAGAGGGGAAGAGGATGGACGGATATGCCCCTTCTCCAGAGACTCCTTGATATACGAACGCATTGCGGTATGCTCAGGTACAGACAGATTAAATAATCTTCCCTTAGGAAATTTACTACCTGGAATCAAATCTATAGCGCAGTCACAATCCCTATGAGGAGGAAGAGCACTGGACCTGGACTCGCTGAAAACATCCTGATAATCAGACAAATACTCAGGAACTTCCGAAGGACTAGAGGAAGCAATAGACACCGGCGGGGAATCACCATGAATTCCCTGACAGCCCCAACTTGACACTGACATTGCCTTCCAATCCAAAACTGGATTATGGGTCTGTAGCCATGGCAGACCCAAAACGACCAAATCATGCATTTTATGCAGAACAAGAAAACGAATCACCTCCCGATGTTCAGGAGTCATGCACATGGTTACCTGTGTCCAAAACTGCGGCTTATTTTCCGCCAATGGCGTAGCATCAATACCTCTAAGAGGGATAGGATTTACCAACGGCTCAAGTACAAAACCACAGCGCTTGGCAAATGACAGATCCATAAGACTCAGGGCAGCACCTGAATCCACAAACGCCATAGCAGGGTAGGAAGACAATGAGCAAATTTAAGTCACAGACAAAATAAATTTAGGTTGCAGATTACCAATGGCGACAGGACTAACAACCCTTGTTAGGCGTTTAGAGCATGCTGATATAACATGTGTAGAATCACCACAGTAAAAACACAACCCATTCAGACGTCTATGATTTTTCCGTTCATTTCTAGTCTGAATTCTACCACATTGCATTAAATCAGGTGTTTGTTCAGACAACACCACCAGAGGATTAGCGGCTTTGCGCTCCCGCAAATGCCGGTCAATCTGAATAGCCAGCGCCATGGAATCATTTAGACTTGTAGGAATGGAGAAACCCACCCCTGGACTAACGAGCCAGGTGAGTACCAAGCTAGAGAAAGAAGCTCAAAGTGTCATGTCGCTAGTGACCACAAGAGGGAGCCAAAAAGTCCAATTCACAACAGTACCCCCCCCTTAAGGAGGGGTCACCGAACCCTCACCAAGACCACCAGGACGATCAGGATGAGCAGCGTGAAAGGCACGAACTAAATCGGCCACATGAACATCAGAGGCGACCACCCAGGAATTATCCTCCTGACCATAGCCCTTCCACTTGACCAGATACTGAAGCCTCCGTCTGGAGAGACGAGAATCCAAGATCTTCTCCACCACGTACTCCAACTCGCCCTCAACCAACACCGGAGCAGGAGGCTCAACAGAAGGAACCACAGGCACAACGTAGCGCCGCAACAAAGACCTATGGAACACGTTGTGAATGGCAAACGACACCGGAAGATCCAAGCGAAAGGACACTGGATTAAGGATTTCCAAAATCTTATAAGGACCGATGAAGCGAGGCTTAAATTTAGGAGAGGAGACCTTCATAGGAACAAACCGAGAAGACAGCCACACCAAATCCCCAACACGAAGTCGGGGACCCACACCGCGGCGGCGGTTGGCAAAACGCTGAGCCTTCTCCTGTGACAACTTTAGGTTGTCCACCACATGATTCCAAATCCGCTGCAACCTATCCACCACAGAATCTACCCCAGGACAGTCAGAGGGCTCAACATGTCCCGAGGAAAAACGAGGATGAAAACCAGAGTTGCAGAAAAATGGCGAAACCAAAGTAGCGGAACTAGCCCGATTATTAAGGGCAAACTCAGCCAATGGCAAGAAGGTCACCCAATCATCCTGATCTGCAGAAACAAAACACCTCAAATAAGCCTCTAGAGTCTGATTTGTTCGCTCCGTTTGGCCATTAGTCTGAGGATGAAAGGCAGACGAAAATGACAAATCAATGCCCATCTTAGCACAAAACGATCGCCAGAACCTGGAAACAAACTGGGATCCTCTGTCAGACACGATATTCTCAGGAATGCCGTGCAAGCGAACCACATTCTGAAAGAATAAAGGAACCAGATCGGAAGAGGAAGGCAGCTTAGGCAAGGACACCAAATGGACCATCTTGGAAAAGCGATCACATACCACCCAGATGACAGACATGCCCTGAGACACCGGAAGATCTGAAATGAAATCCATGGAAATGTGTGTCCAATGCCTCTTCGGGACAGGTAAAGGCAAGAGCAACCCGCTGGCACGAGAACAGCAAGGCTTAGCTCGAGCACAAGTCCCACAGGACTGCACAAATGACCGCACATCCCGTGACAAGGAAGGCCACCAAAAGGACCTAGCCACCAAATGACTGGTGGCCTAACAGAGGTGCAGTGAATAACGAGGACACCAGGTTACAGTCTCTTTACCTTTACTGAAGGCTTCAGTGTCCACAGTCCAGGGTACGGACCACAGGGTAGGCAGAGTCCGGCTGGTCTGAAGGCAAATCCAGAGTCCCCTTATCCAGGTGGAATTCAGTAGCCTTCCTCTAGCACCTGGGTGTTATAGTACATCCCTGCTGAGCTTCTCGGTAAGGTCCTCACAACTATTGGAGATGTTAAGTGTCTTTCTCTCTGTCCCCCTGATGGATAGGATAGGACAAAACCCGTATGACTGGTGGCCTGAGGCTTTTAAAAAAAAAAAAAAAAAAAACTCAGAATTTCCTTTCTTATTATCCCACTTCTGCAATGCATTAAACATTCACCTTTGGCCTGGCATACTGTTATGACCCCAATGGCAGAGGGTCTCAGAATTTATAACCAAGTCTGCAAACACAAAAAACCAGCACATAGGGCAGTGGTAACTAGGCTGACCGTATACCTGAACCTAGCACAACAATTAGCAGCAGCCAGGGAACGTACCTACGTTGGTTCTAGACGTCTCGCGCCAGCCGGAGAACTAACTAACCCTAGAAGGGAAAAGATAGACCTTTCTTGCCTCCAGAGAAAAGACCCCAAAAGTTGGATACAAGCCCCCAACAAATAATAACGGTGAGGTAAGAAGAAAAGACAAACGCAAGGATGAACTAGGTTTTTTAGCAAAGAGAGGCCCACTGACTAATAGCAGAATATAGGAAGATGACTTATACGGTCAGCAAAAACCCTATCAAAATTTCCACGCTGAATATTCAAGAACCCCTGAACCGTCTAACGGCACGGGGGGGAGAATATCAGCCCCCTAGAGCTTCCAGCTATATCAGGAATCACATTTGGTACAAGCTGGACACAAATAAGAGCAAATGCAAATAACCAAAAAATAAGGAAGCAGGACTTAGCTTATTTTGCAAGAACCAGGACCAGCAGACAGGAGCAACAGAAAGGAACCGATTACAACGATGCCAGGCACCAGACTGAAAATCCAGGAAGCTTAAATAGCAACACCCCTGGACTAACGAGCCAGGTGGGTACCAAGCTAGAGAAAGAAGCTCAAAGTGTCATGTCGCTAGTGACCACAAGAGGGAGCCAAAAAGTCCAATTCACAACAGGCTACCTTTACTTTGGGGAATTTCTCTGAGGCAAGGTAGGCTGCTTTTTCTATCTTTAGGGGTAGTTAGCTCTTAGGCTGTGTAGAGGCGTCTAGGGAGAGTTAGGCACGCTCCACGGCTATTTCTAGTGTTTGTGATAGGATTAGGATTGCGGTCAGTAGAGTTTCCACCTCCTCAGAGCTTGTCCCAGGTTTTCTGTTTTAACCATCAGGTCATTTCGGGTGCTCCTAACCACCAGGTCCATAACAGTACAGCTGGCCTAAACAAAGTGTTAATGCATCTCAAAAGAGGGATAAGAGAAGTTCTGAGTCAATTTTTTTTTCTTTGCAGCTTGTTTTGTCTTTCTTTTCCCCTTAACCTCTGGGTGGTTCAGGACTCAGGTGTAGATATGGATATTCAAGGTTTGTCCTCTTGTGTGGATCAACTCACTGCAAGGGTACAAAGGATTCAAGATTATGTAGTTCAGAATCCGATGTTAGAGCCTAGAATTCCAATTCCTGATTTGTTTTCTGGGGATAGATCTAAATTTTTGAATTTCAAAAATAATTGCAGACTGTTTCTTGCTCTGAAACCCCGCTCCTCTGGTGACCCTATTCAGCAAGTAAAGATTATTTTTTCTTTGTTGCGTGGCGACTAGTGTTGAGCATTCCGATACCGTAAGTATCGGGTATCGGCCGATACTTGCGGGTATCGGAATTCCGATACCGAGATCCAATACTTTTGTGGTATCGGGTATCGGTATCGAAACAACATTAATGTGTAAAAGAAAGAATTAAAATAAAAAATATTGCTATACTCACCTCTCCGACCCAGCCTGGACCTCACCGAGGGAACCGGCAGCGTTCTTTGCTTAAAATGCTCGCGTTTACTTCCTTCCGTGACGTCACGGCTTGTGATTGGTCGCGTGCCGCCCATGTGGCCACGACGCGACCAATCACAGCAAGCCGTGACGTAATTTTCAGGTCCTGAATGCCTAATTCTAGGCATTCAGGATTTTAAAATTACGTTCCGGCTTGTGATTGGTCGCGTCGCGGTCACATGGGCGACGCGACCAATCACAAGCCGTGACGTCACGGGAGGGAGAAAACGCGCGCATTTTAAAATTACGTCACGGCTTGTGATTGGTTGCGTGCCGCCCATGTGACCGCGACGCGACCAATCACAGCAAGCCGTGACGTAATTTTCAGGTCCTGAATGCAGAATTAGGCATTCAGGACCTGAAATTACGTCACAGCTTGCTGTGATTGGTCGCGTCGCGGTCACATGGGCAGCACGCAACCAATCACAAGCCGTGACATAATTTTAAAATGCGCGCGTTTCCTGCCTCCCGTGACGTCACGGCTTGTGATTGGTCGCGTCGCCCATGTGACCGCGACGCGACCAATCACAAGCTGGAACGTAATTTTAAAATCCTGAATGCCTAGAATTAGGCATTCAGGACCTGAAAATTACGTCACGGCTTGCTGTGATTGGTCGCGTCGTGGCCACATGGGCGGCACGCGACCAATCACAAGCCGTGACGTCACAGAAGGAAGTAAACGCGCGCATTTTAAGCAAAGAACGCTGCCGGTTCCCTCGGTGAGGTCCAGGCTGCGTCAGAGAGGTGAGAATAGCAATATTTTTTATTTTAATTCTTTCCTTTACACATTAATATGGATCCCAGGGCCTGAAGGAGAGTTTCCTCTCCTTCAGACCCTGGGAACCATCAGGGATACCGTCCGATACTTGAGTCCCATTGACTTGTATTGGTATCGGGTATCGGTATCGGATTAGATCCGATACTTTGCCGGTATCGGCCGATACTTTCCGATACCGATACTTTCAAGTATCGGACGGTATCGCTCAACACTAGTGGCGACCCGCAAGACTGGGCATTCTCCCTTGAGCCAGGAAATCCTGCATTGCTTAATGTAGATGCATTTTTTCTAGCGCTTGGATTGCTTTATGACAAACCAAATTCTGTGGATCAGGCAGAAAAGATCTTGCTGACTCTATGTCAGGGTCAGGATGAAGCAGAAGTATATTGCCAGAAGTTTAGAAAGTGGTCTGTGCTTACACAATGGAATGAGTGTGCCCTGGCAGCAATTTTCAGAAAGGGTCTTTCTGAAGCCCTTAAAGATGTTATGGTGGGGTTCCCCACGCCTGCTGGTCTGAATGAATCAATGTCTTTGGCCATTCAGATAGATCGGCGTTTGTGCGAGCGCAAAGTTGTGCACCATTTGGCGGTGTCCTCCGAGCAGAGGCCTGAGCCTATGCAATGTGATAGGACTTTGACCAGAGCTGAACGGCAAGAGCACAGACGTCAGAATGGGCTGTGTTTTTACTGTGGTGACTCCTCTCATGCTATCTCTGATTGTCCTAAGCGCACTAAGAGGTTCGCTAGGTCTGTCACCATTAGTACTGTGCAGCCTAAATTTCTGTTATCTGTTACTCTGATTTGCTCATTGTCGTCCTACTCTGTTATGGCATTTGTGGATTCGGGCGCTGCCCTGAACTTGATGGACTTGGAGTTTGCCAGGCGCTGTGGTTTTTCCTTGGAGCCTTTGCAGAATCCTATTCCCTTAAGGGGGATTGATGCTACGCCATTGGCCAAGAATAAACCTCAGTACTGGACTCAGCTGACCATGTACATGGCTCCAGCACATCAGGAAAATATTCGCTTTTTGGTGTTGCATAATTTGCATGATGTTGTCGTGTTGGGTTTGCCATGGTTATAGGTTCATAATCCAGTACTGGATTGGAAATCAATGTCTGTGTCTAGTTGGGGTTGTCAAGGGATACATAGTGATGTTCCTTTGATGTCAATTTCTTCTTCCACTCCTTCTGAAGTCCCTGAGTTTTTGTCGGATTACCAGGATGTATTTGATGAGCCCAAGTCCAGTGCCCTACCTCCTCATAGGGACTGTGATTGCGCTATTAATTTAATTCCTGGTAGTAAGTTCCCTAAGGGCCGACTGTTCAATTTATCTGTGCCAGAACATGCCGCTATGGGGAGTTATGTAAAGGAGTCCTTGGAGAAAGGGCATATTCGCCCGTCTTCGTCACCATTGGGAGCAGGGTTCTTTTTTGTGGCCAAGAAGGATGGCTCTCTGGGACCCTGTATAGATTACCGCCTTCTCAATAAAATCACGGTCAAATTTCAGTACCCTTTGCCTCTGCTGTCTGATTTGTTTGCTCGGATTAAGGGGGCTAGTTGGTTTACCAAGATTGACCTTCGAGGGGCGTATAATCTTGTGCGTATTAAACAGGGCGATGAATGGAAAACAGCATTTAATACGCCCGAGGGCCATTTTGAGTACCTGGTGATGCCATTCGGGCTTTCTAATGCTCCATCTGTGTTTCAGTCCTTTATGCACGATATCTTCCGGAAGTATCTGGATAGGTTCATGATTGTATATTTGGATGATATTTTGGTCTTTTCGGATGATTGGGAGTCTCATGTGAAGCAGGTCAGGATGGTATTTCAGGTCCTTCGTGCTAATGCGTTGTTTGTGAAGGGGTCTAAATGCCTCTTTGGAGTTCAGAAGGTTTCCTTTTTGGGCTTCATTTTTTCCCCTTCTACTATCGAGATGGGCCCTGTTAAAGTTCAGGCCATTTATGATTGGACTCAACCTACATCTGTTAATAGTCTTCAGAAGTTCCTGGGCTTTGCTAATTTTTACCGTCGCTTCATCGCTAATTTTTCTAGTGTGGTTAAGCCTTTGACTGATTTGACGAAGAAAGGTGCTGATGTGGTGAATTGGTCCCCTGCGGCCGTTGAGGCTTTTCAGGAGCTTAAACGTCGTTTTACTTCGGCCCCTGTGTTGCGTCAGTCAGATGTTTTGCTCCCTTTTCAGGTCGAGGTTGATGCTTCTGAGATTGGGGCAGGGGCTGTTTTGTCTCAGAGAAGTTCTGATGGCTCTTTGATGAAGCCATGTGCTTTCTTTTCTAGAAAGTTTTCGCCTGCTGAGCGTAATTATGATGTCGGCAATCGGGAGTTGTTGGCTATGAAGTGGGCATTCGAGGAGTGGCGACATTGGCTTGAGGGAGCCAAACATCGCGTGGTGGCCCTGACTGATCACAAGAATCTGACTTACCTCGAGTCCGCCAAGCGGTTGAATCCTAGACAGGCTCGATGGTCACTGTTTTTCTCCCGTTTCGATTTTGTGGTCTCATACCTTCCGGGATCTAAGAATGTGAAGGCTGATGCCCTTTCTAGGAGTTTTTTGCCTGATTCTCCGGGAGTCCCTGAGCTGGATGGTATTCTCAAAGAGGGGGTGATTCTGTCTGCCATCTCCCCTGATTTGCGGCGGGTGCTGCAGGAGTTTCAGGCTGATAGACCTGACCGCTGTCCAGTGGAGAAACTGTTTGTCCCTGATAGATGGACTAGTAGGGTTATTTCTGAGGTTCATTGTTCAGTATTGGCTGGTCATCCTGGGATTTTTGGTACCAGAGATTTGGTTGCTAGGTCCTTTTGGGGGCCTTCCTTGTCACGGGATGTGCGTTCTTTTGTGCAGTCCTGTGGGACTTGTGCTCGGGCCAAACCTTGCTGTTCTCGTGCCAGTGGGTTGCTTTTGCCTTTACCTGTCCCGAAGAGGCCCTGGACGCATATTTCCATGGATTTTATTTCTGATCTTCCTGTCTCTCAAAGGATGTCTGTCATCTGGGTGGTTTGTGATCGGTTTTCTAAGATGGTCCATTTGGTACCCTTGCCTAAATTGCCTTCCTCCTCTGATTTGGTTTCATTATTTTTTCAGCATGTGGTTCGTTTGCATGGCATTCCGGAGAACATTGTGTCGGACAGAGGTTCCCAGTTTGTTTCTAGGTTTTGGCGGTCCTTTTGTGCTAAGATGGGCATTGATTTGTCTTTTTCTTCAGCGTTCCATCCTCAGACAAATGGCCAAACCGAACAAACCAATCAGACCTTGGAAACCTATCTGAGATGCTTTGTTTCTGCTGATCAGGATGATTGGGTGACCTTCTTGCCATTGGCTGAGTTCGCCCTTAATAATCGGGCTAGTTCTGCTACTTTGGTTTCGCCTTTTTTTTGTAATTCTGGTTTTCATCCTCGTTTTTCTTCAGGGCAGGTTGAGCCTTCTGACTGTCCTGGTGTGGATTCTGTGGTGGACAGGTTGCAGCAGATTTGGACTCATGTGGTGGACAATTTGACGTTGTCTCAGGAGAAGGCGCAACGTTTTGCTAACCGCCGTCGCTGTGTTGGTCCCCGACTTCGTGTTGGGGATTTGGTTTGGTTGTCTTCTCGTTATGTTCCTATGAAGGTTTCTTCTCCTAAGTTCAAGCCTCGTTTCATTGGTCCTTATAAGATTCCTGAAGTTATCAATCCTGTGTCGTTTCGTTTGGCCCTTGCAGCTTCTTTTGCCATCCATAATGTGTTCCATAGGTCGTTGTTGCGGAGATATGTGGCGCCTATGGTTCCCTCCGTTGATCCTCCTGCTCCGGTGTTGGTTGAGGGGGAGTTGGAGTATGTGGTGGAGAAGATTTTGGATTCTCGTATTTCGAGACGGAAGCTTCAGTACCTGGTTAAATGGAAGGGCTATGGTCAGGAGGATAATTCCTGGGTTGTTGCCTCCGATGTCCATGCTGCCGATTTGGTTCATGCCTTTCATTTGGCTCGTCCTCATCGGCCTGGGGGCTCTGGTGAGGGTTCGGTGACCCCTCCTCAAGGGGGGGTACTGTTGTGAATTCCGTTCTCGGGCTCCCTCCTGTGGTCGTGAATGGTACTTTGGTGAGTTCTGTTCTTGGACACCCTCTGGTGGCTTTGAGTGGAACTGCTGATCTTTGAGATTGGCTTTCTCAGCTGCCCTTGCTTATTGCTTCTGCTGACTTCCCTATTTAACTTTGCCCAGGTCGTTAGTTCATGCCAGCTGTCAATGTCTCAGTACTGGTTCAGATCTCTCTTGGACTTCTTTTTTTGAATATATTTCTCAGTACATGCTATGTTTCTAGTCCAGCTTGCTATTATGATATTTCCTTGCTAGCTGGAAGCTCTGGGGGTGCAGAGCTGCACCTCCACACCGTGAGTCGGTGTGGAGGTCTTTTTGCACACTCTGCGTGGTTTTTGTAGTTTTTTATACTGACCGCATAGTTCCCTTTCCTATCCTCTGTCTATCTAGAGAAGATTCGGCCTCCTTTGCTAAAATCTGTTTCATTCCTGTGTTTGTTACTTCCCTCTTAACTCACAGTCAATATTTGTGGGGGGCTACCTTTACTTTGGGGAATTTCTCTGAGGCAAGGTAGGCTGCTTTTTCTATCTTTAGGGGTAGTTAGCTCTTAGGCTGTGTAGAGGCGTCTAGGGAGAGTTAGGCACGCTTCACGGCTATTTCTAGTGTTTGTGATAGGATTAGGATTGCGGTCAGTAGAGTTTCCACCTCCTCAGAGCTTGTCCCAGGTTTTCTGTTTTAACCATCAGGTCATTTCGGGTGCTCCTAACCACCAGGTCCATAACACTGCCCACTTTGAGGAGCAGGTCGGGTAACCCCGGATAACTTTTCAGGAAGCACTGCACCATCAGGTTTAATGTGTGAGCCAGGCAAGGAATGTGTTTCAGTTGGGAAAGGGCTTTGGCAGCCATGAAATTCCTTCCGTTATCACTCACTACCTTGCCTGCCTCAAGATGTACAGTGCCCAGCCATGACTGAGTTTCTGTCTGCAAGAACTCGGAAAGAACTTCCGCGGTGTGTCTGTTGTCACCCAAACACTTCATTGCCAATACAGCCTGTTGACGCTTGCCACTAGCTGTCCCATAATGGGACACCTGGTGTGCAACAGTGGCAGCTGTGGATGGACTGGTTGTGCGACTGCGGTCTGTGGACAAGCTCTCACTTCTGCAGGAGGACGAGGAGGAGGAGGAGGGGGGGCGAATGCCTACAGCCAACTGTTTCCTAGACCGTGGGCTAGGCAGAACTGTCCCAATATTGTTGTCCCCTGTGGACCCTGCATCCACCACATTCACCCAGTGTGCCGTGATGGACACGTAACATCCCTGGCCATGCCTACTGGTCCATGCATCTGTTGTCAGGTGCACCTTTGTAGTCACAGATTGCCTGAGTGCATGGACGATGCGCTCTTTAACATGGTGGTGGAGGGCTGGGATGGCTTTTCTGGAAAAGAAGTGTCGACTGGGTAGCTCGTAGCGTGGTACAGCGTAGTCCATCAGGGCTTTGAAAGCTTCACTTTCAACTAACCGGTAGGGCATCATCTCTAACGAGATTACTCTAGCAATGTGGGCGTTCAAACCCTGTGTACGTGGATGCGAGGATGAGTACTTCCTTTTTCTAACGAGAGTCTCATGTAGGGTGAGCTGGACTGGAGAGCTGGAGATCGTGGAACTAACGGGGGTGCCGGTGGACATGGCAGACTGAGAGAGGGTTGGAGACGGTATTCTTGCCGGTGCCCTACATGCAGTGTTTCCTACTACGAACCTGGTGATTCCCTGACTGCTTTGCCCTAGCGACGAAACCTGCACAGATACTGCAGGTGGTGTGGGAAATGGTGGGCTTACAGTGCCGGAAGGGATGTAGCGTTGCTGACTAGCTTCATTCGCCGAGGGTGCTACAACCTAAGGGACGTTTGGTAGTTAGTCCAGGCTTGCAAATGCATGGTTGTTAAATGTCTATGCATGCAACTTGTATTTAGACTTTTTAGATTATGACCTCTGCTTAAGCTAGTTGAACATTTTATACAGATTACTTTGCGCTGATCATTTGGATGTTGTTTAAAAAAATGCCAGACTGCACACTTTCTACTATGGGATACCTTTTCAGGCATTGCAGACTGAGCTTCTTTAACCGGATGGCCACGCTGTCCTACAACTGGTTTTGCCTTTGCCACGCATTTTTGGCCAGATACGGGCACGGCAGATGGAACCTGTTGCTTTGTTGATGCCTGCTGCGTCTCCTCCTCCTCCGCTTCAGAACTACTGCTGCCTGCACCCTTTTCCCCCAATGGCTGCCAATCGGGGTCAACAACTGGGTCATCAATGACCTCCTCTTCTATCTCGTGTGCAACTTCGTCTGTAAGCAGGTGGGATAGCGTTCGTGACGGGGCACCATAGTCTCAGCTGGGTTTGATTCTGACTCAGTACACTGCGAGGGCAATGTTCTGGTCTGAGTCAAAGGAACAGCATAGTAATCTGGCTGTGGCTGTGCATCTGTGCACTCCATGTCCTATGCAAATTCTACTGGGCATGGCCTGTTAACTGTTTCACTTTGTAACCCAGGAACGGTATGTGTAAAGAGCTCCATGGAGTAACACGTTGTGTCGCCAGACGCATCCTTCTCTGTTGTTCTTGCTGAAGAAGACAAGGAAGCGGCTTCTCCCTGACCATGAACATCCACTAAGGACGCGCTGCTTTTACATTTACCAGTTCCAGAAGAGGAGGCAAAAGAGCTAGAGGCTGAGTCAGCAAGGAAAGCCAAAACTTTTTCTTGCTGCTCCGGCTTTAAAAGCGGTTTTCCTACTCCCAGAAAAGGGAGTGTTCGAGGCCTTGTGTAGCCAGACGACGAACCTGGCTCAACAACTCGAGACTTAGGTGCTGTATTGCTTTTACCATGACCACCTGATGCTCCACCACCACTACCATCATTACCAGCTGACAATGACCGCCCACGGCCACGACCTCTTCCACCAGACTTCCTCATTGTTTGCAAAACGTAACCAAAGTAACGGTATTTGTTACTGTAAAAAAACTTATAAGGTGAACTCAAACTTCTATAGGATTTATATATACCTTTAGGTGGCTGAAACTGAAAGGAAAATCAGGCCCAATGTTACACACTCGGTTTTCTGGGCCCCAATAATTTGAGACAGATGGCACACACAGGACCGGCACTCAAGCAGAAATGCCAATCTTAATCTCCCACTATTTATTTGTTTTCAAGAAGAATTAAAAAAAAAAAAAAAATTCCCAGTATGACACACTAGGTTTTCTGTGCCCCAATAATTTGAGACAGATGGCACACACAGGACCGGCACTCAAGCTGAAATGCCAATCTTAATCTCCCACTATTTTTTTTTCCAGGGAGAATTTGAAAAAAAAAAAAAAATTTCCCAGTATGACACACTAGGTTTTCTGTGCCCCAATAATTTGAGACAGATGGCACACACAATACCGGCACTCAAGCTGAAATGCCAATCTTAATCTCCCACTATTTTTTTTTTCCAGGGAGAATTTGAAAAAAAAAAAAAAAAATCCCAGTATGACACACTAGGTTTTCTGTGGCCCAATAATTTGAGACAGATGGCACACACAGTACCGGCACTCAAGCTGAAATGCCAAACAAAATCTCCCACTATTTTTTTTTTTTTTTCAGGGAGAATTAAAAAAAAAAAAAAAAAAGGGACTGTCCTGCAATTACTATCTCCCTGCAGTAATCTCAGCAAGGTATGGCAGGCAGCAATAACAAGGAGTGGACAGCTGCACAAAAAAAACAAAAGTGTGGACAAACAAACAAGATAGCTGTGCAGAAAGGAAGGAACAACAGGATTTGTGCTTTGAAAAAAGCAGTTGGTTTGCACAGCGGCGTACACACAGCAATACAGTTATCAGGGAGCCTTCTAGGGCAGCCCAATGAGCTACAGCGCTGAGGAAAAAAAATGTAGCTTCCACTGTCCCTGCAAACAAAAGGTGGTGTTGGACAGTGGGAATCGCTACAGCACAAGCGGTTTGGGGTTTATGTACCCTGCCTAACGCTCTCCCTGCTTCTGAAGAAGCGGCAGCAACCTCTCCCTACGCTCAGATCAGCAGCAGTAAGATGGCGGTCAGCAGGAACGCCCCTTTATAGCCCCTGTGACGCCGCAGAAAGCAAGCCAATCACTGCAATGCCCTTCTCTAAGATGGTGGGGACTGAGATCTATGTCATCACGCTGCCTACACTCTGCGTCCACCTTCATTGGCTGAGAAATGGCACTTTTAGCGTCATTGAAACGCGACTTTGGCGCGAAAGTCGCGTACCGCATGGCCGACCCCACACGGGGATCGGGTCGGGTTTCATGAGACGCCGACTTTGCCAAAAGTCGGCGACTTATGAAAATGACCGATCCGTTTCGCTCAACCCTAGTTACTTGTTTGTATTTACATATTCCATGCAAGTGAGCATGGTATAGGGAAAGTAGTGCCAACAATTTGGCATGCTAGCGCATGCCACATCTCAAATGGTCTTATACATAATTGCAATCCATGCACAGAAATTACCCCAACTTTTTTATTTTATTCCTGATCATTTGTGCATATATAACTACCTGGCTGCACGGTATATCATGTGATTTAAGCGGTCCAATTTTTCCAAGATATTTTTGATAAGCACAAAGTTAAATAGAGATTATATAGAACAAAGGGCTGATATATTAAGATACAGGCTGATACATATGGATCTCATTGTTAAGTATTAATATATACATTCCCATAGTTTATAAACAGACAAATTCCTTAGTAATGCTAACAATATAGATAGATATATTAAGATACAGGCTGATACATATGGATCTCATTGTTAAGTATTAATATATACATTCCCATAGTTTATAAATAGACAAATTCCTTAGTAATGCTAACAATATAGATAATAGATTGATCCCCATCTACAGCCTACTATATAGTGCAAGTAGGTTCCCCCATCATCATCTGGTTAGGATCAATAAAACCACTTTTACAACCACTTTTAGAACTTATTCAATACACGCCAAATACGACATATGATATTTGGGCGAAAAAAAAAATTCTTTAAGTTTTTTGATATGATATTATGATAGTTGGTAAATATTATGATGGTTTTTATGCATGGAATTTCTCAAGGTTCATACTACAAGCCATCAGGCTCAGAGGCTTCAGATCCATCGATGTTTATGATTAAATGACTATAGTTGCTGCAAGGAAAAAAGGGGGAAAAAAAGGAGAAAAAATATATTATATATATATATATATATATATTATATATGTACATATAGATGAGAACAAAACACACAACAAAACAAATCAAGACAAAACAAAACAAAAACAAAACCTGAAACAAACACAAAAATAAAAATATGTGAAAATATGAAGAACAGACAAAGTAAAAGGAAACAAAATGGGTTCTAAAAGTGGTTGTAAAAGTGGTTTTATTGGTCCTAACCACATGATGATGAGGGAAACCTACTTGTACTATATAGTAGGCTGTAGATGGGGATCAATCTATTATCTATATTGTTAGCATTACTAAGGAATTTGTCTATTTATAAACTATGGGAATGTATATATTAATACTTAACAATGAGATCCATATGTATCAGCCTGTATCTTAATATATCAGCCCTTTGTTCTATTTAATCTCTATTTAACTTTATGCTTATCAAAAATATCTTGGAAAAATTGGACCGCTTAAATCACATGATATACCGTGCAGCCAGGTAGTTATATATGCGCAAATGATCAGGAATAAAATTAAAAAGTTGGGGTAATTTCTATGCATGGATTGCAATTATGTATAAGACCATTTGAGATGTGGCATGCGCTAGCATGCCAAATTGTTGGCACTACTTTCCCTATACCATGCTCACTTGCATGAAATATGTAAATACATACAAGTAACCACTGCGCAAGACAATTTGAACGGATTACTCCAACCACTCTATTACTCCTTGCTGTATGCAATGAGCAAGTGCATTAGAGATAGAGTTGGGAGCTTTCACTGTGCAAGCGTACTTGATACATGCAAAGAAAAAGAGCAATTGAGACTATGTTCAGAGTATCCACTGCGCAAGCGCACCTGATCTATCCAATACGCAAGCGCGCTTAAGATGAAGCACTGAGCATTTACCACGCAAGCGCAATATGACTTGTGAAGCGCGGGCTATGCACAAGTGCACTAATGGTTATGACCTCTTAGTTTTAATTCTGGGGCATCTTCCAACACGCTAGCAATGCCTGCCGCAACCGCCTCTCAGCTGGTAAGATTAAAAACTTGATTAAGACACCCATAAATAGGCGAACTGCCCCACATTGGGTACACTCACCTTGAAAAAGACACCCTGAGTGTCGGAACGCGTGGGTCCCTCTTTCTTCTACCTGGCTGCACCACTGCTCATGGGGCCAGGGGGCGACGATAGAGGACTGTTAGGGTACTGTCACACTATACGATTTACCAACGATCACGACCAGCGATACGACCTGGCCGTGATCGTTGGTAAGTGGTTGTGTGGTCGCTGGGGAGCTGTCACACAGTCAGCTCTCCAGCGACCAATGATGCCGAAGGCCCCGCGTAACCAGGGTAAACATCGGGTTACTAAGCGCAGGGCCGCGCTTAGTAACCCGATGTTTACCGTGGTTACCAGCGTAAAAGTAAAAAAAAAAAAACCGTACATACTTACATTCCGGTGTCTGTCCCCCGGCGTTCTGCTTCTCTCCACTGTGTCTGCGCCAGCCGGAAAGCACAGCGGTGATGTCACTGCGTCACCGCTGTGCTCACTTTCCGGCCGGCCGGCGCTCACAGTGCAGAGAAGCAGAACGCCGGGGGACAGACACCGGAATGTAAGTATGTACGGTTTGTTTTTTTTTACTTTTACGCTGGTAACCATGGTAAACATCGGGTTACTAAGCGCGGCCCTGCGCTTAGTAACCCGATGTTTACCCTGGTTACAAGCGAACACATCGCTGGATCGCTGTCACACACAACGATCCAGCGATGACAGCAGGAGATCCAGCGACGAAAGAAAGTTCCAAACAATCTGCTACGACGTACGATTCTCAGCAGGGTCCCTGATCGCTGCTGCGTGTCAGACACTGCGATATCGTATGGATATCGCTGGAACGTCACGGATCGTACCGTCGTAGCGATCAAAAGTGCCACTGTGTGACAGTACCCTTAGGGTGAAGTATTGTGCATATCTTTTGTTGGAGCTCTACCTGTTTACCTTTGTCCAGCTATGTACACATGCAGCTCAAACCTGTGAAATCCATACTACAAGGAAACAAATGCATCTTATCTGTAGTGTATTATTTACATTTATCCCCTTTAGTCCTGTTGCCCTACTAGCCCTAAAGATTTAATATATTTAAGATCACAAGACATTAATAGCCTATAGGCTTGGTGCAAATTTATGTATAGCCAGGAGTTGTATTTATATGTATATTACTATTGAATACTGTATTGTAACATTGGATTAACCATGTATGCTCCATTTTTTGGAATGTTTTTAGTTGTTTTTAATTGTGTGTAGTGTTCTTGTTGTGGAAATAAAATATTTTGCATTTTTTCTTAAAAATAATTTTTGTGGTGATCCTATATTTTGTGCATGTATGTTTCCTCTTTAATGTTTTTGATTGTGGAAACTTCACACTAGACCTCAAGCAGCTTGGATTGTGTGCCTCTCCACTCTTCCTCCAGACTCTGGGACCTCGATTTCCAAATGAAATGCAAAATTTACTTCCATCTGAAAACACCTTGGACCACTGAGCAACAGTCCAGTTTTTTCTCCTTTGCCCAGGTAAGACGATTCTGGCATTGTCTGCTGGTTAGGAGTGGCTTGACACAAGGAATGTGATACTTGTAACCGATGTCATGGATACATCTGTGTGTGGTGGCTCTTGAAGCAGTGACTCAAACAGCTGTCCACTCCTTGTGAATCTCTTCAAAATGTTTGAATGGCCTTTTCTTCAAGGTTGCGGTTATCCTAGTTGCTTGTGCAACTTTTTCTACCACACTTTTTCCTTTCACTCAACTTTCCATTACTATGCTTGAATACAGCACTCTGTGAACAGCCAGCTTCTTTAGCAATGACCTTTGTGGATTACACTCGTTGTAGAGTCGTGATTGTGGAGCCTACTGAAACAGACTAAGGGGCCTTTCTAAACTCTTTGGGAGCATTTGCAGGTGTTTTTTGTTAATTATTCTAATTTACTGAGATAATGACGTTTGGGTTTTCATTGGCTGTAGACCATAATCACCAACATTAACAGAAATAAACACTTGAAATAGATCACTCTGTAATAACTCTATAAAATATATGAGTTTCACTTTTTGCATTGAAGAACTGAAATACATTAACTTTTTGTTTATATTTTAGTTTTGTGAGAAGCACTTGCATGCTTTTAATGCATTTACATAGCAGAAATGCATCAAAAGCAATTGTAATACTCGCATGAATATAACTATAACGTGTTTTCAAAGTCAAATACCAGGAAATATAAAAAACAAAGCAGCTTTACATAAAAATAGACATACCAACAAGAGACAAGAAAAGCAACGTAAAAAAACACAAATAATACAATTTACTTAAAAAATGCAGAAATGCTAGCTGAAGGCTACATTACTACAATGAGCTTTTGGTGAGTTTTTGATATTGCAGATTTTCTGCATCATTTCTTCAACTATCAAGTAAATTGGGTTACTTTTCTTTTTTTCAATGCGTTTTTAAGTGTGTTTTTAACATACATTTGTATCGAATTTTTGACGCTGCATTTTTTATCTCTTGTTGGTGGGTCATGTTTTAACCCCTTAATCCCGTATGATGTACTATCCCGTCGAGGTGACCTGGGACTTAATTCCCAGTGACGGGATAGTACATCAGATGCAATCGGCCGCGCTCACGGGGGGAGCGCGGCCGATCGCGGCCGGGTGTCAGCTGACTATCGCAGCTGACATCTGACACTATGTGCCAGGAGCGGCCATGGACCGCTCCTGGCATATTAACCCCCGAAACACTGCGATCAAGCATGATGGCAGCATTCCGGGGGCATAGGGAAGCATTGCGCAGGGAGGGGGCTCCCTGCGTGCTTCCCTGAAACCCTCGGTACAAGGCGATACGCTCACCTTGTACCGAGTGTCTCCTCCCTGGAGGGCCCTGGATCCAAAATGGCCATGGGGCTACTTCCTGCAGGGAGGTGGCTTACAAGCGCCTGCTCAGAGCAGGTGCTGGTAAGCCTGCAGCCCTGCTTGTCAGATCGCTGATCTGACACAGTGCTGTGCAAAGTGTTAGATCAACGATCTGACCCTATAGTGTGATGTCCCCCCCAGGACAACGTTATAAAGTAAAAAAAAAATATTTAGATGTGTAAAAAAAGTAATAAAATAAAATTAAAAAAATTCCTAAATAAAAAAAATATTGTTCCCGTAAATACATTTCTTTATCTAAATAATAAAAAAATAAAAGTACACATATTTAGTATCGCCGCATCCGTACTGACCCCACCTATTAAATTGTCCCACTAGTTAACCCCTTCAGTGAATGCTGTAAAAAAAAAAAAGCGAGGCAAAGAACAACGCTTTATTATCGTACCGCCGAGCAAAAAGTGGAATAACACGCAATCAAAAAGACAGATATACATAAGCATGGTACCGCTGAAAACGTCATCTTGTGCCCCAAAAAGCAAGCTGCCATACAGCATCATCAGTGAAAAATAAAAAAGTTACAGTCCTCAGAATAAAGCGATGCAAAAATAATTATTTTTTCTATAAAATAGCTTTTATCGTATAAAAGAGCCAAAACATAAAAAAAACAATATACATAAGGTATCGCTGTAATCATTTTGACCCAAAGACTAAAACTGCTTTATCAATTTTACTAAACGTGGAACAGTATAAACGCCCCCCCCAAAAGAAATTCATGAATAGCTGGTTTTTGGTCATTCTGCCTCACAAAAATCGAAATAAAAAGCAATCAAAAAATGTCATGTGCCCGAATATGATACCAATAAAAACATCTACTCGTCCTGGAAAAAACAAGACCTAACATGACTTTGTGGACCAAAATATGGAAAAATTATAGCTCTCAAAATGTGGAGACGCAAAAACTATTTTTTGCACTGAACAGCGTCTTTTAGTGTGTGACAGCTGCCAATCATAAAAATCCGCTAAAATAGCCGCTATAAAAGTAAATCAAACCCCCCTTCATCACCCCCTTAGTTAGGTAAAAATAATAAAATAAAAAAAAATTATTTATTTCCATTTTCCCATTATGGTTAGGGTTAGGGCTAGGGTTAGGGCTAGGGCTAGAGCTAGGGCTAGGGTTAGGGTAAGAGCTAGGGTTAGGGCTAGGGTTAGGGCTAGGGTTAGGGTTAGGGCTAAGGTTAGGGTTGGGGCTAGGGTTAGGGCTAGGGTTTCGGTTGGGGCTATGGTAAGGGCAACAGTTAGGGTTGGGGCTAAAGTTAGGGCTGGGGCTAAAGTTAGGGTTAGGGTTGGGGTTAAAGTTAGGGTTAGGGCTGCAGTTAGGGTTGGGCTAAAGTTAAGGTAAGTGTTGGGGCTAAAGTTAGGGTTAGGGTTGGGGCTAAAGTTAGGGTTAGGGTTGGGGCTAAAGTTAGGGTTAGGGCTACAGTTAGGGTAGGGGCTAAAGTTCGGGTTTGGATTACAATTACAGTTGGGATTAGGGTTAGGGGTGTGTCAGGGTTAGGGGTGTGGTTAGGGTTATTATTATTATTTATTTATATAGCACCATTAATTCCATGGTGCTGCACATTTCAAGGAGTTACATCAAAATACAAATATCACTTACAGTAAACAAAACTAACAATGACAGACTAGTACAGAGGGAAGAGGACCCTGCCCTTGCGGGTGTACATTCTACAGGATTATGGGGAATGAGACAGTAGGTCGAGGGTTGCAGTAGCTCCAATGGTGTTGAGGTGGCTGTATGGTCTTTACAGGCTGTAAGCTTCTTTGAAGAGGTGGGTTTTCAGGTTTCTTTTGAAGGATCCAAAAGTAGTGGATAACCGGACATGTTGGGGCACTGAATTCCAGAGGATGGGTGATATTTGGGAGAAGTTTTGGAGGGGATTGGGTGAGGAGCGATTAAGAGTGGAGGAGAGGAGGAGGTCTTGGGAGGACCGGAGATTACGTGAGGGAAGATATTGAGAGATTAGTGTGGAAATATACGGAGGAGAAAGGTTATGAATGGCTTTGTAGGTCAGTGTTAGTAATTTAAACTGGAAATTGAGAGCCTGTGAAGGGATTTGCAAAGAGGGGAAGCAGGAGTCTAGCAAGGAGAGAGATTAACTAGTCTGGCAGCAGAGTTAAGGATGGACTGGACGGGTGCAAGAGTGTTAGAAGGTAGGCCACAGAGGAGTATGTTGCAGTAGTCGAGACGGGAGATGATTAGGGCATGCACAAGCATTTTGGTAGAGTGTGGGTTGAGGAAAGCATGGATTCTGTAAATATTTTTGAGCTGGAGGTGACAGGAGGTGGCGAGAGCTTGGATGTGTGGTTTGAAGGAAAGGGCAGAGTTAAGGGTTAGTCCAAGGCAGTGGATTTTGGGGACAGGGGAAAGTGTGATTTCATTTATTTTGATAGATCAGGTAGGGAAGATATGCGTGATGGAGGAAAGATAATGAGTTCAGATTTGTCCACATTGAGCTTGAGGAAGCGAGAGGAGAAGAACGAGAATATGTCTGATAGACACTCTGGGAGAGCAGAGAGGTGACATCTGGGCCAGAAAGATAGATCTGAGTGTCATCGGCATATAGATGCTACTGAAAGCCATAGGACCTTATGAGTTGTCCCAGGCCGAGTGTATAGATTGAGAAGAGTAAGGGTCCTAGGACAGAGCCTTGAGGGACTCCAACAGAGAGGGGGCGAGATGAAGAGGTAGTATTGGAGTAGGAAATGCTAAATGTGCGGTTGGCAAGGTATGAAGAGATCCAAGATAGGGCAAGGTCTTTGACCCCAAAGAAAGAGAGGATCTGTAGTAGGAGGTAGTGGTCAACTGTGTCAAAGGCAGAGGACAGGTCTAGGAGGAGGAATATAGAGAATTGTCTGTTAGATTTGGCTGTAAGTAAGTCATTAGTAATTTTTGTCAGGGCAGTCTCAGTGGAATGGTGGGGACGGATTCCATATTGTAAGTTGTCGAAGAGAGAGTTAGATGCAAAGTGAGAGGAAAGTTCAGCATGGACATGCTGCTCAAGGAGTTTGGAAGTAAATGGGAGCAAAGATATGGGGCGATAGCTGGACATAGCGCTTGGGTCAAGGGATGGCTTTTTGAGGATAGGTGTGATTGTGGCATGTTTGAAGGCAGAGGGGAAGGTGTTGTGAATTTGGATTTTGGGCTCCCCCGGTGGCCGCTTGTGGAATTGGACTTGTCATCCTCTTTCCTGTTTCACCTGATTCCATCAGTAGTGGGTGTCGCTATTTAAGCTCATTTCTCTGGTGGTTTCTTGCCGGTCAACAATGTTATCTGATGCCTCTCAGTGCTTGTTCCTGCTTCTGACAACTACTAGATAAGTTGGACTTTTGTCCATGTTTTGTTTTGCCTATTTGTTCCAGTTCACAGCTGAAGTTTTGTTACTGTGTCTGGAAAGCTCTCGTGGATCAGGGATTGCTACTCTGGCGTTATGAGTTAATGCCAGAGTTTAAGGTAATCTCTGGATGGTGTTTTGTTAGTGTTTTTCTGCTGACCATGAAAGTATACTATCTGTCTTCTGCTATCTAGTAAGCGGACCTCAAATTTGCTAAGACTATTTTCCTGCTGCGTTTGTTGTTTCATCTGAACTCACCGTCATTATATGTGGGGGGCTACTGTCTTCTTTGGAATATTTCTCTAGAGGTGAGCCAGGTCTTATATTTCCCTCTGCTAGCTATTTAGGTCTTAGGCCAGAGCTGGGCATCTAGCGATAAATAGGAAATGCTACCTGGCTATTTCTAGTTGCGCGGCAGGCTTAGTTCATGGTCAGTATAGTTCCATCTTCCGAGAGCTTGTCCCTCTATAGGCTTGCTATGATCTCTGCCTGCAGAGATCATGACAGTTTGACCGGCCTATAAAGTGTTAAAGACCGCATTTAATACGCCCGAGGGCCACTTTGAGTATTTGGTCATGCCTTTTGGTCTTTCTAATGCCCCTTCAGTTTTCCAGTCTTTTATGCATGATATTTTCCGCGATTTTCTGGATAAATTTATGATAATATATCTGGATGATATTCTGATTTTTTCTGATGACTGGGACTCTCATGTCCAGCAGGTCAGGAGAGTTTTTCAGGTTCTGCGATCTAATTCTTTATGTGTGAAGGGGTCTAAGTGCGTTTTTGGGGTCCAGAAAATTTCCTTTTTGGGGTATATTTTTTCTCCCTCTTCCATTGAGATGGATCCCGTCAAGGTGCAAGCTATTTGTGACTGGACTCAGCCCTCCTCTCTTAAGGGTCTTCAGAGATTTTTGGGCTTTGCCAACTTTTACCGCCGATTTATTGCTGGTTTTTCGGATGTCGTTAAACCACTGACTGATTTGACCAGACAAGGCGCTGATGTTGCTAATTGGTCCCCTCATGCTGTAGAGGCCTTTCAGGAGCTTAAGCGCCGTTTTGCCTCTGCCCCTGTGTTGCGTCAGCCTGATGTGAATCTGCCTTTTCAGGTTGAGGTTGACGCTTCGGAGATCGGAGCTGGGGCAGTGTTGTCGCAGAAAGGTTCCGACTGCTCCGTCATTAGGCCTTGTGCCTTCTTTTCTCGCAAATTTTCGCCCGCAGAGCGGAATTATGATGTTGGGAATCGGGAGCTTTTGGCCATGAAGTGGGCGTTTGAGGAGTGGCGCCATTGGCTCGAGGGGGCTAGGCATCAGGTGGTGGTATTGACTGACCACAAAAATTTGATTTATCTTGAGACTGCCAGACGCCTGAATCCTAGACAGGCGCGCTGGTCTTTATTTTTTTCTCGCTTTAATTTTGTGGTGTCATACCTACCGGGTTCTAAGAATGTTAAGGCAGATGCCCTTTCTAGGAGTTTTGACCCGGACTCTCCTGGTAATTCTGAACCCACAGGTATCCTTAGGGAGGGAGTAATTTTGTCGGCCGTTTCTCCTGATCTGCGGCGGTCCTTGCAAGAGTTTCAGGCGGATAGACCGGATCGTTGTCCGCCTGATAGACTGTTTGTTCCGGATGATTGGACCAGCAGAGTCATCTCTGAGGTACATTCTTCTGCATTGGCAGGTCATCCCGGAATTTTTGGTACCAGGGATTTGGTGGCAAGATCCTTCTGGTGGCCTTCTCTGTCACGAGATGTGCGAGTCTTTGTGCAGTCATGTGACGTTTGTGCTCGGGCCAAGTCTTGTAGTTCTCGGGCTAGCGGACTGCTGTTGCCCTTGCCTATTCCTAAGAGGCCTTGGACACACATCTCGATGGATTTTATTTCAGATCTGCCTGTTTCCCAGAAGATGTCTGTCATCTGGGTGGTCTGTGACCGTTTCTCTAAAATGGTCCATTTGGTTCCTCTGCCCAAGTTGCCTTCTTCTTCTGAGTTGGTTCCTCTGTTTTTTCAGAATGTTGTCCGATTGCACGGTATTCCTGAGAATATTGTTTCTGACAGAGGTACCCAATTTGTGTCTAGATTTTGGCGGGCATTCTGTGCTAGGATGGGCATAGATTTGTCTTTTTCATCTGCTTTTCACCCTCAGACTAATGGCCAGACCGAGCGGACTAATCAGACCCTTGAGACATATCTGAGGTGTTTTGTCTCTGCTGACCAGGATGATTGGGTTGCTTTTTTGCCATTGGCAGAGTTCGCCCTCAATAATCGGGCCAGTTCTTCCACCTTGGTGTCCCCGTTTTTCTGTAATTCGGGGTTTCACCCTCGATTTTCCTCCGGTCAGGTGGAATCCTCGGATTGTCCTGGAGTGGATGCGGTGGTGGAGAGATTGCATCACATCTGGGGGCAGGTTATGGACAATTTGAAGTTGTCCCAGGAGAAGACTCAGCGTTTTGCCAACCGTCATCGTCGTGTTGGTTCTCGGCTTTGTGTTGGAGATTTAGTGTGGTTGTCTTCTCGTTTTGTCCCTATGAGGGTCTCTTCTCCTAAGTTTAAACCTCGGTTCATCGGCCCTTATAGAATATTGGAGATTCTTAATCCTGTTTCTTTCCGTTTGGACCTCCCTGCGTCCTTTTCCATTCATAACGTTTTTCATCGGTCGTTATTGCGCAGGTATGAGGTACCTGTTGTACCTTCAGTTGAGCCTCCTGCTCCGGTGTTGGTTGAGGGTGAGTTGGAGTACGTTGTGGAGAAAATTTTGGACTCTCGTGTTTCCAGACGGAAACTCCAGTATCTGGTCAACTGGAAGGGTTACGGCCAGGAGGATAATTCTTGGGTCAATGCATCTGATGTTCATGCTTCTGATCTTGTTCGTGCCTTCCATAGGGCTCATCCTGGTCGCCCTGGTGGATCTGGTGAGGGTTCGGTGCCCCCTCCTTGAGGGGGGGGTACTGTTGTGAATTTGGATTTTGGGCTCCCCCGGTGGCCGCTTGTGGAATTGGACTTGTCATCCTCTTTCCTGTTTCACCTGATTCCATCAGTAGTGGGTGTCGCTATTTAAGCTCATTTCTCTGGTGGTTTCTTGCCGGTCAACAATGTTATCTGATGCCTCTCAGTGCTTGTTCCTGCTTCTGACAACTACTAGATAAGTTGGACTTTTGTCCATGTTTTGTTTTGCCTATTTGTTCCAGTTCACAGCTGAAGTTTTGTTACTGTGTCTGGAAAGCTCTCGTGGATCAGGGATTGCTACTCTGGCGTTATGAGTTAATGCCAGAGTTTAAGGTAATCTCTGGATGGTGTTTTGTTAGTGTTTTTCTGCTGACCATGAAAGTATACTATCTGTCTTCTGCTATCTAGTAAGCGGACCTCAAATTTGCTAAGACTATTTTCCTGCTGCGTTTGTTGTTTCATCTGAACTCACCGTCATTATATGTGGGGGGCTACTGTCTTCTTTGGAATATTTCTCTAGAGGTGAGCCAGGTCTTATATTTCCCTCTGCTAGCTATTTAGGTCTTAGGCCAGAGCTGGGCATCTAGCGATAAATAGGAAATGCTACCTGGCTATTTCTAGTTGCGCGGCAGGCTTAGTTCATGGTCAGTATAGTTCCATCTTCCGAGAGCTTGTCCCTCTATAGGCTTGCTATGATCTCTGCCTGCAGAGATCATGACAGGAAGGTACTAGAAGTTAGTGATAGGTTGAAGGGTTATGGTTGGGATTAGGTTTAGGGGTGTGTTGGCGTTAGGGGTGTGGTTAGGGTTGGAATTAGGGATAGGAGTGTGTTGGGGTTAGGGGTGTGGTTGGGGTTAGGGGTGTGGTTGGGATTAGGGGTGTGCTTGGGTAAGGGTTTCAGTAAGAATTGGGGGTTTCCACTGTTTAGGCACATCAGGGCTCTCCGAATGCGACATGGCATCTGATCTCAATTCAAGCCAATTCTGCGTTGAAAAAGTAAAACAGTGCTCCTTCCCTTCCCTTCCGAGCTCTCTCGTGTGCCCAAACAGGGGTTTACCCCAACATATGGGGATTCAGCATACTCAGGACAAATTGGACAACAACTTTTGGGGCCAATTTCTCTTGTTACCCTTGGGAAATTAAAAATTTGGGGGGCTAAAAAGCATTTTTGTTGGAAAAAAATGATTTTTTATTGTCATGGCTCTGCGTTATAAACTGTAGTGAAACACTTGGGGGTTCAAAGTTCTCACAACATATCTAGATAAGTTCCTTGGGGGTCTAGTTTCCAATATGGGGTCACTTGTGGGGGGTTTCTACTATTTAGGTACATTAGGGGCTCTCCAAGCACAACATGGTGTCCAATCTCAATTCCAGTCAATTTTGCATTGAAAAGTCAAATGTCGCTCCTTCCCTTCCGAGTTCTGCCATGTGCCCAAACAGTGGTTTACCCCCACATATGGGGTATCAGCAGGACAAATTGTACAACAACTTTTGGGGTCCATTTTCTCCTGTTGCCCTTGGTAAAATAAAACAAATTGGAGGTGAAGAAAATTTTTTGTGAAAAAAAGTTAAATGTTAATTTTTTTTAAACATTCCAAATATTGCTATGAAACACCTGAAGGGTTAATAAACTTCTTGAATGCAGTTTTGAGCACATTGAGGGGTGCAGGCTTTAGAATGGTGTCACACTTGGTTATTTTCTATCATATAGATAATGCAAAATGACTTCAAATGTGATGTGGTCCCTAAAAAAAATGGTGTTGTAAAAATGAGAAATTGCTGGTCAAGTTTTAACCATTATAACTCCCTAATAGTGTTGAGCGATACCGTCCGATACTTGAAAGTATCGGTATCGGAAAGTATCGGCCGATACCGGCAAAGTATCGGATCCAATCCGATACCGATACCCGATACCAATACAAGTCAATGGGACTCAAGTATCGGACGGTATTCCTGATGGTTCCCAGGGTCTGAAGGAGAGGAAACTCTCCTTCAGGCCCTGGGAACCATATTAATGTGTAAAATGAAGAATTAAAATAAAAAATATTGCTATACTCACCTCTCCGAGGGAACCGGCAGCGTTGTTTGCTTAAAATTCGCGCTTTTCTTTCCTTACGTGAAGTCCCGGCTTGTGATTGGTTGCGTGCCGCCCATGTGACCGCAACACAACCAATCACAGCAAGCCGTGACGTAATTTCAGGTCATTCAGTATTTTAAAATTACGCTCCGGCTTTGTGATTGGTTGCGTCGCAGTCACATGGGCGACGCAACCAATCACAGCAAGCCGTGACGTAATTTCAGGTCCTTAAGGATTTTAAAATTACGTCCCGGCTTTGTGATTGGATGCGTCGCAGTCACATGGGCGACGCAACCAATCACAAGCCGTGACGTCACGGGAGGCTGGACACGCGCGCATTTTAAAATCACAAGCCGGGAAGCCATTTTAAAATGCGCGCGTGTCCAGCCTCCCGGCTTGTGATTGGTTGACAGCGACGCAACCAATCACAAGCCGGGACGTCACGGCTTGTGATTGGTTGCGTCGTCCATGTGACTGCGACGCAACCAATCACAAAGCCGGGACGTAATTTTAAAATACTGAATGACCTGAAATTACGTCACGGCTTGCTGTGATTGGTTGCGTCGCCCATGTGACTGCGACGCAACCAATCACATAGCCGGAGCGTAATTTTAAAATACTGAATGACCTGAAATTACGTCACGGCTTGCTGTGATTGGTTGCGTTGCGGTCACATGGGCGGCACGCAACCAATCACAAGCCGGGACTTCACGTAAGGAAAGAAAAGCGCGAATTTTAAACAAAGAACGCTGCCGCTTCCCTCGGTAAGGTGCAGGCTGCGTCGGAGAGGTGAGTATAGCAATATTTTTTATTTTAATTCTCTCTTTTACACATTTTTACATTAATGTTGTTTCGATACCGATACCCGATACCACAAAAGTATCGGATCTCGGTATCGGAATTCCGATACCCGCAAGTATCGGCCGATACCCGATACTTGCGGTATCGGAATGCTCAACACTACTCCCTAACAAAGAAAAAATTTTGGTTCCAAAATGGTGCTGATGAAACGTAGACATGTGGGAAATGTTACTTATTAAGTATTTTGTGTGACATATCTCTGTGATTTAAAGAAGTTGTCCACTACAATAACCTTTTTTTTTTTTCCATAAATCTTGCTATTATGTGCCACTGAAAACATCCATTGTCTTTATTTTAGCAATATTACCTTTTATCATGCTGTAGCAGCACATTTTCAGTGCTGGATTCAGCTCTCATGGGGTTAATCGACAACTTCCTTTCTCCTGAGTTATTGTGCTCTAATACTACAAGTTCCATGATGCATTGCACTGCCACTAAGCACGAACCTACCACACCCACTCCAAAACACACCCCAACCCCTCCCTCCTCTCCCCCCTCTAGCTTCAAAAAGATTTGTGATGTCATTTCTGTCCAACCTCCTCTTTTACATCTGTCCAACCCACACTCCATTACACACAGATAGATGGATAGATGGATAGATAGATATGGGATAGATAGACAGACAGATAGATAGATAGATAGATAGATAGATAGATAGATAGATAGATAGATAGATAGATAGATAGATAGATACATACAGATATATCTATGTCTATTTCCATACATATGTCCATATCCATGTTTCTAAACCCCTTCACCCCTGGAGCTTTTTTGTTTTCGTTTAGCGCTCCCCTTCTTTGCAGAGCCATAACTGTTCCGCCAATGTGGCCATGTGAGGGCTTATCTTTTGCGGAACAAGTTCTACTTTTGAACGACACCATTGGTTTTACTATGTCGTGTAACAGAAAATGTGCAAAATAAGGCAAAGTGCAATGAAATTGCAAAAAAAGTGCAATCCGACGCTTGTTTTTTGCTTGGCTTTTTTGCCAGGTTCACTAAATGCTAAGGCTGTGTGCACACATTGTGGATTTGATTGCAGATCCGCAGGGTTTTTTGCTGCACAGTATTGCATCAAATCCGCAGTGTAGTGTACAACCAATGTAAGTCTATGGGAGCCGCAGACTTGTTGTGCACATGCTGCGGAAAAAGCCGCACCGAAACGCAGCTTTTTTTTTTTCTGCAGCATGTCATTTCTTTTGTGCCAAACTGCAGCATTTCTGCACCCATAGACTTTTATGGAGTCGGGCACATCCGCAGCAAAACCGCAGATGTAAAAAAGATCTGCAGTTTAGATGCGGATGTGGGTCTGAGAAACGCTGCAGTTCGGGAGGAGGGAAGTGTGTGGGCGGCAGGGCTGGACTGGGACTAAAATTCAGCCCTGGCATTTGAAGTTACACAGGCCCACTTGTCACATGGTGACTGTATAATATCTTTGTACACTTGTAGGCAGGGCCGGTTTTAGGCAAAGTGGGGCCCTACGCCTAGGCAAAGTTTAAAATGGGGCCCAAAATGCTAACATATTGCACATCACACAAAAGTGTTTTGGTTGTATTTACATGCGCTGATCTCAGGACGCTAAATGAGTTTGATCGACAATACTGAAGTTGTTCAACACTTGTTTCCCAGCCTCTTTCCACCGTCTGAGAAAGAATGATGGGACAGAACGATCACTAATAGATCACTAACAGATCACCATACAGTATCATGTTATCAGCAGCAAATCTACAGTTTACAGCGGCGATGTGCTGCTGAGAACAAGGATTTTTGTTCCGGCAAAAACAATCTGAATATGCAGCATTTTACTTGTTTAGTAAAATACACTCCATAGTCCTCCATATATTCTAATGTGCACCACAGTCCTCCATATAGTATAATACACTCCCTATAGTCCTCCATATATTATAATACACTGCTCAGTCTTCCATATAGCATAATACACTCCTCATAGTGCTCCATATAGTATAATGCACCGCCATAGTCATCCATGCAGTACATTTCACATCCCATAGTATAATGCACCCCATAGTCCTTCATATAGTATAACATATTCCCCATAGTCCTCGATACAGTATAATGCAGCCCACATATAGTATAATGTAGCCACCACCCTACAGAATATAATGCGGCAACCACAGAGTATAATGCAGCCACCCCACAGTATAATGCAACCACCCCACAGAGTATAATGCAGCCACCCCACAGAGTATAATGCAGCCACCCCACAGAGTATAATGTAACCCCATAGAATATAATAAAGCCCACCTCCCCATAATATATAATGTAGCCCCCCATAGAATATAATGCAGCCCCCCATAGTATATAACACAACCTCCCCCATGGTATATAACCCAACCTCCCCCATAGAATATAATATACCCCCACAATAGTATATACCACAGCCACATAGTACATAACATGGCCTCCCCATAGAAGATAATATACTCCCCATAGTATATAGCAAAGCCCACATAGTATATAGCACAGCCCGCATAGTAGATAGCACAGCCCACACAGTAGTATATACAGCACAGCCCACTCAGTAGTATATACAGCACAGCCCACACAGTAGTATATACAGCACAGCCTGTTATGATCCTTAGTGGCTGAGGATCACGAATAGACCAGCAAGTGAATAAACTAAGGACAAGCTCTAGGGAGATGGTAACTGGACTGATCGCAAATCTGAACCTATCAGACACAACTAGAGGTAGCCGGTGAACGTGCCTAAAAAATTCCTAGACGTCTCGAGCCAGCCTGAGGAACTAGCTACCCCTAAAGAGAAAGAAAGACCTCGCTTGCCTCCAGAGAAATAATCCCCAAAGATATAGAAGCCCCCAACAAATATTAACGGTGAAGTAAGAAGAAGGCACATACGTAGGGATGAAATCAGATTCAGCAAAAGAGGCCCACTAGTACTAGAAAGCAGAAAATAGCGCAGGGGTCTATGCGATCAATAAAAAACCCTTACAAAATATCCATCCTGAGATTTCAATAACCCACGCACCAACTAATGGTGTGTGGGGAGAAACTCAGTCCACTAGAGCATCCAGCAAGCGAGGGAATCACATTTTAGCAAGCTGGACAAGAAAACATGATAAACACTGCTGATCAAAAAATGAGCAAACAAAACTTAGCTTGTCCTGGATGGACTGGGAGCGAGGTAGTCAGAAGGAATCTGAGTAGCACTGATTACATCGACAGCCGGCAACAAGTGGAAGTAAAACAGAGCTATATAGGAACCTCCCAGAGGATAACGAACCAGCTGATAGCCAGAGACCAGCAGGATAACAAACAAAGCCACCAGGGGGAGCCCAAAGCAAAAGTCACACCATACCACCAGTGACCACAAGAGGGAGCCTGAAAACAGAGTTCACGACAACAGCCCACACAGTAGTATATCCAGCACAGCCCGCACAGTGGTATATACAGCACAGCCCGCACAGTGGTATATCCAGCACAGCCCGCACAGTGGTATATCCAGCACAGCACACAGTGGTATATACAGCACAGCCCGCACAGTGGTATATCCAGCACAGCCCGCATCTCTCCTCCTCCACCCCCCCCCCCCCCCCCGAGAATGTCCCCACAGTCCGGTAAAAAAAAAAAAAAACACTCCTCACCTTTCCTCTTGCCCGCGTTGCTTCCTGCTCCTGTCTCGCCGGCAGCAGTCTGTCCGGGACACAGCAGGTGCGCGATGATATGACGTCATCGTGCACCCGCAGTGTCAGAGGCAGAGCGGGGAATGATGGGAGAGGGAGCGTCTGTAGACGCTCTCTCCTCCATCATTGCATTCAACTGTACCGGCGTCATAGACGCCAGTATAGTTGAATGCGACGGCAGGGGGGTGAGTCGGCGGCGGCAGGGAGCGGAGGATCGAGCGGCCCACGACTGGCACCGGCACTTCTGGCATTTGCAGAAGTGCCTGATGGCCAGTCCGGCCCTGGTGGGAGGAATGTGGGCAGTGACGGTGTGCGTGTATGTATGTGCTGGGTCTGCGGGCTGTTCGGATGTGTGCGGCGCTGTGCGGGACTGATCAGGTGTGTGCGGGGTCTGCGGGCTGTTAGGATGTTTCTGGGAAACTGTATGGATGTGTGTGGCGCTGTTCGGGACTGTTCGGGTGTGTGCGGGGATCATCCAATGGTACTACAAGTACGCAGCATCCAATCTGCAGCTATTTCGGATGTAATCCTGACAGTGGACACGCACCCCACACTATCAATACATCTATCAATAGATATATCTATCCACATATATCTATAGATAGATATAGGAATAGATAGATGTATGCTTCTATAGATCTATCTATATGTAGCTCTGTCTATCCATTTCATCTATCATCTATATGTCTATCTATCTGTGTGTAATTGAGTGTGGGTTGAACAAATGTAAAAGAGGAGGTTGGACAGAAATGACATCACGCAATAATGTTCAATAATACATCTTTAGCTTTCAAAAACGCATACAGAAACGCACAAAAAACAAAACGCATACAAAAACGCACAAAAAACACGCAAAAACCGCACCAAAAATTTTTAAAAAAGCATCAAAAGCGCGCAAAAACTGCACCAAAAACTGCATCATAACCGCACCCAAAACTGCATCAAAACCGCACCAAATACTGCATCAAATCTTCACCAAAAACTGCATAAAAAAGCATCAAAAACCTGAATCAAAACCACGCAAAAAACACACCAAATACTGCAGCAAAAAATTAATCAAAACCGCGCAAAAACCACACCAAAAACCGCACCAAGAACAGCATCAAAACCACACAAAAAAGCCTCATCAAAACCGTGCAAAAACATGAAAAAAACGTGAAAAAAAATGCATCCAAAACGCAGCTGCGTTCTCTGCAAGGAGATGCAGACTTTGTGCAGACAATTCTGCACCCAAATCTGCAACGTGTGCATACAGCATAAAACTGACCTGCCATTATGATTCTCCAGGTCATTACGAGTTCATAGACACCAAACACGTCTAGGTTATTTTTTATCTAAGTGGTAAAAAAAATTTCAAAACCTTGCTAAAAAGAAATAAAATAATGGCGCCATTTTCTGATACCTGTAGCGTCTATATGTTCTGAGATATTGGGTCGGGTGAGGGCTAATTTTTTGCGTGCCGAGCTGACGTTTTTAATGATACTACTTTTGTGCAGATACGTTCTTTTGATCGCCCATTATTGCATTTTAATGCAATGTCGCGGAGACCAAAAAAACATAATTTTGGCTTTTGTTTTTTTTTTCTCGCTATGCCGTTTAGCGATCAAGTACATTTTTTATTTTTGTATTGAAAACAGCTGACATGTTGCAACTTTGAAGTGGGCTCACCGCGAAGCCCACCTCAAAGTGGGGGATACTGCCAGCTGACGTACTATTCCGTCAGCTGGCAGAAAGGGGTTAATAAACACTATGGTTATGTAATTTTAAAAAAAAAACGGCGTGGGCTCCCGCACAATTTTCTGCACCAGAGGGGGAAAGCCGACGGCCGGGGGCCAATATTTGTAGCCTGCTATGAATATCAGCCCACAGCTGTCTGCATAGCCTTTACTGGCTATTAAAATAGGGGGACCCCCCCCAAAAAAAAATGACGTGGGGTCCCCCTATATTTTATAGCCAGAAAGGCTACGCAGACAGCTGCCGGCTGATATTCATAGCCTAGAGAGGGGCCATGGATATTGGTCCCCCCCGGCTACAAATACCAGTCCGCAGCCGCCCCGGAAATGGCGCATCTGTAAGATGCGCCAATTCCGGCACTTAGCCCCTCTCTTCCCACTCCCATGTAGCGGTGGGATATGGGGTAATAAGGGGTTAGTGTCACCTTGCTATTGTAAGGTGACATTAAGCCGGGTTAATAACGGAGAGGGGTCAATAAGACGCCTATCCATTACTAATCCAATATTAATAAAGGGTTAATAAAACACACACACATTAGGAAAAAAGTATTTTATTATTCTTCATTTAACCATACTTACCATACTTCAGCGCCTGCAAAAAACGTAAAATAATAAACTGTATACTACCTGTCCGCCGTAGTCCAATTAATAACGAGTGTCCCACGACGATCTCCCCTATAGAACAGTGACATCGGGTGATGTCACTGCTCTATAGGACCCTCAGTGACACACTGACAGGAGACAATGGCTCCTGCAGTGCATCACTGAGGTTACTAAGGTTCAAAGTCTTACTTTATGGCAAAAAGCTGTGTGGGAAAATTTCTCAACAGCAATGCCATAAAGTGAGACTAGGGACTATTTTCTCACAGGGGCGTAGGAATACATTGTGGGGAATACATTGTGGAAGGATACCTTCCTCCCCTCATTGTGTTCCTGGGGCCCCTGGAGAGTGGTTGCATTATCTGATGCTGCTGCTCTCCACGGGAGATCGTCGAGGGACACTCGTTTTAATTGGATTTCTGCGGATCAGGGAGTATAGTGTTTGTTTATTATTTTAATATTTTTTACAGATGACAATGGCTTCGGGGATCAAAGTGACAAGTAATGGTGAGTATGTACTCTATGTTATATGTACTATATGTCTATATGTATGTTGTATGTCTGTACTGTATGTCTGTACTGTATGTATGTACTGTATGCGGCATGTCGCATGTTGTCGCATGCTGCATGTTGTCGCATGGCGCATGTTGTCGCATGTCGTCGCATGGTGCATGTCGCCGCATGGTGAGTGTCGTTGCATGGTGCATGTCGTCGCATGCTGCATGTTGCATGTTGGCGCATGGCGCATGTCGTTGCATGGTGCATGTCATTGCATGGCGCATGTTGTCGCATGGCGCATGTCGCATGTTGTCGCATGGCACATGTCGTCGCATGCTGCATGTCGCATGTTGTCGCATGTCGTTGCATGTCGCTTGTTGTCGCATGGCGCATGTTGTCGCATGGCGCATGTCGTCGCATGGTGCATGTCGTCGCATGCTGCATGTCGCATGTTGTCGCATGGTGCATGTCGTCGCATGGCGCATGTCGTCGCATTGCGCATGTCATCGCATGGCGCATGTCGCATGTTGTTGCATGGCGTTGCATGGCGCATGTCGTCGCATGCTGCATGGCGCATGTCGTCGCATGGCGCATGTCGTCACATGCTGCATGTCGCATGTTGTCACATGGCACATGTCGTCGCATGGTGCATGTCATCGCATGCTGCATGTCGCATGTTGTCGCATGTCGTCGCATGGCGCATGTCATCGCATGGCACATGCTGCATGTCGCATGTTGTCGCATGTCGTCGCATGGCGCATGTCATTGCATGGCGCATGTCGCCGCATGGTGAGTGTCGTCGCATGATGTGTGTTGTATGTATGTATGTACGTACGTACTGTATATGTATATGTGTATTTTTTTTTTTTTTTTATTACATTCAACACATTAGCCGGATGATGGGACTACTACTGTCCCATCATTGGCTAATGTGTCACTCACTGCCACTGTAGCAGGCAGAGCCCGATGGGACTTGTTGTCCCATCGGACGATGCCTGCAGACACACACACACACCCCCCACCCCCCAGCACATACCGGCGCCGGTCCGCACAGCGCGGGGACCGCACAGCGCCGGCGCCTGGGACCGCATGGCGCCGGGGACCGCACAGCACCGGTGCCCAGGACCGCACGGCGCCAGCGCCCAGGACCGCACGGCGCCGGGGACCGCACAGCACCAGCGCCCGGGACCGCACATCCCTGCCTAGCCCCGCCCGCCCCCAGCACAGCCCCGCAGTCAGCCTCAGCCCCGCCCACAGCCCAGTCACTCTTTATGAGTGACTGCTGTCTGTGGAGCTTGGGGACACGCCTGCTACTGACGTCACGTCAATTTCCAGAGTCTGGAAATTGAAGTGACGTTGGCAGAAATGAGCGGCGGCTGAAGCCTGGGGGTCACGTGACCCGGACTCAGCCACCAGCATAGCGCCGCTCACAGGCGAAAACAGCTAAAGAAGGTATTTACACAAATCATCAGGGGCCCCGGGGGGATACATTGGGGGGTTAATTGAAAGTAGTGGACAACCCCTTTAAGGGCATAAAAATTCAAAGTTGGAAAACTTTCCATTTTTTTAACAAATAAACGCAGGTAATATCGAATAAATTTTACCACTATCATGAAGTACAATATGTCATGAGAAAACTTTGTCAGAATCATCAGGATCCGTTGAAACATTCCAGAGTTATAATCTCATAAAGGGACAGTGGTCAGAATTGTAAAAATTGGCCCGGTCATTAACGTGCAAACCACCCTTGGGGCTTAAGGGGTTAAATAAAGCTGCTTTGCTTTTTATATTTCCCATTTTTTTCAACAAAATTTGCAGAACAAAATAAATAAAAATGTAAAGTGACTTAAAGGGGCCACTATGTCAGACAGCCCAACAAAGGTATAACATATTAAACCCTGCACCCTGCAAAATATTCAATATCACATTTATGAAGTTTTTAACCCTTCAGTTGCTTCATGGGGAATAATGCAAATTGAAATGAAAAAATTGCATTTTTTCAACTAAAATTATGCTTTAGCTTCAATTTTTTCACTGGCTGAAATTAGTGAAAGTGCACTCAGAAATATGGTAAGCAATTTCTACTGAATTCAGTCATACCTCAGATTCAGTCAGATTCCACTGTTATTTGTGCACACACATGGCATGGAAGCACTGAAGGGATGGTGCATTATTTGAAATTATGACATTTGTCACCTGGATGATAACACTGCGTGCAATGACCTCTGATGCCTTTTTGAGACGGAGGAACCTCCTTGGAGGGAAGACAGTGGAGAGAATCAACGCAACAGCCAAATGATAAAAGAAAAGGCACAGAGGACCAAAGTATGCAAGGATGGTAGAATACATTAGCGGCGAGGTCAGTAATATTACTTTTCTTAAACCTACAGTAGGGAAAATAAGCATTTGATACATTGATGATTTTGCAAGTTTTTCTACCTACAAAGAATGGTGAGGTCTGTAATTTTTAAGTTCACTTCACCTGTGAGAGACAAAATCTTAAAATAATATCCAGAATCCAGAGTTGTCTAAGGACACCATGAACAAAATTGTAGTTCTAGACAAGGCTGTGATGGGCTACAGGACAAAAGGCAAGCAGCTTGGTGAAAAAGCAACAACTGTTGACACAATTATTAGAAAATGAAAGAAACACAAGATGAATGTCAATCTTCCTCGGTCTGGAACAATATGTAAGATCTCGACTCGTGTGGTAAGGATGATTCTGGGAAAGGTCAACAATCTGCCCATAACTACACTGGAGGACCTGTTCAATGACCTGAAGAGAGCTGGGTCCACAGTCTCAAACATTAACGTCATGCAGTAAAATCCTGCAGGGATACACAAGGCCCCCTTCTCATGCCAGACCCATTCACAGTTTGCCAATGACCATTTGGCTGATCCAGAGGAGGCATCAGAGAAGGTTATGTGGTCACATGGAGCCAAAATAGAACTTTTTGGTGTCAACTCCACTCACCACATTTGTAGGAAGAATAAGGATGATTATAACCCCAAGAAAACCATTACAACCATGAAGCATGGTGGGGGAAACATCATACTTTGAGGGTTTTTTTGTGCAAGGGGACAGGACAACTGCACCATATTGAAGGGATTATGTATTGGGTCATATATCACATGATTTTGACCAATATCCTCCTTCCCTCAGTAAGAGCATTGAGCATGGGTCCTGAAACATACAGCCAGGGCAACAAAGGAGGGGCTTGGAAAGAAGCACTTCAAGGTTCTGGAGCAGCCTAACCAGTCTCCAGACCTGAACCTAATAGAAAGTGTTTGGAAGAAGCTAAAACTCAATGTTGCCCAGCAACAGACCAAAACCTGAAAGATCTGGAGAAGAGCTATATGGAAGAGTGGGCCAAAATCCCTGCTGCAAAACATTTAGGAGGCTAAGAGAAGGAAGGCTCCCTCCCCATTGAGATTGATGCCCTCGCGAGGTCATCAAGAGGGCCAATCATTGCCAAGACAAACTGAGGTCGTCATGATGACCTCCAGGTCTGCAAGCTTCGGCGGCCTTGTAAGACCATGCTCAGAGCATGGTCTAAGAGTCTTATGTCAGTGCAGTGCTAACAGGTATAATGTATTGCAGTGCTCGCACATTGCAATGCACTATACCAGCACTCAGAGTAATAATGTCAAGCTGCTGCAATGCAGATAGGTGTAAGCTCCACTAGATGGCTATAGAGTGGAAGAAGGGCTGCACCTAGACAAAGCAGGCCTGTTGTGCAGCAGCGAGGCTACCATTGGGTGGCAGCAGAAAAGTCAAACAAGCCGGGTAGATACAGTCAGTAGCGCAGTACCAAAGGAATAGACAAAACACAGAGTTAGAGACAAGCCAAAAGGTCAGTAACAGTCAGGAGCGGATAAGCCAAAGACAGAAGGCAGAAACAGGTCAGGATAAAAGCCAAATCAAAACCAGGGAGTCAACATGTAAAAGGTAGTGTTGAGCATTCCGATACCGCAAGTATCGGGTATCGGCCGATACTTGTGGGTATCGGAATTCCGATACCGAGATCCGATACTTTTGTGGTATCGGGAATCGGTATCGGGATTAATATCAATGTGTAAAAGAAAGAATTAAAATAAAAAATAGGGATATACTCACCTCTCCGACGCAGCCTGGACTTTACCGCCGTAACCGGGAGCCGTTGTACCTAAAAATGCGCGCTTGAAGGGCCTTAGATGACGTCACGGCGCTCTGATTGGTCCGTAGTGGTCGCGTGACCGCTACGCGACCAATCACAAAGCAGTGACGTCACCTAAGGTCTTTCAAGCGCTTGAAAGACCTTAGGTGACGTCACTGCTTTGTGATTGGTTGCGTAGCGGTCACGCGACCGCTACGCGACCAATCAGAAGCTGCGGACGTCTTCTAAGGTATTTCAAGCGCTTGAAAGACCTTAGGTGACGTCACTGCTTTGTGATTGGTCGCGTAGCGGTCACGCGACCGCTACGGACCAATCAGAGCGCCGTGACGTCATCTATGGCCCTTCAAGCGCGCATTCTTAGGTACAACGGCTCCCGGTTACGGCGGTAAAGTCCAGGCTGCGTCGGAGAGGTGAGTATATCCCTATTTTTTATTTTAATTCTTTCTTTTACACATTGATATGGATCCCAGGGCCTGAAGGAGAGTTTCCTCTCCTTCAGACCCTGGGAACCATACAGGATACCGTCTGATACTTGGTGTCCCATTGACTTGTATTGGTATCGGGTATCGGTATCGGATTAGATCCGATACTTTGCCGGTATCAACACTAGTAAAAGGGAAACACTGAGTCAAGACGGGGATTGGGGAAAACAGAGACACGGGTTCAGGCAGCTAATGCAGTAGGAGAAGTCAGGATATACCAGAGTCAGCTACACACGCAATAGGCAGAACTATAACTAACACCGCCTGCAGGAAGCAACAGAGATAAATAGCAAAACCTGAAACCAGACTGAGGCTGAGAAAAGTTAACCCGTGACATGATCAGACCGGGAAAAGGGGAGACAAGACTCAAAACCCGGTCTGGATCATGACAAATAAAAGATAAAGTCCCGGAGAAAAAGTTAAAAAAAGTTTTAACCCCTTTCTGACATGACGTACTATCCTGTGAAGGTAGTATGGGCCCGTATGACCACCGACGAGATAGTACATCATCACCGATCGGGGCCAGGAGTCAGTTGACTATCACAGCTGACACCCGGCACTATGTGCCAGGAGCGATCACTGACCGCTCCTGGCACATTAACCCCCGGAACACTGCGATCAAACATGATCGCAGTGTTCTGGCGGCATAGTGAAGCTCCCTGCGTGCTTCCCTGAGACCCTCGGAGCAACACGATGTGGAAAAAAAAAATCCTAAATAAAGAAAAATATATATATATTGTTCCAATAAATACATTTCTTTATCTAAATAAAAAAACAATAAAAGTACACATATTTAGTATTTTCGCATCCGTAATGACCTGACCTATAAAACTGTCCCACTAGTTAACCCCTTCAGTGAACACCGTAAAAAAAGCGAGGCAAAAAACAACACTTTATTATTTAATATACAGCCGAACAATATGTGGAATAGCACGTGATCAAAAAGAGGGATATAAAAAAAACATGGTACCACTGAAAACGTCATCTTGTCCCACAAAAAACGAGTCGCGATACAGCGTAATCAGCGAAAAATAAAAAAGTTATAGTCCTCAGAATAAAGCGATGCAAAAATAATAATTTTTTATATAAAATAATTTTTATCTTATAAAAGCGGCAAAACATAAAAAAAAAAATGAGGACCCAAACAATAAAACTGCTTTATCAATTTTACCGAACGTGGAACGGTATAAATGCCCCCCCCCCCCAACAAGAAATAAATGAATTGCTGGTTTTTGGTCATTCTGCCTTACAAAAGTCGGAATAAAAAGCGATCAAAAAATGTCACATGACCGAAAACGGTACTAATAAAAATGTCAACTCGTCCTGCAAAAAACAAGACCTCACATTCCTCTGTGGACCAAAATATGGAAAAATAATAGCTCTCAAAATATGGAGACACAAAAACAATTTTTTGCAATAAAAAGCGTCTTTTAGTGTGTGACAGTTGCCAATCATGAAAATCCGCTAAAAAACCCTCTATAAATAGTAAATCAAACCCCCCTTCATCACCCCCTTATTTAGGTAAAAATAATAAAATAAAAAAAGTTTATTTATTTCCATTTTCCCATTAGGGTTAGGGTTAGGGTTGAGCTAAAGTTAGGGTTAGGGTTGGGGCTAAAGATAGGGTTAGGGATAAAGTTAGGGTTAGGGTTGGGGCTAAAGTTAGGGATAGGGCTAAAGTTAGGTATGGGGCTAAAGATAGGGATAGGGTTTGGATTATATTACCAGTTGGGATTAGGATTAGGGGTGTGTCAGTTTAGGGGTGTGGTTAGGGTCATGGTTGGAATTAGGGTTAGAAGTGTGTTGGAGTTAGGGGTGTGGTTAGGGTTGGGATTAGGGTTAGGGGTGTGTTGGGGTTAGGGGTATGGTTGGGATTAGGGTTAGGGGCGTGTTCGGGTTAGCGGTGTGGTTAGGGTTATGGTTAGGGTTGGGATTAGGGTTAAGGGTGTGTTTGGGTTAGGGTTTCAGTTAGAATTGGGGGGTTTTCACTGTTTAGGCACATCAGGGGCTCTCCAAACGCGACATGGCGTCCGATCTCAATTCCAGCCAATTTTGCATTGAAAAGTCAAACGGCGCTCCTTCCCTTCTGAGCTCTGTCATGCGTCCAAATAGTGGTTTATCCCCACATTTGAGGTATCAACGTTCTCAGGACAAATTGCACAACAACCTTTGGGGTCCAATTTCTTCTGTTACCCTTGGGAAAATAAAAAATTGGGGGCGAAAATATAATTTTTGTGAAAAAATATGATTTTTTATTTTTACAGCTCTACATTATAAACTTCTGTGAAGCACTTGGTGGGTCAAAGTGCTCACCATACATGTAGATAAGTTCCTTAGGGGGTCTACTTTCCAAAATTGTGTCACTTGTTGGGGGTGTTAATGTTGAGGCACATCAGAGGCTCTCCAAATGCGACATGGCATCCTATCTCAATTCCAGTCAATTTTGCAATGAAAAGTCAAATGACGCTCCTTCCCTTCCGAGCTCTGCCATGCGCCCAAACAGTGGTTTACCCCCACAAATGGGGTATCGGCATACACAGAACAAATTGTACAACAAATTTTGTGGTCCAATTTCTCCTGTTACCCTTGGTAAAATAAAAGAAATTGGAGCTGAAGTAAATTTTTTGTGAAGAAAAGTTAAATGTTAATTTTTTTTAAACATTCCAAAAATTCCTGTGAAACACCTGAAGGGTTAATAAAGTTCTTGAATGTGGTTTTGAGCACCTTGAGCAGTGCAGTTTTTAAAATGATGTCACACTTGGGTATTTTCTATCATATAGACCCCTCAAAGTGACTTCAAATGTGATGTGGTCCCTAAAAAAAATGGTGTTGTAAAAATGAGAATTTGCTGGTCAACTTTTAACCCTTATAACTCCCTAACAAAAAAAATGTTGGTTCCAAAATTGTGCTGATGTAAAGTAGACATGTGGGAAATGTTACTTATTAAGTACTTTGTGTGATATATCTCTGTGATTTAAGGGCATAAAAATTCAAATTTTGAAAATTGCGAAATTTTAAAAATTTTTGCCAAATTTCCTTTTTTTTCACAAATAAACGCAGGTAATATCAAGGAAATTTTACCACTCTCATGAAGTACAATATGTCACGAGAAAACTTTGTCAGAATCATCAGGATTCATGGAAGCGTTCCAGAGTTATTACTAGGGTTGAGCGACTTTTACTTTTTTGGGATCGAGTCGGGTTTCGCGAATCCCGACTTTGTGAAAAGTCGGGTCGGGTGAAATCGGCCGATTATTGCGTAAAGTCGGGGGCCACCGAAACACGAAACCCAATGCAAGTCAATGGGGAATCAAAGTTGGCAGAGAGTGGAGGACAGGAAAACACCTACAGTGCCCATTTTAATGCCAAAAACATCAATTCTTATTACTGAAACTTGTCAATCTTAATTTACTTTATAATAATAGTTAGGCATTGAAAACTGGGGGTCATTTGGCTAAAGTTGTGGGGGGGGTATGGCTGGCTCAAGTTTTTTGTGGGCCCAGAAAATGCAGAATACGTCACGGAGGTGGAGCAGGGAGAGGTAAGTATTTCAACTTTGCAAGTGCTGTGATCCTGAGCAAGCAGGGGGGCCCACTCATTCGCATTGGCACTGGCACAGGGCCCCTCAAAGTACGGCGGTGTTTTTGACGGCGGTGGCACCTCCCACCGGCAGAGACACTTTTGTGTACTATGAGGGGCCCTGTGCCAATGACGTCGCCAACGAGTATGCCCCCCCACCTGATGAAGGAACCTGCGCTTTCATCTGCACCTTCCTCTTTGTCCCCGTGTAAGGTGGTATAGTATGCGGGAAGGGGAACCTGACTTTCAGCAGGGTCACATTCTAGCTGTGTAGAGTGCAAGGGGAATGTAGTGGTCTGGGTCAATGTACCAGCAGACTCATCTAGCAGTGGCTGGGCAATGGGCAGGATGAGGAGGAAACACAGATCTAGGCCCAAATAATAAAGTGGGGTAAATGCAGTTCAAAATTGGTAACAGGACTAACCAGGCGGCATTGATTTGTTCAGTGGAGGACAACTGTAATGAGAGGCTGACACAGTGAGTAGGCCCAAATAAGTAGGCTAAATGCAGTTCAAAACAGGTAAAAGGACTAAACAGGCGGCATAGCTTTGAGCAGTGGAGGACAACTGTAATGGGAGGCAGACACAGTTAGTAGGCCCAAATAAATAGGCTAAATGCAGTTCAAAACAGGTAAAAGGACTAAACAGGCGGCATAGCTTTGTGCAGTGGAGGACAACTGTAATGGGAGGTAGACACAGTTAGTAGGCCCAAATAAGTAGACTAAATGCAGTTCAAAACAAGTAAAAGGACTAAACAGGTGGCATAGCTTTGTGCAGTGGAGGACAACTGTAATGGGAGGCAGACATAGTTAGTACGCCCAAATAAATAGGCTAAATGCAGTTCAAAACTGGTAAAATGACTAAACAGGCGACATAGCTTTGTGCAGTGGAGGACAACTGTAATGGGAGGCAGACACAGTTAGTAGGCCCAAATAAATTGGCTAAATGCAGTTCAAAACTGGAAAAAGGACTAAACAGGCGGCATAGCTATGTGCAGTGGAGGACAACTGTAATGGGAGGCAGACACAGTTAGTAGGCCCAAATAAGAAGGCTAAATGCAGTTCAAAACTGGTAAAAGGACTAAACAGGCGGCATAGCTTTGTGCAGTGAAGGACAACTGTTATGGGAGGCAGACACAGTTAGTAGGCCCAAATAAGTAGGCTAAATGCAGTTCAAAACTGGTAAAAGGACTAAACAGGTGGCATAGCTTTGTGCAGTGGAGGACAACTGTAATGGGAGGCAGACACAGTTAGTAGGCCCAAATAAATAGGCTAAATGCAGTTCAAAACTGGTAAAAGGACTAAACAGGCGGCATAGCTTTGTGCAGTGGAGGACAACTGTAATGGGAGGCAGAGACAGTTAGTAGGCCTAAATAAGTAGGCTAAATGCAGTTCAAAACTGGTAAAAGTACTAAACAGGCGGCATAGCTTTGTGCAGTGGAGGACAACTGTAATGGGAGACAGACACAGTTAGTAGGCCCAAATAATTAAGTAGGATAAATGCAGTTCAAAATTGGTAAAAGGACTAAACAGGCGGCATAGCTTTGTGCAGTGGAGGACAACTGTAATGGGAGGCAGACACAGTTAGTAGGCCCAAATAAGGAAGCTAAATACAGTTCAAAACTGGTAAAAGGACTAAACAGGCGGCACACCTTTGTGCAGTGGAGGACAACTGTTATGGGAGGCAGACACAGTTAGTAGGCCCAAATAAGTAGGCTAAATGCAGTTCAAAACTGGTAAAAGGACTAAACAGGTGGCATAGCTTTGTGCAGTGGAGGACAACTGTAATGGGAGGCAGACACAGTTAGTAGGCCCAAATAAATAGGCTAAATGCAGTTCAAAACTGGTAAAAGGACTAAACAGGCGGCATAGCTTTGTGCAGTGGAGGACAACTGTAATGGGAGGCAGAGACAGTTAGTAGGCCTAAATAAGTAGGCTAAATGCAGTTCAAAACTGGTAAAAGTACTAAACAGGCGACATAGCTTTGTGCAGTGGAGGACAACTGTAATGGGAGACAGACACAGTTAGTAGGCCCAAATAATTAAGTAGGATAAATGCAGTTCAAAATTGGTAAAAGGACTAAACAGGCGGCATAGCTTTGTGCAGTGGAGGACAACTGTAATGGGAGGCAGACACAGTTAGTAGGCCCAAATAAGGAAGCTAAATACAGTTCAAAACTGGTAAAAGGACTAAACAGGCGGCACACCTTTGTGCAGTGGAGGACAACGGTAATGGGAGGCAGACACAGTTAGTAGGCCCAAATAAATAGGCTAAATGCAGTTCAAAACAGGTAAAAGGACTAAACAGGCGGCATAGCTTTGTGCAGTGGAGGACAACTGTAATGGGAGGTAGACACAGTTAGTAGGCCCAAATAAGTAGACTAAATGCAGTTCAAAACAGGTAAAAGGACTAAACAGGCGGCATAGCTTTGAGCAGTGGAGGACAACTGTAATGGGAGGCAGACACAGTTAGTAGGCCCAAATAAATAGGCTAAATGCAGTTCAAAACTGGAAAAAGGACTAAACAGGCGGCATAGCTTTGTGCAGTGGAGGACAACTTTAATGGGAGGCAGACATAGTTAGTACGCCCAAATAAATAGGCTAAATGCAGTTCAAAACTGGTAAAAGGACTAAACAGGCGACATAGCTTTGTGCAGTGGAGGACAACTGTAATGGGAGGCAGACACAGTTAGTAGGCCCAAATAAATTGGCTAAATGCAGTTCAAAACTGGAAAAAGGACTAAACAGGCGGCATAGCTATGTGCAGTGGAGGACAACTGTAATGGGAGGCAGACACAGTTAGTAGGCCGAAATAAGAAGGCTAAATGCAGTTCAAAACTGGTAAAAGGACTAAACAGGCGGCATAGCTTTGTGCAGTGAAGGACAACTGTAATGGGAGGCAGACACAGTCAGTAGGCCCAAATAAGTAGGCTAAATGCAGTTCAAAACTGGTAAAAGGACTAAACAGGTGGCATAGCTTTGTGCAGTGGAGGACAACTGTAATGGGAGGCAGACACAGTTAGTAGGCCCAAATAAATAGGCTAAATGCAGTTCAAAACTGGTAAAAGGACTAAACAGGCGGCATAGCTTTGTGCAGTGGAGGACAACTGTAATGGGAGGCAGAGACAGTTAGTAGGCCTAAATAAGTAGGCTAAATGCAGTTCAAAACTGGTAAAAGTACTAAACAGGCGGCATAGCTTTGTGCAGTGGAGGACAACTGTAATGGGAGACAGACACAGTTAGTAGGCCCAAATAATTAAGTAGGATAAATGCAGTTCAAAATTGGTAAAAGGACTAAACAGGCGGCATAGCTTTGTGCAGTGGAGGACAACTGTAATGGGAGGCAGACACAGTTAGTAGGCCCAAATAAGGAAGCTAAATACAGTTCAAAACTGGTAAAAGGACTAAACAGGCGGCACAGCTTTGTGCAGTGGAGGACAACTGTAATGGGAGGCAGACACAGTTAGTAGGCTCAAATAAGTAGGCTAAATGCAGTTCAAAACTGATAAAAGGACTAAACAGGTGGCATAGCTTTGTGCAGTGGAGGACAACGGTAATGGGAGGCAGAGACAGTTAGTAGGCCCAAATAAGTAGGCTAAATTCAGTTCAAAACTGGTAAAAGTACTAAACAGGCGGCATAGCTTTGTGCAGTGGAGGACAACTGTAATGGGAGACAGACACAGTTAGTAGGCCCAAATAATTAAGTAGGATAAATGCAGTTCAAAATTGGTAAAAGGACTAAACAGGCGGCATAGCTTTGTTCAGTGGAGGACAACTGTAATGGGAGGCAGACACGGTTAGTAGGCCCAAATAAGTAGGCTAAATGCAGTTCAAAACTGGTAAAAGGACTAAACAGGCGGCATAGCTTTGTGCAGTGGAGGACAACTGTAATGGGAGGCAGACACAGTTAGTAGGCCCAAATAAGTAGGCTAAATGCAGTTCAAAACTGGTAAAAGGACTAAACAGGCGGCATAGCTTTGTGCAGTGGAGGACAACTGTAATGGGAGGCTGACACAGTTAGTAGGCCCAAACAAGTAGGCTAAATGCAGTTCAATTCTGGTTAAAGGACTAAACAGGCGGCATAGCTTTGTGCAGTGGAGGACAACTGTAATGGGAAGCAGACACAGTTAGTAGGCCCAAATAAGTAGGCTAAATGCAGTTCAAAACTGGTAAAAGGACTAAACAGGCGGCATAGCTTTGTGCAGTGGAGGACAACTGTAATGGGAGGCAGACACAGTTAGTAGGCCCAAATAAGTAGGCTAAATGCAGTTCAAAACTGGTAAAAGGACTAAACAGGTGGCATAGCTTAGTGCAGTGGAGAACAACTGTAATGGGAGGCAGACACAGTTAGTAGGCCCAAATAAGTAGGCTAAATGCAGTTCAAAACTGGTAAAAGGACTAAACAGGCGGCATAGCTTTGTGCAGTGGAGGACAACTGTAATAGGAGGCAGACACAGTTAGTAGGCCCAAATGAGTAGGCTAAATGCAGTTCAAAACTGGTAAAAGGACTAAACAGGCGGCATAGCTTTGTTCAGCAGAGGACAACTGTAATGAGAGGCTGACACACTTAGTAGGCCCAAAAAAGTAAGTAGGCTAAATGCAGTTCAAAATTGGTAAAAGGAATAACCAGGCGGCATTGCTTGGTTCAGCAGAGGACAATTGTAAGGAGTGGCTAACACAGTGAGTAGGCCCAAATAATTAAGTAGGCTAAAAGCAGTTCAAAATTAGTAACAGGACTAAACTGGCGGCGTTGCTTGGTTCAGCGGAGGACAATTGTAAGGAGTGGCTGACACAGTGAGTAGGCCCTAATAATTAAGTAGGCTAAAAGCAGTTCAAAATTGGTAACAGGAATAAACTGGCGGCGTTGCTTGGTTCAGCGGAGGACAATTGTAAGGAATGGCTGACACAGTGAGTAGGCCCTAATAATAAAGTAGGCTAAATGTCTGCCAACATTTTTTTCAGAAAGAACCAGGTGGCATAGCTAGGTACAGGGATGGGCTCCTCTGCTCAGTAGCAGACAGTGGTAGTAGGAGCAAAGTTTTAACTGGTCTAAATGGAGGCCAGGGCCCCTGTATATTTTAACTATCATCTATCATTTCAACAAATTTGTATTGGCAGTGCCATTGAAGGATTTAACAGCACAGACAACAGAGTGGTGGAGCAGGGAGTGGTATTGAACCAGCTGCACTGAAGACTCTTTCGGTTAGCACACTAGCAGCAGGGCAAGCGAGCTCCTGTAATGCTGTAATGCATATTCTGCCAATTCAGGCCAGGTTTCTATTTTAGATGCCCAGTAATCAAAGGGGAATGACCTGTGAGGGAGAACATCGATAAGGGCGGAATAGTAGTTTGTAACCATACTGGGCAAATGCTGTCTCCTGTCACTTTGAATCGATGCAGCAGTATCTGTCGTGTCAGCGGTCATTGCGAAATCACTCCACAACCTGGTCATAAAACCCCTCTGTCCAACGCCACTTCGGATTTGTGCACCTCTAACACCTCTGCCATGTTGCCCACTACGCCTCGTGTTAGAACCATCACCGCAACGGTCTACAAGAGTTGCTTGTTTGGTAGCCAATATTTGCTCAAGGTTCTCATGTGGCATGATATTTTGTAATTTTCCTTTATATCATGGATCCAGGAGGCAGGCCAACCAGTAATCGTCATCGGTCATCATTTTGATAATGCGGGGGTCCCTTTTTAGGATACGCAAGGCATACTCAGCCATGTGGGCCAATGTTCCAGGTGTCAATTCATTGCTTGTGCTGGGTTGAGGAGCACTTTCTTGCAAATCAACATCACTTGTATCCCGCAAAAACCCTGTACCTGACCTTGCAACTCCACTAGTTTCTATTGCCCCCTGAGAAGCATTCTCCTCACATAAATATTTATCCCCATCATCTTTCTCCTCCTCTTCATCCACCACCTTGTCCAGGAGAGTTCCCTGAGCAGACAATGGCTGACTGTCATCAAGGCTTCCCTCATCCTCGGCTGCAGACGCCTGCTCCTTAATGTGCATCAAACTTTGCATCAGAAGACGCATTAGTGGCATGCTCATGCTTATGATGGCGTCGTCTGCACTTACCAGCCGTGTGCATTCCTCAAAACAATGAAGGACTTGACAGAGGTCTTGTAGCTTCGACCACTGCACACCAGACAACTCCATGTCTGTCATCCAAGTGCCTGCCCGTGTATGTGTATCCTCCCACAAATAGATTACAGCACACCTCTGTTCGCACAGCCTCTGAAGCATGTGCTGTGTGGAGTTCCACCTTGTTGCAATGTTGATTATTAGGCGGTGCTGGGCAAGATTCAGCGATCGCTGATGGTTCTGCATACTGCTGGAGTGTACGGACGACCGGCGGATGTGCGAGCAAAGTCTTCACACCTTGAGGAGCAGGGCTGGTAACCCCAGATAATTTTTCAGGAAGCACTGCACCACCAGGTTCAAGGTGTGAGCCAGGCAAGGTATGTGTTTCAGTTGTGAAAGGGCTATGGCAGCCATAAAATTCCTTCCGTTATCACTGACTACCTTGCCTGCCTCAAGATGTACACTGCCCAGCCATGACTGAGTTTCTTGCTGCAAGTACTCTGCCAGTACTTCTGCGGTGTGTCTTTTGTCGCCAAAAAACACTTCATTTGCAACACACCCAGCTGACGCTTAACACTAGCTGTTCGATAATGGGATACCTCGTGTGCAACACTAGAAGCTGGTAATGGAGTGGTCGTGCGACTGCGCTCTGTGGAAGAGCTTGCGCTTCGGCTGGAAGAGGAGGAGGAGGAGGAGGGGTGGCAAACGCCTACAGCCAACTGTTTCCTAGACCGTGGGCTAGGCAGAACTGTCCCACTATGGCTGTCCCCTGTGGACCACCCTGCATCCACCACATTAACCCAGTACGCCGTGATGGACACATAACATCCCTGGCCATGCCTACTGGTCCATGCATCTGTTGTGAGATGCACATTTTCACTGACTGATTGCCTCAGTGCATGGACAATGCGGTCTTTGACATGCTGGTGGAGGGCTGGGATGGCTGTTCTCGCAAAGAAGTGCCGACTGGGTAGGTAATAGCGTGGTACTGCGTAGGCCATCAGGTCTTTGAAAGCTTCGCTTTCAACCAACCGGTAGGGCATCATCTCTAATGAGATTAGTCTAGCAATGAGGCCATTCAAACCCTGTGTACGCGGATGAGAGGATGAATACTTTCTTGTCCTAACGAGAGTCTCTTGTAGGGTGAGCTGGACTGCAGAGCTGCATATGGTGGAACAAGCGGTGGTGGTGGTGGACATGGCGGATTGAGAGAGGGTTGGTGATGGTATTCTTGATGTTGACCTACATACAGTGTTTCCTACCAAAAACCTTGTGACTCGCTGACTGCCTTGGCCTTTTGACGATACCTCCACATTTGCTGCTGGTGGTGTCCTAACTGGTGGGCTTACAGTGAGGGAAGCAATGTAGCATTGCTGACTACCTTCATTCTGAGCAGGTGCACCAACGGTACGGGACGTTTGGTAGTTAGTCCAGGCTTGCATGTGCATGCTGGTTAAATGTCTACGCATGCACGTTGTATTTAAATTTTGGGGATTCTTCCCTCTGCTAAAGGTCTTTGAGCATTTATTACAGATAACTTTGCACTGATCATTCGGATCTTGGTTAAAAAATTGCCACACTACACTATTCCTACTATGGAATACCTTTTCAGGAATTGCACGCTGTGCTACTTTCACCGGATGGCCACGCTGTGCTAAAACTGTTTTTTTGGTAGACAAACGTTTTTGGCCTGAGATGGGCCTGCCAGATGAAAGCTGTTGCGATGTAGATGGCTGCTGCGGATTATCCTCCTTCGCTTCTGAGCTACTGTCAGCGGCACCCTCTTCCCCCAATGGCTGCCAATCTGGGTCAACAACTGGGTCATCTATCACCTCCTCTTCAATGTCACGTGCACCTTTCTCTGTGTCACCGTGTAAGGTGCTATAGCGTTCGGGACGGGGCACCATAGTCTCATCAGGGTCAGTTTCTGGCTCAGTACACTGCGAGGGCAATGTAGTGATCTGAGTCAATGGAACAGCATAATAATCTAGCTGTGGCTGTGCATCAGTGCACTCCATGTCCGATTCATCTTGTAATGGGCTGTTAGCAATTTCCCTTTCTAACCCAGGCACATTATGTGTAAAGAGCTCCATGGAGTAACCTGTTGTGTCGCCTGACGCATCCTTCTCTGTTGGTTTGGGTGAAGGACACAAGGAAGTGACCGGGAGCATCCACTGAAGACTCGCTGCTTTTAAATTTGGAACTTTCTGAAGAGGAGGCGAAAGAGCTAGAGGCTGAGTCAGCAAGGAAAGCCAAAACTTTTTCCTGCTGCTCCGGCTTTAAAAGCGGTTTTCCTACTCCCAGATAATTGAGCCTTTGAGGCCTTGTGTAGCCAGACGATGACGCTGGCTCAACACCTCCAGCCTTAGCTGCTATTTTGCTTTTCCCACTACCACCAGATGCTCCACCACCATCACTAACAGCTGGAATTGACCGCTCGCGCCCAAAGACGCTAATGTGAACGTAGCCTAACAGAAGTGAGGTATATCCACTTTCTGACAATTTGAATCTCCCTTTTTGGGGGGGAGACAGCACCACAACTCAGGTCCAGTGTGTAACACAACGCAATGTAAGTGGCAGCAAGTGGCTGGAAGATATCTGAAAAAATCCAAGGACTGTAGTACAATTTCAATCTCCCTACAATGATCTCAGGACAAGTATGGCAGCAACAAAAAGGACTGCTGCACACAAAAGTGTGGAGAAATAAACAAGATAACTGCAGAAAGGAGCAACAGGATTTTTGCTTTAAAAAAAGCAGTTGGTTTGCACAGCAGCGGTGCAAACAGTAATGCAGATATCAGGGAGCCTTATAAGGCAGCCTAATAAGCTACAGAGCTGATGCACAAAGATATAGCCTCCACTGTCCCTGCAAAACAAAGGTGGTGTTGGACAGTGGAAATCACTACAGCACAAGCGGTTTGGGGGTTAATCTTCCCTCCCTAACTATAGCCCTTCTTCTGACGAAGCTGCAGCAATCTCTCCCTATGCTAAGATCGGCAGATGTAAGATGAAGATGGCGGTCGGCGTGCACGCCCTTTTATACCCCCCTGTGACGCCACAGAAAGCAAGTCAATCACTGTCATGCCCTTCTCTAAGATGGTGGGGACCGAGACCTATGTCATCACGCTGCCCACACTCTGCGTTCTCCTTCATTGGCTGAGAAATGGCGCTGAACGCATCATACAAAACTCAACTTTGGCGCGAAGATCGCCGACCGCATGGCCGATCCCACACTAGGATTAGGTCGGGTTTCACGAAACCCGACTTTGCCGAAAGTCGGCGATTTTTTAATGTGTCCGATCTGTTTTGCTCAACCCTAGTTATTACCTCATAAAGGGACAGTGGTCAGAATTGAAAAATTTGTCCCGGTCATTAACGTGCAAACCACCCTTGGGGGTAAAGGGGTTAAAAAATTGTAAAAATATTTTTTTAAAAATCAGAAATATAATAAAGCTTGTTGAAATCCTGCAGTCCAGCCAATCAACAAGCTTTTAAACTGTGGGCAGTTTCGGAGCCATCACAGCCATGTTAAATTATGTACTTTGCCAAAAACCGCTGTGTGTACTCTGCAATCCATATCTGTATAATTAATGTGCCAAAAGCAGCTGTTTGTACTCTGCAACCTCGCCTGTGGGAGTAATGTGCCTTTATTCCTGTGTGTATACTCTTCAACCCCGTATGTGGGAGTACTGTGCCTTTGAATTGCTGTGTATACTCTATAACCTCGATTGTGGGAGTACTGTTCCTTAAGCCGCTATGTTTTTTAGTAGTGTTGTAAATTAATAATTTGTATCACCCGTCTAGCTGCCATTTGTTGGCCAAATAAATAATTTTTCTGGACTGTTGTGTGTTTTCTAGTTGTTTGGGAAATAAATGATTGGCATCAGCAATCTTACTGCCATTTCAAGGCCAAGGAAATAATCTTTCTGGACCAGTGTGTGGTTTCTAGTACTGTTACAAATAAATAATTGGCATAAAAAATCTCATTGGAATTCATAGGCCAAAGAAAATATTTTTCTGTACTGGTATATGTTTTCTAGTAGTGTGCAAAATAAAAAAATTTGTATCAACCGTCTCGTTGCCATTTCTAGGTCAAACAAATAATTCTTGACCTGCGCATTTCTTGTAGTTTTGCAAATAAATAATTGGCATCAGCCATCTTGTTGCCATTTGTAGGGGAAAGAAATATTTTTTTTGGACCACTGTGCGTTTTCTAGTAGCCTGGGAAATGAAAAATTGGCATCTGTCATCTCATTGCCATTTGTAGGCTAAATAAATAATTTTTCTGGACTGTTGTGTGTTTTCTAGTTGTTTGGGAAATAAATGATTGGCATCAGCAATCTTACTGCCATTTCAAGGCCAAGGAAATAATCTTTCTGGACCAGTGTGTGGTTTCTAGTACTGTTACAAATAAATAATTGGCATAAAAAATCTCATTGGAATTCATAGGCCAAAGAAAATATTTTTCTGTACTGGTATATGTTTTCTAGTAGTGTGCAAAATAAAAAAATTTGTATCAACCGTCTCGTTGCCATTTCTAGGTCAAACAAATAATTCTTGACCTGCGCATTTCTTGTAGTTTTGCAAATAAATAATTGGCATCAACCATCTTGTTGCCATTTGTAGGCCTAAGAAATTATTTTTCTTGATTGCTTTATAGCAGTCTGAGAAATAAAAAATTGTTGCAATTTGTAGGCCAAAGAAATAAATTTCTGGACCTCTATGTTTTTTATTAGCATTGCAAATAAATAATTGGCATCAGCAATCTCGTTGCCATTTGTAGGCCATTGAAATAATTTTCTGGACTGCTGTGTTTTCTAGTAGTGTTGCAAATAAATAATTGTCATCAGCCATCTTGTTTCCATTCGTTCGCCAAAAAAATACATTTTTTGGAATGTTGTGTGTTTTCTAGAACACTGGAAAATAAATAATTGATAACAGCGATCTTGTTGCCGTTTGCAGGCTAAAGAAACAATTTTTCTGGATTGCTGTGCATTTTCTAATAGTGTTGCAAAAAAAATAAATCTTCTCTTCTGCCATCTTTTTGCAAGTAGTCTGAAGAAAAACTACTTTAAAAAATGAGAACATCAAATGTGGTAAGTGGATGTGGCCGTGGTGTTATTGTAGCTTCTGATAGTGGTGGTGTATCTGCTGCAGAGAGAGGACGTGATTGTTCTGTACCTACTACGTGCCTAAATACAAAACCTCTCCTCTGGTTCAAGCAGGTGACAGGACTTTATGAGTCCTTTCGTAGGCCGGAATACTGCTGTACAAATGATGAGGCCACAAGATGTTGAAAAGCTGTCAGTTTGGATGGCTGAGAGTGGCTCCAGTTCTCTAGCATTATCTTCCACCTTGTCAGCTGCAGAAATTGCACAGTTGGCACCCGAGGACCATGGTCATCTGACTTCCACCTCACCCCCTGCAAATCAGTCAAGAAGTATGAGCCCCAAGTCATGCAGCAGTCTCTTCTGCTTTTTGATGACTCCACTGGCTGGGTTTCCTTGGACTATCCACCTGGTCCTGCCCCAGAAGAGGAAAAGACTGAGTGCACTGTTGCCCAACCACATATTATGTTACAGGATGTGTATTTGGGAGGGCTAATGCAAATGGTCAGTGGACCACCGCAGCACATATACAGGATGATGAAACTCAATTCCCAACTGCAGCATCATTCTGCAGTGTGCAGGCCAAAAATGAGGGCAGGGTTGAGTAGTCAGAGGAAAATGATGCTGGGGATGATGGTGTCCTAGACTCCACACGCAGTGGAGGTTATCCTAGTGACATGCGCAGTATGGTGGAAGAGGAAGTAACCACACTGCCCTATCAGCCCAGCAATAGAGGGAGCATGATGCAAAGGCACAGCTGGTGGCTCAGAACCAGTATGTCAGCTGCTACTGCTCACTGGGCCTCTGAAATTAACACATCAAAGACAACTCCAAAGAGCTCTTTGGCATGGAATTTTTTCAAGGAATGTGCTGACAAGCAACATGTGGTTTGCACCCTGTGCCATCAGACCCTGTAACAAAGCATACATTTTCTGAACCTGAACACCATCTGCATGATGAGGCATCTGAATCCCAAGCACAAGATGTAGTGGAGTACACACCTTAAGAAGCATGACAGATCTGAGCCTTCTCTTGCTCCCTCTTTTGCTGCAATCTCTGCCTCTTCCTCCCGGACATGATCAACAGGGCCAGCTGCATCACCGCAAATGGAAAATGTGACAGCACCACCGAGCATTTCCAAACCATCCTATGGAAGTGTTCAGCTTTCCATCAACAAAATCCTCAAGACAAAGAGGAGATACCCCTAGCCACAAATGAACCATGGGCCTGAATAACAACATTTCCAAATTACTGGCCTTTGAAATGCTGCCATTCTGTCTGGTGGAGACAGTTTTAAAAACTGATGGCAGAGGCTATCCCGCACTATGTTGTATCCAGTCGCCACTACTTCTTCAGGTGGGCCATCCCTGCCCTGCACACATGTTGTGTACCAAATCAGATGTGAACTGCGCAACGCCATGAGTGGCAAGGTCCACATAACCACTGATATTTTGTCCAGTAATCATGCTGCTGTGCCTATGCAATGACTGCCAAGTTGCCCGTTTTGTCACCAGTGCAGATTTCTGGATGGCCACACTGCTAGTCTCCCGCTACAAGGACAGCATACCATCATTACTTCTGTCACTTGAACGGGAGTGCAAAATGCATGAAAACAAGCAAATGCTGGTAGAAAAACTACTGATGGCTTTCTCATCAGACAGCCGATTCTCAGTGGAAGAAAAAGACAGAGGCAGTGGAGGAGGTCATCAACACAGCTGAAGCACTGTCAACACCTCAGAAAGCAAGGTTAGCATGGCCAAAATGTGGCAAAACTTTATGAACACACAAAGGTCTGTATTAGCCGTAGCCAGTGTTACAACAACATGTTGGAAGAGTACCTGTCCACACATCTCTACATGCTACCTGATGGGTCTGCCGAATTTAACATCTGGGTCCCCTTTATGCCTTGGAGGTGCTGGCTTGTGCTGCGGCAGGTGTACTATCGGAACGTGTGTTCACAGCAGGCGCTGTGATCATAGGCAGGTGCATCTACCTGTCCACTTCAAAAGTGGTGAAGCTAACATTCCTTAAATGAACAAGGCGTTGATCCCACAGCACTTGTCCTACCATTAAATGACTAGTCAACTATACCAGCCACATACATCCAATATAGAACTCTATTTGCCATTAGTTTAATTTGGGTGCCTCCTCCCCAAATAAAAAAACTGTGTTGGCTATTTCATCCTCTGCCTCTTTCACCTACACTACCACCTCCTCCTCCTCCTCATCCTCTTCATCCAGTTGGATCTCCACCTCCAGGTTGTAGCTTGGTAGTTGATTTTGGGTTCATTCTATGTTTTTTAAGTGAGTTCCCTAAAATAACAAAGGGAAAAAAAACACAAAAAAGACAGTGTTGCATTATTCCTCTCCTGTCTCTTCCAACTATATTGCTATGTCCACCTCCTCCTCCACTTGGACCTAGAGGTAGATTGCTAGTTCTAGTTTAGTTAATTCTAGGCTGTTTTAAGTCAGTTCCAAAATAAAAAAAATCGAAAAAAAACAAAACAGTGAAAAAAAACAAAAAAACAACACATACACACATATATATATATATATATATATATATATATATATATATATATATATATATATATATATATATATATATATATACACACACACACTACCATTCAAAAGTTTAGGGTCACCCAGACAATTTTGTGTTTTCCATTAAAACTCATACTTTTATTAATCAAATGAGTTGCCAAATGAATTGAAAATCTAGTCCAGATATTGACAAGGTTCGAAAAAAAGATTTTTATTTGAAATATTAATATTCTCCTTCAAACTTTGCTTTCGTCAAAGAATGCTCCCTTTGCAGCAATTACAGCATTGCAAACCTTTGGCATTCTAGCAGTTAATTTGCTGAGGTAATCTGAAGAAATGTCACCCCATGCTTCTGCAGCGCCCCAGAGTCCTGGTCGTTGCAGTACTGATGCTCCGCCGCTAAGGGGGGCTATGGTACGTCTGATGGCACTGAAGGAGTTCACCTGACCAGGTATCACAGACACCAATGCACTTCACAGTCTGGCCTCCAGGGGGAGCTAAGGGTGCTATGTATTAGGCCACTCCTCACAATCTGGTAAAACTGGGGGTTGGATAGGAAGTTAGTCAGAAGCTGACTGGGTTGGAACCAGGCAACATCCTGTGGCAGAGGGTGTTGCAGGGGAAGATTCAGGGGGGTCCCTGTCAGGGGTGGGATCCTGACAGAGACCTAGTGAACAGAGAGAACGTTACGGGACCGCGCCTGCACTTGATCGCGGCGGTACCCTAAGAAAGGACAAGAAGCGAGGTTTATTGTGCTGAGTGAGAAACGAGATCAACGCAACAAGGAGAAATACCAGTAGGAGTCGTGCTGTAAGACGAGGCAACATCCTACCGAGGCACGCAGCCGGTGGCCGGAACGCCGAGGAAGTATAGAGCTCCAGGCCTAACTTCAAACCTACAGCAGGACAGTCAGTTATAGGCGGGCTGTCTCACCCAAAACACCTAAGAAGACATAGGGGGCAACAACAGGAGAGGGGCGACACTAGGGTCCAGGAAGAGCTCCGAGCCTACCCGTCATACGGGTGCGTCCTAGCCATATCATCTGGGGGACGAAGAAGAACATCATAATCGAGTTGTGAGGGAACTTCAGAAACAGACACAACAGTTGTGGGGACTATCCCGTAAGCACAGCAGGGGAGGACCACAACGCACAAGCGCTAGAAGGTAGGCACAAATTTCCACCTGCAAAGGGAACTCTGGAGGTGCCATCAGACCGGCCGGACTTGCGCAGCCCGGTTAACCGTATTCCGGACTGAGGATCCTGAAGCCTTCAGTAAAGAGATAAAGAGACTGCAACCTGGTGTCCTCGTTATTTACTGCGACCTGCACCGCACCATAACATCATCACCACCCACACCTTTCATTGGGCGCCCCTCAGCAGGATCACGGACCGGGTCTAGCCACCGTGACAACCCCAGGAGTAGAGACTCAGAGGCCCGGTACCGGGTACCCCTCGGCCCTGCGGCAGTGGGGGCGCTACACTTCCAGAAGCCCCTCCCACAAATTGGTTTGGCTTGATGGGCACTTTTTGCGTATCATACGATCAAGCTTCTCCCACAACAGCTCAATGGCGTTGAGACCTGGTGACTAGTGTTGAGCATTCCGATACCGCAAGTATCGGGTATCGGCCGATACTTGCGGGTATCGGAATTCCGATACCGAGATCCGATACTTTTGTGATATCGGGAATCTGTATCGGGATTAATATCAATGTGTAAAATAAAGAATTAAAATAAAAAATAGGGATATACTCACCTCTCCGACGCAGCCTGCACCTTGCCGAGGGAACCGGCAGCCTTCTTTGCTTAAAATGCGCGCGTTTACTGCCTTCCGTGACGTCACGGCTTCTGATTGGTCGCGTGCCGCCCATGTGACTGCGACGCGACCAATCACAACAAGCCGTGACATAATTTCAGGTCCTGAATGCCTAATTCTAGGCATTCAGGATTTGAAAATTACGTCACGGCTTGTGATTGGTCGCGTGCCGCCCATGTGACCGCGACGCGACCAATCACAACAAGCCGTGACGTAATTTTCAGGTCCTGAATGCCTAATTCTAGGCATTCAGGATTTGAAAATTACATCACGGCTTGTGATTGGTCGCGTGCCGCCCATGTGACCGCGACGCGACCAATCACAACAAGCCGTGACGTAATTTCAGGTCCTGAATGCCTAATTCTAGGCATTCAGGATTTGAAAATTACGTCACGGCTTGTGATTGGTCGCGTGCCGCCCATGTGACCGCGACGCGACCAATCACAAGCCGTGACGTAATTTTCAGGTCCTGAATGCCTAATTCTAGGCATTCAGGACCTGAAAATTACGTCACGGCTTGTTGTGATTGGTCGCGTCGCGGTCACATGGGCGGCACGCGACCAATCAGAAGCCGTGATGTCACGGAAGGCAGTAAACGCGCGCATTTTAAGCAAAGAACGCTGCCGATTCCCTCGGTAAGGTGCAGGCTGCGTCGGAGAGGTGAGTATATCAATATTTTTTATTTTAATTCTTTATTTTACACATTAATATGGATCCCAGGGCCTGAAGGAGAGTTTCCTCTCCTTCAGACCCTGGGAACCATCAGGGATACCGTCCGATACTTGAGTCCCATTGACTTGTATTGGTATCGGGTATCGGTATCGGATTAGATCCGATACTTTGCCGGTATCGGCCGATACTTTCCGATACCGATACTCTCAAGTATCGGACGGTATCGCTCAACACTACTGGTGACTGCGCTGGCCACTCCATTACAGATAGAATACCAGCTGCCTGCTTCTTCCCTTAACAGTTCTTGCATAATTTGGAGGTGTGCTTTGGGTCATTGTCCTCTTGTAGGATGAAATTGGCACCAATCAAGCGCTGTCCATAGGGTATGGCATGGCATTGCAAAATGGAGTGATAGCCTTCCTTATTCAACATCCCTTTTACCTTGTACAAATCTCCCACTTTACCAGCACTAAAGCAACCCCAGACCATCACATTACCTCCACAATGCTTGACAGATGGCGTCAGACACTCTTCCAGCATCTCTTCAGTTCTGCTTCTCACAAGTGTTCTTCTGTGTGATCCAAATAACTCAAACTTGGATTCGTCTGTCCATAACACTTTTTTCCAATCTTCCTCTGTCCAATGTCTATTTTCTTTTGCCCATATTAATCTTTTCTTTTTATTAGCCAGTCTCAGATATGGCTTTTTCTTTGCCACTCTGCCCAGAAGGCCACCATCCTGGAGTTGCCTCTTCACTGTAGATGTTGACACTGGAGTTTTGCGTGTACTTTTTAATGAAGCTGCCAGTTGAGGACCTTTGAGGCGTCGATTTCTCAAACTACAGACTCTAATGTACTTGTCTTGTTGCTCAGTTGTGCAAAGGGGCCTCCCACTTGTCTTTCTACTCTGGTTAGAGCCTGTTTGTGCTCTCCTCTAAAGGGAGTAGTGCACACTGTTGTAGGAAATCTTCAGTTTCTTGGCAATTTCTCGCATGGAATAACCTTCATTTCTAAGAACAAGAATAGACTATAGAGTTTCACATGAAAGTTCTTTTTTTCTGGCCATTTTGAGAGTTTAATGGAAACAACAAATGTAATGCTACAGATTCCAAACTAGCTCAAAGGAAGGTCAGGTTTATAGGTTCTGTAATCAGCCAAACTGTTTTCAGCTGTGCTAACATACTTGCACAAGGGTTTTCAATGGTATCATCCATTAGCCTTCTTACACAGTTAGCTGTCATGATTCTCAATGGCGAGAGAACATAGCCCAGCATATATGAGAACTAGCTCTTGGAAGATGGAAACTATACTGACCATGAACTAAACCTGCCGCACAACTAGAAGTGGCCGGGTAGCATGCCTACGTTTTTTTATCCCTAGATGCCCAGCGCCAGCCGGAGAACTACCTAATCCTAGCAGAGGAAAAGACAGTCCTGGCTCACCTCTAGAGAAATTTTCCCAAAAGGCAGACAGAGGCCCCCACATATATTGGCGGTGATTTTAGATGAAATGACAAACGTAGTATGAAAATAGGTTTAGCAAAATCGAGGTCCGCTTACTAGATAGCATGAAGACAGAAAGGGCACTTTCATGGTCAGCAGAAAACCCTATCAAAACACCATCCAGAAATTACTTTAAGACTCTAGCATTAACTCATAACACCAGAGTGGCAATTTCCGCTCACAAGAGCTTTCCAGACACAGTAACGAAACAGCAGCTGTGAACAGGAACAAAATGCAAAAACACACAAGGACAAAAGTCCAACTTAGCTGGGAGTTGTCTAGTAGCAGGAACATGCACAGAAAGGCTACTGATTACATTGTTGACCGGCATGAAACTGACAGAGGAGCAAGGTTATATAGCGACTCCCACATCCTGATAGGAGCAGGTGAACAGAGGGGATGATGCACACAAGTTAAATTCCACAAGTGGCCACCGGGGGAGCCCAGAATCCAATTTCACAACAGTACCCCCCCCTCAAGGAGGGGGCACCGAACCCTCACCAGAACCACCAGGGCGATCAGGATGAGCCCTATGAAAGGCACGGACAAGATCGGAGGCATGAACATCAGAGGCAGTGACCCAAGAATTATCCTCCTGACCGTATCCCTTCCATTTGACCAGATACTGGAGTTTCCGTCTGGAAACACGAGAGTCCAAGATCTTTTCCAAGGACTCCTTTATATATTCTCGCATAGCAGCGTGTTCAGGCACAGAAAGATTAAATAAACGACCCTTAGGGTATTTACTACCCGGGATCAAGTCTATGGCACAATCGCACTCCCGGTGCGGAGGTAGTGAACCAACCTTGGGTTCTTCAAAAACGTCACGAAAGTCAGACAAGAATTCAGGAATCTCAGAGGGAATAGATGATGAAATGGAAACCAAAGGTACGTCCCCATGAGTTCCTTTACATCCCCAGCTTAACACAGACATAGCTCTCCAGTCGAGGACTGGGTTATGAGATTGCAGCCATGGCAATCCCAGCACCAAAACATCATGTAGATTATACAGCACCAGAAAGCGAATAACCTCCTGGTGATCCGGATTAACACGCATAGTCACTTGTGTCCAGTATTGTGGTTTATTACTAGCCAATGGGGTGGAGTCAATCCCTTTCAGAGGTATCGGAGCCTCCAATGGCTCCAAATCATACCCACAGCGTTTGACAAAGGACCAATCCATAAGACTCAAAGCAGCGCCAGAGTCGACATAGGCGTCCGCGGTAATAGATGACAAAGAACAAATCAGGGTCACAGATAGAATAAACTTAGACTGTAAAGTGCTAATTGAAACAGACTTGTCAGGCTTCTTAGTACGCTTAAAGCATGCTGATATAACATGAGTTGAATCACCACAATAGAAGCACAACCCATTTTTTCGTCTAAAATTCTGCCGCTCGCTTCTGGACAGAATTCTATCACATTGCATATTTTCTGGCGTTTTCTCAGTAGACACCGCCAAATGGTGCACAGGTTTGCGCTCCCGCAGACGCCTATCGATCTGAATAGCCATCGTCATGGACTCATTCAGACTCGCAGGCACAGGGAACCCCACCATAACATCCTTAATGGCATCAGAGAGACCTTCTCTGAAAATCGCCGCCAGGGCGCACTCATTCCACTGAGTAAGCACAGACCATTTGCGGAATTTTTGGCAGTATATTTCAGCTTCATCTTGCCCCTGAGACAAGGACATCAAGGCCTTTTCCGCCTGAAGCTCTAAATGAGGTTCCTCATAAAGCAACCCCAAGGCCAGAAAAAACGCATCCACATTGAGCAACGCAGGATCCCCTGGTGCCAATGCAAAAGCCCAGTCTTGAGGGTCGCCCCGGAGCAAGGAAATTACAATCCTGACCTGCTGTGCAGGGTCTCCGGCAGAGCGAGACTTCAGGGACAAAAACAATTTGCAATTATTTTTAAAATTTTGAAAGTGAGATCTATTCCCCGAGAAGAATTCAGGCAAAGGAATTCTAGGCTCAGACATAGGTGCATGAACAACAAAATCTTGCAAATTTTGTACCTTTGTGGCGAGATTATTCAAACCTGTAGCTACACTCTGAAGATCCATTTGAAACAGGTGAACACAGAGCCATTCAAGGATTAGAAGGAGAGGAAGAGAGGAAGGCTGCAGTATAGGCAGACTAGCAAGTGATTCAATTAAGAGCACACTCAGAACTAGAGGGAAAAAAAAAAAAATTGTAGCAGACTTCTTTTTTCTCTCCTTTCTCAGCCAGTAATTTAACCCTTTTTTGGGCCGGTCAAACTGTCATGATTCTCAATGGCGAGAGAACATAGCCCAGCATATATGAGAACTAGCTCTTGGAAGATGGAAACTATACTGACCATGAACTAAACCTGCCGCACAACTAGAAGTGGCCGGGTAGCATGCCTATGTTTTTTTATCCCTAGATGCCCAGCGCCAGCCGGAGAACTACCTAATCCTAGCAGAGGAAAAGACAGTCCTGGCTCACCTCTAGAGAAATTTTCCCAAAAGGCAGACAGAGGCCCCCACATATATTGGCGGTGATTTTAGATGAAATGACAAACGTAGTATGAAAATAGGTTTAGCAAAATCGAGGTCCGCTTACTAGATAGCATGAAGACAGAAAGGGCACTTTCATGGTCAGCAGAAAACCCTATCAAAACACCATCCAGAAATTACTTTAAGACTCTAGCATTAACTCATAACACCAGAGTGGCAATTTCCGCTCACAAGAGCTTTCCAGACACAGTAACGAAACAGCAGCTGTGAACAGGAACAAAATGCAAAAACACACAAGGACAAAAGTCCAACTTAGCTGGGAGTTGTCTAGTAGCAGGAACATGCACAGAAAGGCTACTGATTACATTGTTGACCGGCATGAAACTGACAGAGGAGCAAGGTTATATAGCGACTCCCACATCCTGATAGGAGCAGGTGAACAGAGGGGATGATGCACACAAGTTAAATTCCACAAGTGGCCACCGGGGGAGCCCAGAATCCAATTTCACAACAGTTAGCAAACACAAAGTACCATAAGAACACTGTAGTAATGGTTGTTGGAAATGGGCCTCTATACACCTATGAAGATATTGCATCACAAACCAGACGTTTGCAGCTAGAATAGTCATTTACCACATTTACAATGTATAGAGTGTATTTCTGAATCATTTAATGTTAGCTTCATTGGAAAAAAACTGTGCTTTTCTTTTAAAAATAAGGACATTTCTAAGTGACCCTAAACTTTTGAACGGTAGTGAATATATATATATATATATATATGTATATATACATTTATTTAAAGAAATAACAGTGTTGGAAAACTCCTTCTTTGCCTCTTCCACCTACCCCACCATGTCCACTTCGACCTCTTCCTGATAGTTCAAGATTATTTTTTTTATTTCTGCTCTGCATAGGGACATCATACAGCTGTAGTGAGGGACAGTATTAGATTTTTTTATGTGCAGTGTTCCAAAAACACTCTTTGTGTACTCTGCACCACTGTCTGTGATAGAACTGTGCATACCCAAAAGTTTTTCTATTCTGCAACCGTGTCAGTGGGACTCATGTGTATCTAAACAAAATGTTCTACTCCTATGCACACGTCTTTCATAGTACTGTGCATCAAAACAAATGTTTTTACTATTATGTTCCCATGTACAGTGGGTACGGAAAGTATGCAGACCCCTTTAAATTTTTCACTCTTTCATTTCAGCATTTGATAAATTCAAAAAAAGTTCATTTTTTCTCATTAATGTACACTCTGCACCCCATCTTGACTGCAAAAAGCAGAAATGTAGAAATTTTTTGCAAATTTATTAAAATAAAAAACAGAAATATCACATGGTCATAAGTATTCAGACCCTTTGCTCAGACACTCATATTTAAGTCACATGCTGTCCATTTCCCTATGATCCTCTTTGAGATGATTCTACTTCTTCATTGGAGTCCAGCTGTGTTTAACTAAACTGATAGGATTTTATTTGGAAAGGCACACATCTGTCTACATAAGACCTCACAGCTCACAGTACATGTCAGACCAAATGATAATCATGAGGTCAAAGGAACTGGCCAAGGAGCTCTGAGACGGAATTATGGCAAGGCACAGATCTGGCCAAGGTTACAAAAGAATTTCTGCAGTACTCAAAGTTCCTAAAAGTACAGTGACCTCCACAATACTTAAATGGAAGAAGTTTGAGACCACCAGAAGTCTTCCTTGACCTGGCTGTCCAGCCAAACTGAGCAATCGTGGGAGAAGAGCCTTGGAGAGAGAGGTAAAGAAGAACCCCAAGATCACTGTGGCTGAGCTCCAGAGATGCAGTAAGGAGATGGGAGAAAGTTCCACAAAGTCAACTATCACTGCAGCCCTTCACGAGTCGGGCCTTTATGGCAGAGTGGCCCGACAGAAGCATCTCCTCAGTGCAAGACTTATGAAAGCCCACATAGAGTTTGCTAAAAAAAACACATGAAGGACTCGCAGACTATGAGAAATAAGATTCTCTGGTCTGATGAGACAGATATACCATTTTGGTGATAATTCTAAGCGGTATGTGTGGAGAAAACCAGGCACTGCTCATCACCTGCCCTGTGAAGCACCTGTAGGGTTAATACATGTATTAAATGTGGTTTTGAGCACTCTGAGGAGTACAGTTTTTAAATTGGTGTCCCTTTTTCAAATATATCCAACTAATGCCAATCAAAAGTACAAAAGAAAAATCCAGAAGTGGCATTGAAAGACTAATGAAATACTACACTGTATCTCATATTGCACATATTTCTTTCAGTGTCCTTACTTTCACACTGTTATTATTAGAGTTCCTTTGACATTAGCTCATTGTATTTAATGTAAAATAAATATGCATTTCCACCTCATTTGCTCATTGGAAAGATCAATTAATGAATTATTTTGACCAATAATTTATGTGACTCACAGGCTGCACGGAGAATGCCAGTGTGGGTGGAAGCGAAATTTCTAAAGTGCACAATAACATGGCAAATGGACATTAATGAAACATACCATTATATTGAAATACTTACAGGAAATGTTACTGGTATGAAGATAACTACAAAATAAAACACCCACTACTTGAAGAATATGAAAACACTCATTTTAGTACATACCGGTTTGCTGGCAGGAATAAAATGAATAACAAGTTTCTATACAAGTCTAGGTTCATTGTGGGGTCATGACACTTTGTTAAAATGCTATTCTTATTTTTTTGACAAAATACTAATTTAGCATATATAATAGAGATCAGAAAACTCAAAAACAAACCATTGTTTTAATTTTTATTTCACATATCTATAGTAAACATGCAAATAAGCAACTTTGTAATATATCTTATCAGAGAAATTTGCTTCTTTCTCAACCTGGATTAATCTTTAACTCGCAATTCATGGGTATAAAATCAGCTTCAGTGAAGGCAGATTTTTCCTTACTGAGAGAAGAGATAACAGTTGATGTTTATAATATTCTATGGAGAGGGATGACCTACAGGAAGACATGGACATACTGCTGCAAATTACATAAAATGTTATGAGCACCAACTGTCACCTCCTATCTCAGAATTGGGACAATCTGTATTCACTGAAGAAAGGTTTAACCCATGAATCGAGAATTTCAACCTCTTAGTGACAGAGTCAATGTTGTACTTAATGACTAAGCCAATTTTTACAATTCTGACCACTGTCACTTTATGAGGTACTCTGGAATGCTTCAACGGATCCCACTGATTCTCAGATTGCTTTTTCCTAACTTGTTGTACTTCATGTTAGTCGTAAAATTTCTTCGATGTGACTTGCGTATATTTCTGATTTTTTATTTTTTTTGTGCCCTTAAATCAGAGAGCCATATCACACAAAATAGTTAATAAATAACATTAACCACATGTCTACTTACATCAGCACAATTTTGGAAACCTTTTTTTTTTAGTACGTTATAAGGGTTAAAAGTTGACAAGCAAATTCTCATTCTTCACCAAAATTTACGAAACCATTTTTTTTTTGAAGGGACCACTTCACATTTGAAATGAGTTTGGGGGGTCAATATAGCAGAACATACCCAAAAGTGACACCATTCTAAAAAACTGCACCCCTTAAGGTGCGCAAAACCACAAGAAGTTTATCAACCCTTCAGGTGCTTCACAAGAACTAAAGCAATGTGGAAGGAAAAAATGAACATTTTACTTTTTTCACAAAAAAATTACTTTGGAACCAAACTTTTTTATTTTCACATGGGTATCAGGAGAAAATGAACCACAATATTGGTTGTGCAATTTCTCCTGAGTACGCTGATACTCCGTATGTGGGGGAAAGCCACCGTTTGGGTGCATGGCAGTGTTCAGAAGCGAGGGAGCACCGTTTGACATTTTGAATGCAAAATTGGCTGGAATCAATGGCGGGCGCCATGTCACGTTTGGAAACCCCACAATTCTAACTCCAGCCCTAACCCCAACCCTAACCCCAACATATCCCTAACCCTAATCCAAATGCTAACCATAACCCTAACCACAACCGTAATCCCAACACCACTCTAACCCCAACACCACAACCCTAACCCCAACACAATCCTAACCCCAACACAACCTTAATCCCAGCCCTAGCCCCAACCCTAACCATAGCCCTAACCCTAGCCCTAACCCTAATTGTAGCCCCAACTCTAACCCTAGCCCAACCCTAGCCCAAACCTAACCCTAGCTCTAACCCTAGCCCCAACCCTAACCATAGCCCAACTCTAACCCTAGCTCTAACCCCAAACCAAACCCTAAACCCAACACTAACCCTAGCCCCAACTTTAAACCTAGCTCTTACCCCAACCCTAACCTTAACCCTAGTCCCAACCCTAACCCTAATGGAAAAATGGAAAAAAATAATAAAGAAAAATTATTTTATTATTTCTACCTAACTAAGGGGGTGATAAAGGGGGGTTTGAGTTACTATTTTTTATTTTCTGAGATTAGTTGTGATATTGCTGTGAAGTGCCCTGGGATTATAGGAGACATATGTTGAATTAATTAACTTGGTACTGTTTCTATAACAGTTTGTCTATGGGAATATGGATTTCAAAGCCAATTAACAGACTTGGTGGTCAAAAGCAGATATTTTTAAGCAAAGTACCGTTCACGTTTTGCAAGATGCCAATACAGCCTGCAGAGAACTCTTGTATAAATACAACAATGCCCTGCACAAAAAAATGAAGATTTGGTGGTATTGAGCCTCATTGGAGAGCTATTTGAGTAAGAAAATTATTCCAAGAGGTCTTAGGGTACAGTTGTACCCCACATTTGACTTGAATAGTTATGAATTGATAACAAAATGGATGGATACCGCCTCTAATTGCTCTTTGGATTTCAGTAAGATGATAATTGAGCATAATACAGGGTGTTTGAACAAGGAATATTGACAAGGAATTGGATTCTATCCATAAATCATTGCAGACCAACATGACTAAAGAACCTTTAGAAGCCTGGCTTAATGAATTGGGAAAGGATGTGGATAAATGAGAGGAGGATGTCAGTCAGGGAAAACTCAAAAAATTTGTACAGGATAACAAGGACTATGAAACGTGTAGGGTCTATCGGTGGCAACAGAAAAAGATAGAATCTTTAATCCAACAAACAGGAACGGATAAATCGGATACTTCAAGCATATCTGGAGGTGAGGGTGGCAGGTCCACTACTGAATCAGGCTATGGTCGTGACTCGTGACTTTCATCTGAGAAGTGGAGGTAGACAGAAATATGCAGTATATATTTCATAAACCCCAGGGACAGAGAAAATCGAAAGATACAATGAAGGTAATTAATCTGTCTAAACATGTGTTGACCCATTCACAAATGCAATTGTTGGAAAGAGGCCTTACTTTTTCCCATTCCTCCCATTTAGACCCCTTTATTGCGATAAAGGATTTAAACTTGATTGCAAGAAAAATTGTATTGAAAAAGTTACATTTTAAACCAGGAGATATTGATCCCACTTTTACGGCCACAGCGGAAGATAGGGAGGTGATTGATATTTTTGAATCCTTGGAGGCTGAACAACAGGAGGTCAGTACTATCCCACCTTGCTTGCTTTCTAGATCTAAAAACTTTCCATCTCTTAGCCTATATCCAGCAGTAGAGGTCTTTACGCGGTTGGTAAGTAATGACATCCAGGTTTTGGCACAATCCCAGAGATATAGGGATAATTTATCCAGGGAGGAGCATGATGCTCTTGAGGATCTGAAGGGATGGGATGACATTGTGTATAAGCCGGCAGATAAAGGAGGGAATCTGGTAGTATGGCCCATAGAAATGTACGAAAGACAGGCCCAAAAACTACTTAGGGATGATACATGTTTCAAAAAGTTGGGTTTTAACCCGATTCCCTCATTTCAACAGGAATTAATTGTGATTTTGGAGAGAACGTTTAATGATGGTCTTATTACTAGTGTTGAGCGATACCTTCCGATACTTGAAAGTATCGGTATCGGATAGTATCGGCCGATACCCGAAAAATATCAGATATCGCCGATACCGATACTCGATACCAATACAAGTCAATGGGACACAAGTATCGGAAGGTATCCTGGATGGTTCCCAGGGTCTGAAGGAGAGGAAACTCTTCTTCAGGCCCTGGGATCCATATTCATGTAAAAAATAAAGAATTAAAATAAAAAATATGGATATACTCACCCCTCCGGAGGCCCCTGGACCTTACCGATGTAACCGGCAGCCTCCGTTCCTAAGAATGAAGAGTTTAGGACCTTCGATGACGTCGCGGCTTGTGATTGGTCGCGTGACCGCTCATGTGACCGGTCACGCGACCAATCACAAGCCGCGACGTCATCGCAGGTCCTAAACTCCTCATTCTTAGGAACGGAGGCTGCCGGTTACATCGGTAAGGTCCAGGGGCCTCCGGAGGGGTGAGTATATCCCTATTTTTTATTTTAATTCTTTATTTTTTACATGAATATGGATCCCAGGGCCTGAAGGAGAGTCTCCTCTCCTCCAGACCCTGGGAACCATACACTGGGAACTTCCGATTCTGATTTCCGATATCACAAAAATATCGGAACTCGGTATCGGAATTCCGATACCGCAAATATCGGCCGATACCCGATACTTGTGGTATCGGAATGCTCAACACGACTTATTACTAAAACCTTTTTTGACCGCATTCGTGACTACCAACCCAAACTAGCAACATTCAACTTAATTCCTAAGGTACATATGAATGCTCTGGACCCCCCTGGGTGACCTAATGTGGCCGGCAATAGGGGGCCTATGCGAGATAATTGCAGATGTGGTTGACTATTTCCTAAAACCAATTGTTTCCACTCTCCCTTCCTTTATTAGGGATACTACTCAAGCCCTACAGCGTATTGAGCAGCTACAATTAGAGGAAAATCAAATTTTGGTTACAGCTGACATTGAAGCCCTCTATACCTCTATCAGACACAGTGACAGGCTGGCAGCCACAGCATGGTTGCTGCGCTCTAGTAATGTTGAAAGCCGGCTGGCAGATCTCATTTTGACTTTACTGGAATTAGTTTTGAAGCACAATATCTTCATTTTTGACAATAATATCTATCTCCAACTCCAAGGTACAGCTATGGGGGCCTCTTGTGCCCCCTCGTACGCTAAGTTATTTTTGGGAGCCTGGGAGAGGGATATATTCTTAGGGGATAGCATTGAAGGAATGGGGCAGGTCCAGAGTTGGATGAGGAATATTGACGACGTGATGTTCGTCTGGGAGGGTACAGAAGAAAGCTTGGAAACATAAATGAGAAAGCTTAATGATAATGAGATTAATGTGAGACTCACCTTTAAATCTGGCAGGAGTTTGGAGTTCCTTGATATTTGGGTGGAAACCGCAAGTGATGGATCCATTCATACCGACATGTTCAGGAAGCCAACTGCGACTAATTCTTATCTGCATGCTGACTCTTCACACCCAGCCAGCACGATTCGGGGCATCCCTATAGGTCATTTCCTACGTGTCAAACGAATATGTTCTGATGCTACAACTTCTGAGAGACAATGTGAGGAACTGACTAGGAGATTTGAAGATAGGGGTTATAGCCGGAGGATGATTAGGAGAGGATATAGAAGGGCCGTGGCCACTACTAGAAATGAACTATTGTAGCGTAACAAGGTCAAAGACAAGGGGGACAATAAACAGGTTTGCTTTATATCCACCTTTAATGGACAATGGAACAACTTAAAGGATTTGATTAAGCGACACAGGAATGTCCTATTAATGGACCCAGTTTTGAAGCAAGTACTACCTCTGTCCCCACAATGTGTGGCTCGCCGCTCTGCCAACGTTAAGGATTTATTGGTGCATAGTCACTATGACCCCAAATGCTCTTCCAGCAATAGACAGTTATCCCCAGGTTTCTTTCCTTGTGGCTTATGTAAAGCCTGTTTGAGCTTGGATAAATCAAAGAAATTCTGTAACGCTGATGGGACACGCCTATATGACATCCCTAAGCACCTCACATGTGCCTCCAAAGGAACAATATACTACGCTACCTGCCCTTGTGGGAAAATATATGTTGGCCTTACCACCAGAGAATTAAAATTTAGGGTAAGAGAACACGTGTTGGATATTGAGAAGGCTTCAACTATTGAGAATGACACTCTTTTGAAAACGCTACCATGTCACTTTAAGAAACATCACAAATACAACTCTCGGGGTCTACGGATCAAAGCCATCGATCAATTGGATTTGGGGGCTAGAGGTGGTGACGTCAGTAAAGCCTTGGCACAATTGGAGTGTAGCTGGATTTTTCGTTTAGGTACTATGAGCCCGGCAGGGTTGAATGAAATTTGAATGAAAACATGGATTTCTCTGCATTTCTGTGATTGGCGTCTTTTTAGGGGGTTGAGGGGTGTTACTGTTCTTTATTTTATTTTATGTAACTTTCATGTATTGTTTATTCTCATCTTTTAACTGTTAATTCCGTGTTTTAGTAAATGAGTGGTCTTCCTGTTTACCGGTTTTCCTGTGGATATGAATTTCGGGTCTTATTTATCATATGAGGTGTACAGTGGCTTCGGTGATTTTTGTAAAGAAGAAAAGAGCAAGAAGAATTTTGAAGATTATTTAATCTACATTGTTCTTTATTAATATCTAGTGTACTTCATCTAGGGGTGGATGTATGCCTGTTATATAGAGTGTCATCTTCATGGGGGTGGGATTTCAGTGTTTTGTTATATGTTAGATTTCACATTGTATACATATTTATTCATATAATTATATTGTAGGTAGGATATACTCTAAATAATTGATTATTACCATGGTATAGAGGAATATTAATATATGTATTGTTTGTATTGGTTCTATCATTCATGTATTTGGGTCTATATGTATGTATTTTTATATATACTGTATGTATACCCTTTTATTGGTGAATTGAGAATTATGGGTAGGATTTGTATGGGTAACATGGCACTATGCACTTTTTCACCTTTTAGCTAATTTAACAGGAGCAAATATATGTTGTAACAAGTGATTATGAGGCATTTGCACATTTTCTTGTACACAATAAAGATACACCACCATGGGTAATCACTTATTCTATTCATTATTTAAGCACGCTGGGCTTTAATATATTGAGGCACGCTTACATTTATTAAAATTAATATTAAGTTATAATGTGCACATAATATGAAATAGCACTTTTTAAACACAATAAAAGGGCACAACGTAATATTTTTGAGTTTTTATTGAAGGTACCGTCCCCACGGCTCACACATCTTCTTTCACCGGTTTTCCCTGTATCCCTTCTCTTTCCTACGGCTATCTGGTGAGTGCGCATGCGCTGTGATCCTGCCCTCGATCACGTCTTGCTACGCTCTTACACTGACATGCATAGCTTTGGCTTGCGTGTCATTGAGCATTGGCAGGAAGCGCGTCATAGAGAGGGGCGGAGTCACACGCGATGCGCCGCTATTACCAATATGCTCAGTAATCACCACTCCTTTATAAGCACAGTTGCCCCTCACCTCGGCACGCCCTGGAAGAAGCCCCGGAAGAAGCAGGAGGCAAAACGCGCGTCAGGGTGAGGGGACACCATAAGCACAAGGTAATATATTCGCTTACTGCATTATATGATATCATGTTTCCACACTTGTCCACCAAAGGTGGTTGTTCGGATCACAGATGTTTTGATCAGCATTTTTGCTAGAGTAAATAGAGGCCACTGCGTCGTATAATATTACCTTTTCTTAGGTTACTATAGTATTGTCTGGGCATTGAATGTTGGCCATATTATGTGACCATTTGATGCAAAACTGCCCTGCTGTGGATCTTACTGTTTGGAATTAGGTCCAGATTGATTTGTTATGTTTTTGTGGCCATTTTCTGAATGAAGTAGAGCTATTTTCTAGTATTAACTATATATCTTATAGAGTGTATATATCCTTGTATTGAGGTGTCCCCTACGGTATTCTTTGCTTTTTTATCATGTTATTTTTAATATTTATTAATAAATATTGGTTTTAATTGTTATTTGGGATCTCTTCTTCTTCTCACGTATAATTATGTGAGATTAGTTGTGAGATTTTTTTATTTTGATCACTGTGATAGGGTCTATCACAGTGATCAAAATGAACCGATAGGTAAAATCTCCTATTGTTGCCGGATGCTGGCCGACTCATTTCGGCGGGCGCATGGCATATAGTATGTGCCCGCCATTTTCTTTCCGAAGAAGATGCTGAGGGCCTTGGAACAGAGCTGGAGGGACCGGGGGAGCTCGGGGACCCAATTTCTCTCTCCTCTGGTATGCTAGATCATATCAGAGGAGAGAGAAATAAATTGGAATTCTGACTTTTTTGTGGTCGCTGTTATTCAGTGAATAATGGCAACTGCAACAGTGGGGACGGTAAAAACCAACCCGAGTCATGTTTTCTGGAGTTTCAGCTACCCCCAGTAGCCGAGACCCTGGAGATTTTCTGAAGGTGGGGGGCACTATACCCTTATTTCTCAGTGCCATTAAGGGGTTAAGAACTAATAGTCAGTCCAGAAGGCCAAACTTTTTAAGAACTCCAAACTGACCCAAACTTGACCCCAGACCCCGAACCCCATATAAGTCAATGAGGACATGAACTTCAATGCTTTAAAATAGTCGTAGTAAGGGATAGGGGGCTGTAAAATTAAGCAAAATGGGGGTAAGAGCAGGATAATTGCCCTGCAAACAAATTTGGATAGGAAAATGACTAGTGATAAGCGAGTGTACTCATTGCTCAGAGAATGTGTTTATGTACTGTGTTGGGTGTAGAACCCGAACATGTTGACATACCTGCCATGGGGTCGCCAAATTAAGGTCAGAGTGTAATCCCGATAGGTTCCCCCTAGAGGTATTGGCAGGAGAAATTGAAAATGTTGTTTTGGGCGGGGATGTCACAGGATCATACGGATGCCCTATCTCGTGCCCATACGGGGTAACAAGTGTTCAACCCCACAAGTATGAACATGGGAAAGATATATGAGGCAGTGACTCCTGTTACAGCTAGGGTACACTGTTTGTACTCCCCAGAATACTCACAGAGGCGTATGAAGGCCATGGGTGTGCATGGCAGTCACAGGTGTAGCTGTGATTGCAATGTGAGGTAGTGACTTGTGTCACAGGTAGGGGTCGCTGTGTGTTCTCCTCAGGTTATGCATGGAGACGGATGAAGTCCATAGGTGTGCATGGCAGTAACGGATTTCCGGTCCAGGTTTTCCATGTGGCTGAAGTCTACAGGTTTGTGTGCTAAAAACCCTGCAGTAAGGGGTATGGGTGCATCACGTGTAAGGTGTAACATCAGTGTCAGTCTGATGTGTGCTGATGTGCAGAGCAGAGGCCTGCAGAGCACTGGCTGAGTGCATGGAGGCACCGGCCAGCGGAGCCAACACCCAGGGCAGCTGAAAAGCCTGGCACCCGCAGCTTATACAGCAATACAAGTCATCCATGGTAACTTGTCTCGGATCTGGATGTCCTGTGCCCAAAAGAGTCGGATGTGGACAGTCCTGTGCCTGGAGGTGTACCAGAGGTGGATGTCCTGTGCCTGAAAGAGTCGGATGTGGAGAGTCCTGTGCCCAGAGGTGGATGTCCTGTGCCCGACAGAGGACTGGCATGTGTAATGATTGTAAACAGGTGGATATGGTGCCCGGCTGCTATCCGGAAGATATCCTGGGCTGTGTACGGCTGTGTGAGTAAAGAGACTGTGATACAGTGATGCAGGACACCCACGGGAACTAGTCAGAGGAGGGCTGGCGTGTGTAGTGTCAGCAATAGTGTTGAGCATTCCGATACCGCAAGTATCGGGTATCGGCCGATACTTGCGGTATCGGAATTCCGATACCGAGATCCGATACTTTTGTGGTATCGGGAATCGGTATCGGATCCATATTACTGTGTAAAATAAAGAATTAAAATAAAAAATATTGATATACTCACCTCTCCGGAGGCCCCTGGACATCACCGCTGGTAACCGGCAGCCCTCTTTGCTTAAAATGAGCGTGTTTAGGGCCTTTCATGACGTCACGGCTTCTGATTGGTCGCGTGCCGCTCATGTGACCGCCACGTGACCAATCACAAGCCGTGATGTCATTCTCAGGCCCTAAACTCCTCATTCTAGGAATTTAGGACCTGAGAATGACGTCGCAGCTTGTGATTGGTCACGTGACGGTCACATGAGCGGCACGCGACCAATCAGAAGCCGTGACGTCATGGAAGGCCCTAAACGCGCTCATTTTAAGCAAAGAAGGCTGCCGGTTACCAGCGGTGATGTCCAGGGGCCTCCGGAGAGGTGAGTATATCAATATTTTTTATTTTAATTCTTTATTTTACACAGTAATATGCATCCCAGGGCCTGAAGGAGAGTTTCCTCTCCTTCAGACCCTGGGAACCATCAGGATACCTTCCGATACTTGTGTCCCATTGACTTGTATTGGTATCGGGTATCGGTATCGGCAATATCCAATACTTTTCGGGTATCGGCCGATACTATCCGATACCGATACTTTCAAGTATCCGACGGTATCGCTCAACACTAGTCAGCAACATATGAGGCTGTGTTTGAAGACTGTAATATGGCGTGTGGTCGCCCCATGGATACTGAACAAGGAGAGGTCCAGCGTGTTTAGGGACTGCAATCTAAAAGCCATATGATATGTAGTGATATGAACTGGTGTGAATTGAACACTGATAATATACACTGTAGTTATATTCACTGAAGTTATATACATTTGTTTGGACTGGAACCTTTTCTTTGTGAAGATAACACATTAAAGAGACTTTTGTGTTTGAACTTTGTGAGTCACTGCCTCTTCACTGCATACGATGTTACCGGTGCATCACAATACATATCATTTTTATTGAACATCCAATGAAAAAGAAAAAGTGGCACTCGCCAAGCGATGTATTAAAAATCCTTTATTCTTCCATGTATTGGAGTAAGGACATGCCTTTAGGGCAGCAGGTAAAACGAGAGGGTGCGGGGAGTGAACCAGACGACGGCCGTTTCGCGCACTATGCGCTTTAACGGGTCCAGGTATATAATTTTCCAGCAGGAGAACAGTGTGAGCAGATGAAAAATGAAAAAATCACTTAGTGTCAAAATAAAAGCTGGATAGTTCCTAGTGAGAAGTTAGGTATACAAATAGAGATTACATTTTTTATTTTATGATACTGCTCCTGCTGGTTAGTAAACTAGCGATCTCGACGGGTTTCTCCCCACAGTTTCGGGTTCATCAGGAGATCATTGATGGCAACGTGAATTGGCGAATGTCCAGCAGATGAGGTGGCTACCATTCTCATCTACCTAAATTACACCTACTTCAGTGTGAGACTATACTGTCTCCCTGCCCTTTGTCACATTCTATCCATTTGGTACTCTGTACTTATTTTGCACACTTGCACTGTCCCTACACTAAGCAGAGCAGAAATAAAAATAAGAATCTTGATCCAGGCAGAAAAGGCCCAAGTGGAGGAGAAGGTGGATTTGGCAGTATGGTGGGAAGAAGTAGGGTAGCACGTTGGCTCAGTGGTTAGCACTGTGGCCTTGCAGCACTGGGATCTTAGGTTCAAATCCAACTAAGTGTTAGTTTGTTCTCCCCGTGTTTGCGTGGGTTTCCTCTGGTTACTCCAGTTAACTCCCATACTCCAAAGACATACTGATTGCATCTTCAGCACCTGACGCCTGCGAACAGCATAAATTGTACTGCTTTTACCAGGCGCCGGTACATGTCATACTGATGACACATGGATGTCATCAGTCCATGCTGCTGTTAAAATATGGACATGTCAGTGTGTTTCTCTCACAGAAACACAGTCCATAGAGATACATTGACATGTGCGCAGACCCATTCATTTGAATGTGTCTACCTGTGTAAGTGTCTCCAGTATGTGTGAAAACTGTCACCGCACATACCAAAGACACTGATGTGTGAAGGAGGCCTTGTATAGGGCCATTAATTCCAAAGTGCAGGTGCGCGAGAGAGACAAGCTGCCAACTAGTTTCGAGGGGTAACTCCCCTCTTCGTCAGGGCTAGGGCGAGTTACCCCTCGAAACAAGTTGGCAGCTTGTCTCTCTCGCGCACCCGTCCCTGCTTTCTGTGACGTCACACTAGCTCCGCCCCTATTTCGGCACGCATCCTCAGCATTGCTTCCGGCCGGGGCATGCTAGGCGCTGGTACCTTCTTACCACTCACTGGGACGTTACCGTCCAGGAACCTCGGCCTCAGGCACTGACCGCACCACAGTCCGCTGAAGCTATTTTAAGCGATACAAACAGCACAACCTCGCCATCTTCCCCGCATGTGGTTTTCTAACCAGGATGTGGTGAATGCCGGGTGATTCTTATTGATACTGCTGCAATTGTTGTGGTTAGCAATAACCCAATTGTTTTAAGGTACTGCTGACATTTTTTACTCTATTTATTTATTAGCATTCAATTTGTCACACCGTGGAAAGAGAAATGCTCAATTACATATAGGAATACTCCGGATGCAGCCTACATAGTCTTATATAAAGAGAGTAAGTGTATTCCACTAATACTTATGATAACACATCTATACGGTCCAAATATTATACTGTTTTTTTTTGTTTTTTTTGCATATTCTACCCTCCAGCATTGGTTTATCACACCAAGAAACACTTAAACCTCGTATAGGAACGCTTCAGGTGCAGCCTATAAAACCTCACATGAGGAGTAAGTGCATTTAATTGATATCCTTGATAACCTATTTGTACGGCCCAAATAATATACCGATCTCCTGTATACTTTACCTTTCAGTAAAATCGCTGTAACCAGGTGCAACCCTTTATCCATAAGGATTCTCATACAACACACAAACAGCCATAATAGAAGTAAGTATATTGATATTTCAGCCTTAGTTTTAGCGCAGTGGTTTGCAATATTATTATTTAGGTGTTAATTTTTCTAACAGAGTCCTGCACAGAACCTGTTTCTAACCACGTGCAGCTTCCCAGGCCCCCACCTTATCTTTTCAGGTGATTAAGCGCCAGTGTATATACATTTTTTTCTAAAATTTAAAAAATGTATTTATTTCTATTTTCCGGTAAGGATTAGGGCTAAAGTTAGAGTTGGGGCTACAGTTACGGTTATGGATAAAGTTAGGGTTAGGGTTGGGGCTAAAGTTAGGGATAGGGTTGGGGCTAAAGTTAAGGTTAGGGTTGGGGCTAAAGTTAGGGTTAGGGTTTGAATTACATTTACGGTTGGGATTAGGGTTGGGATTAGGGTTAGCGGTGTTTCAAGGTTAGGGGTGTGGTAAGGGTTAGGGTTGGGATTAGGGTTAGGGGTGTGTTGGAGTTAGGGTTGTGGTTAAGGTTGGGATTAGGGTTAGGGGAGTGTTGGGGTTAAGGGTGTGTTGGGGTTAGGGGTGTGGTTAGAGTTATGGTTAAGGTTGGGATTAGGGTTAAGGGTGTGTTTGGATTATGGTTAGAGTTAGAATTGGGGGTTTCCACTGATTAGGCACATCAGGGACTCTCCAAACTCGACATGGAAATTAAAAATATACAGAACACCCACAACTATCCTAAAAATTATTATATATATATATATATTTATATTTTCAATATTACATACATCTAGATAAGACAGAGGGATGTGAATGTGTACTGTAAGAGACTAGTAGTGTTGAGCATTCCGATACCGCAAGTATCGGGTATCGGCCGATACTTGCCGTATCGGAATTCCGATACCGAGATCCTATACTTTTGTTGTATCGGGAATCGGTATCGGGATCGATATAATGTGTAAAATAAAGAATTAAAATAAAAAATATTGATATACTCACCTCTCCGATGCAGCCTGCACCTTACCGAGGGAACCGGCAGCCTTCTCTGCTTAAAATGCGCGCGTTTACTGCCTTCCGTGACGTCCGGCTTCTTATTGGTCGCGTGCCACCCATGTGACCACGACGCGACCAATCACAAGCCGTGACGTAATTCTCAGGTCGTAAAGCCTAATTCTAGGCATTTAGGACCTGAAAATTACGTCACGGCTTGTGATTGGTCGCGTCGCGGTCACATGGGCGGCACGCGACCAATCAGAAGCCGTGACTTCACGGAAGGCATTAAACGCGCGCATTTTAAGCAAAGAAGGCTGCCGGTTCCCTCGGTAAGGTGCAGGCTGCATCGGAGAGGGTGAGTATATCAATATTTTTTATTTTAGTTCTTTATTTTACACATTGATATGGATCCCAGGGCCTGAAGGAGAGTTTCCTCTCCTTCAGACCCTGGGAACCATCAGGGATACCGTCCGATACTTGAGTCCCATTGACTTGTATTGGTATCGGGTATCGGTATCGGATTAGATCCGATACTTTGCCGGTATCGGCCGATACTTTCCGATACCGATACTTTCAAGTATCGGACGGTATCGCTCAACACTAGAGACTAGTGGAATCCACTATACAAGTACGGGTTTAGCCAAAGCAAATATAGAACATGAATACCACCAAAAAGCGTACAGGCAAGATAGGATTAAAAATATGCCTTTATTAAATAGATGTGGCAGAGGGTTACACAATATAAATATTAAAATTACAAAAGTGCACAAGAACGGGAATATGAAAAACCTATGAATCATATGGTTCTAATCATTAGCAGCAACCATTAGAAGATAACAGCAATGCACCTCACTGTGCAAAAAATAAGAAATAAAAAAATATATAATTAACTAAAGTGAATAGTGTGCATATTGAATAATATACAATAGTAAATTATCAAAAGTGCAACATAGTGCATAGGTATAAATAGCATCAGCTAAGATCAACTACTGACCGAGATATAAAGTGAACCTAAAGTACAAAAATCCAGATCATAGTGGTGTAGTATACCAGAGGGGCATGCTGAATAAAATAAAGGTTGTGCAATGATAATAAGATTTTATCTCAGCAATATATATATATATATATATATATATATATATATATATATATATGTATAAGATATGCCGAAAAGAGGATATATTAGATATAGGTATACTTCACATAACACGTATACACTGCACTAATGGTGATGGAAGTATTATGGCGATATATATACGAGAAATTATACCTGAAGGGTCTGCTGAGTCCCATGCCTGTGCATCACCATTAGTGCAGTGTATACGTATTATGTGAAGTATACCTATATCTAATATATCCTCTTTTCGGCATATCTTATACGTATATATATATATATATATATATATATATATATATATATATATATATATATATATATCTGAGATAAAATCTTATTATCATTGCACAACCTTCATTTTATTCAGCATGCCCCTCTGGTATACTACACCACTATGATCTGGATTTTTTGCACTTTAGGTTCACTTTATATCTCGGTCAGTAGTTGATCTTAGCTGATGCTATTTACACCTATGCACTATGTTGCGCTTTTGATAATTTACTATTGTATACTATTCAATTTGCACACTATTCACTTTAATTAATTATATATTTTTTTATTTCTTATTTTTTGCACAGTGAGGTGCATTGCTGATATCTTGTAATGGTTGCTGCTAATGATTAGAACCATATGATTCATAGGTTTTTCATATTCCCGTTCTTGTGCACTTTTGTAATTTTAATATTTATATTGTGTAACCCTCTGCCACATCTATTTAATAAAGGCATATTTTTAATCCTATCTTGCCTGTACGCTTTTTGGTGGTATTCATGTTCTGTATTTGCTTTGGCTAAACCCAAACTCGACATGGAATGGAGTCCGATCTCAATTCCAGCCAATTCTGCTTTGAAAAAGTAAAACACTGCTCCTTCCCTTCCAAGCTATCCCGTACGCCCAAACAGGGGTTTACCCCAACATATGGGGTATCAACATACTCAGGACAAATTGGACAACAACATCTGGGGTCCAATTTATTTTGTCACCGTTGGGAAAATAAAAATTTGGGGGCTAAAAAATCATTTTTGTGGGATAAAAAATATTTTTTTATTTTCACGGCTCTGCGTTATAAACTGTAGTGAAACACTTGGGGGTTCAAAGAGTATTCCAATCTGCTCGACCCGAGCAACGAGCACAACAAATTGCCCAACAACGTTTCTGGTCCAATTTCTTCTGTTACCCTTGTAAAAATAAAAATTTGGAAGCGAAAATATCATTTTTGTGGAAAAAATATGATTTTTTATTTTCACGGCTCTACTTTATAAACTTCTGTGAAGCACTTGGAGGATCAAAGTGCTCACCACACATCTAAATAAGTTCCTTGGGGGGTCTAGTTTCCAATATGGGGTCACTTATGGGGGGTTTCTACTGTTCAGGTACATCAGGGGCTCTGCAAACGCAACGTGACGCCCAGAGACCATTCCATCTAAGTCTGCATTCCAAACGGCGCTCATTCCCTTCCGACCTCTGCCATGCATCCAAACGGTGGTTCCCCCCTACATATGGGGTATCAGCATACTCAGAACAAATGGGACAACAACTTTTGGGGTCCAATTTCTCCTGTTACCCTTGGTAAAATACAAAACTGGAGGCTAAAATTTCATTTTTGTGGAAAGAAAAGATTTTTTATTTTCACGGCCCTGCATTATAAACTGTAGTGAAACACTTGGAGGTTCAAAGTTCTCAGAACACATCTAGATAAGTTCCTTAGGGGGTCTACTTTCCAAAATGGTGTCACTTGTGGGGGTTTCTACTGTTTAGGTGCATCAGGGGCTCTCCAAACACGACATGGCATCCTATCTCAATTCCAGTCAATTTTGCATTGAAAAGTCAAACGGCACTCCTTCCCTTCCGAGCTCTGCCATGCACCCAAACAGTGGTTTACCCCCACATATGGGGTATCAGCGTACTCAGAACAAATTGCACAACAACTTTTGGGGTCCAATTTCTTCTGTTACCCTTGGAAAAATAAAAAATTGGGGGGGCAAAAATATGATTTTTGTGAAAAAATATGATTTTTGTTTTTGCAGTTCTACATTATAAACGTCTGTGAAGCACTTGGTGGGTCAAAGTGCTCACCACACATCTAGATAAGTTCCTTAGGGAGTCTACTTTCCAAAATGGTGTTACTTGTGGGGGTTTCACTGTTTAGGCACATTAGGGGCTCTCCAAACGCGACATGGCGTCCTATCTCAATTCCAGTCAATTTGGCATTGAAAAGTCAAACGGCACTTCTTCACATCCGAGCTCTGCCATGCACCCAAACAGTGGTTCCCCTCCACATATGGGGTATCAGTGTACTCGGTCAAATTGTACAATTACCTTTGGATCTGAAGTAAATTTTTTGTGAAAAAAATGTTAAATGTTCATTTTTTTTAAACATTCCAAATATTCCAGTGAAACACCTGAAGGGTTAAAAAACTTTTTGAATGTGGTTTTGAGCACCATGAGGGGTGCAGTTTTTAGAATGGTGTCACACTTGGGTATTTTTTATCATATAGACCCCTCAAAGTGACTTCAAATGTGATGTGGTCCCCAAAAAAAAATGGTGTTGTAAAAATGAGAAATTGCTGGTCAACTTTTAACCCTTATAACTCCCTAACCCAAAAAAAATTTAGTTCCAAAATTGTGCTGATGTAAAGTAGACATGTGGGAAATGTTCCTTATTAAGTATTTTGTGTGACATATCTCTGTGAGTTAAGGGCATGAAAATTCAAAGTTGGAAAATTGTGAAATTTACATTATTTTCACAAATAAACGCAAGTAATGTCGAGGAAATTTTACCACTAACATGAAGTATAATATGTCACGAGAAAACAAAGTCAGAATCATCAGGATCTATGCAAGCGTTCCAGAGTTATAACCTCATAAAGGGACAGTGGTCAGAATTGTAAAAATTGGCCCGGCCATTAAAATGCAAACCACCCTTGGGGGTTAAAGGGTTAAGCTACAACCTGAGGTCAGAGGTCCAACTGAACGAGGATGTGGACGTTGCGGTAAAGGAGGAAGAGGCAGAGGAGGTAGACAACCCTTTTTTGCTTTTTTTGTGGGAGGGAGAAGAAACAAAAATGAAACAAATGGCAAATAGAGTTGAATACTGGCTGTTATAGTTGTCTAGTCATCCAAAGGTATGGACAAGTCCTGTGGGATCCACACTTGGTTCATGTCAAAGAATGTTTGCTTCCCCCACATTGGATGTGGCAGGCTGATGCGCATGTCTGTGATGACACCCCATGTTGTGCAAAACACACGTTCTGACAGTACACTTGCCACAGAAAATTCCAGCACCTCCAAAAAATATAGGGCAAGCTAGCCATGTGTCCAATTTGGAGACCAAGAAGTTATATGGGGCTGACCCATCAGTTAGTATATTGAGACGTGTTAACAGGTACTCTCCCACCATGTTGTGTAGTGGAGGAAAGACCACTGAACATTAATCCAGACTCCCTTTTTCCTATATCTTTCCACTTCCTTCTTTCTCCCGGAGGATGTCCCCTATTGAATTTTTTCCTCGAAAAGGAAGATCATCTCTGCTCCCCTGAGAACCTGGGAAAGCCCTTTTTTCTGCCATCCCCTTTCTCCAAGATGTCATCCAGCTTTTTCCAGAATAAAAACTGTCAATCACACGGTAAGGAACATAGCTTGTTCTTTGATTGCAGATCTTCTTGACAGACTTTGAGCCATAAGGCCACGTTTGATAGACTTGCAGACCTTTCTGCCAGTCTCATAGAGTCAGCAGATGTATCCGCCAGGAATTGTGCAGCTCCATGCAATAGACACATGTCTGACAGGATTCTGTCTCTTGACACCTTTGACTTTAGCTCCTCCTCCATCTTCTGTAGCCAAATCATTTGGGAACGTGCTGTGCAAGTTCCAGTGATCACTGGTTTCAGTCCTCTCGCTGCTGCTTCCCATGTGTGTCTTAGGTAAGTGTCCATCTTTTTATCTAATGGGTCCCTGAATACTCCTGAATAGTGTTGAGCGATACCGTCCGATATTCGAAAGTATCGGTATCGGATTGGATCGGCCGATACCAGCAAAATATCGGATCTCGCCGATACCGATACCCGATACCAATACAAGTCAATGGGACACAAATATCGGAAGGTATCCTGGATGGTTCCCAGGGTCTGAAGGAGAGGAGCGGACCCTGGACCTTAGCGATGTAACCGGCAGCCTCCGTTCCTAAAAATGCAGTGAGTGTAGGACCTGCGATGATGTCGCGGCTTGTGATTGGTAGCGTGAGCGGTCACATGAGCGGTCACATGACCAATCACAAGCCGCGACGTCATCGAAGGTCCTTCACTCTGCATTCTTAGGAACGGGGGCTGCCGGTTACATCGCTAAGGTCCAGGGTCCGCCGGAGGGGTGAGTATATCCATATTTTTTATTTTTATTCTTTATTTTTTACGTGAATATGGATCCCAGGGCCTGAAGGAGAGTCTCCTCTCCTCCAGACCCTGGGAACCATACACTGGGAACTTCCGATTCCGATTTCCGATATCACAAAAATATCGGAACTCAGTATCGGAATTCCGATACAGCAAATATCGGCCGATACCCGATACTTGCGGTATCGGAATGCTCAACACTACTCCTGAATCTTCCAAGGGAAGCACTAACCTCTTAGATGACCTAGATACTGTGCCATCGATTCTAGGGACCTTGTCCCACAACTCTGCATCCTTCTCTTCAAAGAAATATCTCCTTTTTGAAAATGAGGGCAGGACACCAGATTTCTCTGGCCTCTTCCACTCTCTATTAATGAGGGCCTGAACCTATCCATTGACTAGAAAGGTGCATTTTTTCTTTTCCTCTTCTTTACAATAGCTTTCTTAGGCCTCTCCTAATGATTTACACAATCAATAATGGGCCCATTAACAACATGATGACATTCAAGGAGCTCACTCATCACCAGTTTTCATTCAAGGGTGCTGGATTCGTAGGCTGAGGTGAGACACATAATGTATCCTCTCTGGATGCTGTGGAGTCCTGGGATGCTCTGTTCCTCTGGCTGGGATGGCTGCTGCTCCTGCCACTTGAAAGGCTGCCTCTCTTAAGTCCACGCTGATGGTGACCTGTTTGCTGTATTTGCTGCTGAAGCTGAGTTGTTGCTGCTGCTAAAGATTGATTCCATGTTCACCAGGTGCGATGATCTGGCCTCAGCAGCCACCTGCTCCGCTGCTTGCTCTTAAGAAGGGTAACCAGTGCCATCTTGTGGGGCCTCCCTTCTGGTTCTGATGGTAGCCCTCCCCCGCAAAAACTGGCCATGCACACTGTCCTGTTCCAATCCCAGCCGGCGTCGCGTAGGGTGCCGCCATCTTGTTTCTGGCACCCCTCCGTGACGTCACTTGGGCACACCCCACCCTCTGCACCTGTGACGTTGGTGGTGCTCACCGGAAGATGCCCCGGCTGCTCTACCATGCTGAGACCAGCTGGGAGCCGGCCCGAGTAGCGCAGCAGGGGGAGGGCAGTGCGGCAGACCAAGCAGGGCAGAGCTGACTGTGCCGCCCGCTCCCGCTCATGCACAGAGCCCCAGGGGGCCTGTGGATAGTGCTTCCAGCCACATGAAGGCTTGTGCCACAGTTACAAAACCTGTTTTTCCAATGCTGTGATGGACCTGGGACCTTTTCCTTTCATCCATTACAGGTTACTGTCCAATTTCATCAAGGGAATCCCATCTAGGACAGGAACCCAACTGAAGTGGGGGAGAGGCACTCCCCTTTTATTTCAGTAGGTTCCTGTCCTGGCTGGGCGGATCCCTCCCTCAGCTGTCATGGGTGAAGGGAAAAAATTATTTATTTGGCCTAGAAATGGCAACAATACGCTGATGTCAATTTATTTATTTGTCAGACTTGTAGAAAACACAAACAGGTACAGAAAAATTATTTCTTTAGCATAGACTTGGCAACCAGATGGCTGATGCCAATTATTTATTTGGAACAGTACTAGAAAACACACACTGTTCCAGATAAATTATTTATTTGGCCTGCTATCAGCAATAAGATGGCTGATGCCAATTATGTATTTTCCAGACTACTAGAAAACACACGCCAGTCCAGGAAAATTGTTTTGTAGGCCTAGAAATGGCAACAAAATGGCTGATGCTATTTATTTATCTGCAACAGTACTAAAAAACACACACTGGTCCAGAAAAATTATTTCTTTGGCCTGCTAATAGCAGCGAGACAACTGATGCCAACTATTTAGTTCCCAGACTACTGGAAAATACACGCCAGTCCAGAAAAATCATTTTTTTGGTCTAGCAATAGCAAAGAGATGGCTGATACCAACTATTTATTTCCCAGACAACTGGGTAACATACACCGGGTACAGAAAAACTATTTTTTGGCCTTCTAATCGCAACGAGATGGATGATGCCAATTATATATATCCAAGACTACTAGAAAACACATACGGGTCCTGAAAAAATATTTCTGTAGCCTAGAAATGGCAACGAGATGGCTGATGCCAATTATTTATTTCCAACACTACTAGAAAACACACACTGTTCCAGAGAAATTATTTATTTGGCCTAATAATGGCAACAAAATGACTGAAACCAATTATTTATTTCCAAGACAAGCAAAAAACACACACCAGTCCAGAAAAAATATATGTTTGGCCTAGAAATGACAACAAAATGGCTGATGCCAATTATTTATTGCCCACACTACTAAAAAACACACTGATCCATAAAAAATATTTATTTGTCTTAGAAATGGCAAGAGATGGCTGATATCAATTATTTATTTGCAACAGTACTTTTAAAATGCATAGGTCAAGAATTATTGTTTGACCTAGAAACTTCAACAAGACAGCTGATAACAATTATTTATTTCCCAGACTACTAGAAAACCGGTCCAGAAAAATAATTTCTTTGGCCTAGAAATTCCAACGAGATGGCAATTATTTATTTGCAACAGTACTGAAAACCACACATCGCTTGGCATGGCTGTGTTGACTCCTTAAGTGCCCACAGTCAAAAACTTTGCTGATTGGCTTTTCTGCAGCCTTTTAACAAACTTTATTAGACTGGCGAACCCGAACAGGAAATCGGACATACAGTAAAAAGTCTGTGTTACAGGACTGTTACCAAACACTAGGTGTAAGGTACGGACTCCAAACTTTACTGTTTGGGTTCGCTCATCCCTATTATTGAGTTCTGAAAAAAATATGTAAAATATCGGTTGCTCTTTAAATTCCAATGATTATATCTTTTAAAGATAAAAGACCCACATCTTTTTTTGATGATTTTGTATCAACTATTAATAATAATAATAATAATAATAATAATTTTTATTTATATAGCACCAACATATTCCGCAGCACTTTACAATTAGCGGGGACATGTACAGACAATAAATTCAATAAAAGTTAAGACAATTTAAACAGTGACATTAAGAGTGAGGTCCCTGCTCGCAAGCTTACAATCTACAAGGAAATGCGGGGGACACAATAGGTGAAAAGTGCTTGTTATTTCAGGTCTGGCAATTATAATAAATAGGGATTTTCATATAAAGCTGCATGATCCGGTCATCAGCCCGTGTGTTTAAGTGCAATAGTCAAGTATCAAGTGCAGTTATGTGCATGGAGGGTGTGGAGACAGATGAATAGTAGGGTGCAGATTCAGAGTAATATTTGGAAGGAGGGAACAGGGCAAAGTTAGTTTACTGAGTAGTTGATGTGGTAGGCTTGTTTGAAGAGATGGGTTTTTAGAGCTTTGAATAGGTCGGGGCTAGGTATCAGTCTGATCGTCTGGGGAAGTGCATTCCAGAGAGCTGGCGCAGCACGAGAGAAGTCTTGGAGACGGAGGTGTGAGGTTTGGATTATGGGGGATGTTAGTCTTAGGTCATTTGTAGAACGGAGGGCACGTGTAGGGCGATAGACAGAGATGAGAGAGGAGATATAAAGCGGTGCAGAACTGTGGAGAGTTTTGTGGGTGAGAGAGATGAGTTTATACTGGACCCTGTAGCGAATGGGTAGCCAGTAGGGTTGAGCGAAACGGGTCGATCATTTTCAAAAGTCGCCGACTTTTGGCTAAGTCGGCGTCTCATGAAACCCGATCCGACCCCTGTGCTTGTCGGCCATGCGGTACGCGACTTTCGCGCCAAAGTCGCGTTTCAATGACGCGAAAAGCGCCATTTCTCAGCCAATGAAGGTGAACGCAGAGTGTGGGCAGCGTGATGACATAGATCCTGGTCCCCACCATCTTAGAGAAGGGCATTGCAGTGATTGGCTTGCTGTCTGCGGCGTCACAGGGGCTATAAAGGGGCGTTCCCGCCGACCGCCATCTTACTGCTGCTGATCTGAGCTTAGGGAGAGGTTGCTGCCGCTTCGTCAGAAGCAGGGAGAGCGTTAGGCAGGGTCCACTAACCACCAAACCGCTTGTGCTGCAGCGATTTCCACTGTCCAACACCACCTTCGGTGTGCAGGGACTGTGGAAGCTATTTTTTTTTTTTTTCCCCTCAGCGCTGTAGCTCATTGGGCTGCCCTAGAAGGCTCCGTGATAGCTGTATTGCTGTGTGTACGCCACTGTGGAAACCAACTGCTTTTTTCAAAGCACATATCCTCTTGTTCCTTCCTTTCTGCACAGCTATCTTTTTTGTTTGTCCACACTTTTTATTTAATTTGTGCATCAGTCCACTCCTATTGCTGCCTGCCATACCTGGCTTAGATTACTGCAGGGAGATAGTAATTGTAGGACAGTCCCTGTTTTTTTTTTGTTTTTTTTGTGGGAGATTAAGATTGGCATTTCTGCTACAGTGCCATCCCTGTGTGTGCCATCTCTCACTGAGTGGGCCATAGAAAGCCTATTTATTTTTTCCGTGATTTGTGTTCTAAATTCTACCTCAACACAAAAACACTACATCAATCAGTGGGAGAAAAATATTGGCCTCAGTCAGGGCTTGTGTGCCACTGCTGTGTGTGCTATCTCTCATTCAGTGGGCTATAGAAAGCCTATTTATTTATTTTTTTTTTTTAATATTATTTGGTTTCTAAAGTCTCCCTGAAAAAAAAAAAAATACCTAAAAAAACAGTGGGAGAGTAATATTGCCCTTTCAGCTTGTGTGCCAGTCTTGACTCCTGGGTGTGCCACCTCTCTCTAATTGTGGGCCATAGAAAGCCTATTTATTTTTTCCGTGATTTGTGTTCTAAATTCTACCTCAACACAAAAACACTACATCAATCAGTGGGAGAAAAATATTGGCCTCAGTCAGGGCTTGTGTGCCACTGCTGTGTGTGCTATCTCTCATTCAGTGGGCTATAGAAAGCCTATTTATTTTTATTTTTTTTTTAATATTATTTGGTTTCTAAAGTCTCCCTGAAAAAAAAAAAATACCTAAAAAAACAGTGGGAGAGTAATATTGCCCTTTCAGCTTGTGTGCCAGTCTTGACTCCTGGGTGTGCCACCTCTCTCTCTCATTCAGTGGGCCATAGAAAGGCTATTTTTTTTTTTGGTTTTTTTAATATTATTTGGTTTCTAAAGTCTCCCTGAAAAAAAAAAAAAACATAAAAAAACAGTGGGAGAGTAATATTGCCCTTTCAGCTTGTGTGCCAGTCTTGACTCCTGGGTGTGCCACCTCTCTCTCTCATGCAGTGGGCCATAGAAAGGCTATTTTTTTTTTTGGCTTTTTTAATATTATTTGGTTTCTAAAGTCTCCCTTAAAAAAAAAAAAAAAACATAAAAAAACAGTGGGAGAGTAATATTGCCCTTTCAGCTTGTGTGCCAGTCTTGACTCCTGGGTGTGCCACCTCTCTCCCTCTCATTCAGTGGGCCATAGAAAGCCTATTTATTTTTTTTTTTAAATATTATTGGGTTTCTAAAGTCTCCCTTAAAAAAAAAAATACATAAAAAAACAGTGGGAGAGTAATATTGCCCTTTCAGCTTGTGTGCCAGTCTTGACTCCTGGGTGTGCCACCTCTCTCTCTCATTCAGTGGGCCATAGAAAGGCTATTTTTTTTTTTGGTTTTTTTAATATTATTTGGTTTCTAAAGTCTCCCTGAAAAAAAAAAAAAAAAACATAAAAAAACAGTGGGAGAGTAATATTGCCCTTTCAGCTTGTGTGCCAGTCTTGACTCCTGGGTGTGCCACCTCTCTCCCTCTCATTCAGTGGGCCATAGAAAGCCTATTTATTTTTTTTTTAAATATTATTGGGTTTCTAAAGTCTCCCTTAAAAAACAAAAAATACATAAAAAAACAGTGGGAGAGTAATATTGCCCTTTCAGCTTGTGTGCCAGTCTTGACTCCTGGGTGTGCCACCTCTCTCTCATTCAGTGGGCCATAAAAAAGCATTTTTTTTTTTTTCCTTGATTTGTGTTCTAAAATCTACCTCAACACAAAAACACTACATCAATCAGTGGGAGAAAAATATTGGCCTCAGTCAGGGCTTGTGTGCCACTGCTGTGTGTGCTATCTCTCATTCAGTGGGCTATAGAAAGACTATTTATTTATTTATTTATTTTAATATTATTTGGTTTCTAAAGTCTCCCTGAAAAAAAAAAAAATACCTAAAAAAACAGTGGGAGAGTAATATTGCCCTTTCAGCTTGTGTGCCAGTCTTGACTCCTGGGTGTGCCACCTCTCTCTAATTGTGGGCCATAGAAAGCCTATTTATTATTTCCGTGATTTGTGTTCTAAATTCTACCTCAACACAAAAACACTACATCAATCAGTGGGAGAAAAATATTGGCCTCAGTCAGGGCTTGTGTGCCACTGCTGTGTGTGCTATCTCTCATTCAGTGGGCTATAGAAAGCCTATTTATTTTTATTTTTTTTTTAATATTATTTGGTTTCTAAAGTCTCCCTGAAAAAAAAAAAAAAACCTAAAAAAACAGTGGGAGAGTAATATTGCCCTTTCAGCTTGTGTGCCAGTCTTGACTCCTGGGTGTGCCACCTCTCTCCCTCTCATTCAGTGGGCCATAGAAAGCCTATTTATTTTTTTTTTTAAATATTATTGGGTTTCTAAAGTCTCCCTTAAAAAACAAAAAATACATAAAAAAACAGTGGGAGAGTAATATTGCCCTTTCAGCTTGTGTGCCAGTCTTGACTCCTGGGTGTGCCACCTCTCTCTCATTCAGTGGGCCATAAAAAAGCATTTTTTTTTTTTTTCCTTGATTTGTGTTCTAAAATCTACCTCAACACAAAAACACTACATCAATCAGTGGGAGAAAAATATTGGCCTCAGTCAGGGCTTGTGTGCCACTGCTGTGTGTGCTATCTCTCATTCAGTGGGCTATAGAAAGACTATTTATTTATTTATTTATTTTCTTATTATTTGGTTTCTAAAGTCTCCCTGAAAAAAAAAAAAAAACATAAAAAAACAGTGGGAGAGTAATATTGCCCTTTCAGCTTGTGTGCCAGTCTTGACTCCTGGGTGTGCCACCTCTCTCCCTCTCATTCAGTGGGCCATAGAAAGCCTATTTTTTTTTTTTTAAATATTATTGGGTTTCTAAAGTCTCCCTTAAAAAACAAAAAATACATAAAAAAACAGTGGGAGAGTAATATTGCCCTTTCAGCTTGTGTGCCAGTCTTGACTCCTGGGTGTGCCACCTCTCTCTCTCATTCAGTGGGCCATAGAAAGGCTATTTTTTTTTTTGGGTTTTTTTAATATTATTTGGTTTCTAAAGTCTCCCTGAAAAAAAAAAAAAAACATAAAAAAACAGTGGGAGAGTAATATTGCCCTTTCAGCTTGTGTGCCAGTCTTGACTCCTGGGTGTGCCACCTCTCTCCCTCTCATTCAGTGGGCCATAGAAAGCCTATTTATTTTTTTTTTTAAATATTATTGGGTTTCTAAAGTCTCCCTTAAAAAAAAAAAAAACATAAAAAAACAGTGGGAGAGTAATATTGCCCTTTCAGCTTGTGTGCCAGTCTTGACTCCTGGGTGTGCCAGCTCTCTCCCTCTCATTCAGTGGGCCATAGAAAGCCTATTTATTTTTTTTTTTAAATATTATTGGGTTTCTAAAGTCTCCCTTAAAAAACAAAAAATACATAAAAAAACAGTGGGAGAGTAATATTGCCCTTTCAGCTTGTGTGCCAGTCTTGACTCCTGGGTGTGCCACCTCTCTCTCATTCAGTGGGCCATAGAAAGCATTTTTTTTTTTTTCCTTGATTTGTGTTCTAAAATCTACCTCAACACAAAAACACTACATCAATCAGTGGGAGAAAAATATTGGCCTCAGTCAGGGCTTGTGTGCCACTGCTGTGTGTGCTATCTCTCATTCAGTGGGCTATAGAAAGACTATTTATTTATTTATTTATTTTCTTATTATTTGGTTTCTAAAGTCTCCCTGAAAAAAAAAAAAAAAACATAAAAAAACAGTGGGAGAGTAATATTGCCCTTTCAGCTTGTGTGCCAGTCTTGACTCCTGGGTGTGCCACCTCTCTCCCTCTCATTCAGTGGGCCATAGAAAGCCTATTTATTTTTTTTTTAAAAATATTATTGGGTTTCTAAAGTCTCCCTTAAAAAACAAAAAATACATAAAAAAGCAGTGGGAGAGTAATATTGCCCTTTCAGCTTGTGTGCCAGTCTTGACTCCTGGGTGTGCCACCTCTCTCTCTCATTCAGTGGGCCATAGAAAGGCTATTTTTTTTTTTGGTTTTTTTAATATTATTTGGTTTCTAAAGTCTCCCTGAAAAAAAAAAAAAAAACATAAAAAAACAGTGGGAGAGTAATATTGCCCTTTCAGCTTGTGTGCCAGTCTTGACTCCTGGGTGTGCCACCTCTCTCCCTCTCATTCAGTGGGCCATAGAAAGCCTATTTATTTTTTTTTTTAAATATTATTGGGTTTCTAAAGTCTCCCTTAAAAAAAAAAAAAACATAAAAAAACAGTGGGAGAGTAATATTGCCCTTTCAGCTTGTGTGCCAGTCTTGACTCCTGGGTGTGCCACCTCTCTCCCTCTCATTCAGTGGGCCATAGAAAGCCTATTTATTTTTTTTTTAAAATATTATTGGGTTTCTAAAGTCTCCCTTAAAAAACAAAAAATACATAAAAAAACAGTGGGAGAGTAATATTGCCCTTTCAGCTTGTGTGCCAGTCTTGACTCCTGGGTGTGCCACCTCTCTCTCATTCAGTGGGCCATAGAAAGCATTTTTTTTTTTTTCCTTGATTTGTGTTCTAAAATCTACCTCAACACAAAAACACTACATCAATCAGTGGGAGAAAAATATTGGCCTCAGTCAGGGCTTGTGTGCCACTGCTGTGTGTGCTATCTCTCATTCAGTGGGCTATAGAAAGCCTATTTATTTATTTTTTTTCTTATTATTTGGTTTCTAAAGTCTCCCTGAAAAAAAAAAAAAAAACATAAAAAAACAGTGGGAGAGTAATATTGCCCTTTCAGCTTGTGTGCCAGTCTTGACTCCTGGGTGTGCCACCTCTCTCTCTCATTCAGTGGGCCATAGAAAGGCTATTTTTTTTTTTGGTTTTTTTAATATTATTTGGTTTCTAAAGTCTCCCTGAAATAAAAAAAAAACTTAAAAAAACAGTGGGAGAGTAATATTGCCCTTTCAGCTTGTGCGCCAGTCTTGACTCCTGGGTGTGCCACCTCTCTCTCTCTAATTGTGGGCCATAGAAAGCCTTTTTTTTTTTTTTTTTTTTAATATTATTTGGTTTCTAAAGTCTCCCTGAGAAAAAAAAAAAAATAAATTAGGTGGGAGATTAATATTGACATTAGTGCTTGAGTGACAGTCCTGCGTGTGTGTCATCTCTGTGATTTTGTGCCACAGAAAACAGAGTGTGTACCATTGTGCCTGATTTTCCTTGTGGTCTCACCAACCTGTTAAGGGATATTGAAATCATACTGAAGTTATAGCTCACCGTGTAAGTTGTTTGACAGCAACAAATAAAGTTACTTTGGTTAAGATTTTAAAACAATGAGGAAGTCTGGTGCAAGAGGTCGCCGTGGGCGTTCATTGTCAGCTGGTAATGATGGTAGTGGTAGTGGAGCATCAGGTGGTCGTGGGGATAAAAATATTCCACCTAAGTCTGGAGCTGTGGAGCCAGTTTCGTCGTCAGGCTACACAAGGCCTCGAACGCTCTCTTTTCTGGGAGTAGGAAAACCGCTTTTAAAGGCGGAGCAGCAACAGCAAGTTTTGGCTTACATTGCAGACTCAGCCTCTAGCTCTTTTGCCTCCTCTTCCGAAACTGGTAAATGTAAAAGCAGCGCGTCGCTTGTGGATGTTCACGGTCAGGGCCAAGTCGCTTCCTTGTCCTCCTCAGCAAAAACTACAACAAGAGAGAAGGATGCAGCAGGCGACACAACGGGTTACTCCATGGAGCTCTTTACACATACCGTCCCTGGCTTACAAAGTGAAACACTTAACAGGCCATGCCCATTACAAGTATATTCTGACATGGAGTGCACTGATGCACAGCCACAGCCAGAGTACTATGCTGCTCCTTTGACTCAGACCACCACATTGCCCTCTCAGGGTACAGATCCACAATCAGACCCTGATGAGACTATGTTGCCCCGCCACGAACGCTATACCACCGACCGACACAGTGACACAGACGAAGTTGCACACGAGCTCGAAGAGGAGGTAATAGATGACCCAGTTATTGACCCCGATTGGCAGCCATTGGGGGAACAGGGTGCAGGCGGCAGTAGTTCAGAAGCGGAGGTGGAGGAGGGGCCGCAGCAGGCATCAACATCGCAACAGGTTCCATCTGCCGGGCCCGTATCTGGCCCAAAACGCGTGTCAAAGCCAAAACCTGTTGGAGCACAGCGTTGCCATCCGGTTAAAGCTCAGTCTGCAATCCCTGAAAAGGGATCCGAGTCTAGGAAGAGTGCAGTCTGGCATTTTTTTAAACAACATCCAACTGATCAGCGCAAAGTCATCTGTCAAAAATGTTCAACTAGCTTAAGCAGAGGTCAGAATCTGAAAAGTCTAAATACTAGTTGCATGCATAGACACTTAACCACCATGCATTTTCAAGCCTGGACTAACTACCAAACGTCCCTCAAGGTTGTAGCACCCTCGGCCAATGAAGCTAGTCAGCAACGCAACATCCCTTCCGTCACTGTAAGGCCACCATTTTCCGCACCACCGGCAGTATCTGTGCAGGTTTCTTTGCCAGCCAAAAGCAGTCAGGGTCAGGGAATCACCAGTTTTGTAGGAGGAAATATTGCATCTAGGGCACCGGCGGAAACAATACCGTCTCCAACCGTCTCTCAGTCTGCCATGTACACCGGCACACCCGAAAGTTCCACGATCTCCAGCTCTCCAGTCCAGCTCACCCTACATGAGACTCTGGTTAGAAAAAGGAAGTACTTATCCTCGCATCCGCGTACACAGTGTTTTAACGCCCACATAGCTAGACTAATCTCGTTAGAGATGATGCCCTACCGGTTAGTTGAAAGCGAAGCTTTCAAAGCCCTGATGGAGTACGCTGAACCACGATACGAGCTACCCAGTCGACACTTTTTTTCCAGAAAAGCCATCCCAGCCCTGCACCAGCATGTTAAACAGCGCATCGTCCATGCACTCAGGCAATCTGTGAGTACAAAGGTGCACCTGACTACAGATGCATGGACCAGTAGCCATGGCCAGGGACGTTATGTGTCCATCACGGCACACTGGGTGAATGTGGTGGATGCAGGGTCCACAGGCGACATCAATTTAGGGACAGTTGTGCCTAGCCCACGGTCTAGGAAACAGTTGGCTGTAGGCGTTCGCACCCCCTCCTCCTCCTCCTCCTCGTCCTCCTGCAGAAGCTACAGCTCTTCCACAGAACGCAGTCTGCCAACCACTCCATCGGCAGATGACACTGTTGCACACCAGTTGTCCCATTATGGGCCAGCTACTGCCAAGCGTCAGCAGGCTGTATTGGCTATGAAGTGCTTGGGCGACAACAGACACACCGCGGAAGTTCTGTCCGAGTTCTTGCAACAAGAAACGCAGTCGTGGCTGAGCACAGTAGATCTTGAGGCAGGCAAGGTAGTGAGTGATAACGGAAGGAATTTCATGGCTGCCATCTCCCTTTCCCAACTGAAACACATTCCTTGCCTGGCTCACACCTTAAACCTGGTGGTGCAGTGCTTATTGAAAACTTATCCTGGGTTCTCCGACCTGCTCCTCAAAGTGCGTGCACTTTGCTCACATATCCGACGTTCGCCTGTACACGCCAGCCGTATGCAGACCTATCAGCGGTCTTTGAACCTTCCCCAGCATCGCCTAATCATAGACGTTGCAACAAGGTGGAACTCAACACTGCACATGCTTCAGAGACTGTGCGAACAGAGGCGTGCTGTTATTTATTTGTGGGAGGATACACGGGCAGGCAGTAGGATGGCAGACATGGAGTTGTCAGGTGTGCAGTGGTCTAAGATACAAGACATGTGTCAAGTCCTTCAGTGTTTTGAGGAATGCACACGGCTGGTTAGTGCAGACAACGCCGTAATAAGCATGAGCATCCCCCTAATGCGTCTGCTGATGCAAAGTTTGACGCACATAAAGGAGCAGGCGTCTGCACCAGAGGAAGAGGAAAGCCTTGATGACAGTCAGCCATTGTCTGGTCAGGGCAGTGTACAGGACGAGGTAGCAGGCGAAGAGGAGGTGGAGGACGAGGAGGATGATGGGGATGAGTATATTTTTAATGCCGAACCTTTCCCGGGGGCACAGGAAATTGGTTGCGTGTCACGGCCGGGTTCTGGTTTTTTGAGGGACACAAGTGACGTAGATTTGCCTGCAACTGCCCCTCAACCAATCACAACCGGAGATTTGACAACTGGAACTTTGGCCCACATGGCGGATTATGCCTTACGTATCCTAAAAAGGGACACACGCATTACGAAAATGATGAACGATGACGATTACTGGTTGGCCTGCCTCCTTGATCCACGCTATAAAGGCAAATTGCAAAATATTATGCCACATGAGAACTTGGAACTAATATTAGCAACCAAACAATCAACTCTTGTTGACCGTTTGCTTCAGGCATTCCCAGCACACAGCGCATGTGATCGTTCTCATACGAGCTCCAGGGGGCAGCAGACTAGGAGTGTTAGGGGTGCACACATCAGAAGTGGCGTTGGACAGAGGGGTTTTCTGACCAGGTTGTGGAGTGATTTTGCTATGACCGCAGACAGGACAGGTACTGCTGCATCAATTGAAAGTGACAGGAGACAACATTTGTCCAGTATGGTTACTAACTATTTTTCATCCCTTATCGATGTTCTCCCTCAACCGTCATTCCCATTTGATTACTGGGCCTCCAAATTAGACACCTGGCCAGAATTGGCAGAATATGCATTGCAGGAGCTTGCTTGCCCGGCAGCAAGTGTCCTATCAGAAAGAGTATTCAGTGCTGCAGGTTCAATATTAACCGAAAAAAGGACTCGTCTGGCTACCCAAAATGTTGACGATCTAACATTCATTAAAATGAACCACAACTGGACTTCGAAATCTTTTGCCCCACCTTGCCCGGCCGACACCTAGCTTTCCTATGAAAAGCTCTTGCCTGTGAATTACTTTTCTAATGTCTAATTTGCTGCAGCTGATTGTACAGCATACGACATGTTTACACCTCCCTAAATGGCAAAACTCCCCACACGGGGCCGTGGTATCGCGACTTGGCGCAAGCACCCGTGAGACTGCTGTTTGTCTGAAGAGGTGGGTGTGCTCGCTTTTGGTTGACGGCATTGCTACTGGGTCCCTCATAGTACAATGTAGTGTCTCTGGCGGTGGTGGTGCGCACCCAACGTCAGACACACCGTTGTAACATGAGGGGCCCTGGGGCGGTCCCGCCGGCCTCAAGAGAGTTCCCCCCTACCCCAGCTCAAAATGTGCTCTACCACGTGCAAAATTATGTCGCACAGCTCCACCAATCTTTAGTCTATTCGCTGACATCATTCAATGTCTGGCACTGACAATACAAATTTGTAGACATCTATGATGCAACTTAAAGTAGTCTGTGTCTGTGTCCTATATTGGCACCATTAAATAGTTACTGCCAAATTACTATGTCAGAAACTCAGCAGATGAGCCCACCCCTGTACCTAAGTATGCCACCTTTTTTTTTGTTTTGGTTGTTTTGCGAGACATTAACATCTATTTATATTTTGGGAGTACTGGGACAGACACTCCTTGCACTACTCCTCCACTCACCACCAAGCTGCCCGTGTATCCATGTAACCGCTGTAAAACTGCCATGAGCCTATTGTTTGTTATTTTAGGCCTTTGAAGCCTGTCTGCGGTCCCTCCTTCCACTAGTCCTCCACTGACCAGACCACTGCTGCCCGTGTACCCCTGGAACCAATTATAAAGTGCCTACAGCCAGCCCATTTTTTTTATGTTAGGCCTTTGAAGCCTGTCTGCGGTCCCTCCTTCCACTAGTCCTCCACTGGCCAGACCACTGCTGCCCGTGTACCCCTGGAACCAATTATAAAGTGCCTGCAGCCAGCCCATTTTTTTATGTTAGGCCTTTGAAGCCTGTCTGCGGTCCCTCCTTCCACTAGTCCTCCACTGACCAGACCACTGCTGCCCGTGTACCCCTGGAACCAATTATAAAGTGCCTACAGCCAGCCCATTTTTTTATGTTAGGCCTTTGAAGCCTGTCTGCGGTCCCTCCTTCCACTAGTCCTCCACTGGCCAGACCACTGCTGCCCGTGTACCCCTGGAACCAATTATAAAGTGCCTACAGCCAGCCCATTTTTTTATGTTAGGCCTTTGAAGCCTGTCTGCGGTCCCTCCTTCCACTAGTCCTCCACTGGCCAGACCACTGCTGCCCGTGTACCCCTGGAACCAATTATAAAGTGCCTACAGCCAGCCCATTTTTTTATGTTAGGCCTTTGAAGCCTGTCTGCGGTCCCTCCTTCCACTAGTCCTCCACTGACCAGACCACTGCTGCCCGTGTACCCCTGGAACCAATTATAAAGTGCCTACAGCCAGCCCATTTTTTTATGTTAGGCCTTTGAAGCCTGTCTGCGGTCCCTCCTTCCACTAGTCCTCCACTGGCCAGACCACTGCTGCCCGTGTACCCCTGGAACCAATTATAAAGTGCCTACAGCCAGCCCATTTTTTTATGTTAGGCCTTTGAAGCCTGTCTGCGGTCCCTCCTTCCACTAGTCCTCCACTGGCCAGACCACTGCTGCCCGTGTACCCCTGGAACCAATTATAAAGTGCCTACAGCCAGCCCATTTTTTTATGTTAGGCCTTTGAAGCCTGTCTGCGGTCCCTCCTTCCACTAGTCCTCCACTGACCAGACCACTGCTGCCCGTGTACCCCTGGAACCAATTATAAAGTGCCTACAGCCAGCCCATTTTTTTATGTTAGGCCTTTGAAGCCTGTCTGCGGTCCCTCCTTCCACTAGTCCTCCACTGGCCAGACCACTGCTGCCCGTGTACCCCTGGAACCAATTATAAAGTGCCTACAGCCAGCCCATTTTTTTATGTTAGGCCTTTGAAGCCTGTCTGCGGTCCCTCCTTCCACTAGTCCTCCACTGACCAGACCACTGCTGCCCGTGTACCCCTGGAACCAATTATAAAGTGCCTACAGCCAGCCCATTTTTTTATGTTAGGCCTTTGAAGCCTGTCTGCGGTCCCTCCTTCCACTAGTCCTCCACTGGCCAGACCACTGCTGCCCGTGTACCCCTGGAACCAATTATAAAGTGCCTACAGCCAGCCCATTTTTTTATGTTAGGCCTTTGAAGCCTGTCTGCGGTCCCTCCTTCCACTAGTCCTCCACTGACCAGACCACTGCTGCCCGTGTACCCCTGGAACCAATTATAAAGTGCCTACAGCCAGCCCATTTTTTTATGTTAGGCCTTTGAAGCCTGTCTGCGGTCCCTCCTTCCACTAGTCCTCCACTGGCCAGACCACTGCTGCCCGTGTACCCCTGGAACCAATTATAAAGTGCCTACAGCCAGCCCATTTTTTTATGTTAGGCCTTTGAAGCCTGTCTGCGGTCCCTCCTTCCACTAGTCCTCCACTGACCAGACCACTGCTGCCCGTGTACCCCTGGAACCAATTATAAAGTGCCTACAGCCAGCCCATTTTTTTATGTTAGGCCTTTGAAGCCTGTCTGCGGTCCCTCCTTCCACTAGTCCTCCACTGGCCAGACCACTGCTGCCCGTGTACCCCTGGAACCAATTATAAAGTGCCTACAGCCAGCCCATTTTTTTATGTTAGGCCTTTGAAGCCTGTCTGCGGTCCCTCCTTCCACTAGTCCTCCACTGACCAGACCACTGCTGCCCGTGTACCCCTGGAACCAATTATAAAGTGCCTACAGCCAGCCCATTTTTTTATGTTAGGCCTTTGAAGCCTGTCTGCGGTCCCTCCTTCCACTAGTCCTCCACTGGCCAGACCACTGCTGCCCGTGTACCCCTGGAACCAATTATAAAGTGCCTACAGCCAGCCCATTTTTTTATGTTAGGCCTTTGAAGCCTGTCTGCGGTCCCTCCTTCCACTAGTCCTCCACTGGCCAGACCACTGCTGCCCGTGTACCCCTGGAACCAATTATAAAGTGCCTACAGCCAGCCCATTTTCTTATGTTAGGCCTTTGAAGCCTGTCTGCGGTCCCTACTTTAAATACTCCTCCACTCACCACCAAGCTGCCTGCCCGTGTATCCATGTAACCGCTGTAAAACTGCCATGAGCCTATTGTTTGTTATGTTAGGCCTTTGATAGCCTGTCTGCGGTCCCTACTTTAAATACTCCTCCACTCACCACCAAGCTGCCTGCCCGTCTATCCATGTAACCGCTGTAAAACTGCCATGAGCCTATTGTTTGTTATGTTAGGCCTTTGATAGCCTGTCTGCGGTCCTTACTTTAATTACTCCTCCACTCACCACCTAGCTGCCTGTGTATCCATGTAACCGATGTAAAACTGCCATGACTGCCTACTGTTTGTTATTTTAGGCCTTTGATAGCCTGTCTGCGGCCCCTACTTGCAATACTCCTCCACTGACCACAATGCTGCCTGGAGTGCCTGCCTGTGTATCCATGTAACCGATGTAAAACTGCCATGACTGCCTACTGTTTGTTATTTTAGGCCTTTGATAGCCTGTCTGCGGCCCCTACTTGCAATACTCCTCCACTGACCACAATGCTGCCTGGAGTGCCTGCCTGTGTATCCATGTAACCGATGTAAAACTGCCATGACTGCCTACTGTTTGTTATTTTAGGCCTTTGATAGCCTGTCTGCGGCCCCTACTTGCAATACTCCTCCACTGACCACAATGCTGCCTGGAGTGCCTGCCTGTGTATCCATGTAACCGATGTAAAACTGCCATGAGTGCCTACTGTTTGGTATTTTAGGCCTTTGATAGCCTGTCTGCAGCCCCTACTTGCAATACTCCTCCACTGACCACACCAATGCTGCCCGTGTACCCCTGGAACCTATTTAAAAGTTCATAGAGCCTAGTTATATATTTTATTTACTATTAATAAGGCCATGATGGACTACGCTGTACCACGCTACAAGCTAACCAGTCGACACTTCTTTTGCGAGAAAAGCCATCCCAACCCTCCACCAGCATGTAGAAGACCGCATTGTCCATGCACTCTGGCAATCTGTGAGTACAAAGGTGCACCTGACAACAGACGCATGGACCTGTAGGCATGGCCACGGAAGATTACGTGTCCATTACGGCGCAATGGGTTAATGTGGTGGATGCATGGTCCACAGGGGACAGCCTACTAAGTCTGTCTGCAGTCCCTAATTCAAATTGTCCTCCACTGTCTAAATTGGAGCTTCCACCTTCTGGCTTTCGGCCTATAGTATCAGAAATTAAACTGCATTTGGCCTTCAACTTTGGTTAGGGCCTACTAACGGCTTCTGCCCCTCCCTGGTGTTGCCCTCAACTAAATAAAGCTGAGCTTCAACCTTCTGCTCCAAATTACCATTTTAAAAAATGCAATAGGCTTTTCCGGCCTACTAAAGGTGTCTGTCTGTGTGCCCCTGCCTGGTGTTGTCCTCAACTAAATAAAGCTGAGCTTCAACCTTCTGCTCCAAATTACCATTTTAAAAAATGCAATAGGCTTTTCCGGCCTACTAAAGGTGTCTGTCTGTGTGCCCCTGCCTGGTGTTGCCCTCAACTAAATAAAGCTGAGCTTCAACCTTCCGGCTCTCATTAAGTGGTTTTTTAAAAAAAAAATGGTGGTTAGGGCCTACTAACGGCTTCTGCCCCTCCCTGGTGTTGCCCTCAACTAAATAAAGCTGAGCTTCAACCTTCTGCTCCAAATTACCATTTTAAAAAATGCAATAGGCTTTTCCGGCCTACTAAAGGTGTCTGTCTGTGTGCCCCTGCCTGGTGTTGTCCTCAACTAAATAAAGCTGAGCTTCAACCTTCTGCTCCAAATTACCATTTTAAAAAATGCAATAGGCTTTTCCGGCCTACTAAAGGTGTCTGTCTGTGTGCCCCTGCCTGGTGTTGTCCTCAACTAAATAAAGCTGAGCTTCAACCTTCTGCTCCAAATTACCATTTTAAAAAATGCAATAGGCTTTTCCGGCCTACTAAAGGTGTCTGTCTGTGTTCCCCTGCCTGGTGTTGTCCTCAACTAAATAAAGCTGAGCTTCAACCTTCTGCTCCAAATTACCATTTTAAAAAATGCAATAGGCTTTTCCGGCCTACTAAAGGTGTCTGTCTGTGTGCCCCTGCCTGGTGTTGCCCTCAACTAAATAAAGCTGAGCTTCAACCTTCTGCTCCAAATTACCATTTTAAAAAATGCAATAGGCTTTTCCGGCCTACTAAAGGTGTCTGTCTGTGTGCCCCTGCTGTTGTGAATTTGGATTCTGGGCTCCCCCGGTGGCCGCTTGTGGAATTGGACTTGTCATCCTCTTTCCTGTTTCACCTGATTCCATCAGTAGTGGGTGTCGCTATTTAAGCTCATTTCTCTGGTGGTTTCTTGCCGGTCAACAATGTTATCTGATGCCTCTCAGTGCTTGTTCCTGCTTCTAGACAACTACTGATAAGTTGGACTTTTGTCCATGTTTTGTTTGCCTATTTGTTCCAGTTCGCAGCTGAAGTTTTGTTACTGTGTCTGGAAAGCTCTCGTCGATCAGGGATTGCTACTCTGGCGTTATGAGTTAATGCCAGAGTTTAAGGTAATCTCTGGATGGTGTTTTGTTAGTATTTTTCTGCTGACCATGAAAGTATACTATCTGTCTTCTGCTATCTAGTAAGCGGACCTCAAATTTGCTAAGACTATTTTCCTGCTGCGTTTGTTGTTTCATCTGAACTCACCGTCATTATATGTGGGGGGCTACTGTCTTCTTTGGAATATTTCTCTAGAGGTGAGCCAGGTCTTATATTTCCCTCTGCTAGCTATTTAGGTCTTAGGCCAGAGCTGGGCATCTAGCGATAAATAGGAAATGCTACCTGGCTATTTCTAGTTGCGCGGCAGGCTTAGTTCATGGTCAGTATAGTTCCATCTTCCGAGAGCTTGTTCCTCTATAGGCTTGCTATGATCTCTGCCTGCAGAGATCATGACAGTTTGACCGGCCAATAAAGTGTTAAAGACCCAGGTTGAGAAAGGAGAGTTATAAGAAGTCTGCTGGAATTTTTTTTTTTTTTTTTTTTCCTCCAGTCTGCCTTGCTGCAGTCTTTTTTCTCTCTCTCCTCCTAATCTCTGTATGCGCTGTGTGCACCTGACAATAATGGATCTCCAGAGTGTAACTGCGGGTTTGAATAATCTCATCACGAAAGTACAAAATTTACAAGATTTTGTGGTACATGCTCCGGTATCTGAGCCGAGAATTCCTTTGCCGGAGTTCTTCACAGGGAATAGAGATAGCTTCCAGAATTTCCGAAATAATTGTAAGCTTTATTTGTCCCTGAAGTCTCGTTCAGCTGGAGACCCTGCTCAGCAGGTTAGGATTGTGATTTCCTTGCTCAGGGGTGACCCTCAAGATTGGGCCTTCTCATTGCCAGCAGGGGATCCTGCGTTACGCGATGTGGATGCGTTTTTTCTGGCCTTGGGCTTGCTTTATGAGGAACCTCATTTGGAACTTCAGGCAGAAAAAACTTTGATGGCACTATCTCAGGGGCAAGACGAAGCTGAAGTTTTCTGCCAAAAATTCCGTAAATGGTCTGTGCTTACTCAGTGGAATGAGTGCGCCTTGGCGGCAACTTTCAGAGAAGGTCTCTCTGATGCCGTTAAGGATGTTATGGTGGGGTTCCCTTTGCCTGCAGGTCTGAATGAGTCCATGACAATGGCTATTCAGATTGATAGGCGTCTGCGGGAGCGCAAACCGATGCACCATCTGGCGGTGTCTATGGAAAAGACGCCAGAAAGTATGCAGTGTGATAGAATTCTGTCCAGGAGCGAGCGACAGAATTTTAGACGGAAGAATGGATTGTGTTTCTATTGTGGGGATTCTACTCATGTTATATCGGCATGCTCTAGGCGTACAAAGAAGCTTGATAAGTCTGTTTCCATTGGCACTATTCAGTCTAAGTTTATTTTGTCTGTAACCCTGATTTGCTCTTTGTCATCCATTGCCACGGACGCCTATGTTGACTCTGGCGCCGCTCTGAGTCTTATGGATTGGTCCTTTGCCAATCGTTGTGGTTTTGATTTAGAGCCTTTGGAGACTCTTATTCCTCTGAAGGGGATTGACTCCACCCCATTGGCTAATAATAAACCACAATACTGGACACAAGTAACCATGCGTATCAATCCGGATCACCAGGAGATTATTCGTTTCCTGGTGCTGTATAATTTACATGACGATTTGGTACTGGGATTGCCATGGTTGCAGTCTCACAACCCAGTCTTGGACTGGAGAGCTATGTCTGTGTTGAGCTGGGGATGTAAGGGTATTCATGGGGACGTACCTTTGGTTTCTATTTCGTCGTCCATTCCCTCTGAAGTCCCTGAGTTCCTCTCTGATTATCAAGACGTCTTTGACGAACCCAAGCTTGGGTCGTTACCTCCGCACCGTGAGTGCGATTGTGCCATAGATTTGATACCGGGTTGTAAATATCCAAAGGGTCGTTTGTTTAATTTGTCTGTGCCGGAACATGCTGCTATGCGGGAATATATAAAGGAGTCTTTGGAAAAGGGACTTATTCGTCCATCTTCTTCTCCCTTGGGAGCTGGGTTTTTCTTTGTCTCAAAAAAAGACGGCTCTTTGAGACCATGTATTGATTATCGGCTTCTGAATAAGATCACTGTTAAGTATCAATACTCATTGCCATTGCTTACTGATTTGTTTGCTCGTATAGAGGGTGCTAAGTGGTTCTCTAAAATTGATCTTCGTGGGGCGTATAATTTGGTGCGGATCAGGCAGGGGGATGAGTGGAAGACCGCATTTAATACGCCCGAGGGCCACTTTGAGTATTTGGTCATGCCTTTTGGTCTTTCTAATGCCCCTTCAGTTTTCCAGTCTTTTATGCATGATATTTTCCGCGATTTTCTGGATAAATTTATGATAATATATCTGGATAATATTCTGATTTTTTCTGATGACTGGGACTCTCATGTCCAGCAGGTCAGGAGAGTTTTTCAGGTTCTGCGGTCTAATTCTTTATGTGTGAAGGGGTCTAAGTGCGTTTTTGGGGTCCAGAAAATTTCCTTTTTGGGGTACATTTTTTCTCCCTCTTCCATTGAGATGGATCCCGTCAAGGTGCAAGCTATTTGTGACTGGACTCAGCCCTCCTCTCTTAAGGGTCTTCAGAGATTTTTGGGCTTTGCCAACTTTTACCGCCGATTTATTGCTGGTTTTTCGGATGTCGTTAAACCACTGACTGATTTGACCAGACAAGGCGCTGATGTTGCTAATTGGTCCCCTCATGCTGTAGAGGCCTTTCAGGAGCTTAAGCGCCGTTTTGCCTCTGCCCCTGTGTTGCGTCAGCCTGATGTGAATCTGCCTTTTCAGGTTGAGGTTGACGCTTCGGAGATCGGAGCTGGGGCAGTGTTGTCGCAGAAAGGTTCCGACTGCTCCGTCATTAGGCCTTGTGCCTTCTTTTCTCGCAAATTTTCGCCCGCAGAGCGGAATTATGATGTTGGGAATCGGGAGCTTTTGGCCATGAAGTGGGCGTTTGAGGAGTGGCGCCATTGGCTCGAGGGGGCTAGGCATCAGGTGGTGGTATTGACTGACCACAAAAATTTGATTTATCTTGAGACTGCCAGACGCCTGAACCCTAGACAGGCGCGCTGGTCTTTATTTTTTTTCTCGCTTTAATTTTGTGGTGTCATACCTACCGGGTTCTAAGAATGTTAAGGCAGATGCCCTTTCTAGGAGTTTTGACCCGGACTCTCCTGGTAATTCTGAACCCACAGGTATCCTTAGGGAGGGAGTAATTTTGTCGGCCGTTTCTCCTGATCTGCGGCGGTCCTTGCAAGAGTTTCAGGCGGATAGACCGGATCGTTGTCCGCCTGATAGACTGTTTGTTCCGGATGATTGGACCAGCAGAGTCATCTCTGAGGTACATTCTTCTGCATTGGCAGGTCATCCCGGAATTTTTGGTACCAGGGATTTGGTGGCAAGATCCTTCTGGTGGCCTTCTCTGTCACGAGATGTGCGAGTCTTTGTGCAGTCATGTGACGTTTGTGCTCGGGCCAAGTCTTGTAGTTCTCGGGCTAGCGGACTGCTGTTGCCCTTGCCTATTCCTAAGAGGCCTTGGACACACATCTCGATGGATTTTATTTCAGATCTGCCTGTTTCCCAGAAGATGTCTGTCATCTGGGTGGTCTGTGACCGTTTCTCTAAAATGGTCCATTTGGTTCCTCTGCCCAAGTTGCCTTCTTCTTCTGAGTTGGTTCCTCTGTTTTTTCAGAATGTTGTTCGATTGCACGGTATTCCTGAGAATATTGTTTCTGACAGAGGTACCCAATTTGTGTCTAGATTTTGGCGGGCATTCTGTGCTAGGATGGGCATAGATTTGTCTTTTTCATCTGCTTTTCACCCTCAGACTAATGGCCAGACCGAGCGGACTAATCAGACCCTTGAGACATATCTGAGGTGTTTTGTCTCTGCTGACCAGGATGATTGGGTTGCTTTTTTGCCATTGGCAGAGTTTGCCCTCAATAATCGGGCCAGTTCTTCCACCTTGGTGTCCCCGTTTTTCTGTAATTCGGGGTTTCACCCTCGATTTTCCTCCGGTCAGGTGGAATCCTCGGATTGTCCTGGAGTGGATGCGGTGGTGGAGAGATTGCATCACATCTGGGGGCAGGTTATGGACAATTTGAAGTTGTCCCAGGAGAAGACTCAGCGTTTTGCCAACCGTCATCGTCGTGTTGGTTCTCGGCTTTGTGTTGGAGATTTAGTGTGGTTGTCTTCTCGTTTTGTCCCTATGAGGGTCTCTTCTCCTAAGTTTAAACCTCGGTTCATCGGCCCTTATAGAATATTGGAGATTCTTAATCCTGTTTCTTTCCGTTTGGACCTCCCTGCGTCCTTTTCCATTCATAACGTTTTTCATCGGTCGTTATTGCGCAGGTATGAGGTACCTGTTGTACCTTCTGTTGAGCCTCCTGCTCCGGTGTTGGTTGAGGGTGAGTTGGAGTACGTTGTGGAGAAAATTTTGGACTCTCGTGTTTCCAGACGGAAACTCCAGTATCTGGTCAACTGGGAGGGTTACGGCCAGGAGGATAATTCTTGGGTCAATGCATCTGATGTTCATGCTTCTGATCTTGTTCGTGCCTTCCATAGGGCTCATCCTGGTCGCCCTGGTGGATCTGGTGAGGGTTCGGTGCCCCCTCCTTGAGGGGGGGGTACTGTTGTGAATTTGGATTCTGGGCTCCCCCGGTGGCCGCTTGTGGAATTGGACTTGTCATCCTCTTTCCTGTTTCACCTGATTCCATCAGTAGTGGGTGTCGCTATTTAAGCTCATTTCTCTGGTGGTTTCTTGCCGGTCAACAATGTTATCTGATGCCTCTCAGTGCTTGTTCCTGCTTCTAGACAACTACTGATAAGTTGGACTTTTGTCCATGTTTTGTTTGCCTATTTGTTCCAGTTCGCAGCTGAAGTTTTGTTACTGTGTCTGGAAAGCTCTCGTCGATCAGGGATTGCTACTCTGGCGTTATGAGTTAATGCCAGAGTTTAAGGTAATCTCTGGATGGTGTTTTGTTAGTATTTTTCTGCTGACCATGAAAGTATACTATCTGTCTTCTGCTATCTAGTAAGCGGACCTCAAATTTGCTAAGACTATTTTCCTGCTGCGTTTGTTGTTTCATCTGAACTCACCGTCATTATATGTGGGGGGCTACTGTCTTCTTTGGAATATTTCTCTAGAGGTGAGCCAGGTCTTATATTTCCCTCTGCTAGCTATTTAGGTCTTAGGCCAGAGCTGGGCATCTAGCGATAAATAGGAAATGCTACCTGGCTATTTCTAGTTGCGCGGCAGGCTTAGTTCATGGTCAGTATAGTTCCATCTTCCGAGAGCTTGTTCCTCTATAGGCTTGCTATGATCTCTGCCTGCAGAGATCATGACACCCTGCCTGGTGTTGTCCTCAACTAAATAAAGCTGAGCTTCAACCTTCCGGCTCTCATTAAGTGGTTTTTAAAAAAAAAAATGGTGGTTAGGGCCTACTAACGGCTTCTGCCCCTCCCTGGTGTTGCCCTCAACTAAATAAAGCTGAGCTTCAACCTTCTGCTCCAAATTACCATTTTAAAAAATGCAATAGGCTTTTCCGGCCTACTAAAGGTGTCTGTCTGTGTGCCCCTGCCTGGTGTTGTCCTCAACTAAATAAAGCTGAGCTTCAACCTTCTGCTCCAAATTACCATTTTAAAAAATGCAATAGGCTTTTCCGGCCTACTAAAGGTGTCTGTCTGTGTTCCCCTGCCTGGTGTTGTCCTCAACTAAATAAAGCTGAGCTTCAACCTTCTGCTCCAAATTACCATTTTAAAAAATGCAATAGGCTTTTCCGGCCTACTAAAGGTGTCTGTCTGTGTGCCCCTGCCTGGTGTTGCCCTCAACTAAATAAAGCTGAGCTTCAACCTTCTGCTCCAAATTACCATTTTAAAAAATGCAATAGGCTTTTCCGGCCTACTAAAGGTGTCTGTCTGTGTGCCCCTGCCTGGTGTTGTCCTCAACTAAATAAAGCTGAGCTTCAACCTTCTGCTCCAAATTACCATTTTAAAAAATGCAATAGGCTTTTCCGGCCTACTAAAGGTGTCTGTCTGTGTGCCCCTGCCTGGTGTTGCCCTCAACTAAATAAAGCTGAGCTTCAACCTTCCGGCTCTCATTAAGTGGTTTTTTAAAAAAAAAATGGTGGTTAGGGCCTACTAACGGCTTCTGCCCCTCCCTGGTGTTGCCCTCAACTAAATAAAGCTGAGCTTCAACCTTCTGCTCCAAATTACCATTTTAAAAAATGCAATAGGCTTTTCCGGCCTACTAAAGGTGTCTGTCTGTGTGCCCCTGCCTGGTGTTGTCCTCAACTAAATAAAGCTGAGCTTCAACCTTCTGCTCCAAATTACCATTTTAAAAAATGCAATAGGCTTTTCCGGCCTACTAAAGGTGTCTGTCTGTGTGCCCCTGCCTGGTGTTGTCCTCAACTAAATAAAGCTGAGCTTCAACCTTCTGCTCCAAATTACCATTTTAAAAAATGCAATAGGCTTTTCCGGCCTACTAAAGGTGTCTGTCTGTGTGCCCCTGCCTGGTGTTGCCCTCAACTAAATAAAGCTGAGCTTCAACCTTCTGCTCCAAATTACCATTTTAAAAAATGCAATAGGCTTTTCCGGCCTACTAAAGGTGTCTGTCTGTGTGCCCCTGCCTGGTGTTGCCCTCAACTAAATAAAGCTGAGCTTCAACCTTCCGGCTCTCATTAAGTGGTTTTTAAAAAAAAAAATGGTGGTTAGGGCCTACTAACGGCTTCTGCCCCTCCCTGGTGTTGCCCTCAACTAAATAAAGCTGAGCTTCAACCTTCTGCTCCAAATTACCATTTTAAAAAATGCAATAGGCTTTTCCGGCCTACTAAAGGTGTCTGTCTGTGTGCCCCTGCCTGGTGTTGTCCTCAACTAAATAAAGCTGAGCTTCAACCTTCTGCTCCAAATTACCATTTTAAAAAATGCAATAGGCTTTTCCGGCCTACTAAAGGTGTCTGTCTGTGTTCCCCTGCCTGGTGTTGTCCTCAACTAAATAAAGCTGAGCTTCAACCTTCTGCTCCAAATTACCATTTTAAAAAATGCAATAGGCTTTTCCGGCCTACTAAAGGTGTCTGTCTGTGTGCCCCTGCCTGGTGTTGTCCTCAACTAAATAAAGCTGAGCTTCAACCTTCCGGCTCTCATTAAGTGGTTTTTAAAAAAAAAAATGGTGGTTAGGGCCTACTAACGGCTTCTGCCCCTCCCTGGTGTTGCCCTCAACTAAATAAAGCTTAGCTTCAACCTTCTGCTCCAAATTACCATTTTAAAAAATGCAATAGGCTTTTCCGGCCTACTAAAGGTGTCTGTCTGTGTGCCCCTGCCTGGTGTTGTCCTCAACTAAATAAAGCTGAGCTTCAACCTTCTGCTCCAAATTACCATTTTAAAAAATGCAATAGGCTTTTCCGGCCTACTAAAGGTGTCTGTCTGTGTGCCCCTGCCTGGTGTTGTCCTCAACTAAATAAAGCTGAGCTTCAACCTTCTGCTCCAAATTACCATTTTAAAAAATGCAATAGGCTTTTCCGGCCTACTAAAGGTGTCTGCCCCTCCCTGGTGTTGTCCTCAACTGAACAAAGCTGAGCTTCCACATTCTGGCTTTCGCCCTATACTATCAGATATTAAACTGCATTTGGCCTACTAGTGTGGTTAGGCCCTTGAAACAGTGTCTGCTGCTCTTGGGTTTGCTACTCCACTGAACAAAGCAATGCCGCCTGTTTAGTCCTGTTACCAATTTTGAACTGCATTTAGCCTACTTTATTCTTTGGCCCTATATCTGTTTCCTCCTCATCCTGCCCATTGCCCAGCCACTGCTAAATGAGTCTGCTGGTACATTGACCTAGACCACTACATTCCCCTTGTACTCTACACAGCCAGAATCTGACCCTGCTGAAAGTAAGGTTCCCCTTCCCGCATGTTATACCACCTTACACAGGGACAAAGAGGAAGGTGCAGATGAAAGTGCAGGTTCCTTCATCAGGTGGGGGGGCATACTCGTTGGCGACGTCACTGGCACAGGGCCCCTCAGAGTATGCAAAAGTGTCGCTGCTGGTGGGAGGCGCCCCCGCCATGCAAACACACCGCCGTACTTTGAGGGGCCCTGTGCCAGTGCCAATGCGAACGAGTGGGCCCCCCCCTGCTTGCTCAGGATCACAGCACTTGCAACGTTTAAATACTTACCTTTCCCTGCAACACCGCCGTGACGTAGTCCGCATTTCCTGGGCCCACGAAAAACTTGAGCCAGCCCTACTCCCCCCACAACTTTCCCCCAATTCCCTATGCCCAACTATTATTATACAGTTAATTAAGATTGGCAAGCTTCAGAAACAAGAATGGATGTTTTTGGCATTAAAATGGGCACTGTAGGTGTTTTCCTGGCCTCCACTCACTGCCGACTATGCTTCCCCATTGACTTGCATTGGGTTTCGTGTTTCGGTCGATCCCCGACTTTTAGCGATAATCGGCCGACTGCACTCGACTCGACTCTGGACAAAATCGGGTTTCCCAAAACCCTACTCGATCTTAAAAAAATGAAAGTCGCTCAACCCTAGTAGCCAGTGTAATGACTGGCACAAGATGGAGGCATCGGTGAAGCGGCTGGACAGAAATATGACCCTGGCTGCCGCATTCAAGATGAATTGGAGAGGAGAAAGTTTGGTAAGAGGGAGACCGATCAGAAGAGAGTTGCAGTAGTCCAGATGGGAATGAATAAGAACGACAGTAAGAGTCTTACTTTTTTACTATGCAATACTACTTTATTTTATATATGAGCCTTAATGTGCCTATTTTCAGTTATTCCACTCTGCAATTTCTTTTTTTGAATGTTTGATAGGTCGATCCAGATGTCAACAGAATGATCCTGGCAGTGGAATTGACATGGGGACAAATGTTGCAGAACTTTGAACCATTTCCATTTCAATGCATTTAGAGAATTCTATTAGGGGTCTTGAACGGTTACAATAGAATAGATCAGTAATTTTCTATTCTTCAAATGTTGGAATGTACTATGTAATTGCATTATTGTTATTGTTTACATGTTCCCAAGGTAACTGGGAAATTGTGCTGACATCCTAATATTGACAGCTTGCTGTCATCATGTTGCTATAGCAGTGATGACGCTTGCAAATGACGCTGGTAAATGTCAATTTATGTGGAGCTCCTATATTTAAATGAACCTAATGCATGTGTTTTACATATTAGCTGCATGTATTTGTGCATTTATATTATTTTCATATATTTGAAGTAATGTAACTGCTGTGCTGATGTTTCTGCAGGTATTATTACATTATTTTATATTTCATTACATTCTAGATTTCACACTTTGTAGTTTTCAGCTTGACCTCAAATAAAGAGGTTATCTAATATATTAGTATTTGTGGCTTAATCTTATGGCAGACCCTCATTGTTTGATAAGAGGGGACCGATCTTCCATGCATCATTTATTTGCATTGGCACATTGGATTATAGGTACAATTAGCCTGGTAATGTTGCTTTTACTGTTCACTAGAATAATCAATGTCAAAGAACCTAGATAACCTCTTTTATTTAGATGGTGCTATAAATTACTTAACCTATGTACTTAATAAGGACATAATTTCTTTGCTTAACTCCTGAACAATAATTTCTAAAAAAAAAAAGAAAGAAACACAACCACTCTGATTGCCGTTGGTCTATATTCAGACAGATGCAAAACCAAACAAAGTAGCATAATCTATATTACCAATCTAAAGTCTGGACACACCTGGTTTTCCTTCTTCTTATTCGAATATACACATGTAGATTCAGGCTGAAAGCCACAAAACAGAGGAATACACATGGAAACAAGAAGTAAAGAAGCACATGTGTAATGAATCATTATATGTGTTAAGCTTTGAAGTACCTCACTTGTAATTTGATGGCAGCGTTACATATTTTTGTCATTATCTCAAGAAATGTTATCAGATAGTTGTCTGGAGTAGGTGTGCCTCAAGATTTCATTTGTGCAATAATCTACCTTGAGGTGTGTTTTACAAAGACAGTATTTGTACACAATGTGCTGGAAAAGTTTCGGGCATCAAACAAGGGGAGGCGACCTAAAGTAAAGGGGTTAAAATGTAAAAAATGACAATATATTTGTTTTGACTAAAATGCAAGGGAGATGTGTCATATTTAACTTTAAGCTTTTCATAGATCATTTTATCTTCAACTTACTTAACTGTTCACAATAACAGTAACTTTGACCAGGGGTGCCCAAGCTTTTACATTAACAAGCCACTTGTAGCGTTTCCCTAACTTCGGGTCTTGGGGGACACTTGCTTTGCACGGGAATAACGCATACAGGCACGATATCTCACACAAATTAAGTCCATTCCGGTTTATTAAAGCATCATAAACCGCACCGTAAGCCAGGTTACACACAGTCTGTTACTTTAACACGTGTGGCTTTACAAAACATTCGGTAGTCACGTCTTTTCTCTCCATTGCAGTTCATTACATGCATCAACGGAACATATTAAACTCCGACAGTCTGTTCCAATGGCAGATTCGTCTCTGCCGTATATCACAGGTTTTTTTCCCATACCAGGGGTTACCTCTCAGGAGCTCCGGCTCCACACACTGACTCCTGCCAGTGCTGGTTCACAGGGAAACTGCCTCACTGGGATCACCGTCCTTGTGACCAGGGCACCTCGGATAGTCCAGACCCACAGTAGGAACTGTAGCTTCCCCAACATAGAAACCGTCTCAGGCTCTGTAGATGCAGCCTTTCCATGCGCTTCCAGGAAGTCCAATCTCAGGCACTTCCAACACACAGGCCATCAGTCCATGATCTTACCAAGTGCTTACAGGACTCCAGTCCATCGGAGGACAATCCAACACTCTGACCATTCCAGGATTCACACTCTTACCAGGTGCTTGCAGGACTCCAGTCCATAGCAGGACAATCCAACACCCTCGAGCATTCAGTCCATAGCCTCAGCAGTGCTTCCAGGACTACAGCCCACTTCAGAACAATCCAACACTGACCGTCTACTAGGTCCACGGTCTCAGGTGCTTGCAGGACTTCTCCAATGCCAGGAGACTACAACCCTGACAGTCCAGGACCTTGCACATGGAACAAACGGGTCCATACACAGGAACCATGTGACCCACACCCTGGTCACATTACATATCTGTAACCACTCCCCTGGGTGGGAGTGTGGGTGTGTGTCGCTAGTTTGACCCTCCCATCTCTCATAAGTACCCCTGCCAGTCTCCCATTAGCATTACACAATTACTTGTGGGACTACAGGTCCCAGCACACCAACTTAACTTCAGACTGACAGCGCAGAGTGTCCTCCTCTGCAACACACACACCGGACATTTACACTCCTGCCGGACTTTGTCTCATCACATTTATGCCTCCAAGCGCATCTTGAAGCGCACACACAGCGCCCCCTGGCTGTAACGTGGGTCACTGCACCACACACTGTACATGCATACATCACCAGCCCAACATCAGAATATGAATAAAACACAAGAACCACCTTAAATACATGAATACAGCACCAGAACATTCATCTGTACATGAATGTATCAACAGTGCAAATATCAGTAAATGCATACATCACAAGAACATCATCAGTACATGAATATAGCATTAAAACCATCATCAGTACTAGAATACATCTCAATAAAAAGCATTCATACACGAATAGAGCACAAATGCCATCATTAGTAAATGAATACAGCACCAAACCATCATAAGTTAATGAATGCATCACCAGAACCATCATCAGTATATGAATACATTGGCATAACCATCATAAGTACAGTGGGGAGAAAAAGTATTTAGTCAGCGACCAATTTTGCAAGTTCTCCCACTTAAAAAGATGAGAGCGGCCTGTAATTGACACAGGGGCGTAGCTAGAGCTTTTGCCGCCCGGGGCTGTTCCCGAGTTTGGCGCCCCCCCAGTTCAATACCCACAAAGGTTACCAAAAATAGTCAGGACATTTATAGGATATTTATCTATTATCCATGTATATATCCACACATTTAAAATATCTATCTACACATTTATCACGTATCTATCACATAAATATATCTACTAGCTCTATCTGCACATTCTGCTAACTTCACTCGTGGATAAAACACGCAGTATACAGTAATTCCTTACTTTGGGATCGATCTTCTTAAAGCTGAGATCTTCTTCATCCACCTCGAAGTAGATCTCCGTGGTGGTGATGGACAGGGTGCCCTTAGCCACCACAATGGGTGCAATGAGCTGGGCAGGGGTGCTCAACACCACAGGACCTGTAACAGAGACACACATCAAGGCTCACATTTCATCTACTATTTCTTCCATTTCCCCACACATTTCGGTGTTATTTCTCCATGTCAGTAATATCCCTGTTAGTCACTACCGATGTTCTGCAGCAGCCCAGGCAGCGGAGCGTTCAGCCCTTGCAGTGACCATGGTGCGGCGGCCGGCGACATGCACGCTGGGAGTCTGGACTGAGGTCAGCTGCCAGCCTCAGATTCAGGGCCGGACTGGGACTAAAATTTAGCCCTGGCATTTGAAGTTACACAGGCCCACTTGTCACATGGTGACTTTATAATATCTTTGTACACTTGTAGGCAGAGCCGGTTTTAGGCAAAGTGGGGCCCTACGCCTAGGCAAAGTTTAAAATGGGGCCCAAAATGCTAACATATTGCACATCACACAAAAGCATTTCAGTTGTATTTACAAGCGCTGAGTTCAGGCCGCTAAATGAGTTTGATCGACAATACTGAAGTTGTTCAACGCTTGTTTCCCGGCCTCTTTCCACCGTCTGAGAAAGAATGATGGGACAGAACGATCACTAACAGATCACCATACAGTATCATGTTATCAGCAGCACATCTACAGTTTACAGCGGCGATGTGCTGCTGAGAACAATGATTTTTGTTCCGGCAAAAACAATCTGAATATGCAGCATTTTACTTGTTTAGTAAAATACACCCCATAGTCCTCCATATATTATAATGTGCTCCACAGTCCTCCATATAGTATAATCCACTCCCTATAGTCCTCCATATATTAAAATACACTGCTCAGTCCTCCACATAGTATAATACACTCCACATAGTCCTCCACATAGCATAATACACTCCTCATAGTGCTCCATATAGTATAATGCACCGCCATAGTCATCCATGTAGTACAATTCACTTCCCATTGTATAATGCGCCCCATAGTTCTTCATATAACATAACGTATTCCCCATAGTCCTCGATATAGTATAATGTAGCCACCACCCTACAGAATATAATGCGGCAACCACAGAGTATAATGCAGCCACCCCACAGAGTATAATGCAGCCACCTCACAGAGTATAATGTAACCCCATAGAATATAATACAGCCCACCTCCCCATAATATATAATGTAGCCCCCCATAGAATATAATGCAGCCCCCCATAGTATATAACACAACCTCCCCCATAGTATATAACCCAACCTCCCCCATAGAATATAATATACCCCCACAATAGTATATACCACAGCCACATAGTACATAACATGGCCTCCCCATAGAAGATAATATACTCCCCATAGTATATAGCAAAGCCCGCATAGTATATAGGACAGCCCGCATAGTAGATAACACAGCCCACACAGCAGTATACAGCACAGGCCACACAGTAGTATATACAGCACAGCCCACACAGTAGTATATACAGCACAGCCCACAAAATAGTATATACAGCACAGCCCGCAGAGTAGTATATACAGCACAGCCCGCACAGTGGTATATACAGCACAGCCCGCACAGTAGTATATCCAGCACAGCCCGCACAGTGGTATATCTAGCACAGTAGTATATACAGCACAGCCCGCACAGTGGTATATCTAGCACAGCCCGCACAGTGCTATATCCAGCACAGCCCGCACAGTGGTATATCCAGCACAGCCCACACAGTGGTATATACAGCACAGCCCGCACAGTGCTATATACAGCACAGCCCACACAGTGCTATATACAGCACAGCCCGCACAGTGGTATATACAGCACAGCCCGCACAGTGGTATATACAGCACAGCCCGCACAGTAGTATATACAGCACAGCCCGCACAGTAGTATATACAGCACAGCCCGCACAGTGGTATATACAGCACAGCCCACACAGTGGTATATCCAGCACAGCCCGCACAGTGGTATATCCAGCACAGCCCGCACAGTGGTATATCCAGCACAGCCCGCACAGTGGTATATACAGCACAGCCCGCACAGTAGTATATCCAGCACAGCCCGCAGAGTGGTATATCCAGCACAGTAGTATATACAGCACAGCCCGCACTGTGGTATATCCAGCACAGCCCACACAGTGGTATATCCAGCACAGTGGTATATACAGCACAGCCCGCACAGTGGTATATCCAGCACAGCCCACACAGTGGTATATACAGCACAGCCCGCACTGTGCTATATACAGCACAGCCCGCACAGTGCTATATACAGCACAGCCTGCACAGTGCTATATACAGCACAGCCCGCACAGTGGTATATACAGCACAGCCCGCACAGTAGTATATACAGCACAGCCCGCATCTCTCCTCCTCCTCCCCCCCGAGAATGTCCCCACAGTCCAGTAAAAAAAAAAAAAAAAAAACACTCTCCTCACCTTTCCTCTTGCCCGCGTTGCTTCCTGCTCTGGTCTCAGCGGCTGCAGTCTGCCCGGGACACAGCAGGTGCACGATGATATGACGTCATCGCGCACCCGCAGTGTCAGAGGCAGAGCGGGGAATTATGGGAGAGGGACCATCTGTAGACGCTCTCTCCTCCATCATTGCATTCAACTGTACCGGCGTCATGCCAGTATAGTTGAATGCGGCGGCAGGGGGGTGAGTCGGCGGCAGCGGGGGGAGGCGGATCGAGCGGCCCACGACTGGCACTGGCCCTTCTGGCATTTGCCAGAAGTGCCCGACGGCCAGTCCGGCCCTGCTCAGATTGGCTGGCGGCTGTTAACTATTGACGTGCGGGCGCGGGCCCGCACGTCAATAGCGTTAAACAGCTGCAGCCTGCAGCGCCGGCCGCGGTCCGGTGACATTGTGCCGCCTGGGGCGGCCCGCCCCCCCCGCACCCCCTTCCTACGCCACTGAATTGACATAATAGGTAGACCACAACTATAAGAGTCAAAATGAGAAAACAAATCCAGAGAATTACCTTGTGTGATTTGGCAAGATTTATTTTGCAAATTATTGTCGAAAATTAGTATTTGATCATTTACAAAAGTTCATCTCAATATTTTGTTATATATCCTTTGTTGGCAATGACAAAGGTCAAATGTTTTTAGTAAGTCTTCACAAGGTTGGCACACACTGTTGGTGGTATGTTGGCCCATTCCTCCATGCAGATCTCTTCTAGAGCAGTGATGGTTTGGGCCTGTCACTGGGCAATATGGACTTTAAATTCTCTCCAAAGGTTTTCTATGAAGTTGAGATCTGGAGACTGGCTGGGCTACTCCAGGACCTTCATAAGCTTCTTAAAAGCCACTCCTTCGTTGCCCTGGTGGTATGCTTGGGATCATTATCATGCTGAAAGACCCCTACGTGTTTCATCTTCAATGTCCTTGCTGATGGAAGGAGGTTTGCACTCAAAATCTCACGATACATGGCCCCATTCATTCTTTCATGTACACGGATCAGTCTTCCTGGTCCCTTTGCAGAGAAACAGCCCCAAAGCATGATGTTGTAACCCCCATGCTTCACAGTAGGTATGGTGTTCTTTGGATGCAACTCAGCATTCTTTCTCTTCCAAACTTGATGAGTTTTGCTGCTACCAAACAGTTCTACTTTGGTTTCATCAGATCATATAACATTCTCCCAGTACTCTTCTGGATAATCCAAATGCTCTCTAAAGCTTAAGCATGGGGACACGTTTGCTTCACATCTTCTATGCTGTGAAGATACGAGATGTGCAGCAACTGAAACAATGGATACTGGAAGCCTGTGCTGGCATTTCTTCTGTGGTGTTGCTATCAGTGTGTCAAGAGTGGGAGAAGAGGGTTGCATTGACAATCCAACACAATGGCAGCACTTTGAATACATTTTATAAGTGGTCATAAACTTGTAAATAACTCATGAAATAATAAAGATACATTAATACCAATCACACCATTGTTTTTCTTGTGAAATTCTCAATTAGTTTAATGTGTCACATGACCCTCTTCCCATTGAAAAAAATAAAGTTGGTTCCAAAATGGCCGACTTGAAAATAGCTGCCATGGTCACCACCCATCTTGAAAAGTTTTCCCCCTCCCATATACTAGTGTGCCACAAACAGGACGTTGATATAACTGGCCTAAAGATAAATGGATGATGAAAATAAAATTGTTCTCATTGGGCACAAGGGTCGTAGACAGTCCGTCAGAGCAGAGGTGTCAAACTGCATTCCTCGAGGGCCGCCAACAGGTCATGTTTTCAGGATTTCCTTAGCATTCCACAAGGTGCTGGAATCATTCTGTGCAGGTCATTAAATTATCACCTGTGCAATACAAGGAAATCCTGAAAACATGACCTGTTGGCGGCCTTCGAGGAATGCAGTTTGACACCTCTGCGTCAGACGACCCCCAAACTCTACATTCAAGCCACGGTACATTCTAAAGACAGTGAAGCATGGTGGTGCAAGCATCATGATAGGGCGTGTTCCTCTTACTATTGTGCCGGACCTATTTTCCGCATACCAGGGATCATGGACCAGTTTGCATATATTAAAATACTTGAAGAGGTCATATTGCCTTACGCTGAAGAGGATATGCTCTTTAAATGGATGTTTCAACAAGAGAACAACCCTAAACACACCAGTAAACAATCAAAATTGAGGTTATTGAGTGGCCAGCCCAATACCCGTACTTAGATTTGATAGAACACTTGTGGGGTGTCATTAAAAATGACGTGTCTGAGGCAAAGCCAACAAATGCAAAAATATTGTGCGAAGTAGTCAAATCATCGTTGCTTAGAATAACAGTTGACAGGTGCCAGAAGTTGGTTGACTCTATGCAACATAGATCTGAAGAAGTTCTAAAAAATTGTTTGTATACAACTAAATATTGGGTTAGTGAATCAAAAGAATGCTAGATTGTCATAAAGATAGTACATTTTGTGAGTTTTTAAAGACAAACGCAGACACTGCTATGTTTTTGAACAGCCCAATGTTAATTTTTTGTTATTTTTCTGTAAAGTAGTTGAAAATTATATACATTTCTCTTCATGTTTTGAATTAGAAAACAGTGTGCAATGTTCCCAATGTATGGGAATAAAAACTAACATAAAGAATTTGTGATTAACTCTTGTTTTTGAACGCACTGCTATTATTTTGAGCACTACTGTATGCCTAATCTAAATTACAATTTTATTGTAAAAACAGCCCGATGGTACTTTAGTTTGGTAAATGTTATCTCCCTTTCCATCAGTACCCCAGTGTAACAGGTGGCTTTAGATCCAAGGAATGCACTTAGGTTAGACTCAATGCAGAAACCAGCCAACAGAAAATGATGATAATATTGGATGCTTTTGGTGTCAGATTTAAATAATGTAGCCCTTGCTAGTCATAGTTATGTTTATGCTCAATATTGGGATGCAGTATAATAATGATTATCTGAAATATATTCTGAAATCTAAGTAATCATTTATTCTCATTCTACTCTTTGCAGATAATATTTCTCCACACGGAGGTAACTTGTAAAACTCACAGGCCATTCCTTTACAGATTATCCTTCCAGATGGTCTAAGTCTTTGCAGACTTCAATCCTACTAAGCTGCCAAGATACATATTATTCGGTGTTACATCAACTAACATGTTGTTCACGACTTTCTGTACCGGCTTCCAAAGCTATCCTTTACAATGTAGTATGTCCTGATGGCACTCAAGATCAAATTATCGGAGACAAAGGTAAAATAAATGCAAGGTACATGTAACAACAATATGCAGAATTATGTACATTAATATAGAATACACAGCTACTAGCACTGAGAATTTGCACTGTGATTAAGACGTTGACTCTGCATAGAGCATGTAAACTGTATGCTGATGAATATTTATGATGACTGCTGATTTTATTATTGTTTTTAGAGCACTCAAATGCTATAATTTAGGTTATATAATTGTTAGAAACTTACGTTTTCTCTACAGTTTCTGTATTTTGTGGAACTGTGGTTCATGTTATGTTTTTTTCAACTACATTTATCTAAATGTTCTTTGCAAAAGTTCTAGACCCTCTTTATGTTTTTTATTTCATGATGAAAGCATCCACACTGTGCTATTCTTTTTTTTTTTTTTTTTTTTTTGCTCATGTTCATTTTTATTAACATTTTATGGTTAACAAAGCATAGATGTTCAACTTTTGCACTTATTTATGGTGCAATTTCCAGTTACAATCTAACCCTTTAGAAAAAGTTCATTTTTAAGTTTTGGCTTTCATATTCCTTTTCTTTTATGCTACATTTGTTTCTCAGCTATAATTCTTAAATGTTTACTTACTGATTGTCACCTCTAATATTAAGATAAGATTATCTAGTTTCCGAAATGCACTAGGAAAGGCCTCAGATCTCTGGTACAGTGTGCCTGATCAAGATGTATTTTCTCCAATACTACTGAGTAATGACTCCTAACAGTCCAGACAGCAGAGAGGATTACTCTAGAACATTAAAACTGCATTTCTGCCATAGGAAATAGGAAAAAAGCGCTATATAATGTACACATGAAATATTTACAGTATCTGCAAAAATTGCTGTGAAAAAAGGAAGGTACTTCGTGCACAGATTGGCCAATGTATGTGAGCCCAATTGCCATGTCAAAGCGTCCTTCATAATTGGGTCCCTGTCCTGATATGTCTTCTCTCCTGGGCAAAAAAACCCACAGAATAATATCTTGTCTCGTCATTAAGCCGAGATCTGAATCTAAGCCATCAGCATCATTTTCCTGAAGTCTGCCTCCAGAACAATTTGCACAAGTGCTAGGACAGCGTGACATTTACATGAGGAAAAAGATAGACACTAGAGGCAGCGAAGGGACCATGGCAGAGTCAAAGACCCTACCCACAGTCCCACTCCACAGTCCCACCCTAATGCACAAAGAGTTTAGGAATCCAAATCTTTTTAAATACAGTACAGTCCTAAAATGAAAAAATAGCAATTGCATAGTTTATATCCTGCTTGTCTATAACTGAGGATCTCATAGCAAAAGTTCTATGACAGAGTATGTTTTTTAACCCCTTCCTGACATCGGACGGGATAGTACGTCCGACGTCAGGTCCCCTGCTTTGATGCAGGGCTCCGGCGGTGAGCCCGCATCAAAGCCGGGACATGTCAGCTGTTTTGAACAGCTGACATGTGCCCGCAATAGGCGCGGGCAGAATCGCGATCTGCCCGCACCTATTAACTAGTTAAATGCCGCTGTCAAACGCAGACAGCGGCATTCAACTACCGCATCCGGCCGGGCGGCCGGATATGACGTCATCGCCGACCCCCGTCACATGATCGGGGGTCGGCGATGCTTCTGAATGGTAACCATAGAGGTCCTTGAGACCTCTATGGTTACAGATTGCCGGCAGCTGCGAGCGCCACCCTGTGGTCGGCGCTCACAGCACACCTGCAATTCTGCTGTATAGCAGCGATCTTATGATCGCTGCTACATAGCAGAGCCGATCGAGTTGTGCCTGCTTCTAGCCTCCCATGGAGGCTATTGAAGCATGGCAAAAGTGAAAAAAAAAGTAAAAAAAAATGTGAAAAAAATAAAAAAAACATAAAAGTTTAAATCACCCCCCTTTCGCCCCAATCAAAATAAATCAATAAAAAAAAAATCAAACATACACATATTTGGTATCGCCGCATTCAGAATCGCCCGATCTATTAAAAAAAAAAGCATTAACCTAATCGCTAAACGGCGTAACGAGAAAAAAAATCTAAACGCAAGAATTATGTTTTTTTGGTCGCCGCGACATTGCATTAAAATGCAATAACGGGCGATCAAAAGGACGTATCTGCACCGAAATGGTATCATTAAAAACGCCAGCTCGGCACGCAAAAAATAAGTCCTCACCTGACCCCAGATCACGAAAAATGGAGACGCTACGGGTATCGGAAAATGGCGCAATTTTTTTTTTTTTTTTTTTAGCAAAGTTTGGAATTTTTTTTCACCACTTAGGTAAAAAATAACCTAGTCATGTTAGGTGTCTATGAACTCGTAATGACCTGGAGAATCATAATGGCAGGTCAGTTTTAGCATTTAGTGAACCTAGGAAAATAGTCAAGCAAAAAACAAGTGTGGGATTGCACTTTTTTTGCAATTTCACCGCACTTGGAATTTTTTTCCTGTTTTCTAGTACACGACATGATAAAACCAATGATGTCATTCAAAAGTACAACTCGTCCCGCAAAAAATAAGCCCTCACATGGCCAAATTGACGGAAAGATAAAAAAGTTATGGGAGGGGAGTGAAAAACGAAAACGGAAAAACGGAAAATCCCACGGTCATGAAGGGGTTAATCATATCAACCAATCAGAAAGTTAGATTAAATAATTTTTTTTACTAAGCTGTACAATTGAAATATGGACTCTGATTAGTTAATATATGATAAAATGCAAATGATGTCCAATATTCTGCATGTGTTTTTAATACAAATAATTTACTTTCTCAGGTTGTCTTACAGAATTTGTTTATTTGCACTCTAGTATTTTATACAGTGCTATACTTAGCCCACATCATTTGCTTCATAATATTAAGGTAAGCACCATAACTAAAATAATAATTATGTTTACTACACTGAGAACGTTTCTTCAATTTGGGTCCCAACAAAACAATGCTGCTTGTTAATAAAGTCTCACAAGAAAAAGTAATTTGAGAGAGGGCTTCTCCAATTAGCATCCCCCTTATTAGGCCGGAGACACACTGGTGCGAGATACGGCCGAGTCTCGCTGGTTAAAAGCAAGCTGTGGCACCTGCACTCCGGAGCGGAGCGTGCAGCTGCATAGCAATACATGGAGCCGCACGCTCCGCTCCGGAGTGCAGGTGCCACAGCTTGCTTTTAACCAGCGAGACTCGGCCGTATCTCCCACCAGTGTGTCTCCGGCCTTAGCCAGATCATAGCTCTTGAGGGAAGCAAGCTTTTTCACCAAATTTTTTGGCAAAAAAGCTTTGAGAATTCGAATTTATTTGCTTAAAAGTGAGGTCAAATTCTTAAAGAGCAGGGGCATTTACTACACCACAAATCATACTCCAGCAGGAGCTGGAGTAGGGTTTGTGGCGAGGTAAACATAGTGGAGCTTGCCACTATGCAACTCACTGATGTATTAAGAGGTATGACTTTTTCAAATCAAAGTTATAGATGCCGATTCATCAAAGATTTTATGCCAGAAAGCTATGTAAAAACTTTGAAAAATCGCAAAAGTTTTGCACAACAAGCAGTTGTGCAAAATTTTCTTGGAACTTTATAGCATTTTTAGGCCAGTTTGAATCAGCTCCACCAATGGACAGAGGCAGGGTGGGATGGGAGCATGGCCAGGCACACACTGGTAGAAAACCTACTATTGGCTTTCCCACCTGACAGCTGGGGTCAGTGGAACAACAAAACAGAGGATGAAGTCGCCAAGGCACCTAGTACACCCCCAGCTTGGAAGGCAGGCTTAGGATGGATAAAATATGGCAAAACATTATGAGCATGCCAAAACGTCCAGCACCACCATCTGATACTGTCCGTATTAGCAGGAGTAGTGTTGAGCATTCCGATACCGCAAGTATCGGGTATCGGCCGATATTTGCTGTATCGGAATTCCGATACCGAGATCCGATACTTTTGTGGTATCGGGTATCGGGTATCGGTATCGAAACAACATTAATGTGTAAAATAAAGAATTAAAATAAAAAATATTGCTATACTCACCTCTCCGACGCAGCCTGGACCTCACCGAGGCAACCGGCAGCGTTGTTTGCTTAAAATGCGCGCTTTTCCTTCCTTCCGTGACGTCACGGCTTCTGATTGGTCGCGTGCCGCCCATGTGGCCGCGACGCGACCAATCACAGCAAGCCGTGACATAATTTTCAGGTCCTTCTAGGCATTCAGTATTTTAAAATTACGTTCCAGCTTTGTGATTGGTCGCGTCGCGGTCACATGGGCGACGCGACCAATCACAAGCCGTGACGTCACGGGAGGCTGGACACGCGCGCATTTTAAAATGCGCGCGTCTCCTGCCTCCCGTGACGTCACGGCTTGTGATTGGTCGCGTCGCCATGTTGGCCAACATGGCGACGCGACCAATCACAAAGCCGGAACGTAATTTTAAAATACTGAATGCCTAGAAGGACCTGAAAATTATGTCACGGCTTGCTGTGATTGGTCGCGTCGCGGCCACATGGCCGGCACGCGACCAATCAGAAGCCGTGACGTCACGGAAGGAAGGAAAAGCACGCATTTTAAGCAAACAACGCTGCCGGTTCCCTCGGAGAGGTGAGTATAGCAATATTTTTTATTTTAATTCTTTATTTTACACATTAATATGGTTCCCAGGGCCTGAAGGAGAGTTTCCTCTCCTTCAGACCCTGGGAACCATCAGGGATACCGTCCGATACTTGAGTCCCATTGACTTGTATTGGTATCGGGTATCGGTATCGGATTGGATCCGATACTTTGCCGGTATCGGCCGATACTTTCCGATACCGATACTTTCAAATATCGGACGGTATCGCTCAACACTAAGCAGGAGGCAATGTTACAAAGCTACCTGTTCATGTGTCTCCGCATACTAACAGTTGGGTCTGTCCCATTTAACTTCTGGGTTTCCAAATTGGACACATGGCCTGAACTTGCCCTTTATGCTTTGTAGGTGCTGGCCTGCCCCTGAACTGTCAGAACAAGTGTTTAGCATGGCGGGGGGAGGCGTCATCAAAGACAGGCGCATCCGCCTGTCCTCATCTATTGTGGCTAACCCAACATTCCTTAAAGTGAACCAGTCTTGGATCCCACACAACTTGTCCATACCTTTTGGATGACTAGCGAACTGTAACAGTTGCACCCCAATTCTATTTGCCATTTGTTGCATTTGGGGGCCTCCTCCTCAAATGAAAAATGCAAAAAACTGTGTTGGCTTTTTCCTCCTCCAACTCTTCCACCTATACCGCCACATCTACCTCTTCCTCCACTTTGACCTGTCCCTCCTAGTTCAATATTCTTATTTTAGATTTCTACTCGGCTTAGCTTAGGGTCAGGACGCAGCTGTAGTGAAGGACAGAATTATGTTTTGTGTGTGCAGTTTTACAAAAACACTCTCTATGTGTACTCTGCACCCATCTCTGTGCATACCCAAAACTTTTAGAATCTTCACTTGAGCTGGTGGGAGTCATGTGTGTGTCAAAATTTTGTTCTACTCTTAGGCAACCATGTCTGACATAGTACTGTGGCAAATGGAGCTGTGTGTATTCTTGAACCCATTTCTGTGGGAGTAGTTTACCAAAAGCTGCTGTGTGTACTCTGCAACCATACCTGTAGAGATACTGTGGGCCACTGTCTGGGTGTGAAATTTGTTATCAGCATCTGTGGGGAAAATTTGAAAACATGCTATGTGTGTGCAATTTTTAACTGAACTGCTGGTAGCAATGCTTGCTTCGGACTGCCAGCTTGGTCCAAGTTCATATTACAAGCTTTTCATCAGTGGCATTTGGAACATACACTACTGGAGCAGACATTTTGGAGCTGTGGGGCTATTCTAACTCATGCTCTTTGGGTGAAAATTTTAAGCTTCTTCTGAGGGGGTTAGTCTGCCTCATGGTCTATGGGTGAAATTTGTAAGCTGCTTCTTAGGGGATACTCTGCCCCATGGTGTGTGGGTGAAATGTGTAAGATGCTTCTTAGGGGGTACTCTGCCCCATGATCTGTGGGTGAAAGGTGAAAGCTGCTAATTTAGGTGTAACGTGCCCCATAGTTACATAGTTACATAGTTATTAAGGTTGAAGGAAGACTTTAAGTCCATCTAGTTCAACCCATAGCCTAGCATGCCCTAACATGTTGATCCAGAGGAAGGCAAAAAAAACCCATGTGGTAAGAGTAAGCTCCACCTTGGGGAAAAAAATTCCTTCCCGACTCGACATACGGCAATCAGACTAGTTCCCTGGATCAACGCCCTATCAAGGAATCTAGTGTATATACCCTGTAACATTATACTTTTCAAGAAAGGCATACAGTCCCCTCTTAAATTTAAGCAATGAATCACTCATTACAACATCATACGGCAGAGAGTTCCACAGTCTCACTGCTCTTACAGGAAAGAATCCGCATCTGTTATTATGCTTAAACCTTCTTTCCTCCAGACGTAGAGGATGCCCCCTTGTCCCTGTCACCGGTCTATGATTAAAAAGATCATCAGAAAGGTCTTTGTACTGTCCCCTCATATATTTATACATTAACATAAGATCACCCCTTAGCCTTCGTTTTTCCAAACTAAATAGCCCCAAGTGTAATAACCTATCTTGGTATTGCAGACCCCCCAGTCCTCTAATAACCTTGGTCGCTCTTCTCTGCATCCGCTCCAGTTCAGCTATGTCTTTCTTATACACCGGAGACCAGAACTGTGCACAGTATTCTAAGTGTGGTCGAACTAGTGACTTGTATAGAGGTAAAATTATGTTCTCCTCATGAGCATCTATGCCTCTTTTAATGCATCCCATTATTTTATTTGCCTTTGTAGCAGCTGCCTGACACTGGCCACTGAATAAGAGTTTGTCATCCATCCTTACACCCAGGTCTTTTTCATTGACGGTTTTGCCCAGAGTTTTAGAATTAAGCACATAGTTATACATCTTATTACTTCTACCCAAGTGCATGACCTTACATTTATCCCCATTAAAGCTCATTTGCCATTTATCAGCCCAAGCTTCTAGTTTACATAAATCATCCTGTAATATAAAATTGTCCTCCCCTGTATTGATTACCCTGCAGAGTTTAGTGTCATCTGCAAATATTGAAAGTCTGCTCTGACTGCTACCTACAAGGTCATTAATAAATATGTTAAAAAGAAGAGGGCCCAATACTGACCCCTGTGGTACCCCACTGCTAACCGCGACCCAGTCCGAGTGTGCTCCATTAATAACCACCCTTTGTTTCCTATCCCTGAGCCAGCTCTCAATCCACTTACACATATTTTCCCCTATCCCCATTATTCTCATTTTATGTAACAACCTTTTGTGTGGCACCGTATCAAAAGCTTTTGAAAAGTCCATATACACTACATCCACTGGGCTCCCTTGGTCCAGTCCGGAACTTACCTCTTTATAGAAGCTGATCAAATTAGTCTGACATGAACGGTCCCTAGTAGTGTTGAGCGATACCGTCCGATACTTGAAAGTATCGGTATCGGAAAGTATCGGCCGATACCGGCAAAGTATCGGATCTAATCCGATACCGATACCCGATACCAATGCAAGTCAATGGGACACCAAGTATCGGACGGTATCCTGTATGGTTCCCAGGGTCTGAAGGAGAGGAAACTCTCTTTCAGGCCCTGGGATCCATATCAATGTGTAAAAGAAAGAATTAAAATAAAAAATAGGGATATACTCACCCTCTGACGCGCCCTGGACTTTACCGCCGTAACCGGGAGCCGTTGTACCTAAGAATGCGCGCTTGAAGGGCCTTAGATGACGTCACGGCGCTCTGATTGGTCCGTAGCGGTCGCGTGACCGCTACGCGACCAATCACAAAGCCGTGACGTCACCTAAGGTCTTTCAAGCGCTTGAAATACCTTAGAAGACGTCCGCAGCTTCTGATTGGTCGTGTAGATGTCGCGTGACCGCTACGCAACCAATCACAAAGCCGTGACGTCACCTAAGGTCTTTCAAGCGCTTGAAAGACCTTAGGTGACGTCACGGCTTTGTGATTGGTCGCGTAGCGGTCACGCGACAGCTACGGACCAATCAGAGCGCCGTGACGTCATCTAAGGCCCTTCAAGCGCGCATTCTTAGGTACAACGGCTCCCGGTTACGACGGTAAAGTCCAGGGGCCGCCGGAGAGGTGAGTATATCCCAATTTTTTATTTTAATTCTTTCTTTTACACATTGATATTAATCCCGATACCGATTCCCGTTACCACAAAAGTATCGGATCTCGGTATCGGAATTCTGATACCGCAAGTATCGGCCGATACCTGATACTTGCGGTATCGGAATGCTCAACACTAGTCCCTAGTAAACCCGTGCTGATACTGGGTCATGAGGTTATTCCTCTTCAGATACTCCAGTATAGCATCCCTTAGAAAGCCCTCCAGGATTTTACCCACAGTAGAGGTTAAGCTTACTGGCCTATAATTACATTTTGTCCCCTTTTTGAATATTGGCACCACATTTGCTATACGCCAGTCCTGTGGTACAGACCCTGTTATTATGGAGTCTTTAAAGAATAAAAATAATGGTCTATCAAAGACTGTACTTAATTACTGCAGTACTCGAGGGTGTATCCGGGCCCGGAGATTTGTCAATTTTAGTGATTTTTAGACGCTGCCGTACCTCCTGCTGGGTTAAGCAGGTGACATTTAATTGGGAATTTTTATCACTAGTCATTTTGTCTGCCATGGGATTTTCTTTTGTAAATACTGATTAAAAAAAGTCATTTAGCATATTGGCTTTTTCCTCATCCTCATCCACCATTTCACCCAGACTTTTTTTAAGGGGGCCAACACTATCATTTTTTAATTTCTTACTATTTATGTAGTTAAAGAATATTTTGGGATTATTTTTACTCTCTCTGGCAATGAGTCTCTCTGTCTCAATCTCTGCTGCCTTGATTTGCTTTTTACAGAATTTATTAAATTTTTTGTATTTATTTAATGCCTCCTCACTACCTACTTCCTTTAATTCTCTAAATGCTTTATTTTTGTCACTTATTGCGCCCCTTACAGCTCTATTTAGCCATATTGGTTTCCTCCTATTTCTAGTATGTTTATTCCCATACGGTATATACTGTGCGCAGGTCCTATCCAGGATGCTAATAAACATCTCCCATTTTCTTTGTGTATTTTTATGTCTCAGGATATCGTCTCAGTTAATTGCACCAAGATCCTCTCTCATCCGTTGGAAATTTGCCCTCCTGAAGTTTAGTGTCCTTGTCACCCCTCTACTACACATCTTATTAAAGGATACACGAAAACTTATTGTTTTGTGATCACTATTCCCCAAGTGACCCCCAACTCTTATATTTGATATGCGGTCTAGCCTGTTGGTTAATATTAGGTCTAGCAGTGCCCCCCTTCTTGTTGGGTCTTGAACCAGTTGTGAAAGGTAATTGTCTCTCATAGTTGTCAAAAACCAATTACCTTTGCTGGAACTGCAGGTTTCTGTTCACCAATCTATTTCAGGGTAGTTGAAGTCCCCCATAATAATGACTTCTCCTTGAGTCGCAGCTTCATCTATTTGCTTTACGAGGATATTCTCCATTGCTTCCATTATTTTTGGAGATTTATAACAAACCCCTATCAGTAATTTATAATTTTTCCCCCTCCCCTTATCTCCACCCACAGGGACTCTACATTTTCATTAAATTCACCTATATTATCACGCAGGATGAGTTTTAAGGACGATTTTACATATAGACACACCCCACCCCCTCGCTTATCTGTACGGTCATTTCTGAACAGGCTATAGCCCTGCAAGTTAACAGCCCAGTCATGGCTCTCATCCAGCCATGTTTCAGATATCCCCAATATGTCATAATTATGCTCCAACAACATTAGTTCTAATTCGTCCATTTTGTTGGCGAGGCTTCTGGCATTAGTATACATGCACTTGATGTTCCTCTCTGTACCTCTATTCTTTCTTAAATTATTAACTGTTCTAACCCCACCTCCCATGCCACCGTCACCCCCAACTTCTTTATTTGTGCCCAGGTCTCTATCTGCACTATCTTCCCCTCCTATAAATTGAATACCCTCCCCCCAATCCCTAGTTTAAACATTCCTCCAACCTTCTAGCACAGCTGCACCTTCCCCATTGAGGTGCAGCCCATCCCTAGCGTAGAGCCAGTAGCCAACTGAGAAGTCGGCCCAGTTCTGCAGGAACCCAAACCCCTCCTTCCTACACCAATTCTTGAGCCACTTATTAACCTCCCTAATCTCCCGTTGCCTCTCTGGCATGGCACGTGGTACAGGCAGTATTTCGGAAAATACCACGTTGGAGGTCCTTGCTTTCAGCTTGCAGCCTAATTCCCTGAAATCATCTTTAAGGACCTTCCACCTACCTCTAACTTTGTCATTTGTGCCAATGTGCACCATGACTGCTGGGTTCTCACCAGCCCCTCCCAGTAATCTGTCCACCCGATAAGCGATGTGTCGGACTCGAGCGCCAGGTAGGCAGCACACCGTTCGACGATCCCTGTCTTTGTGACAGATTGCCCTATCTGTTCCCCTAATAATTGAGTCCCCCACTACCAGTACCTGCAATCTTGCCTTACGCAGGCGTGTACTATGGAGGACAGAGAATGAACTTCAGTCCAATATTGCAGCCAGCATGCAGCCAGTGGGTAAGGAAAGGGTGAATCAAACACCCGAAAACCCCGCCCCTATGGCTGAAAATTGTTCCCTCCAAATTCAGGTGACAGAGTCCCTTTAAAGCCAAAACATTAAACCAAATTCAGGCCCTAAGAACACCTCTTTATACCAGCCTGCCTGGTAATCCTATTAGCAACATTAATTTTATAGAAATGGCCTTTTGCACACTAAGCCTTTTCTCCAAATACCACACACACAGTAGGTTATGAAATGTAATTAGTAAATGTGGTCTGAGCTCACAGTTAATAAATTATTCATTCATGTGTGACATTATGCTGATAATCTTTGATTAATTAAGATAATGGGTTTGATTCATTAAATGTTTTTCCGTCTGAAAATTGCAGATCATGACCTAAACTATTTATGACCTCCACAATCTCACCCATCATAATTATCAAACTATATAATGTACCCATATACAGTACATATCTTAAAAATAAGTACAACATTCTGCGTCTAATGTCTGTTCATCTGTGTCTAAAGTCTATTAATATAAAAATATTTGAGCAGACCTGGATATAAATATAGAATACAAATGATAAGAACTTTTTTATGGATGATTGAGTGACATATTTTACATCTGGTTCCACCAAATTTGCAACTCAGTGGAGCATATTTGCTAATTCACAGTAAATATGCCTGAACACAATTGCATTAAAAAGGATAATGCTACGGATAAGCAGCATATTAATCAAATCTTTATATTAACATCTGCCTTTTTGGTGGTGGCTTTGCTTGGTATTACAGCTTAGTCCCACTCATTTACATAAACAGGCAACGCCATAGCCAAAATCTATAGAACTGTGTGTTTTAAACATACGGCTTGTGTGCACATTGAGTATTTGCTTGCTGAAATTTCTGCAAGGTTTCTGCATTCTTTATGGGCTCCCACATAAATTTCATAACCAGCAGAGGGAAAGCCAATGGCTGAAGGCTAATGTTAATATTCCGGGAAGGAGCCAGTAGCCATAAAGGTTATTAATATCAGCTCAGAGCTGTTTGCTTAGTCTTTACTGGCTAGTTTACAGGGTGACCCCAGAAAAAATTTACATTGGGTTGCACCTATAAACTCTAACTAGCAAAGGCTAGGCAGACAGCTGTGGACTGATATTAATAGCCTAGAAAGGGGACATGGAGTTTTTTTGGTTGCCGCGACATTGCATTAAAATGCAATAACAGGTGATCAAAAGAGTGTATCTGCACAAATGTGGTATCATTAAAAACGTCAGCTCAACACACAAAACATAAGCCCTCACCGAACCCGAGATCACGACAAATGGAGACGCTACGGATCTCGTAAAATTGCGCATTTTGTTTTTATAGCAAACTTTTGAATTTTTTTTCACCACTTTGATAAAAAAGAACCTAGACATGTTTGGTGTCTATGAATTCATAATGATCTGGAGAATCATAATGGCAGGTCAGTTTTAGCTTTTAGTGAACTTAGCAATAAATGCCAAACAAAAAAAAGTGAGGGATTGCACTTTTTTTACAATTTCACAGCACTTGGAATCTTTTCCCATTTTTGAGTACATGACATGTTAAAACCAATGATGTCGTTCAAAAGTACAACTCGTCCCACAAAAAAAATATGCCTTCACATGGCCATATTGATAGAAAAATAAAAAAAGTATGGCTCTGTAAAGAAAGGGAGCGGAAAACAAAAACGCAAAATCAAAAAAAGCTCCAGTCATGAAGGGGTTAATGAATCCTAAATGAATCCTAAATGAACCATTCTTACCAAACACTAGTGTTGAGCATTCCGATACCGCAAGTATCGGGTATCGGCCGATATTTGCGGTATCGGAATTCCGATACCGAGATCCGATACTTGCCGCATATCGGATACCGGAATCGGAAGTTCCCAGGATTCAAACTGCACGAATTCAGCCAATTAGGACTGATTACAAGTGTGGGCACATCCTGTTCAGCATGGTGGGCACGAAACTACTGGCAAGGCTGTGATTGGCTGCTGAAATGATGTCATGCTGCAGTTTAAAAGTCGCTGGCACCATTTTGGGCTCACTCTGCTGTGAATTCAGTTAGTGACAGGACGCTGTGTTCTGACTGAGGGCCAGTTGAGATAGCGATTTGCTTCTTTGTGATTTTCCCAGGCTAATTTACCAACCGCTGTGTGTTCACCTTGCTTTTGCCTTGCAGCGCTGTTTTCACAGCGATCTGCAAGGTCTCTGTGTGTGTGTGTGTGTGTGTGAGTGCAGCCCACTCTGTAGTCTGTGTGCAGCCATAGCTGGTTGTATTCCGGTCAGGGTGGTTCACTGCCTCATACTGTTCTATCCATTCCATTGTCCTTTTTTGCAAGTAGTGCAGGCTGCTGCACATTTTTTTCAAATAATTCCTATTAGTGACTTTCCACCCGTATCCAGCTAAATTGTGGAAAAACACTACATAGGATAACATAGAGGAGGTTTTTGGGGCCTTGCAGCGCCGTTTACGGCTGTCTGCACGGTCTCCGTGTGAGTGCAGCTCGCCCTTTAGTCTGTGTGCAGCCACAGCCGGTTGCATCCAGCTCAGGGTGGTTCACTGACTCATACAGTTCTATCCATTCCATTGTCCTTTTTTGCAAGTAGTGCAGGCTGCTGCACATATTTTTCAAATAATTCCTATTAGTGACTTTCCACCCGTATCCAGCTAAATTGTGGAAAAACACTACATAGGATAACGTAGAGGAGGTTTCTGGGGCCTTGCAGCGCTGTTTACGGCTGTCTGCATGGTCTCTGTGTGAATGCAGCTCGCCCTGTAGTCTGTGTGCAGCCACAGCCGGTTGTATCCAGCTCAGGGTGGTTCACTGACTCATACAGTTCTATCCATTCCATTGTCCTTTTTTGCAAGTAGTGCAGGCTGCTGCACATTTTTTTCAAATAATTCCTATTAGTGACTTTCCACCCGTATCCAGCTAAATTGTGGGAAAACACTACATAGGATAACCTAGATTTAATACTACAATCATGAAGCACTAGTATGCTTAATACATGTGAGCGGGTAATACCAGCTCTCTCTAGGCACCCCACAGGTGCCCCTCCAGAACTACTCCAAAATGCTAGAACCACAAAAATACGGAGAAAAAACGTCCACTTAAACATAATTGTATAAAAATATTCAAAATGTTTATTAATTTATAACAATCACATACATGCATCAATGCACAAAATACAAAATGGGTGTGTTGTCAACACAGCCATATAGCAGGAAACACAGAAAGGAGAAATGTGGCACTAACCAAGTTAGAGGGGGAATACTCTAATGTACCCTTCGGATAGCAGCATCAATCCAAGTCTAAGATATCATCTATGACCATGTATATCTCCATCATTGTGTCCAATACACATATACAAAGATCACCCTATATATACAATCACATACTTATATATGTTTGCTGCTTACCCATTGGTGGTCAGGGCTGGTATCCCCACCTCGCTTGGTCCCCCGGACGCGCGTTTCGCGTGGCTTTTTCAACAGGGTGTATATATAACACATGTCTCGTTATGCTTAAATATAGTTAAAACCGGAAGTGGCACCGGTGAAAGCGGCGCATGCGCGGCGGCGCCCAGAGCGCATCATCCAATAGGGCCATCACAGAAGGGCGTGTGTAGGGGCGGAACTCCGCCATGTCAATACCAATAGTGTACACGCCCAGCTGTAAAAGATAGTCCCACTAGAAGATGACGACAATGGACGGCACCGGGCATGCGCACCACCGGCGCCCATTTTCTAAAAGACCATGGCAGCAGCCATTTTCATGGTGACAATGAAACGAAATCACCGCAGCGTCCCAGATAATCATCGATACGGAACACCAGAAGGACCATGATGTTGTGTGGTTTGTGTATTTACATATTTGCAACATGTATAATTTATGTGCAAAGAAAAAAGGAAAGAAAGGAAAAGAAGAAGGAAGAAAGAACAATGAGAAGTAATAACGGCCATAAAAAGTGATGGCAATAATAATAAAAGTGTCACAACATTTAAGATAAATAAGGGTCCAAAAAGGCCGGATAAGTGTAATATTACCTACTATGTAAAGTGTATTTATATATGAAGAGATGACCCTGCATACCCATAGGTTATACTATATAATAGCCCATAGGACCCCGACACCCATTTACCAGGGACCATCACAACGGACATTTATATATAATAACCAGAACGGTCAAATCATCACATACTCCTGCATGTCCCCATTTAGTGCGGGGTACACAGAAACTAGTGATACATAATATATAAATAAATAAATATTGGTCCCTATTGTCACTAAAAGAGACCATACCTATTATCTTAATTTAACAAAACACATATAACCAAAAAATAGTATATATAACACAAAGAGTGACAAGTGAAATAATGTGAAGATCATGAAAACGACATATACATATTCAACAAACAAGAAATAGCAACGCTTCTTCCTTCTTTTGCTCCGTGAAGTTGAAAGGGTTCCGCTGTGGCACCGTGACAGGTGTATAGCCATGGACATTATACACATATACTAAAAGAAACAACACAAACAAGACTGTCAAGACACATAATGTTAAAAAACGAATGGTGGGTCAGTCATATTAGGGAGGTCAGCCAGATCAAAAGCCATAAACGTGTATCCACATATGTTGCTGCATATATTTAACAAAGCTGACAGTGCAAGCAGGGAATAGGGCAAAAGATCAAAATATTACAAAGACATCACAGAGACCTCACAAAAATGGAGCGAAACTCATTTGTTCATTAAGTCCTTTAGGGGCAAGGGTATCCAGGGTGACAATCCACTTACACTCGCATTGTGCGAGTATTTTGGTCATATTGCCACCCCTGATTCCTCCATGTATTTTATCAATCCCTCTCACTTTTAGGCCCCTAGGGTCTGATCCGTGAAACAATCGGAAGTGCTTTGGTATAGTTTTCAAACCTGATGGGTCCACTACTTCTTTAGCAGCCAGAATGTCTCTTACGTGTTCGCGTGTCCGAACCTTCAATTCTCTAGACGTGAGACCAATATAGATCAGGGAGCAGGGACAAGTAGCGTAATACACCACAAATGTAGTGTTACATGAGATAAAATCTCTTATTTTAAATTCCCTGCTCCCATCTGAGTTCTTAAAGGTCCCACATCTAAGAATGTTCGGACACGCGACACATGAGCCACAAGGAAAACATCCTTGTCTTGGGCTTCTCAAATCAAGAAATGTTTTATTTTTTGCTATGTAGTGGCTTCTGACCAGTTTATCTTTCAAATTTTTGCCCCTTCTTTGTGTCATCAGGGGAGCTTCCCTCAGGTATGAAGCCAAGGCACTATCAGTCTGTAACACGGGCCAGTGTTTATTAAGCACCTCACGAATGCGGTGCCATTGGCAGTTTGAAGTGGAAATAAATCTAACTGCCGTCTCATCGTTCGCTCTAGATTTGTTCGATTCCAGGAGTAAGTCCTCTCTCCGTGTTGATCTGGCCCGTCCATACCCTGCCCTGATGCTACGACGACTGTAACCCCGTGCCCTGAAACGCTCCGTGAGGATGGCGGACTGCCTCTCAAAACGGGCATCTGTGGAGCATACCCGCCTATTCCTCAGAAACTGCCCAACTTGGATGGCCTTGATAACAGAATAATTGTGTGCCGAGGAGGCATGTAGCAAGGAATTTACTGACGATTCCTTGCGGTATAGATCAGTTTCAATAGAGCCATCCTCGGCAACACATAACGTAATATCCAAAAAGTAATCATTCTAAGGTGCCAAGTATATGTAAATTTTAAATTAAAATTATTAATATTCAGGGCCTGCATAAATCTGGATAGGCTGGCCTCGCCACCATTCCAAATCATCAGAATATCATCAATGTAGCGAAACCAGCCAACCACTGGGTCCGCGGCGTGTGCGCCATTACCCTGGAAAATGAACCTTTCCCAGTAATTCAAAAATAAATTAGCGTATGATGGCGCACACGCCACGCCCATTGCAGTGCCCTGTAACTGTAAATAAAACCTATCTTAGAAAACAAAATAATTGTGAGTTAAAATAAACTCAAGTAGTTCCAAAATAAATTCAGAAAAATGGCCATCCCAGTTAGCAGTCTCGAGGAAGAAGCGGGCAGCCCTCAGACCATCTTCGTGTCTAATTGATGTATACAACGATTCAACATTGATGGTAACCAAAATCATACCCGCCTCGAGAGACAGCCCATCCACCCTCCTCAATACATCAGTAGTGTCTCTGACATAGGAGGGAAGTGTCTCCACCAAGGGTTTTAAGTAAAAATCAACAAATTTACAGATCTTCTCACACAACCCCCCTATGCCAGAGACGATAGGCCGTCCGGGCGGGTTAACAGAGTCCTTGTGCACCTTGGGCAGGGCATAGAAAGTGGCCACCTTAGGAGACCTCAGCATAAGTCCATCAAGGACCTTTTTAGGGGCAATACCCGACTCGTTCGCCAGACCAAAGATATGTTCCAATTTCCCGGAAAAAACCATGGTAGGATTTTGGGGTAAACTCCGATATGTCTCTTTATTCTTTAATTGTCGAAAAATCTCTCTTTCATATTTTTCGATTGGCCAGATCACCACGTTCCCCCCCTTGTCTGCAGGCTTTATAACCACTGTGTCTAATGCCTGTAGTTCACTTAATGCCTTTCTTTGTTTTAATGTTAAGTTATCATTATACAGTCCTCTCGGTATTTTCATTAAATCCTCAATGACAAGTTTACAAAAAATGTCAATCTGTGGGCACAAAGACAAGGGGGGGAAGTGGATGATTTGGGCAAAACTGAGGAAGGGAATTTACTTACTGAATCTGATTGTTGCTCCTCAAGTAGATCTTCCAGGGCCGATAAAGCAACGGCTTCCGCATCACTAAGAGGTTGGTCACCAGAGTTTTTTGGGGCATGTAATTTCTTCAATAGTAGTTTGCGACAAAATAAATGAGTATCTTTCACAGCTGTAAAGAAATTGAATTGGTTAGATGGGACAAAATTAAGACCAAGCTTCAAGACTTCAGACTGTGTTTCAGAGAGAGGATAGGTAGATAGATTAATCACCTCTAGATTATTATTTTTCACCTTCCGCTCATAAGTCGGAGGAGAGGTGAATTTTCTCTTTTGAGTTGTATATTTTCCTTTTGCGGCTCTATTAGGCTGTATTTTTCTCCCTCTATCACTATACGAAGTCTTGGATTGATCCGATGCCACACTCGGTTCATCCACAGATGTCGCGGATGATATTGAACCCGACCTTATTTATGATATTGGACGAGTTCTCATTCTACCAGTCCTCCAACGATACACATGGTTATCACAATAGTCTGAATTATCTCTTTGTAATTTTTTTGTCTTGACAGCACTGATCTCTTGTTCCCATTTGAGAAAATCACTTTCAAGGTCACCATTCAATTTCTCCAGTGCTTCAGATGTTAAATCCTCTTTTATGATTATTTGAATATTGTCAATTTCCTTCTCTATTTCTCCCAATTTAGTTTCATCTAACTTAATAAGCAAATCGATGAAACCCCTGGAGCACATAGTAGCAATATTCTCCCACTCTGATTTAAATACTTCATCCTCAATAGGGTAAGAGGGGAAAATTTGGACACGTAAGCCTCTTGGGATCAGGTTACGGGCCAGGTACTGCCCCAGCGTAGCCCTATTCCACCACAGCTTTGTCCGTTTGTGCAGCAATGACTTTAACCTGGCAATCCTCTCCTTAGAGTCACCACCATTCGTAATAACAGAACCAGCACTATCCTCCTTAATCCAGATTTATGCAAGCCCTAAATATTAATAATTTTAATTTAAAATTTACATATACTTGGCACCTTAGAATGATTAATTTTTTGGATAATACGTTATGTGTTGCCGAGGATGGCTCTATTGAAACTGATCTATACCGCAAGGAATCGTCAGTGAATTCCTTGCTACATGCCTCCTTGGCACACAATTATTCTGTTATCAAAGCCATCCCAGTTGGGCAGTTTCTGAGGAATAGGCGGGTATGCTCCACAGATGCCCGTTTTGAGAGGCAGTCCGCCATCCTCACGGAGCGTTTCAGGGCACGGGGTTACAGTCGTCGTAGCATCAGGGCAGGGTATGGACGGGCCAGATCAACACGGAGAGAGGACTTACTCCCGGAATCGAACAAATCTAGAGCGAACGATGAGACGGCAGTTAGATTTATTTCCACTTCAAACTGCCAATGGCACCGCATTCGTGAGGTGCTTAATAAACACTGGCCCGTGTTACAGACTGATAGTGCCTTGGCTTCATACCTGAGGGAAGCTCCCCTGATGACACAAAGAAGGGGCAAAAATTTGAAAGATAAACTGGTCAGAAGCCACTACATAGCAAAAAATAAAACATTTCTTGATTTGAGAAGCCCAAGACAAGGATGTTTTCCTTGTGGCTCATGTGTCGCGTGTCCGAACATTCTTAGATGTGGGACCTTTAAGAACTCAGATGGGAGCAGGGAATTTAAAATAAGAGATTTTATCTCATGTAACACTACATTTGTGGTGTATTAGGCTAGTTTCACACTAGCGTTAACTGCATTACGTCGCAAATCTGTTTTTTTGCCGAAAAAACGGATGCGTCAAAAAAGTGAAAAACGGTGACAAACGTATGCCACGCATCCAGCATTTCGACGGATCCGTCGCAAATCCGCTAAACGTTTCCGTCGAAAATACTGGATGCGTTATATACGTTGCATACGTTTTACCATCCGTTGCATCCGTTTTTCCGACGGATCCGTTTTTAAAAGGGGAGGCTCCCAAAATTTGATTGGCTACTGGAAAATTTGAAAAACTATATAGTACTGTATTTACAGCCCATCTTTGTGGGTTTTAGTTTTGTGGCAGCGATGGAAGGTGTTCTTGGGAGGATTGCTAGTTTGGTTACCGACGTTATCTTTGAGACAAATCGCCTGGATATCATAGTGCGGGAGAAGGAGGCGGCAGCGGAAAGGCGTAGGATGCTTCTGCAGCAACGGAGACGGAGGCGACTGTGGATTCATCCGATTAATCAAGTACGGATGACCCGGGGTGTCCAGTCCACTCTGTACCTGGAGTTGCGGCACAATCCACACAAATTCCACAACTACGTGCGGATGAGGATTGAACATTTCGATTTTTTGCTTGCAAAACTGGAGGATGTCATCCGAAGACAGGATACAAGGATGAGGCTTGCCATCACACCGGCGGAGCGGCTGATGGTGACCCTGCGGTAAGCCTCTTTTTTTTATTTCATTGCTGATATTGAATGTTATATTACATGCTGCAGAAAATACTGCGCTGGCATATTGCGCACTATTTTCTGCAGCATGTAGTTTTGGTTTTCTTGGCGGACATTCAACTGCTTTATTTAAATGTCATTGCTGATATTGAATGTTAACAGACTGCAGAAAATACTGCGCTGAAATATTGCGTTGCATTTTCTGCAGTTTTTTTTTTTTTTTTTTTTGGTTTTTGGGTTTGATGACATGCAACTGTTTTTTTTCTGTCATTGGTCATTTTGAATGTTATATTACATGCTGCAGACAATACTGCGCTGGCATAATGCGCACTATTTTCTGCAGCATGTAATTTTGGTTTTCTTTGCGGACAGTCCACTGCTTTATTTAAATGTCATTGCTGATATTGAATGTTAGATAACAGACTGCAGAAAATACTGCGCTGAAATATTGCGTTGCATTTTCTGCATTTTTTTTTTTTTTTGTTTGTTTTTTTTGGGTTTGATGACATGCAACTGTTTTTTTTCTGTCATTGGTCATTTTGAATGTTATATTACATGCTGCAGACAATACTGCGCTGACATATTGCGCACTATTTTCTGCAGCATGTAATTTGGGTTTTCTTGGCGGACATTCCACTGTTTTTTTACACCGGTTTCATGCTGGTTTTATTGGGTGTCCCGTCCTTAAAAAAAAATTAACAGTGCCATATTAAAACTTGTTGGTCTGTGCAATTTTTTCTAACATGTTTTTTTTTTTTTTTTTTTTTTTAAAAGTTTCCTAGCTACGGGTGAATCTATGACTTCGCTCCATTATCAGTTCAGGCTGGGCATTTCAACTATCTCTGGAATAGTGAAGGACACATGTCGGGCTGTTTGGACCACTTTGCAACCAGAGTATATCCCCCAACCATCCATGGAAATCTGGTTGCGAAGTGCTGAAGAGTTTCAGCAAATTTGCAATTTCCCTAATTGTGTGGGTGCAGTTGACGGGAAACATAAGGATTGCGAAACCGGCAGGAACAGGATCGGAGTATTATAATTATAAGAAGTATTTCTCCATCGTCCTTATGGCTATTGCAGATGCCAACTGCAGGTTCCTTGCCGTGGACATAGGAGCGTATGGACGGTCCAACGATTCACAAGTTCTTAAAAACTCTCCGATGGGTCGTTGCCTTTATGGAGAGAGCTACGATTTACCGCCAGCCAGACCACTGCCAGGAACCAATGACCCAGCCCTGGAATATGTTTTTGTAGGTGATGAAGCCTTTCAACTGTCGCCGCACCTACTGAAACCGTACAGTAGCCGGAACTTAAACCATACCAAGCGGGTCTTTAATTACCGGCTTACTAGAGCACGAAGAGTCGTGGAGTGTTCCTTTGGCATATTGACGGCGAAGTGGCGGGTTCTGCTGACGGCTATCAAGTTGAAAACAACAACTATAGACGAGGTCGTTAAAGCCTGTGTGGTGCTCCACAACTTTGTCCTTTCAAAGGAGCCCGTTTCCTTGGATGATGAAGAGTTGGAGACCACCTTGTGGGACTACCGCAGCAGCTCAGTTCGCTCTACAAGTTCAGTTACAAGGATGAGGGACCAGTTTGCCGATTATTTTGTCTCACCTGTCGGGCGGATCCCGTGGCAAGACATGATTGTGTAACCAGTTTCCCATGTGTTTTGTTTATGTAAAAAATGTGTTTCTGCCCAAAAAAAAAAAAAAAAAAAAAAAAAAAGGGCCAAAAAGCATGGTTTTCTTGCTAGTAAAACCGTTTTGTTATACCTTTAAAATGTTCGGTGTTTGTTTTTATTAAAACCTTTTTTATTATATTACCTTAATAAATCCAGACACACACACAGAGTAGAATTTTATATTCAGAATTTTATTTTAACTCTTTTTTTTTTTTTTTTTTTTTTTTTTGCCAACAAAAAATATTTTTTTTTAATATCAAATTTGTTTTTGGAAGATTTTGCAAAAAAAAACTAAACATCGTATTTACAAATCTTGAAACTGTTGGGTGGAGATATGAGAGGAGGAGGGGCAGGAAGGTTGGACCACGTCGATAGGTGGGGAAACCCTACTTGTTTGGGGTGCAGTGGAAGGGGGGGGTAAACCAAGAGGCTGACCAGAGGGGGGTGGTGTTGGGGTAGGGGGAAGAGAAAAGTTGAGTAAGGAAAACATTGGGGAAGTAATTTGGTCTGGGGGCCGGGATTGTTGTGGGGACTGGGTTGGGTATTGTGACTGGGTAGGGTAGTGGGACTGGGTTTGGTAATGGTGCTGGTGTGGGGATTGGGGCTGGGTTTGGTAATGGTGCTGGTGTGGGTATTGGGGCTGGGTTTGGTAATGGGGGGTATGGTGTGGAATTGGAGTGGAGGTGTGGCGAGGTGTGTGGGTAGACTCGTTAACGGCCTGCAGTAGAGCATTATGGCAGGTATTCATTACCCGCATCTGTTGCTCAAAAGATAGTTTCTCCATGGTCCTGAGCATGGAGTTAAAAAAAATATTGGCCGGATCGGGACTTACAGCTGAATGCAGCCTATCCAAGCGACTGCTGGTTTCACGGCTTGTTTCACTGATGCGTGACTGCACCATGTTGAAACCAGCAGTCACTTGCTCTCCCAAAATTTTGAAAGAGCCTTGGAAGGATGCATTCAGGTGCAAGAACTCAGGAGCATAGCTCTTTTCCTGACCCCTCTGTCGCTGCCGCCACGAACCTAATGGTGGTGTCAAGGTGGCAGGATCAGAGGGGTGGGGTAAAGGAAACGCTATCTGTTCAGCATCAGATGCGAGCAATGAAGGCTGCAATAATGCTCCACTGCTTGGGACGGATGAAGTGGAGGGGACAGAGGGGTCAGAGGAGGGGTCAGAGGAGGGGACAGAGGTGTGGGGCCTACCGACGTGGCCCTCAGTGGCGGACTCAGGAGGGATCGCTCCAGAGGGCGCAGAGGAAGATGCAGGCGCCCGGTGGCTGGAGAAGGTGCTGTGAAAGAAAAAACAAATGAAATTAATACATTGGAATGAAAAAGCCCTGACTGAAAGAAAACTAAGTAGACAGGTTAACATGGTTATTAGTGGGCTGTAGAATACTTACACTCTGCTTAGCATGGTTCGCCTCAGGAAGGAGAGGGCCTGGCCATATTTATATTTGCTCCTCTTCCTTCCTGCAGAGCCACTCGGGGCCTTCATCTCATCATTGAATTCCCTCTTAAAGCGATCCCTCAGTGACCGCCACCGCTTCCTAATCTTTCCAACTGTGAAGACAAGAATCAAAAGAAAAAACCAAAAATTGGTAAATGCAATACATTACAGTCAGCTCAAAACATCACTGGAAAGTGAATACTTACCTAGTTTGCTCTGCTGCTGAGGATGAAGGCTCTCCCGCCTTGGAAACAGGTTGCGACACACTTCGTCCCAGAGCCGACGGGTGACACCGGTATCAGCATGCCTGCGGTCAGCCATGTTCCACAGCGGCTCCCGCTCGCGAACCTCCTCGATGAGATTCTCGATATCAATGTCGTCATCATCATCATCCTCTTCTGCGGGAGCACGCTGTGAAGCCTGTGCCAAAAAAAAAAAAAAAAAAGGAAAACAAACAAATTAGTACACTGAAACACTAAAGTACCAATAGAATACCCCTCCCCAAAAAAAAACAAAACTCACTGATAGCCGACCGCGGCGACGAGTCCGCCGACTCTGGGATTGTCTGGGAGAACCTTCAGCGGCAGCAGCAGGAGCAGCAGCAGCAGCAGCCTGAAATAAAGGAAACAAATTCTCAGTAATGTAGGCATATATTTTCTGTGTTTAGTTATGTATGAAAATCTGTTTTGTGTATGGTGCAGTGTGATGTGCGAAAAAACTGTTTCCCCACTACTTACACTTGGTTCCTCCTCCACTAGCATCTCTCCACCCGTTTCGCCCCCTTCTGACAGCTCCTCATCTGATTCAGCTTCCTGTTGAAACATAATTTATGCATGTAGTTATCCATAAAAATGTAATTTAAAGAAATTTAAAAAAAAAAAAAAAAAGTTTTGTGTTAACTTACCGATACACGCTGTTGCTGTGGAGGAGGGCTGTCAGAAGAGGACATTGTTGCTCAAGCTTGCTGCGGCCCTGGTGTATCTGTAAGTTAAAAAGACACTTGCAATCTGCTCTACACATTGAAGTAGCAGATTTGGGGTCTTCAAAACTTACTTGAAAAGATTGGTGGCTGTGGTCCTGGTTGGTTGGGACTAGAGGCGGCTTGCTGCGACTGTGGTCCTGGTTGGGACTAGAGGCGGCTTGCTGCGGCTGTGGTCCTGGTGTATCTGTAAGTTAAAAAGACACTTGCAATCTGCTCTACACATTGAAGTAGCAGATTTGGGGTCTTCAAAACTTACTTGAAAAGATTGGTGGCTGTGGTCCTGGTTGGTTGGGACTAGAGGCGGCTTGCTGCGACTGTGGTCCTGGTTGGGACTAGAGGCGGCTTGCTGCGGCTGTGGTCCTGGTGTATCTGTAAGTTAAAAAGACACTTGCAATCTGCTCTACACATTGAAGTAGCAGATTTGGGGTCTTCAAAACTTACTTGAAAAGATTGGTGGCTGTGGTCCTGGTTGGTTGGGACTAGAGGCGGCTTGCTGCGACTGTGGTCCTGGTTGGGACTAGAGGCGGCTTGCTGCGGCTGTGGTCCTGGTGTATCTGTAAGTTAAAAAGACACTTGCAATCTGCTCTACACATTGAAGTAGCAGATTTGGGGTCTTCAAAACTTACTTCTAGCACTTTAGCTGTGTCCTGGTGGGCAGCGGCTGTGTCCTGGTGGGCAGCGGTCCTGGTTTATCTGTTAATATGTATAATGGATCTATAGTTAGACCACCCCCTGAACTAGGTAATGCTCAATGATAAACACCCTACTAAAATGATGTCAGAAATGTTCATACAGGTGAACACCAAAACCCCCCCAAAAAGTGGCACGTTATACCATTCATTTCCATGTCCCATAAAATAAATTTTTTTAATTTTAACACCAAGAAAAAATATATTTGACACATTTTATGTGAAAAAAATAACCTCCCCCCCCCCCCCCAAAAAAAAAAAAAAAAAAAATTTACAGGTTAACCTTTATTAAAAAAATTAGCCCTCAACCAACCCTGTATTGCATGTGTAACCATTGGTACATACACCAGTTTTAAATTTACCTTTATGAAATAATACTACGGACATTTTTTTAATAAACATTTTATTATAATTTTTTTTTCACTCTTTTTTTTTTTTTTAAATCACAATTAGGAGCTGACATGCTCTTTATTTTAAATACAAGTACTTCAACTGCAAATGGTTATAACTGTAATTTAAAAAAAATCAACACTTTTATTAAATAGAAAAAACCCACACTCACATTCAAACCACAAGCTGCAGACCGCTAGACTTTTTTAAAAAACACATCAGATTTAAAAAAAAAAAAAAATAAAACCACATGCTGCACAGACCACTATACAGTCAATACATCAGAAAAAGGCAAATAACCAATTACAGCATGGACAAATGCACATGCAATCAACAAGACGCACACAAAAAACATGCCTGGTATGTGTCCACATTCAGGATCGCATCAGAATTTGGTCAGGATTTTCCATCAGTATTTGTAAGCCAAAACCAGGAGTGTAAAAATTAGGTAAAGTATAACACGAAAAAAGGCATACTTTTGCTTTTATCACCCACTCCTAGTTTTGGCGTACAAATACTGATGGAAAATCCTGACCACACCCTGATGCAATCCTGCACATGGACACATACCCTCCCACATGAACAGGCATAAAATTGGCAAAGGCATAATATGGTGCAGGCACATGATACAAAAGCACACAGCCGTACAAAAATACACACATGCACGCACATAGCTTTAGGCAAATACACATATGTACAACAAAGGCAGAAAGGTGAACCCAATCAGAAGACGCATACACACACACATACAAAAGGCTGACAATCCTTTGGCTGAAGCTGCAGGTCTTCACAGTGGCTGGCATCATGGTGGATCTGGACTCTAGCATGGCACTGGCTGGTGCAGGACGATGGCAGGCCTCAGGTTCTCTTCAGGTTTTAAGCTCTTTCAGTAGTCAGTACCTCATATACACACACAAATGCACAGGCACACAGATGCACACAAAAATTGCAATACTCACACTGGCTCTATGGTGGCTGGAGTCTTGTGGCTGGAGTCCCGTGGCTGGCTCCTTCCTGTGGCTGGCTCCTGTGTCAGGCTGTGGTCTTGTGGCTGAGGTCTTATGGCTGGAGTCCTGTGGCTGGCTCCTTCCTGTGGCTGGCTCCTTCCAGTGGCTGGCTCCTGTGTCAGGCTGGGGTCTTGTGGCTGGGGTCTTGCTGGCAGTCTTCTCCTCTCTGGGTCTTGCAGGCATATGTGGGGTTGAAGGCCCAGGCCAGGTTTATATAGATTTGGGGGTGTCTGGCCAATTGGCAACAAAATCCAGCTTCTGAGCATGCTCAGTGTAAAAAAAACGTATTGCAGCGCTGTATTGCGTCGTACGACGTGTCCCGACGCATCCGTCGCTCATAGGCTTCCATTGCAGCCAACGACGTATGCCGCAGGATGCGTCGCGACTAGTGTTGAGCATTCCGATGCTGCAAGTATCGGGTATCGGCCGATACTTGCTGTATCGGAATTCCGATACCGGGATTCCGATACTCTTGTGGTATCGGGTATCGGGTATCGCAACAACATTAATGTTAAAATGTGTAAAAGAGAGAATTAAAATAAAAAATATCGCTATACTCACCTCTCCGACGCAGCCGGGACTTCAGCGAGGGAACCGGCAGCGTTGTTTGTTTAAAATTCGCACTATTACTTGGTTACGTGAATTCCCGGCTTGTGATTGGTCAGGTCGGCCATGTTGCCGGGACGCGGACCAATCACAGCAAGCCGTGACGAAATTACGTCACGGCTTGCTGTGATTGGTCCGCGTCCCGGCAATATGGCCGCCCTGACCAATCACAAGCCGTGACGTCACGGGAGGCTGGACACGCGCCCATTTTAAAATGAGCGCGTCCAGCCTCCCGGCTTGTGATTGGTTGACCGCGGCGCAACCAATCACAAGCCGTGACGTCACGGGAGGCTGGACACGCGCCCATTTTAAAATGAGCGCGTCCAGCCTCCCGGCTTGTGATTGGTTGACCGCGGCGCAACCAATCACAAGCCGTGACGTCACGGGAGGCTGGACACGCGCCCATTTTAAAATGAGCGCGTGTCCAGCCTCCCGTGACGTCACGGCTTGTGATTGGTCAGGGCGGCCATATTGCCGGGACGCGGACCAATCACAGCAAGCCGTGACGTAATTTCGTCACGGCTTGCTGTGATTGGTCCGCGTCCCGGCAACATGGCCGACCTGACCAATCACAAGCCGGGAATTCACGTAACCAAGTAATAGCGCGAATTTTAAACAAACAACGCTGCCGGTTCCCTCGCTGAGGTCCCGGCTGCGTCGGACAGGTGAGTATAGCGATATTTTTTATTTTAATTCTTTCTTTTACACATTTATATGGTTCCCAGGGCCTGAAGGAGAGTTTCCTCTCCTTCAGACCCTGGGAACCATCAGGAATACCGTCCGATACCTGAGTCCCATTGACTTGTATTGGTATCGGGTATCGGTATCGGATTGGATCCGATACTTTGCCGGTATCGGCCGATACTTTCCGATACCGATACTTTTAAGTATCGGACGGTATCGCTCAACACTAGTCGCGACACGTTTTTTAGGCGGAGACAAAAAACGTTACAATCTACGTTTTTTTGAGACGACGTGTCGCCAAATTTCGACGCATCCGTCGTAAAACGTACACGACGTATGCCAATCCGTCGCCATACGTCGCCAATACAAGTCTATGGGAAAAAAACGCATCCAGCAAAAAGTTGTGCTGGATGCGTTTTTTCTGAAAAAAGACGTTTTGAAACGTAATGCAGTTAACGCTAGTGTGAAAGTAGCCTTACGCTACTTGTCCCTGCTCCCTGATCTATATTGGTCTCACGTCTAGAGAATTGAAGGTTCGGACACGCGAACACGTAAGAGACATTCTGGCTGCTAAAGAAGTAGTGGACCCATCAGGTTTGAAAACTATACCAAAGCACTTCCGATTGTTTCACGGATCAGACCCTAGGGGCCTAAAAGTGAGAGGGATTGATAAAATACATGGAGGAATCAGGGGTGGCAATATGACCAAAATACTCGCACAATGCGAGTGTAAGTGGATTGTCACCCTGGATACCCTTGCCCCTAAAGGACTTAATGAACAACTGAGTTTCGCTCCATTTTTGTGAGGTCTCTGTGATGTCTTTGTAATATTTTGATCTTTTGCCCTATTCCCTGCTTGCACTGTCAGCTTTGTTAAATATATGCAGCAACATATGTGGATACACGTTTATGGCTTTTGATCTGGCTGACCTCCCTAATATGACTGACCCACCATTCGTTTTTTAACATTATGTGTCTTGACAGTCTTGTTTGTGTTGTTTCTTTTAGTATATGTGTATAATGTCCATGGCTATACACCTGTCACGGTGCCGCAGCGGAACCCTTTCAACTTCACGGAGCAAAAGAAGGAAGAAGCGTTGCTATTTCTTGTTTGTTGAATATGTATATGTCGTTTTCATGATCTTCACATTATTTCACTTTTTACTCTTTGTGTTATATATACTATTTTTTGGTTATATGTGTTTTGTTAAATTAAGATAATAGGTATGGTCTCTTTTAGTGACAATAGGGACCAATATTTATTTATATATTATGTATCACTAGTTTCTGTGTACCCCGCACTAAATGGGGACATGCAGGAGTATGTGATGATTTGACCGTTCTGGTTTTTATATATAAATGTCCGTTGTGATGGTCCCTGGTAAATGGGTGTCGGGGTCCTATGTGCTATTATATAGTATAACCTATGGGTATGCAGGGTCATCTCTTCATATATAAATACACTTTACATAGTAGGTAATATTACACTTATCCGGCCTTTTTGGACCCTTATTTATCTTAAATGTTGTGACACTTTTATTATTGTTGCCATCACTTTTTATGGCCGTTATTACTTCTCATTGTTCTTTCTTCCTTCTTCTTTTCCTTTCTTTCCATTTTTCTTTGCACATAAATTATACATGTTGCAAATATGTAAATACACAAAACACACAACATCATGGTCCTTCTGGTGTTCCGTATCAATGATTATCTGGGACGCTGCGGTGATTTAGTTTCATTGTCACCATGAAAATGGCTGCTGCCATGGTCTTTTAGAAAATGGACGCCAGAGGTGCGCATGCCCGGTGCCGTCCATTGTCGTCATCTTCTAGTGGGACTACCTATTACAGCTGGGCGTGTACACTATTTGTATTGACATGGCGGAGTTCCGCCCTACACACGCCCTTCTGTGATGGCCCTATTGGATGATGCGCTCAGGGCGCCGCCGCGCATGCGCTGCTTTCACCGGTGCCACTTCTGGTTTTAACTATATTTAAGCATAACGAGACATGTGTTATATATACACCCTGTTGAAAAAGCCACGCGAAACGCGCGTCCGGGGGGACCAAGCGAGGTGGGGATACCAGCCCTGACCACCAATGGGTAAGCAGCAAACATATATAAGTATTTGATTGTATATATAGGGTGATCTTTGTATATGTGTATTGGACACAATGATGGAGATATACATGGTCATAGATGATATCTTAGACTTGGATTGATGCTGCTATCCGAAGGGTACATTAGAGTATTCCCCCTCTAACTTGGTTAGTGCCACATTTCTCCTTTCTGTGTTTCCTGCTATATGGCTGTGTTGACAACACACCCATTTTGTATTTTGTGCATTGATGCATGTATGTGATTGTTATAAATTAATAAACATTTTGAATATTTTTATACAATTATGTTTAAGTGGACATTTTTTCTCCGTATTTTTGTGGTTATAGGATAACCTAGAGTAGTTTTTTTGGGCCTTGCAGCGCCGTTTACGGCTGTCTGCACAGTCTCCGTGTGAGTGCAGCTCTCCCTGTTGTCAGTTCATCCCCAAAAAAATAAATAAAGAATAAAGTTCACCAAACACACCACTTTACAGTTGTGTAGGCCACATTAGCTCATATTAAAGTCTAGTCCACACTTTAGAAAATTAGTGTTTCTTATACCTGTTAGGAGCTGTTCAGGAATAAGCACACTAAGCTGTTAGTACTTTTCTGCTTTTCTTTATCAGTCAACCAAGATGAAGAAGGCAGGGAGTAAGGCACGTGGGCGTGGGCGTGGAGCAGGGAGAGGACGTGGGGATTCTGTGCCTGCTGCGGGCACCGGTGACTCATCATCACCCAGTTTCAGCAGGGAACAGTCCTTCATGCGCTGCTTTGTCGGAGAGCGCTGTACACCGCTGCTGCGTGAAGACCAAATTGAAGCCATTGTCGGATGGATGGCAGCTAACGCATCGACTTCAATTAGTGCCACATCCTCTCAGACACAGAGCACTGGAGAGCACCCATCTGTCTCTTCGCCACCTGCCAAATTGCCCAGGCAGACAGAGAGCCCAGGACAGGAGCCATCTCTGCTTCTGTTCTCTGAATCTCTTGGCTTGGAAACAGGGGGCCAGCCAAGCAGCATTGGAGAAATGGAAGAAGAGGCAGTGTGCAGTGATACCCAACAGCTTTTTCTCTCTGAGTCTGAAGAGGCGGGTGGGCCAGTGCCTCCGGTCACCACACCGCAGAACGCATCCACTGATGACACTCAGGTGCCACTTTCTGGTGCGTGCTCTGCTGCTGAGACTACCAAGGAGGAGCAGTTGGTGGCAGAGGGTAGTGTAGATGATGAGGTCCTTGACCCATCGTGGCGTGAGGGACAGGAAGGTGGTGGGAGCAGCTCTGAGGAAGAGATTCCCTGAATGAGCCAAAGAGGGAGAGGGAGGGGGAAGACTGCGGATCCTGTAGCCTCCACTTTGGCACCCATTAGGAGTGTGTCTCTTCCAAAAGCCAAAAAGGGCGCTCCCAAGACTTGCAGTGCCTGGTCCTTTTTTGACACAGTTGCAGATGACATTTGCTATGTCAAATGCAAGGTGTGTCATCACAAAGTCAAAAGAGGGAGAAATGTCAGCAACCTCAATACCTCCAACATGTGGAAACATGTGCGGACCAGGCATGCGGCGGAGTTACAGAAACACACTGAAGAGCTAGGCCAACCAACAGCGGCAGCTACCACCTCTTCAGCTTGTGGTGCCTCTTCCTCCAGCTCACACACAGCTGGTTCGGTTTCCTCCCAGGATCGCCATGGAAGAACCTCTGGCACTGTTGTCCAGAGACCCACTGTAATTCCACCCGCAGCACCACGTTCCCAGTCATCCTCACACTCCCAGGCCAGTCTACAGCCATCGGTAGTACAGGCATGGGAGAAAAGGCCGCCTTTCTCGGCAAACCACCCACGAGCACAGGCTCTGACTGCAGGCATTGCCAAACTTCTGTCACTGGAAATGCTGTCATTCAGGCTGGTGGAGACTGACAGCTTCCGTGACTTGATGTCATTGGCAGTCCCACAGTACAATGTGCCCAGCCGCTTTTATTTCAGCAGGCAAGCCGTCCTTGCCCTGCACAAGCATGTGGAGGGACGCATAAAACACGCGCTACTGAATGCCGTCAGTAGCAAGGTCCACCTCACCACCGATGCGTGGACCAGTCAACATGGACAGGGGCGATACCTTTCCCTCACTGCCCATTGGGTTAATGTTGTTGAGCCGGGTACAGATCGTGCGAGTGGCGCAGGACGTGTCCTGCCCACTCCAAGGATTGCAGGAATCCAGTCTGTACGCATTGACTCCTCCTCTTACACAAGTTCCTCAGAATCGTCGCTGCTGGAGCCGTCACAGTCCACCTCCACATGGACCCGTGAACGTTTAACTGTTACAACCGACATGAGCACAGCCGTGGCCAAACGTCAACAGGCCGTCTTGAAATTAATTTCTTTTGGGGAATCGAAGCCACACAGCGCAGGAGCTCTGGAATGCCATCAAGCAGGAGAGCGATGTGTGGTTTGTGCCAGCGAATCTCCAGCCAGGCATGGTAGTGTGTGATAGTGACCGAAATCTGGTGGCAGCTCTGGGCCTCGGCAACCTCACTCACATCCCATGTCTGGCACATGTGCTCAACTTGGTCGTGCAGAGTTTTTTGAGGGACTATCCGGATCTTGATGCACTGCTGCACAAGGTCCGCCTAGAGTGTGCTCACTTACGGCGTTCCAGCACGGCAAAATCGCGCATTGCGGCTCTGCAGCGCCGATTCCGCCTTCCGGAACATCGCATCATATGTGACCTACCTACCAGGTGGAATTCCACGTTACATATGTTGGAGCGGTTGTGTGAGCAGCAGCAAGCAGTAATGGAGTACCAGCTGCATCAGGCACAAAGAAGTCGCACTCCGCGCCGTTCAGACTTCACAACCACAGAGTGGGCCACTATGAAGGACGTCTGCCAGGTTTTGCGTCCCTTCGATTATTCCACACGGATGGTGAGTGCAGATGATGCACTAGTCAGCATGACTGTCCCCCTTATCTGCCTGCTAGAAAAATCACTGCAAGCGCTAAGGGATGATGTTGTGGAAGAGGTGGAGGATGAGGATTCACCATTTCCATCATCTTCTGGACAGTCAGCGCCACGTGGTTCCTCAGAAACGCGTAGGCAGGGGACACTTTGTGAGGAGGATGAGGAGGAGTCAATGGAGGAGGAAGACATCCGTCCAGAGGAAGGAGTTACACAATTGTCCAGTAGTCAGTGTGTACAGCGAGGGTGGGGTGATGACGAGCGGGCAGAGATCACACCTCAAGCAGGGGACAGCGTTTCTTGGCCAGTTGGCAGTCTGCAGCACATGGTTGATTACATGCTGCAGTGCCTGAGAAACGACCGCCGCATCGCCCACATTCTCAACATGTCTGATTATTGGGTGTTCACCCTCCTCGATCCTCGCTACCGGGACAACGTAGAAAGCCTCATCACACCATTGAACCGGGAGCGTAAAATGCGGGAGTACCAAGACACACTGGTGAATTCCATCATCTTCTCCAGTCCAACTGAGTGAAGTGCTGCTAGTGCTTTGCAAAGCAGCTCAGTGCGTCCAGGCAGTGGAGGAGGCTCTGCACAAAGAGGGAGCAGAAGCAGTGCCTCTTCCCAAGGCAAGACCAGTATGGCCCAACTGTGGCACAGTTTTCTGTGCCCGCCACAAATGTCTACACCATCACAGACGGCTCCAGTCAGCAGGAGGCAACGGTTCCGTCAGATGGTGACAGACTACATGTCTTGCCCTCTTGCTGTACTCCCAGACGGCTCTTCCCCTTTCATGTTTTGGGTCTCTAAGCTGGATACATGGCCAGAGCTAAGCCAGTATGCATTGGAGCTGCTGGCTTGCCCTGCGGCTAGTGTATTATCGGAACGCCTCTTTAGTGCTGCAGGTGGTGTACTAACTGACCGTCGCATGCGACTATCCTCCGATAACGTTTAGCGGCTTACTTTCCTGAAAATGAACCAGGCCTGGATCTCGCAGGAATTTGCCACTCCTGTTCCTGATTAAATAATTGGGTGACTGTCTACAGTATCCAGGTCTCCTGTTGTGTTCAATATTCTACCACCTGAACTGTAATTCCTGGGCTCCAACACCGCCAGTTGAGGCTCAGAAGTGCCGTCTGCACAGTCAAAACATACGACCCAGTGTTATTGGGTGTCAGTAACATCAGCTGATCCCCAGCTGTGTAGCCGGCAATGTGTCCTGCGACCGCCACGCTGACACAACAACTGAAATGTAAGGGAACCTGTCCCCCCCCCAGGAGTTTGTTACTGAAATAGCCACCTTGTGCAGCAGTTATGCTGCACAAGGAAAAGGTAACTATTTTTGTTTAGCTCCTTGGACACGCAGAACTTAACACTTTTAAAGTGTGTCCACTGATACCGTAAAACCATCCCAGAGGTGGGACTTTCCTTTGTAATGTGACGCAGCACACCCGTCATTCCTACCCCCTTGGTGCCGTGCGCCGCCTCCTCCGTGTTGTTTAATTCTGTTCCGGAGCCAGCGCTGTTATGTTATCCCTTGGCCAGGCACACTTTGCGGTGCCCGTCTTCTGACATCATTTGGTGTCAGGCTGGCTGCGCCTGTGCAGCCGCACTGGACAAGTTCCCGCCTCGCAGTGTCTTCTGATTTAATCCCACTGCGGGCCTGGGATCCATGGGCATGCGCAGTGCATATCTTTAACTCCGCCTCTCACTCATCTCCCTACACCTTCTTCAGACTGTGCGCCGTCAGCTGATCTCTAATAGCATGCCACGGCCGTGACACCACACAGTCTGAAGAAGCCGGAGGGAGGGGAGTGAGAGGCGAGGATATGCACTGCGCATGGCCACGGATCCCAGGCCCGCGGTGGGATTACATTAGACGACACTGCGAGGTGGGATCTCGGCCAGTGCAGCCGCACAGGCGCAGCCAGCCTGACACAAAATGATGTCAGAAGACGGGCACCGCAAAGTGCGCCTGGCCAAGGGATAACAGAACAGCACAGGCTCCGGGATGGAATCAAGCAACGCTGAGGAGGCGGCGCATGGCACCAAGGGGGTAGGAATGACGGCTGGGCTGCGTCACATTACAAAGGAAAGTGCCACCTCCGGGATGGTTTTACGGTATCAGTGGACACACTTTAAGTGTTTAGTTCTGTGTTTGCAAGGAGCATAATGAAAAGAGCCACCTTTTCCTTTGGCATTCTTTGTGATGCAAAAGCTGGCTCTTTCAGCTACAAACGCCTTTTGGGGTGGGGGTTAAAGGTTACCTTTCGACTTGCTCCAATCAGGCTTCGGCCTAAACGGTGTTCCTCTGCACCTCCTGCTGTCCCTGGGCTCCAACACTGCTAGTTGGTGCCTGGAAGTGCTGTCCGCACAGTCAACAGTCGCTCCTCTGTTATTGGGGTTCAGTAACGTCAGCTGCTCCCCTGCTGTGTGTGCTGCAATATCTCCTATCTGCTCCTCCTGCTGTCCCTGGGCTCCAACACCGCCAGTTGGTGCCTGGAAGTGCTGTCCGCACAGTCAACAGTCGCTCCTGTGTTATTGGGGTTCAGTAACGTCAGCTGCTCCCCTGCTGTGTGTGCTGCAATACCTCATATCTGCTCCTCCTGCTGTCCCTGGGCTCCAACACCGCTAGTTGGTGCCTGGAAGTGCTGTCCGCACAGTCAACAGCCGCTCCTCTGTTATTGAGGTTCAGTAATGTCAGCTGCTCCCCTGCTGTGTGTGCTGCAATACCTCCTATCTGCTCCTCCTGCTGTCCCTGGGCTGCAACACCGCTAGTTGGTGCCTGGAAGTGCTGTCCGCACAGTCAACAGTCGCTCCTCTGTTATTGGGGTTCAGTAACGTCAGCTGCTCCCCTGCTGTGTATCCGGCAACGTGTCATGCGACCGCCACGCTGGCACAACTAACAGACATTTACATGCCTCCAGTGCAGGCTTCGGCCTACACTCTGCTCCTCCGGCTGTCCCTGGGCTCCAACACTGCTGGTTGCTGCCCGGAAGTGCTGTTTGCACAGAGCCAAACACCTCGCCAATGTGTTAGTGGGGTTCAGTAACATCAGCTGCTCCCCTGCTGTGTATCCTGTAACGTGTCATGCGACAGCCACGCTGGCACAACTCCAATTTAAGGGAACCTGTCCACCCCCACCCCCCCAGGCGTTTGTTACTGAAAGAGCCACCTTGTGCAGCAGTAATGCTTCAGAAGGAAAACGTGGCTCTTTTAATTATGCTCCTTTCAAAGGCTGAACTACACACTTATGAAATGTGTCTCCTCACACCGTTTAACCATCCCGGAGGTGGGACTTTCCTTTGTAATGTGACGCAGCCCAGCCATCATTCCTACCCCCTTGGCGCCGTGCGCCGCCTCCTCAGCATTGTTTGATTCTGTCCCTGAGCCTGCGCTGTTATGTTATCCCTTGGCCAGGCACACTTAGTGCTGCCCGTCTTCTGACATCATTTGGTGTCAGGCTGGCTGCGCATGTGCAGCCGCGCCGGATGAGATCGCGCCTCGGAGTGTCTTCTGATTTAATTACACTGCGGCCTGGGTTCCATGGGCATGCGCAGTGCATATCTTCACCTCCGCCTCTCACTCATCTCCCTTTGCCTTCTTCAGACTGTGCGCCATCAGCTGATCCCTAATAGCATGCCACGGCCGTGACACCGCACAGTCTGAAGAAGCCGGAGGGAGGGGAGTGAGAGGCGAGGATATGCAGTGCGCATGGCCACGGATCCCAGGCCCGCAGTGGGATTACATTAGACGACACTGCGAGGTGGGATCTCGGCCAGCGCGGCCGCACAGGCGCAGCCAGCCTGACGCAAATTGATGTCAGAAGATGGGCAGTGCTAAGTGTGCCTGGCCAAGGGATAACATAACAGCGCAGGCTCAGGGACAGAATCAAATAATGCTGAGGAGGCGGCGTACGGCGCCAAGGGGGTAGGAATGACGGCTGGGCTGCGTCACATTACAAAGGAAAGTCACACCTCCGGGACGGTTTAACGGTGTGAGGGGACACATTTCATAAGTGTCTAGTTCAGCCTTTGAAATGAGCATAATTAAAAGAGCCACCTTTTCCTTTTGCATTACATTAGTACAAGATGGCACTTTCAGCAACAAACGCCTGGGGTGGGGGTTAAAGGTTCCCTTTCAACTTGCTCCAGTGCAGGCTTCGGCCTACACTCTGCTCCTCCTGCTGACCCCGGGCTCTAACACCACCAGTTGGTGCCCGGAAGTGCTAGCTGCACAGAGAAAAACACCAGCCAATGTGTCAGTGGGGTTCAGCAACGCCAGCTGTTCCCCTGCTGTGTAGCCGGCATCGTGTCCTGCAAACGCCATGCAGACACAACAGACCTAAAACTGCCTCCAGTGCAGGCTTCGGCCTACACCCTGCTCCCTCTCCTCCTGCTGTCCCTGGGCTCTAACACCGCCAGTTGGTGCCTGGAAGTGCTGGATGCACAGTTAACACTTGCTGCCGTGTTATTGGGGTTCAGTAACGTCAGCTGCTCCCCTACTGTGTGTGCTGCAATACCTCCTATCTGCTCCTCCTGCTGTCCCTGGGCTCTAACACCGCCAGTTGGTGCCTGGAAGTGCTGTTCGCACAGTCAACAGTCGCTCCTCTGTTATTGGGGTTCAGTAACGTCAGCTGCTCCCCTGCTGTGTGTGCTGCAATACCTCCTATCTGCTCCTCCTGCTGACCCCAGGCTCTAACACCACCAGTTGGCGCCCGGAAGTGCTAGCTGCACAGAGAAAAACACCAGCCAATGTGTCAGTGGGGTTCAGCAATGCCAGCTGTTCCCCTGCTGTGTAGCCGGCATCGTGTACTGCAAATGCCACGCAGACACAACAGACCTAAAACTGCCTCCAGTGCAGGCTTCGGCCTACACCCTGCTCCCTCTCCTCCTGCTGTCCCTGGGCTCTAACACCGCCAGTTGGTGCCTGGAAGTGCTGGATGCACAGTTAACACTTGCTGCCGTGTTATTGGGGTTCAGCAACGTCAGCTGCTCCCCTACTGTGTGTGCTGCAATACCTCCTATCTGCTCCTCCTGCTGTCCCTGGGCTCTAACACCGCCAGTTGGTGCCTGGAAGTGCTGTTCGCACAGTCAACAGTCGCTCCTCTGTTATTGGGGTTCATTAACGTCAGCTGCTCCCCTGCTGTGTGTGCTGCAATACCTCCTATCTGTTCCTCCTGCTGACCCTGGGCTCTAACACCGCTAGTTGGCGCCTGGAATTGCTAGCTGCACAGAGAAAAACACCAGTCAATGTGTCAGTGGGGTTCAGCACCGCCAGCTGTTCCCCTGCTGTGTAGCCGGCATCGTGTCCTGCAAACGCCATGCAGACACAAGAACTGAAATTGAAGGGAACCTGTCCCCCCCAGGCGTTGGCATGTATAACAGCCACCTTGTACAGCAGTAATGCTGCATTTGTACAAGGTGGCTCATAAACTTATTCTCCTTGCACACGTGGAACTGAACACGTCTAAAATGTGTCCCCTGAGACCATTAAAACGTCCCTTGGGTGTGACTTTCCTTTGTAATGACACGCAGCAAGCCCGTTGGTAGCACTGCCCGTCTTCTCACATGATTGTTTGACTGGCTGCGCCTCTGCGGCAGCCCTGCCCGACACAACGCCCCTCGGTGTCTAATTTCTTTAGACTGCGAGGGTGTGATTGATGGGCATGACCAGTGCCTATCTTCGCCTGGCACTTATCTCCTTCCACCTTCTTCATACTGTGCGGCCTCATGGCCGTGGCATGCGATAAGGGATCAGCTGGCGCTGCACAGTCTGTAGCAGGTGTAAGGACACGAGTGAGAGGCTAACATATTGACTGCGCAAGGCCATGAATCCCAGCCCCGCAGTGTGAATTACTGAAAAGATACTGCGGGGCTGGGATTCATGGGCATCGCGAACCGCACCGGCTGACATTAAATGAAGTCAGAAGATGGGCAGCGGTAACAGCGCAAGGCCAAGGGATAACACGACAGCGCAGACTCCTGTACACCAAATAACGACGCTAAGGAGGCCGCGCCCAGCACCAAGGTGGGATTCTTGACAGCTGTGCTGCGTCTCATTAAGAAGGAAACTCCCGCCTACAAGACAGTTTTGACTGTATAAGGGGCTAAATGTTAAACCTGTTTCATCCAGCGTGTGCAAGATTCAAAACTCAAAGAGCAACCTTTCACTTGTGCAGCATTACAGCTGCACAAGGTGTGGCTCTTCCAGTTTGTAACACCTGAGGGGGGGTTAAAGGTTACCTTTAAAATTGGTTCAATTAGGCTTCGGCCTACACTCTGCTCCCTCTCCTCCTGCTGACCCTGGGCTCTAACAATGCCAGTTGGCGCCCGGAAGTGCTGGCTGCACAGAGAAAAACACCCGCCAATGTGTCAGTGGGGTTCAGCACCGCCAGCTGTTCCCCTGCTGTGTAGCTGGCAACGTGTCCTGCAAAAGCCACGCAGACACAAGAACTGAAATTGAAGGGAACCTGTCCCCCCCAGGCGTTGGCATGTATAACAGCCACCTTGTACAGCAGTAATGCTGCATTTGTACAAGGTGGCGCAGTAAGTTACTCTCCTTGCACACGCCGAACGCAACACGTCTAAAATGTGTCTCCTGAGACCATTAAACCGTCCCTGAGGTGTGACTTTCCTTTGTAATGACACGCTGCACCCCCCTTGGTAGCGCTGCCCATCTTCTGACATCATTGTTTGGCTGGCTGCGCCTCTGCGGCCGCCCTGCCCGACACAATGCCCCTCGGTGTCTTATTTATTTTGACTGCGAGGGTGTGATTGACGGGCATGAGCAGTGCATATCTTCGCCTGTCACTCATCTCCTTCCGCCTTCTTCAGACTGTACGGCTTCATGGCCGTGGCATGCGATAAGGGATCAGCTGACGCCACACAGTCTGTAGCAGGTGTAAGGACACGAGTGGGAGGCTAACATATTGACTGCGCAAGGCCATGAATCCCAGCCCCGCAGTGTGAATTACTGAAAAGACACTGCGGGGCTGGGATTCATGGGCATCGCGAACCGCACTGGCTGACATTAAATTAACAGCGCAAGGCCAAGGGATAACACGACAGCGCAGACTCCTGTACAGCAAATAACAACACTCAGGAGGCCGCGCCCAGCACCAAGGTGGGATTCTTGACAGCTGTGCTGCATCTCATTAAGAAGGAAACTCCTGCCTACAAGACAGTTTTGACTGTATAAGGGGCTAAATGTTAAACCTGTTTCATCCAGCGTGTGCAAGATTCAAAACTTAAAGAGCAACCTTTCACTTGTGCAGCATTACAGCTGCACAAGGTGTGGCTCTTCCAGTTTGTAACACCTGAGGGGGGGTTAAAGGTTACCTTTAAAATTGGTTCAATTAGGCCTCGGCCTACACTCTGCTCCCTCTCCTCCTGCTGACCCTGGGCTCTAACAACGCCAGTTGGCGCCCGGAAGTGCTGGCTGCACAGAGAAAAACACCCGCCAATGTGTCAGTGGGGTTCAGCAACGTCAGCTGTTCCCCTGCTGTGTAGCCGGCATCGTGTCCTGCAAACGCCACGCAGACACAACAGACCTCCAAATGCCTCCAGTGCAGGCTTCGGCCTACACTCTGCCCCCCCTGCTGACCCTTTGCTCCAACACCACTAGTTGGGGCTCTAGGAAGACAAGCTTGAATTGTTCCCCATCCTGGTTCCAGTACCGTCAGCTGGTTCCGGGTAGAGCCTTTTGCTTAGGTGCCTCCTTCTGGGTATCCGAGTTCCACCAACGTCAGGTGGTCCTTGGTAGTGCTTTCAGGCACGGGTACCTCCTGCTTAGTAGCCGGGTTCCAGTAACGTCAGCTGGTCCTTGGTAGTTCCATTGGCTCTTGGACCTTCGGCTACCCATCCGGGTTCCAGTACCGTCAGCTGGTTCTCGGCAGTGTCTTTTGCTCTTGTTCCTTCTGCTCCCCATCCTGGTTCCAGTACCATCAGCTGGTTCCGGGCAGAGCCTTTGGCTTAGGTGCCTCCCTCTGGATATCCGAGTTCCACCAATGTCAGGTGCTCCTTGGTAGTGCTTTCAGGCACGGGTACCTCCTGCTTAGTAACCGGGTTCCAGTAACGTCAGCTGGTCCTCGGTAGTTCCATTGGCTCTTGGACCTTCGGGTAGCCATCCGAATTCCAGTTCCATCAGCTGTTTCTCGGCATTTTCTCAGCCTTCTTGTACCTTCTGCTACATTTCCAAGTTCAAGACCCTAAAGACGATGACCCGGAAGACCACCCCTAAGATGACGACGACACCAGAGACGACAACCACTGAGATGACAACGACCCTGGAGACGACGACGACATGGGAGACCGAGAAGCAGAAGAACAAGAGGCTGCAGAACAAAGAGCAGAAGAACATTAAGCATAACACTAAATATCAGAGCAAAAGATATTATCTAAATTATAAGCAGAAGAAGACTAAGCAGTGTATGGGGGTTAGTCCGTTCCTCCTCGTGGTGCCCCTGGATAAAGCCTGATGCTGCAGGCCAAACTGAACGCGGACAAATCTAACTGTTTTGTGACAGGCAGAACGGAAGGTGTAATCTTCAAACTTTTATAGATAACAACTACGGGAATGCCTGTCACAAATAAGAATATGATGAAGAAGTTGAATATGAAGAAGAATAATAGTTAAATAAAAAGAATATGAACAATGTAGCAAAAAAAAATTATAGGTAGAAGATGAAGAGGAAGATGAATAAGGTGAAGAAGAACTTGATGTCAAAGATGCTGATGATGATGAAGAAGAAAGTGTGGGAGAAGTAAAAAAGAGGGTGAAGGGCGTGGAAGTAGTGAAACATCAATATCTGACAAAATAAAAAAAATCTTAACATAGTCAATATCTTTGTAACTCCGAACGTCTTAAAAAAAATTTAAAATTTCTGCTATTCTATTTGATTGGGCTAAACCTCTATGCCTTTAATGTCTCCGCCACGTCCCCCAATACATCCTACATTATTCTTAGTTGTTTTCCTTCATGTAGAATTAACCTACAAGGAAAGAAAGGGTTTATTTTAATTCCGATATTTTCGTCCCATTGACTTGCATTGGTATCGGGTATCGGTATCGGCGAGATCCGATATTTTGCCGGTATCGGCCGATACTTTCCGATACCGATACTTTCCGATATCGGAAGGTATCGCTCAACACTACCAAACACCTAATCCACTGATGCCAACATCTCCTGCAGAAAAAATGAAATAATAAACCACAATATTCCTCACGTGTTGGCAGAGAAGATAATAATGCATAATGTCCCACGATGATCCTGATTACTTTGAGAGCAGTCACTGAATTGACTGCTCTCAAAGACAGGCAGCTATACACTGACAAGAGGTAATCGCTCCCTCAGTGTATCACTGAGCAGCGGTGGAGTAAGTGAATGTATTGGAGCTGATCACCTCATGAACTCTGGTGAACTCTCTCACGACAGCCCAGTGATACACTGTGGGAGCGATCACCTCCTGTCACTGTATCACCTGTGGTCGGGTATAGCAGTCACATCTACCGATGTGACTGTTCTACACATGAGATCGCCGTGGGGCACAGGATTACATGGACTACGGAAGACAGATGTGTACGTGTTGGTTTATTTTTTTACATTTTTTCAAAAAGATGAGGACATTGGGGATTTGATGAAAGGGGAAAATATTTTTTTTTATTTGAATATGTATGTAATTATTTTACTTTTTAACTGTGGGCACAGGCTGATGAGACTACTGCAAGTCACCACTGCGGGTCACAGCTTCCGGGTCACGCTGACATTTGGTAGCATGACCCAACAGCGCTCTACCTGATGGTCTTATCTGCAGTAGCATTACTGCAGGTCACAGTCACAGCTGCAGGGTTACATTGACATCTGACGGTATGACCCCACAGCGCTCTGACCGATGATCTTACTGGCGGTAGCGTTACCACTGATAAGAACCACCGCGCCATAGGAAGTACATGAAAATGCAAACAAAGACTCAGCAAATCGACAGCAAATCCACAAACATTTTAATACCTGAGTTTTTGCTGCGGATTTGACTAACTCAATTGAAGTCAATGGGTGAAAATCACTTCAGAAACGCAAAAAAGAATTGACATGCTGCAGAAAAAAGCGCACTGTAAATACTCATAGGAAATTTGCTGAACATGTGCACAACTGTTGTGAATTCTGTTTTTGGCTCCCTCTGGTGGCTACTGGTAGTACTGGCTTACTTTTGTCTTTTATTTCCAGTGCACCTGTTCCCATCAGGAATTGGGAGTTTCCTATTTAGTTTGGCTTCTCAGTCATTCTAGTGCCGGCAATCAATGTTACCAGAGCACCTCTGTTGCTTGCTACCTGCTCCAAGTCTGCAATTCAGCTAAGTTGGATCTTTTGTATTTTTTGTGTTTGTTTTGTCCAGCACGCATCTTTTCACTCTTGCTGCTGGAAGCTCTAGTGATCTGAAATTACTACTCCGGTGTCATGAGTTGATATCGGAGTTAAAGTAATTTCAGGATGGCTGATTAGGGTTTTGAGGTGACCGCGAAGTCCTCTTTTGTATTTTCTGCTATCTAGTCAGAGGGCCTCTCTTTGCTGAACCTATATTCATACTGCGTACGTGTTTTCCTCTTACCTAACCGTTATTATATGTGGGGGGCTACTATCACTTTTGGGGCTTCCCTGGAGGCAAGTCAGGTCTGTGTATTCCTCTACTAGGGGTAGCTAGATCTCCGGCTGGTGCGAGACGTCTAGGGATAAAACGTAGGCACGCCCCCCGGCTACTATTATTTGTGTGTTAGGTTCAGCATCGCGGTCATCTGAGATTCCATCTTCCTAGAGCTAGTCCGTTTTTGCCTAAGTCCCTGCCATTGGGAATCATGACAGTATTGCCAGCCATAATGTATTAAAGGTATTGGCTGAAGAAAGAGAGAAAAAAGAAGTTTCTGACACTTTTTTTTTTTTTACTCAGAAGTTCTGTCTAGCCATAATTTCAATCTGCTGCCTTTTTCTCTCCTCTTAACCCCTGAATGGCTCAGATCTCAGCTGCTGAGAAATGGATATCCAGAATTTAGCTTCAAACCTGAATACTCTTGCTTCTAAAGTTCAAAATATCCAAGACTTTGTTATACATGCTCCTATGTCTGAACCCAAGATTCCTATACCTGAGTTTTTTTTCTGGAGATAGATCTCGTTTTTTGAATTTTAAGCACAATTGTAAATTGTATCTTTCTCTGAGATCTCGCTCCACTGGAAACCCCGCTCAGCAGGTTAAAATTGTTATTTCCTTGTTGCGGGGTGACCCCCAGAATTGGGCATTTGCATTGGCACCAGGGGATCCTGCGCTGCTCAGTGTGGATGCGTTTTTTCTGGCACTGGGGTTGCTCTATGAGGAACCTAATTTGGAGATTCAGGCTGAAAAGGCCTTAATAGCCCTCTCTCAAGGGCATGATGAAGCTGAAATATATTGTCAAAAATTTCGAAAATGGTCTGAGCTTACTCAGTGGAATGAGTGCGCCCTGGCGGCGAATTTCAGAGAAGGTCTCTCTGACGCTGTTAAAGATGTCATGGTGGGGTTTCCTACGCCCACAGGTCTAAATGAATCCATGACTATGGCTATTCAGATTGATCGGCGTTTACAGGAGCGCAAACCTGTGCACCATTTGGCGGTGTCTTCTGAGCAGGCACCGGAGAATATGCAATGTGATAGAATTCTGTCCAGAAGTGAACGGCAGAATTATAGACGTAAAAATGGGTTGTGCTTCTACTGTGGTGATTCTGCTCATGTTATATCAGCATGCTCTAAACGCACAAAAAAGGTTGATAAGTCTTTTGCAATTGGCACTTTACAGTCTAAGTTTATTTTGTCTGTAACTTTAATTTGTTCATTATCATCTATTACCGTGGATGCCTATGTGGATTCTGGCGCTTCCTTGAGTCTTATGGATTGGTCCTTTGCCAGGCGCTGTGGGTTTAGCCTAGAGCCTTTGGAAGTTCCTATCCCTTTGAAGGGTATCGACTCCACACCATTGGCTAGGAATAAACCACAATACTGGACACAAGTGACTATGTGTATGACTCCTGACCATCGGGAGGTGATTCGCTTCCTTGTGTTGCATAACTTGCATGATGTCTTAGTGCTTGGATTGCCATGGTTGCAAACTCATAATCCAGCCCTTGACTGGAAAACAATGTCTGTGTTAAGCTGGGGATGTCAGGGGGCTCATGGGGAAGTACCTTTGGTTTCCATTGCTTCATCTACTCCCTCTGAAGTTCCGGCATTTTTGTCTGACTATTGTGATGTTTTTGAGGAGCCTAAACTTAGTTCTCTCCCCCCTCACAGGGATTGCGATTGTGCTATAGACTTAATTCCTGGCAGCAAGTTTCCTAAGGGTCGTTTGTTTAATCTGTCTGTGCCTGAGCATGCTGCTATGCGAGAGTATATTAAGGAGTCCTTGGAAAAGGGACATATCCGTCCATCCTCATCCCCTTTAGGAGCAGGTTTTTTTTTCGTGGGTAAAAAAGATGGCTCCCTGAGACCCTGCATTGATTATCGCCTGTTGAATAAGATTACAGTCAAATGCCAGTATCCTTTGCCACTATTGACTGATTTATTTGCTCGTATTAAAGGGGCAAAGTGGTTCTCTAAGATTGATCTTCGGGGTGCGTATAATTTGGTGCGGATTAAGCAGGGAGATGAGTGGAAAACTGCATTTAATACGCCCGAGGGCCATTTTGAGTATTTGGTAATGCCTTTTGGTCTTTCTAATGCCCCTTCAGTCTTTCAGTCCTTTATGCATGATATTTTCCGTAAATATCTGGATAAATTTATGATTGTGTATTTGGATGATATTTTGATTTTTTCGGATGACTGGGAGTCGCATGTTCAACAGGTTAGGAAGGTTTTTCAGGTTTTGCGGGCCAATTCTTTGTTTGTAAAGGGTTCTAAGTGTATTTTTGGGGTTCAGAAGATCTCTTTTTTTGGGGTACATTTTTTCCCCTTCTTCTATTGAGATGGATCCTGTCAAGGTTCGGGCCATTTGTGATTGGACGCAGCCTACTTCCCTGAAGAGTCTTCAGAAATTCTTGGGCTTTGCTAATTTCTATAGTTGATTTATAACTGGGTTTTCAAGTGTTGCTAAGCCTCTGACTGATTTGACTAAGAAGGGTGCTGATGTTGCCAATTGGTCCTCTGCGGCTGTGGAGGCCTTTCGGGAGCTTAAGCGCCGCTTTTCTTCTGCCCCTGTGTTGCGCCAGCCTGATGTTTCGCTCCCTTTTCAGGTCGAGGTTGATGCTTCCGAGATTGGAGCGGGTGCGGTTTTGTCGCAGAGAAGTCCCGATTGCTCAGAGATGAGACCATGTGCATTCTTCTCTCTAAAGTTTTCGCCCGCCGAGCAAAATTATGATGTCGGTAATCGGGAGCTCTTGGCTATGAAGTGGGCATTTGAGGAGTGGCGTCATTGGCTTGAGGGTGCTAGACATCAGGTGGTGGTCTTGACTGATCACAAGAATCTGATTTACCTTGAGTCTGCCAGGCGTCTGAATCCTAGACAGGCGCGCTGGTCGTTGTTTTTCTCCCGGTTTAATTTTGTGGTTTCATACTTGCCGGGTTCGAAAAATGTGAAGGCAGATGCCCTTTCTAGGAGTTTTGAGCCTGACTCTTCTGGTGATTCTGAGCCTACGGGTATCCTTAAGGATGGGGTGATTTTGTCTGCTGTCTCCCCAGACTTGCGACGTGCTTTGCAGGAGTTTCAGACTGATAGTCCTGATCGTTGTCCGCCTGGGAGACTGTTTGTTCCAGATGAGTGGACCAGTAGAGTCATCTCGGAGGTTCATTCTTCTGTGTTGGCAGGCCACCCTGGAATCTTTGGTACCAGAGATTTGGTGGCGAGGTCCTTCTGGTGGCCTTCCCTGTCTCGGGATGTGCGTACTTTTGTACAGTCTTGTGATGTTTGTGCTCGGGCCAAGCCTTGCTGTTCTCGGGCTAGTGGATTGTTGTTGTCCTTGCCTATTCCGAAGAGGCCGTGGACGCACATCTCTATGGACTTTATCTCGGACCTCCCGGTTTCTCAGAAGATGTCCGTCATTTGGGTGGTGTGTGACCGTTTTTCAAAGATGGTTCATTTGGTACCCTTGCCCAAATTGCCTTCTTCATCGGAGTTGGTTCCTTTGTTTTTTCAGAATGTGGTTCGTTTACATGGTATCCCGGAAAACATCGTTTCTGACAGGGGATCTCAATTTGTGTCTAGGTTCTGGCGAGCGTTCTGTGCCAGGATGGGCATTGATTTATCTTTCTCGTCTGCTTTCCATCCTCAGACTAATGGCCAGACGGAGCGAACTAATCAGACCTTGGAGACTTATTTGAGGTGTTTTGTGTCTGCTGATCAGGATGATTGGGTCGCCTTTTTGCCGTTGGCAGAGTTTGCCCTTTATAATCGGGCCAGTTCTGCCACTCTGGTTTCTCCTTTCTTTTGCAATTCAGGGTTTCACCCTCGTTTTTCATCTGGTCAGGTGGAATCTTCGGATTGCCCTGGAGTGGACACTGTGGTGGATAGACTGCACCGGATTTGGAGTCATGTGGTGGACAATTTGAAGTTGTCTCAGGAGAAGACTCAGCAGTTTGCTAATCATCATCGTCGTGTGGGTCATCGTCTTCGTGTTGGGGACTTGGTGTGGTTATCTTCTCGTTTTGTCCCTATGAAGGTCTCTTCTCCTAAGTTTAAACCTCGGTTCATAGGTCCTTATAAGATTTTGGAGATTCTTAATCCTGTATCTTTTCGTTTGGACCTACCAGCATCTTTCGCCATTCATAATGTCTTCCATCGGTCGTTGTTGCGGAGGTACGAGGTGCCGGTTGTTCCTTCTGTTGAGCCTCCTGCTCCTGTGCTGGTGGAGGGTGAATTGGAGTATGTTGTGGAAAAGATTTTGGACTCTCGCGTTTCCAGACGGAGACTTCAATATTTGGTTAAATGGAAGGGATACGGGCAGGAAGATAATTCTTGGGTGACTGCCTCTGATGTTCATGCCTCTGATTTGGTCCGCGCCTTTCATAGGGAGCATCCAGATCGCCCTGGTGGTTCTCATGAGGGTTCGGTGCCCCCTCCTTAAGGGGGGGGTACTGTTGTGAATTCTGTTTTTGGCTCCCTCTGGTGGCTACTGGTGGTACTGGCTTACTTTTGTCTTTTATTTCCAGTGCACCTGTTCCCATCAGGAATTGGGAGTTTCCTATTTAGTTTGGCTTCTCAGTCATTCTAGTGCCGGCAATCAATGTTACCAGAGCACCTCTGTTGCTTGCTACCTGCTCCAAGTCTGCAATTCAGCTAAGTTGGATCTTTTGTATTTTTTGTGTTTCTTTTGTCCAGCACGCATTTTTTCACTCTTGCTGCTGGAAGCTCTAGTGATCTGAAATTACTACTCCGGTGTCATGAGTTGATATCGGAGTTAAAGTAATTTCAGGATGGCTGATTAGGGTTTTGAGGTGACCGCGAAGTCCTCTTTTGTATTTTCTGCTATCTAGTCAGAGGGCCTCTCTTTGCTGAACCTATATTCATACTGCGTACGTGTTTTCCTCTTACCTAACCGTTATTATATGTGGGGGGCTACTATCACTTTTGGGGTTTCCCTGGAGGCAAGTCAGGTCTGTGTATTCCTCTACTAGGGGTAGCTAGATCTCCGGCTGGTGCGAGACGTCTAGGGATAAAACGTAGGCACGCCCCCCGGCTACTATTATTTGTGTGTTAGGTTCAGCATCGCGGTCATCTGAGATTCCATCTTCCTAGAGCTAGTCCGTTTTTGCCTAAGTCCCTGCCATTGGGAATCATGACACACAACACTTCAGGATTGCCATTGAATTAGCTTGCATAAGGATTCCATTGCATTTTTGGCCCATTTCCACGCAGAAAAAATGCATCAAAAACGCAATAGGCACGCAACCTAAACAAGATGTTGCGCTCAATGAAACACGATTGTCTGTTTAGTGAGCTGTAGGGTTGAGCGAAACGGATCGGTCATTTTCATAAGTCGCCGACTTTTGGCAAAGTCGGCATCTCATGAAACCCGACCCGATCCCAGCGTGGGGTCGGCCATGCGGTACGCGATCTTGGCGCCAAAGTCGCGTTTTGAATTACGCCTTCCCCGCCATTTTTTCAGCCAATTAATTGTGGGCAGCGTGATGACATAGGTTCCGGCCAGGTTTCTGTGGCGTCATAGAGCCATATTACCGTTTGGGCTGCAGTGATTTCCGGAGTCAAATACAATATATGCACGGAGGGGAGAGAGAGAGAGAGAGAGAGAGAGAGAGAGAGAGAGAGAGAGATATGAATGCACATTGACTTGCATTGGGTTTCGTGTTCCAGGACCGGAACCCGACTTTACAGTAGAATCGGCCGATTTCACACGATCCGACTTTTGAGAAGGTCGGGTTTCACAAAACCCAACTCGATCCTAAAAAAGCAAAAGTCGCTCAACCCTAGTGAGCTGATCGTCCTGGTGAGGTGGGGAGATTTAGTCCCCACTGATCTGATCTTAGTAGCCTATCCTAAGTATTGACTTTGAGTTTTCTAGTCCCAGATAAACCTGTTATGCTTTGGAAGACTAACAAGCATGACATCAAAGTTTCACTCTGTAGCACATTTTCTGTACTTAAAGGGGTTGTCTCTTTTCAAGAAACTATTGGCCATATGCCCGGGTCCAGTGCTGCATCTCCATAGCTTTTCTGGCCTCCGTTGTTTGGCTCCAGCTGTGACGTCATGTTGGCACCGCTGAAACCAATCACTGAGGGCAGCAGCTCATGTCATCAACAGGGCCCTTGAGGTTTGGATTTCTTTTTCCATTAATAATAAAGACCTTCATTTAAAAACTGCATTTTGTGTTTACCTGTGTTATATTTGTTTAAGATTTAAATTTGTATGGTGATCAGAAATATTTAAGTGTGACAAACATGCAAAAGAGTAGGAAATCAGGAAGGGGGCAAACACTTTTTTACACAACTTTACATCCTTAGAGCCAATGATTTGCTGCATCTCTGTGTTCATGATGTCACTGCTGCAGCCAAAGAACAGAGCCAAGGAGATATAGTGCTGTACTCAAGAAGGATAAAAAATGGGACAACATTTTTAAGGCTTAGGTCTCTTTCCTGTATAGAAAAGGTATAACAGTTAGAGTCTAGCTCAGTTCAGAAGCCCGATGGGATTATTGCCTTCTTTTGTATCAACATTTTAGTCTACCTTCAACCTTATAAGTTATGAAACTAAATCATAAGATCATAAGGTGTAACACTAACATTCTATGTTGTAATAATGATTGTCAGGGTGTCAGCATGCTCTCAAGAGTTCATTGTATATGTAAGTTACTATCCATTACTAAATATTGTTAGAGTTGGGATAATAAAAACATATGTTAATTATCATTATTTTCAAATGTATCCTTAATATTTTTTAAAGATGATGCTTGGTTTATAGAGTGATATTGGTACAAAGCCTAATTGGCAAAAAAGTGTAAAGCTGTTAACTTTTAAAAAAGCAAAAGCAAATACAATTAGACTAATTAAAAGGATTGTTTAAGGGTATGATGATGCCTTTGCCAAAAAGATGAGTGAAAAGAAAATCTGTATTCAGTCAATGCTGTATGTTACAAATTAATAACAAAAATCATTGAATAGATATTATATTATGATGGCATAGCTAATCATTACTATCCATCAGGGTTGTTACTAAGCATTTAGACCCTTTGCCATAGATTTAACACCTTTACCCCAGAAGGTGGTTTGCACATTAATGACCAGGCCAATTTTTACACTTCTGACCACTGTCACTTTATGGGGTAATAACTCTGGAATGCTTCAACAGATCCTGGTGATTCCAAGACTGTTTTTTCATGATGTACTGTACTTCATGATAGTGGTAAAAAAAATTGACATGACTTGCGTTTATTTGTGAAAAAAATGGAAATTTGATGAAAATTTTGCAATTTTTCAACTTTGAATTTTCATGCCCTTGAATCACAGAGATTTGTTGCAGAAAATAGTTAATAAGTAACATTTCCCACATGTCTACTTTGCATCAGCAAAATTTTGGAACCAACTTTTTTTTTATTAGGAAGTTATAAGGGCTAAAAATTGACCAGCGGATCTCCTGTTCGCCAAACGGTTTGACAAGCATACCCGAAAACCATTAGATTCAATGAGAGGCAAAACCTAACGCAGAGGCAACACCTTAACCCATTAATGACCGCCGATACGCCTTTTAACAGCGGCAGTTAAGGGTACTTATGCCTCAGCGCCTCATTTTAACATTGCTGAGAAATAAGTGTATAGCATCCCCCACAGTTATAATTCCTCAGGGGTCTCAGCTAATGGTTTTTACTGACCCCAGTGTTGCGATCGCCATTATTAATGGAATAACGGCAACCGCAAAAAAAATTATGATTTTCCATTTAATTTCTCTCTCCTCTAATGTGATTGTAAGCCTTCTTGGGCAGGGTCCTCTCTCCTCCTGTACCAGTTATGACTTGCATTGTTTAAGATTATTGCACTTGTTTTTATTATGTATACCGCTCCTTACATGTAAAGCGCCATGGAATAAATGGCGCTATAACAGTAAATAATAATAATAATAATTACACATCAGAGGAGAGAGAAATGGTGCCCCCCTAGCCCTCCATAGTACCTCCGGTGTCCCTGCATCCCCCATGAAGTCACACAGGCTACCGGCATCTTCTTCCGGGAAGAAAATGGCGGGCGAATGTGAAGTGCGCCTGCCGAGATCTGCCGGCCGGTACCCAGAAACAATAGGAACATTTTCTTATTGGTACAATTTGATTACTGTGATAGACCCTATCACAGTGATCAAAATAAAAATAGTAAATAACCCCCCTTTATCACCCCCTTAGTTAGGGAAAAATAATAAAATAAAGAATGTATTTATTTTCATTTTTCCATTAGGGTTTGAGTTGGGCTAACGTTAGAGTTGAGCTAAAGTTAGGGTTGGGCTAGGGTTAGAGTTGGGGCTAGGGCTAGGGTTGGGCTAAAGTTAGGCTTTGGGCTAGAGCTAGGGTTGTGATTATAGATTTGATTAGGGTTAGGGATGTGTTAGAGTTAGGTTTGTGGTTAGCGTTATGGTTAGGGTTGGGTTTAGGGTTAGGGGTGTGTTGGTGTTATTGTTGTGGTTAGGGTTATGGTTAGGGTTGGGGTTAGGGGTGTGTTGGGGTTAGGGTTGGAGTTATAATTGGGGGTGTTCCACTGTTTAGGTACATCAGGTGATCTTCAAACGTGACATGGCGCCACCATTGATTCCAGCCAATTTTGTGTTCAAAAAGTAAAACAGTGCTCCCTAACTTCTGAGCCCTGCCATGAGCTCAAGCAGTGGCTTGAGCTCATGGCAAATTTTGTGGTCCGTTTTGTCTCCTGATACCCTTCTGAAAATAAAAAAAATTGGTTCCAAAGTAAATTTTTTGTGAAAAAAGTAAAATGTTAATTTTTTCCTTCCGCATTTCTTTAGCTCTCATTAAGCACCTGAACGGTTAACAAACTTCATGAATGTGGTTTTGCACACCTTTGAGGGGTGCAGTTTTCAGAATGGTGTCACTTTTGAGTATTTTCTGTCGTATTGAGCCCCCAAACTCACTTCAAATGTGAGGTGGTACCTAAAAAAATAGTTTGGTAAATTTTGTTTGAAAAATGAGAAATCGCTGGTCAACTTTTAACCCTTATAACGTCCTAACAAAAAAATTACATTTCCAAAATTGTTCTGATGTAAAGTTGACATGTGGGCAATGTTATTTATTAACTATTTTGTGTGACAACTCTCTCTGATTTAAGGGTACAAAAATTAAAATTTTCAAATTGCAAAATTTTCAAAATTTTTGCCAAATTTCCTTTTTTTTCATAAATAAACGCAAGTTATATTGAAGAACTTTTATCACTAACATGAAGTACAATATGTCATGAAAAAGTAATCTCAGAATCAGTGGGATAAGTTGAAGCGTTCTAGAGCAATAACTTCATAAATTGACAGTGATCAGAATTGTAAGAATTGGATTGGTCATTAAATACCAAATTGGCTCTGTCAGTAAGTCAGTAAGGGGTTAAGGGTGACAAAAATCTTGACAAACAGCTAAAATTAGGGGCAGACACCATGCAAAGTGGCATCAATTGGCCCACAGTAGAAATTTGCAAATGGCACAGCAACCTTCAGTCATGGGCCATGCATGAGGTGTCAGGGCCTGGCCCAGAATTTACAGCTTGGAATTGAAGTTTCAATGTGAACCTGCTGGTTATAGGAGCGCTGTAAGCCTTTTTAGCTGGGAGACCTTGCACCTCAAGCAACACCTCCAATTTTTTTTTTCATTCCTGACACACTCAGATGGCACATCAGTTTTATAGACTACTACTGATAGAAAAATAAAAGAATAGTAACAGATAGTCGACTGATCAATTGACCCACAGTAGAACTTGTTATCATGGCACACCAGCAGTCAGCTATGGGCCATGCATGTGGTATCAGGGTCTGGCCCAGCATTTATAGCTTTGAATTGAAGTTTCAATTAAGATGAGGTGGGTAAGGGATCGGTATAAGCCTGCTGTGCTGGGAGCTCTGATACCTCATGCAACACCTTAAATGTGATTTTTGATCAGTTACATTCAGATGGTACAAATATCAGCTTGGTATACTACAAAAGTAGAGTTGAGCGACTTTTACTTTTTTAGGATCGAGTCGGGTTTCGCGAAACCCAACTTTGTCAAAAGTCGGGTCGGGTGAAATCGGCCGATTATTGCGAAAAGTCAGGGATCCGACTGAAACACGAAACCCAATGCAAGTCAATGGGGAAGCAAAGTCGGCAGTGAGTGGAGGACAGGAAAACACCTACAGTGCCCATTTTAATGCCAAAAAACATCAATTCTTGTTACTTAAGGTTGTCAATCTTATTTTGCCTTATTATAATAATAGTTAGTCATTGAAAATTAGGGGTCATTTGGCTAAAGTTGTGGGGGGGTAGGGCTGGCTCAAGTTTTCCGTGGGCCCAGGAAACGCGGACTATGTCACGGCGGTGGAGCAGGGAGAGGTAAGTATTTAAACTTTCCAAGTGCTGTGATCCTGAGCAAGCAGGGGGGGCACACTCATTCGCATTGGCACTGGCACAGGGCCCCTCAAAGTACGGCGGTGTGTTTGACAGCGGGGGCGCCTCGCACCGGCAGAGACACTTTTGCGTACTATGAAGGGGCCCTGTGCCAGTGACGATGCCAACGAGTATGCCCCCCACCTGATGAAGGAACCTGCGCTTTCATCTGCACCTTCCTCTTTGTCCCCGTGTAAGGTGGTATAGTATGCAGGAAGGGGAGCCAGACTTTCAGCAGGGTCAGATACTGGCTGTTTAGAGTGCAAGGGGAATGTAGTGGTCTGGGTCAATGTACCAGCAGACTCATCTAGCAGTGGCTGGGCAATGGGCAGGATGAGGAGGAAACACAGATATAGGCCCAAAGAATAAAGTAGGCTAAATGCAGTTCAAAATTGGTAACAGGACTAAACATGCGGCATTGCTTTGTTCAGTAGAGGAAAACTGTAATGAGTGGCAGACATAGTTAGTAGGCCCAAGTAATAAAGTGGGCCAAATGAAGTACAAAATTGTAACGGGAGTAAACAGGCGGCACTGCTTTGTTCAGTGGAGGAGAACAACAAGCAGAGGCAGACACCGTTAGTAGGCCCAACCAAACAAGTAGGCCAAATGCAGTTTCATAGTTCATATAGGCTGAAAGCCTGAAAATTGAAGCTCAGCTTTGTTCAGTGGAGGAGAAAAGCAAGGAGCGGCAGACACCGTTAGTAGGCCCAACCAAACAAGTAGGCCAAATGCAGTTTCATATCTGATATAGTCTGAAAGCCTGAAAATTGAAGCTCAGCTTTGTTCAGTGGAGGAGAAAAGCAAGCAGCGGCAGACACCGTTAGTAGGCCCAACCAAACAAGTAGGCCAAATGCAGTTTCATATTTGATATAGGCTGAAAGCCTGAAAATTGAAGCTCAGCTTTGTTCAGTGGAGGAGAAAAGCAAGGAGCGGCAGACACCGTTAGTAGGCCCAACCAAACAAGTAGGCCAAATGCAGTTTCATATCTGATATAGCCTGAAAATTGAAGCTCAGCTTTGTTCAGTGGAGGAGAAAAGCAAAGAGCGGCAGACACCGTTAGTAGGCCCAACCAAACAAGTAAGGCAAATGCAGTTTAAAATTGGTTACAGGGGTACACAGGCAGCATTGGTTTGTTCAGTGGAGGTCAACTGTAAGGAGTAGCGCAGACAGACTTAGTAGGCCTAAAATAAAAAAGTAGGCTCAATGCACTTTAAATTTGGTTACAGGGGTACACAGGCGGCATTGGTTTGTTCAGTGGAAGTCAACTGTAAGGAGTGGCGCAGACAGACTTAGTAGGCCTAAAATAAAAAGTAGGCTCAAAGCAGTTTAAAATTGGTTACAGGGGTACACAGGCGGCATTAGTTTGTTCAGTGGAGGTCAATTGTAAGGAGTGGCGCAGACAGACTTAGTAGGCCTAAAATAAAAAAGAAGGCTCAATGCAGTTTAATATTGGTTACAGGGGTACACAGGCGGCATAGCGTTGTTCAGCGGAGGACGATTGTAAGGAGTGGCAGACACAGTTAGTAGGCCCAAAAAAGTAATAGGCTAAATGCAGTTCAAAATTGGTAACAGCAGTAAACTGGTGGCATAGCTTTGTTCAGTGGAGGACAACTGTAAGGAGTGTCTGACACAGTTAGTAGGCCAAAATAATAAAGTGAGGTAAATGTCTGCCAAAACAATTTTCAAAAATAAATAGGTGGCATAGCTACATACAGGGGGTGGGCTCCTCTGCTAAGTAGCAGACAGTGGTAGTTGGCGCAAAGTATTAAATGGTCTAAATGGAGGCCAGGGCCCCTGTATATTTTAACTATCATCTATCATTTCAACAAATTTGTATTGGCAGTGCCATTGAAGGATTTATCAGCACATACTACACTGTGGTGGAGCAGGGAGAGGTAAGTATTGCAAGTGGTAGAGCACTGTTCGACCTGGGGGGAACACTCTCTCGTGGGCGGCGGTACTGGCACAGGGCCCCTCATATTACGATGGTGTGTCTGACATAGGTTGTGCACCACCACCGTCAGAGACACTTCATTGTACTATGAGGGACCCTGTGCCAGTGCCGTCGCCCAAGAGTGGGCACACCCACCTGTCCAGGCAAACAGCACTCGCACGGGTGCTTGCACTAGGTGGTGACCACGGCCCTGTGGGGGGAGTCAGCCCATTTAGGGAGGTAAAAATATGGCCTATGGTGGACATTCAGCAGCTGCCAATGGAGGAATTGGAGCAGTCAGTAAGAGGAGGCCAAAAGCAAGACATTTTTCAGGGAAGCTACGTGTCAGCAGGGGAAGGTGGGGCAAAATAATTAGAAATCCATGATTGGTTCATTTTAATGAAGGTTAGATCATCAACATTTTGGGTAGCCAGACGAGTCCTTTTTTCGGTCAGTATTCAACCAGCAGCACTGAAGACTCTTTCTGATAGCACACTAGCAGCTGGGCAAGCGAGCTCCTGTAATGTATATTCTGCCAATTCAGGCCAGGTGTCTATTTTAGATGCCCAGTAATCAAAGGGGAATGACGTATGAGAGAGAACATCGATAAGGGAGGAAAATAGTTCGTAACCATACTGGACAAATGTTGTCTCCTGTCACTTTGAATTGATGCAGCAGTACCTGTCGTGTTTGCGGTCATTGCAAAATCACTCCACAACCTGGTAATAAAACCCCACTGTCCAATGCCACTTCGGATTTGTGCACCTCTAACACCTCTGCCATGTTGCCCACTATGGCTCGTGTGAGAACCATCACCGCCGCTGTGTGCTGGGAATGCCTGAACCAAACGGTCTACAAGAGTTGCTTGTTTGGTAGCCAATATTTGCTCAAGGTTCTCATGTGGCATGATATTTTGTAATTTCCCTTTGTAGCGTGGATCCAGGAGGCAGGCCAACCAGTAATCGTCATCGGTCATCATTTTGATAATGCGGGGGTCCCTTTTTAGGATACGCAAGGCATAATCAGCCATGTGGGCCAATGTTCCAGGTGTCAATTCACTGCTTGTGCTGGGCTGAGGAGCACTTTCTTACAAATCAACATCACTTGTCTCCCGCAAAATCCCTGTACCTGACCTTGCAACGCCACCAGTTTCTATTTCCCCTGAGAAGCATCTTCCTCTCATAAATATTCATCCCCATCATCCTCCTCCTCCTCCTCTTTGTCCGCCACCTCGTCCAGGAGAGTTCCCTGAGCAGACAATGGCTGACTGTCATCAAGGCTTCCCTCCTCCTGCAGACGCCTGCTCCTTAATGTGCATAAAACTTTGCATCAGCAGACGCATTAGTGGGATGCTCATGCTTATGATGGCGTCGTCTGCACTTACCAGCCGTGTGCATTCCTCAAAACACTGAAGGACTTGACAGAGGTCTTGTAGCTTCGACCACTGCACACCTGACAACTCCATGTCTGCCATCCAACTGCCTGCCCGTGTATGTGTATCCTCCCACAAATACATTACAGCACGCCTCTGTTCGCACAGCCTTGTAACCTTGCAACGTCGATTATTAGGCGGTGCTGGAGAAGCTTCCGCGATCACTGATGGTTCTGCATACGGCTGGAGTGTACGGGCGACCGGCGGATGTGCGAGCAAAGTCTTTGCACCTTCAGGAGCAGGGCTGGTAACCCTGGATAACTTTTCAGGAAGCACTGCACCACCAGGTTCAAGGTGTGAGCCAGGCAAGGTATGTGTTTCAGTTCTGAAAGGGCTATGGCATCCATAAAATTCCTTCCGTTATCACTGACTACCTTGCCTGCCTCAAGATGTACACTGCCCAGTCATGACTGAGTTTCTTGCTGCAAGTACTCTGCCAGTACTTCCGCGGTGTGTCTGTTGTCACCCAAACACTTCATTTCTAACACAGCCTGCTGACTTTTACCACTAGCTGTTCCATAATGGGACACCTCGTGTGCAACACTGGCAGCTGCGGATGGAGTGGTAGGGCGACTGCGCTCTATGGACGAGCTTTTGCTTCTGCAGGAGGAAGAGGAGGAGGGGTGTTGAACGCATACTGCCAACTGTTTCCTAGACCGTGGGCTAGGCAGAACTGTCCCACTATGGATGTCCCCTGTGGACCCTGCATCCACCACATTAACCCAGTGTGCCGTGATGGACACGTAACGTCCCTGGAAATGCCTAATGGTCCATGCATCTGTTGTGAGGTGCACCTTTCCACTGACTGCCTCAGTGCATGGACAATGTGGTCTTTGACATGCTGGTGGAGGGCTGGGATGGCTTTTCTCACAAAGAAGTGTCGACTGGGTAGGTCATAGCGTGGTACTGCGTAGGCCATCAGGGCTTTGAAAGCTTAGCTTTCAAACAATCGGTAGGGCATCATCTCTAACGAGATTAGTCTAGCAATGTGGGCGTTCAAACCCTGTGTACGTGGATGAGAGGATGAGTATTTCCTTTTCCTAATGAGAGTCTTTTGTAGGGTGAGCTGGACTGGAGAGCTGCATATGGTGGAACTAGCGGGGGTGGTGGTGGACATGGCAGATTGAGAGAGGGTTGGTGGTGGTATTCTTGATTTTGGCCTACATACAGTGTTTCCTACCAAGAACCTGGTGATTCCCTGACTGCCTTGGCCTTGCGACGATACCTCCACATTTGCTGCAGGTGGTGTCCTAAACGGTGGGCTTACAGTGAGGGAAGCAATGTAGCGCTGCTGACTACCTTCATTCTGAACGGGTGCACCAACGGTACGGGACGTTTGGTAGTTAGTCCAGGATTGCAAGTGCATGCTGGTTAAATGTCTATGCATGCACGTTGTATTTAAATTTAGGGGATTCTTCCCTCTGCTAAAGGTCTTTGAGCATTTCTTACAGATAACTTTGCACTGATCATTCGGATCTTGGTTAAAAAATTGCCACACTGCACTTTTCCTACTATCGAATACCTTTTCAGGCATTGCACGCTGTGCTACTTTCCCCGGATGGCCACGCTGTCCTACAACTGTTTTTGTTTTAGACACACGTTTTTGGCCTGATACGGGCCTGCCAGATGAAAGCTGTTGCGATGTTGATGCCTGCTGCGGATCATCCTCCTTCACTTCAGAGCTAGTGCTAGCAGCACCCTGTTCCCCCAATGACTGCCAATCTGGGTCGACAACTGGATCATCTATCACCTCCTCTTCAATGTCCTGTGCACCTTCCTCTGTGTCACCGTGTAAGGTGCTATAGCGTTTGGGACGGGGCACCATAGTCTCATCAGGGGCAGATTCTGGCTCAGTACACTGAGAGGGCAATGTAGTGATCTGAGTCAATGGAACAGCATAATAATCTAGCTGTGGCTGTGCATCTGTGCACTCCATGTCCGATTCATCTTGTAATGGGTTATTAACTATTTCCCTTTCTAACCCTGGCACGGTATGTGTAAAGAGCTCCATGGAGTAAACTGTAGTGTCGCCTGCCACATCCTTCACTTTTGCTTTTGGTGAAGGACACAAGGAAGCAACTTGTTCCTGACCGGGAGCATCCACTGACGACTCGCTGCTTTCATATTTTGAACTTTCGGAAGAGGAGGCGAAAGAGCTAGAGGCTGAGTCAGCAATAAAAGCCAAAACTTGTTCCTGCTGCTCCGGCTTTAAAAGCGGTTTTTCTACTCCCAGATAAGGGAGCCTTCGAGGCCTTGTGTAGCCAGACAATGATGCTGTCTGAACAACTCGAGCCTTAGGTGCTATTTTGCTTTTCCCACTACCACCAGATGCTCCACCACCACCATCATTACCAGCTGGCAATGACCGCCCACGGCCTCTTCCACCAGACTTCCTCATTTTTGGGAAAATGTAACCAAACTAACAATCGTTATATGGTACTATAAAACAAGGCAGAAGGTGTATATAAACCTGTTAAGAATTTAAATCTCCCTTTATTATGTGGGAGACTGCTGCAAAAACCAGGCCCGCTGTATTACACTACACAATGTAAGTGGCAGAAAGTGGCTGGCAGATATACGACAAACAGAACTGACGCAGATCCACTTAGGGGCAATTTAAATCTCCCTTTGTTATGTGGGAGACTGCTGCAAAAAGCTAGGCCCGCTGTATTACACTACACAATATAAGTGGCAGAAAGTGGCAGGCAGATATACGACAAACAGAACTGACGCAGATCCACTTAGTGGCAATTTAAATATCCCTTTATTATGTGGGAGACTGCTGCAAAAACCAGGCCCACTGTATTACACTACACAATGTAAGTGGCAGAAAGTGGCTGGCAGATATACGACAAACAGAACTGACGCAGATCCACTTAGGGGCAATTTAAATCTGCCTTTATTATGTGGGAGACTGCTGCAAAAACCATGTCCGCTGTATTACACTACACAATGTAAGTGGCAGAAAGTGGCTGGCAGATATATGACAAACAGAACTGACGCAGATCCACTTAGGGGCAATTTAAATCTCCCTTTTTTGGGTGGGAGACTGCTGCAAAAATCAGGCCCGCTGTATTACACTGCACAATGTAAGTGGCAGAACGTGGCTGGAAGATATATATAAAAAAGGGACCATACTACACTAGCAATCTCCCTACAATGATCTCAGGATAAGTATGGCAGCAATAAAAAGGACTGCTGCACACAAAAGTGTGGGCAAATAAACAATAGAACTGTGCAGAAAGGAGCAACAGGATTTTTGCTTTTAAAAAAGCAGTTGGTTTGCACAGGGGCATACAAACAGCAATGCAGCTATCAGAGAGCCTTATAAGCTACAGAGCTGATGCACAAAAAACTAGCCTCCACTGTCCCTTCAAAGAAAAGGTGGTGTTGAACAGTGGAAATCGCTACAGCACAAGCGGTTTGGGTGTTAATCTTTCCTCCCTAACAATATCCCTGCTTCTGATGAAGCTGCAGCAACATCTCCCTCTGCTCAGATCGGCAGAAGTAAGATGGCGGTCGGCGTGCACGCCCCTTTATAGCCCCTGTGATGCCGCAGAAAGCAAGCCAATCACTGTCATGCCCTTCTCTAAGATGGTGGGGACCGAGACCTATGTCATCACGCTGCCCACACTCTGCGTCCTCCTTCATTGGCTGAGAAATGGCGCTGAAAGCGTCATATGAAATGCGACTTTGGCACGAAGATCGCAGACCTCATGGCCAATCCCACAGTAGGATCGGGTTTCACGAAACCTGACTTTGCCGAAAGCCGGCGATTTTTAAATTTTAAGTCCGATCCGTTTCGCTCAACCCTATACAAAAGTTATAAAAATTTAAGGATAGTAGCACCGCTATTTGACAGAAAGTAATTGCAGGCCTGCCGGTCAGGGAACTCTACTGCTACAGACAACAGACATGAAAGAGACCCAATTTGGAGTGCAAACATTTCTCAAAATTATTGACACACACCACTAAAGTGTCATCAATATCACAAAGTAGAAATATTATAATTGCACAGTTTTTTGAAAACTTCAGTTACTGTATGGTCTACTCGACTCTCTTTCTTTGGCAGCTGCACAGCGGTATTATTATTTATTGTTATAGTGCCATTTATGTGAAAAGGGTATACAGTATAAAATAAGTACAATAATCTTAAACAATAGAAGTAGACTGCTACTGGAGGAGAGAGGACTCTGCCCGTGAGAGATCACAGTCTACAAAGAATTGGTGAGGATAGAATATGAGGGTTGAGTTGCTTGTGAAGCGGTATGGTGGAGTGATGGTTAGTGTAGGTTGTAGGCTTGTCAGAAGAGGTATTTCTTCAGATTCCTTTTGAATGTTCCCATGGTAGGCGAGAGTATGATATGTCAAGGGACACAGTTCCAGAGTGGAGGGGATCTACGGGAGAAATCTAGTATGCAATTGTGGGAAGAGAAGATGAAAGCAGAGTAGAGAAGGAGATCTTATGACGATCGTAGGTTGTGTACAGGTAAGTACCAGGAGACTAGGTCACAGATGTATGGAGGAGACAGGTTTTGGATTGCTTGATATAACAAACTTAGGGTTCAGAACCAAAGTCTCTGGGCTATGGGGAGCCAGTGCAGGGATTGACAGAAGGGAGAAGCCAGGGAATAGTGAGGTGACAGGTGGATTAGTCAGGCACTAGAGTTTAGGATAGATTGGATGGGTGTGATAGTGTTAGAAGGAAGGCCACAGAGCAGGGGGTTGCAATAGTCTAGGTGGGAGATGATGAGGATATGCACTAGTGTTTTTGCAGATTTATGGTTGATGAATCTGAGGATTTGGGAGATATTTTTGAGTTGTAGTTGGCAGGAAAGGAAAAGGGTTTAGATCTTTGATTTGAAGGAGGGATCATAGTCAAGCCCTTGATTTTCATGGATAGGTAAGTTGGGGGGGTTGAATGAGATGGTGGAAAAATGAATAATTCGGTTTTATCCATGTTAAGTTTCAGAAACCTAGCAGAGAAGAAAGATGAAGTAGAAGATTGACATTGTGGGATTCTGGTAAGGAGGTGATATCAAGTCCAGAGAGGTAGAGCTGTATGTCATCAGCATAGAGGTGATCCTGAAAGCCGTGAGACTCCATAAGCTGTCCAAGGCTGAAGGTTTTGATGGAGCAGAGCAGGGGTCCTAAAACTGAACCTTAGAGGGTACTGACAGATAGAGAGGAGATGCATGAGTGGGAGACACTGAATGTCCTGTCTGTTGGTATGAGGAGAACCAAGATAGGGGCAAGTCTGTGAGGACAAGAGATGAAAGAGTCTGTAATAAGAGGGAATGGTCCACTGTGTTGAAGGTGAATGACACGTCCAGGAGGAAGAGGATAAAGTAGTATCACTTGGATTTGGCGGTTAGTGGGTCGTTGTTGACTTTATTCAGGGCAGTTTCAGATACAAGGTGCTGTTGGAGCAGAAAGATAGATTTGAGTACATCTCAAAATGGACGTGTTATTCCACTAGTTTTGAGGCATAGGGGAGAAGTGATATGGGGTGATAGCTATACACAAAGCATGGGTCAAGGGAGAACTTTTTTAGGATGGGTGTTATCAAGGTATGCCTGACAAGGTTGACGTGGTGGGTTAGCTTTTGTATGAAGACTGTTGTAAGGTTTGGAATGAGATGTGTAAAAATTATAAGGGATAACTCAGGAGACTCTTTGCATGGAACAAGACAACTACAGGACACAGTTTTATAAGTGGTAAAGTCTATATTATCACACGGTGATTCAAACAGGTGCAGAGAGAAACTCAAGTCCACAACACTTGGTGCAAATATCAAATGCAGCTCAGCAGTCTATAGGAAACTTCATAGGAAAATGCAATCATGCAGAAAGTCTATGAAGCACAATTATTCTTGAGGATACTTGACACGAATAAGTCCTTGCTTAGTCCAAATCACAGATAGATATGCTTATAAGGCAGTTCAAATAATATCTTAGCTCAACCAGGGAGGTCTGGGTAATAGTCTCAGGTTCTTGCAGAGCAGAAACAGCTTACATGTCCAGCAAATGCAGATGGAAGCAAACAAGAGCAGCAGATGAAGGAGGATTACTGGAACTGGTGTATGCAGCAGGAACTCAGTGCAGAATAGCAGGATAACCCCACAGGTTCACAGGAGCAGGTATATAGCCAGGGAGTCACCAGAGGTCAGGAGCTGGATGCAGGGCAGAATACTCTAGCACAGACTGAAGCCTGGGGTGGAGTTTTATAGCAGGAAGACACAGTGCACATGAGACCAAAGACGCCATCTTGGAAAAGGGCAGTAATGCACAAAAAGGTAATAAAAAATGTTCAGAGTCCTAACATTACTCCCTCCTTAGAAACGGCCTCAGGACGATCCTGGACCTGGTTTCTCAGGGAATCTCTGATAAAAACGAGAAATCTTCTGTTGGGCATTGATTTTTTCCACAGGTTCCCAAGAGTCTTCCTCAGGGGGATATCCCTGCCATCTTATCAGATATTGGAGCCGATTCCTGCGAATCCTGGAATCAACAATTTCCTCCACCACAAATTGTTCTTGCCCATTAAACACCACAGGCTGCGGAGGTGGCACAACACGTCCCAGGAAGGTATTAGGAGATAAAGGCTTTAGTAAAGATACATGAAAAACTGGGTGTACCTTCATAGTCCTAGGCAGCTTCAGCCGGAAGGCCACAGAGCTCACAATACCGTTGATCTTGAAAGGGCCAATGAATTTCTGTCCAAGTTTTTGTGAAGGAACGTTTAACTTCAGATTCTTAGTTGCTAACCACACGGAATCTCCTACCTTGAACATGGGTGCAGGTTTACGGAATCTATCAGCCGATCTCTTATAACGTTCTTGAGCTGTGGTCAGGGATTCCTTCAGAACCTCCAGATTTTGCCTCATCGCAGTCAGCCTTTCCTCCACTGCCGGAACCGGAGAATTAATTGGAGACCTAGGTAAGATACACGGATGATAACCCAGATTGGCAAAGAAAGGTGTAAATTTAGTGGAGGCACTCTGAGAATTGTTATATGAAAATTCGGCTAATGGCAGCAACTCCAACCAATCATCCTGGAGATGGCTGGCATAGCATCTTAGATACTGTTCCAGCATCTGGTTGGTACGCTCAGTCTGATCATTTGTCTGGGGATGGCAAGTGGAAGAGAGACAGACATTAATATTGAGTGCAGAGCAAAACCCCTTCCAGAATCTTGAAGTGAACTGCACTCCACGGTCAGAGATGATCTCATCCGGAACCCCATGCAACTGAAAGACATTCTGTGTATCCAAGTTCACTGTATCTTTAGCTGAGGGGAGGCCGGTGCACGGAACAAAATGAGCAGCTTTAGTCAGGCGATCAACTACCACCATGATTGTATTCATACCCCCCGATATAGGCAGCTCCACAATAAAGTCCATTGATATAGACCCCCAAGGGTTGGACAGAACAGGTAATGGTTGTAGAAGACCCGTAGGTGCCACATGAGGAGTCTTGTAACTAGCACATACCTCGCAAGAGAGAACATAGTCCTTGGTATCCTTCAGGCAAGTTGGCCACCAGAAGAATTGGCTCAGGAACTCTTGTGTCTTCTGCACCCTGTTGTGATCCTAGTGGTAGAGGATCTCTGAAGTTCCAGCTAAGTCCGCAAACACAAAATCTAGCTCATAGGGAGGTGGTAACTAGGCTGACCGAATATCTAATCCTAACACAACAACTAACAGTAGCCGGGGAACGTGCCTACGTTGATTCTAGACGTCTCGCACCAGCCGGAGAACTAACTAACCCTTTCAGAGAAAATAAGACCTCACTTGCCTCCAGAGAAGGGACCCCAAAAGGTATGATACAAGCCCCCAACAAATAATAACGGTGAGGTAAGAAGAAAAGACAAACGTAAGTATGAACTAGATTTAGCAAAGTGAGGCCCACTAATTAATAGCAGAAAATAGAAAGAGGACTTATACGGTCAGCAAAAACCCTACCAAAATATCCACGCTGAATATCCAAGAACCCCCGCACCGACTAACGGTGTGGGGGGAGAATATCAGCCCCCTAGAGCTTCCAGCAAAAATCAAGAATCACATTGTAACAAGCTGGAACAAAATAGCAGTAATGCGGAATAACAAAATAAGGAAGCAGGACTTAGCTTATCTTGCAAAAAGCAGGAGACCAGGAGACAGGAGCCAAAAGACATAGACTGATTACATCGATTCCAGGCACTAGACTGAATTTCCAGGAAGTCTAAATAGGAACACCCAAGGCCTAACGACCCAGGTGGGGACAAACCTGGAGAAAGGCAATCCAAGTGTATTACCGCTAGTGATCACAAGAGGGAGCCAAGAAATACAATTCATAACAGTACCCCCCCTTTAAGGAGGGGTCACCGAACCCTCACCACGACCACCAGGGCGATCAGGATGAGCCGCGTGAAAAGCACGAACCAAATCGGCCGCATGAACATCAGAGGCGACCACCCAGGAATTATCCTCCTGACCATAGCCCTTCCATTTGACCAGATACTGAAGCCTCCGTCTAGAGAGACGAGAATCCAAGATCTTCTCCACCACGTACTCCAACTCGCCCTCAACCAAGACCGGAGCAGGAGGGTCAACAGCAGGAACCACAGGCACAACGTACCGCCACAACAAAGACCTATGAAACACATTGTGAATGGCAAACGACACCGGAAGATCCAAACGAAAAGAAACCGGATTAAGGATTTCCAAAATTTTATAAGGACCAATAAAGCGAGGCTTAAACTTAGGAGAGGAAACCTTAAGAGGGACATACCGAGAAGACAACCAAACCAAATCCCCAACACGAAGTCGGGGACCCACACCGCGGCGGCGGTTGGCAAAACGCTGAGCCTTCTCCTGTGACAATTTCAAGTTGTCCACCACATGACTCCAAATCCGCTGCAATCTATCCACCACGGAATCCACCCCAGGACAGTCAGAAGATTCAACATGACCCGAGGAAAAACGAGGATGAAAACCAGAGTTGCAGAAAAATGGCGAAACCAAAGTAGCGGAACTAGCCCGATTATTGAGGGCAAACTCAGCCAATGGCAAGAAGGTCACCCAATCATCTTGATCCGCAGAAACAAAACATCTCAAATAAGCCTCCAGCGTCTGATTAGTTCGCTCCGTTTGGCCATTAGTCTGAGGATGAAAGGCAGATGAGAACGACAAATCAATGCCCATCTTAGCACAAAAAGATCGCCAGAACCTGGACACAAACTGGGATCCTCTGTCAGACATGATATTCTCAGGAATGCCATGCAAATGAACCACATTCTGAAAGAACAAAGGAACCAGATCGGAAAAGGAAGGCAACTTAGGCAAGGGCACCAAATGGACCATCTTGGAAAAGCGATCACACACCACCCAGATGACAGACATACCTTGAGACACCGGAAGATCTGAAATAAAATCCATGGAAATGTGTGTCCAGGGCCTCTTCGGGACTGGCAAGGGCAAAAGCAACCCACTGGCACGAGAACAGCAAGGCTTAGCCCGAGCACAAATCCCACAGGACTGCACAAAAGAACGCACATCCCGCGACAAGGAAGGCCACCAAAAGGACCTAGCTACCAAATTTCTGGTACCAAAAATCCCAGGATGTCCTGCCAACACCGAGGAATGAACCTCAGAGATAGCTCTGCTGGTCCATTTGTCAGGAACAAACAGTCTATCAGGTGGGCAAGAGTCAGGTCTACCAGCCTGAAATCTCTGCAACACACGTCGCAAATCAGGAGACATGGCCGACAAAATTACTCCATATTTAAGAATACCAGCTGGCTCTGAGACTCCCGGAGAGTCAGGCACAAAACTCCTAGAAAGAGCATCCGCCTTCACATTCTTTGAACCAGGCAGGTATGAGACCACAAAGTCAAAACGGGAGAAAAACAACGACCAACGAGCCTGTCTAGGATTCAGGCGCTTAGCAGACTCGAGATACATCAAATTTTTGTGATCAGTCAAGACCACCACACGATGCTTAGCTCCCTCGAGCCAATGACTCCACTCCTCAAATGCCCACTTCATGGCCAACAACTCCCAATTACCCACATCATAGTTCGGCTCCGCAGGCGAAAATTTCCTAGAAAAAAAAGCACAAGGTCTCATCACAGAACAACCAGAGCCTTTCTGCGACAAAACAGCCCCTGCACCGATCTCAGAAGCGTCCACTTCAACCTGAAAGGGAAGTGAAACATCAGGCTGGCACAAAACAGGCGCCGAAGTAAACCGGCGCTTCAGCTCCCGGAAAGCCTCTACGGCTGCCGGAGCCCAATTAGCCACATCAGAACCTTTCTTGGTCATATCCGTCAAAGGTTTAACAACGCTAGAGAAATTAGCAATAAAACGACGGTAGAAATTAGCAAAACCCAAGAACTTCTGAAGACTCTTAACGGACGTGGGTTGGGTCCAATCATGAATGGCTCGGACCTTGACTGGGTCCATCTCCACTGTGGAAGGGGAGAAAATGAAACCCAGAAAGGAAACCTTCTGCACTCCAAAGAGACACTTTGAGCCCTTCACAAACAAAGCATTATCACGCAAAACCTGAAACACCATCCTGACTTGCTTTACATGAGAATCCCAATCATCAGAAAAAACCAGAATATCATCCAGATAAACAATCATAAATTTATCTAGATACTTCCGGAAGATGTCATGCATAAAAGACTGAAACACTGAAGGAGCATTAGAGAGCCCAAAAGGCATCACCAAGTACTCAAAATGACCTTCGGGCGTATTGAACGCAGTTTTCCATTCATCTCCCTGCTTAATGCGCACAAGGTTGTACGCACCACGAAGATCTATCTTGGTGAACCACTTGGCACCCTTAATCCGAGCAAACAAGTCCGACAACAGTGGCAAAGGATACTGAAATTTGACCGTGATTTTATTCAGAAGCCGATAGTCTATACAAGGTCTCAAAGACCCGTCTTTTTTGGCTACAAAAAAGAATCCCGCACCAAGAGGGGAAGAGGATGGACGAATATGTCCCTTCTCTAAAGACTCCTTTATATAAGAATGCATTGCAGCATGTTCAGGCACAGATAGATTAAATAAACGTCCCTTAGGAAATTTACTACCAGGAATCAAATCTATAGCGCAGTCACAGTCCCTATGAGGAGGAAGGGCACTAGACCTGGACTCACTAAATACATCCTGATAGTCCAGCAAATACTCCGGAACTTCAGAAGGAGTAGAAGAAGCAATAGACACCGACGGGGAATCGCAATGAATTCCCTGACAACCCCAACTTGACACAGACATAGCCTTCCAATCCAAGACTGGATTATGGGTCTGTAACCATGGCAGACCTAAAACAACCAAATCATGCATTTTATGCAGAACAAGAAAACGAATCACCTCCCGATGTTCAGGAGTAGGGTTGAGCGACTTTCATTTTTTTAAGATCGAGTCAGGTTTTGTGAAACCCGACTTAGTCCAGAGTCGAGTCGAGTGCAGTCGGCCGATTATCGCTAAAAGTCGGGGATCGACCGAAACACGAAACCCAATGCAAGTCAATGGGGAAGCATAGTCGGCAGTGAGTGGAGGCCAGGAAAACACCTACAGTGCCCATTTTAATGCCAAAAACATCCATTCTTGTTTCTGAAGCTTGTCAATCTTAATTAACTTTATAATTATAGTTGTTCAATGGAACTTGGGGGTGATTTGGCAAATTTGTGGGGGGTAGGGCTGGTTCAAGGTTTTAGTGGGCCCAGGAAACGTGGACTACGTCACGGCGGTGGAGCAGGGAGAGGTAAGTATTTCAACATTGCAAGTGCTGTGATCCTGAGCAAGCAGGGGGGTGCCACTCGTTCGCATTGGCACTGGCACAGGGCCCCTCAAAGTACAGCGATGTGTGTTTGCATGGCGGGGGCGCCTCCCACCAGCAGCGACACTTTTGCGGACTCTAAGGGGCCCTGTGCCAGTGACGTCGCCAACGAGTATGCCCCCCCCACCTGATGAAGGAACCTGCACTTTCATCTGCACCTTCCTCTTTGTCCCTCTGTAAGGTGGTATAACATGCGGGAAGGGGATCCTGACTTTCAGCAGGGTCAGATTCTGGCTGTGTAGAGTGCAAGGGGAATGTAGTGGTCTAGGTCAATGTACCAGCAGACTCATGTAGCAGTGGCTGGGCAGTGGGCAGGATGAGGAGGAAACAGATATAGGGCCAAATAATTAAGTAGGCTAAATGCAGTTCAAAATTGGTAACAGGACTAAACAGGCGGCATTGCTTTGTTGAGTGGAGTAGCAAACCCAGGAGCAGCAGACACTGTTTTAAGGGCCCAAACACACTAATAGGCCAAATGCAGTTTAATATCTGCTACTGTAGGCCAAAAGCCAGAAGGTTGAAGCTCAGCTTTATTCAGTTGAGGAGAAACACCACGCAGGGGCAGACACCGTTAGTAGGCCGGAACCAAAGTTGAAGGCCAAATGCAGTTTAATATCTGATACTATAGGCCGAAAGCCAGAAGGTTGAAGCTCAGCTTTTTTTAGTTGAGGACAAACACCAGGGAGGAGCAAACAGAGCTATTAGGCCCCATCCAGCAATTAAAAAAAAAATAAATAAATAAAAAAAAAAAAGAGCCAGAAGGTGGAAACTCAGCTTTGTTCAGTGGAGGACAACACCAGGCAGAGGCAGACACCGTTAGTAGGCCCTAAACATTTTTTTTTTTAAATCTTAATAAGAGCCAGAAGGTAGAAGCTCAGCTTTGTTCAGTGGAGGACAACACCAGGCAGGGGCAGACACCGTTAGTTGGCCCTAAACATTTTTTTTTTTTTTTAAATCTTAATCAGGAACAGAAGGTTGAAGCACAGCTTTATTCAGTTGAGGACAACACCAGGGAGGGGCAGACACCGTTAGTAGGCACTAAACACCCAATTTCTTTTTTAAAAATCTTAATTTGGAACAGAAGGTTGAAGCACAGCTTTATTCAGTTGAGGACAACAACAGGGAGGGGCAGACACCGTTAGTAGGCCGGAACCACCAATCTTTTAAAAAACAGCAGTTAATAAGAGCCAGAAGGTTGAAGCACAGCTTTATTCAGTTGAGGACAACACCAGGGAGGGGCAGACACCGTTAGTAGGCCCTAAACACCCAATTTCTTTTTTAAAAATCTTAATTTGGAACAGAAGGTTGAAGCACAGCTTTATTCAGTTGAGGACAACACCAGGGAGGGGCAGACACCGTTAGTAGGCCGGAACCACCAATCTTTTATAAAACAGCAGTTAATAAGAGCCAGAAGGTTGAAGCACAGCTTTATTCAGTTGAGGACAACACCAGGGAGGGGCAGACACCGTTAGTAGGCCCTAAACACCCAATTTCTTTTTTAAAAATCTTAATTTGGAACAGAAGGTTGAAGCACAGCTTTATTCAGTTGAGGACAACACCAGGGAGGGGCAGACACCGTTAGTAGGCCGGAACCACCAATCTTTTAAAAAACAGCAGTTAATAAGAGCCAGAAGGTTGAAGCACAGCTTTGTTCAGTGGAGGACAACACCAGGCAGGGGCAGACACCGTTAGTAGGCCCTAAACACCCAATTTTTTTTAAAAAAATCTTAATTTGGAACAGAAGGTTGAAGCACAGCTTTATTCAGTTGAGGACAACACCAGGGAGGGGCAGACACCGTTAGTAGGCCGGAACCACCAATCTTTTAAAAAACAGCAGTTAATAAGAGCCAGAAGGTTGAAGCACAGCTTTATTCAGTTGAGGACAACACCAGGGAGGGGCAGACACCGTTAGTAGGCACTAAACACCCAATTTCTTTTTTAAAAATCTTAATTTGGAACAGAAGGTTGAAGCACAGCTTTATTCAGTTGAGGACAACACCAGGGAGGGGCAGACACCGTTAGTAGGCCGGAACCACCAATCTTTTAAAAAACAGCAGTTAATCAGAGCCAGAAGGTTGAAGCACAGCTTTATTCAGTTGAGGACAACACCAGGGAGGGGCAGACACCGTTAGTAGGCCCTAAACACCCAATTTCTTTTTTAAAAATCTTAATTTGGAACAGAAGGTTGAAGCACAGCTTTATTCAGTTGAGGACAACACCAGGGAGGGGCAGACACCGTTAGTAGGCACTAAACACCCAATTTCTTTTTTAAAAATCTTAATTTGGAACAGAAGGTTGAAGCACAGCTTTATTCAGTTGAGGACAACACCAGGGAGGGGCAGACACCGTTAGTAGGCCGGAACCACCAATCTTTTAAAAAACAGCAGTTAATAAGAGCCAGAAGGTTGAAGCACAGCTTTATTCAGTTGAGGACAACACCAGGGAGGGGCAGACACCGTTAGTAGGCCCTAAACACCCAATTTCTTTTTTAAAAATCTTAATTTGGAACAGAAGGTTGAAGCACAGCTTTATTCAGTTGAGGACAACACCAGGGAGGGGCAGACACCGTTAGTAGGCCGGAACCACCAATCTTTTAAAAAACAGCAGTTAATCAGAGCCAGAAGGTTGAAGCACAGCTTTCTTCAGTTGAGGACAACACCAGGGAGGGGCAGACACCGTTAGTAGGCCCTAAACACCCAATTTTTTTTAAAAAAATCTTAATTTGGAACAGAAGGTTGAAGCACAGCTTTATTCAGTTGAGGACAACACCAGGGAGGGGCAGACACCGTTAGTAGGCCGGAACCACCAATCTTTTAAAAAACAGCAGTTAATAAGAGCCAGAAGGTTGAAGCACAGCTTTATTCAGTTGAGGACAACACCAGGGAGGGGCAGACACCGTTAGTAGGCCCTAAACACCATTTTTTTTAAAAAAAACAGCAGTTAATGAGAGGCAGAAGGTTGAAGCTCAGCTGTATTCAGTTGAGGACAACACCAGGCAGGGGCAGACACCGTTAGTAGGCCGGAACCACCAATGTGTTTAAAAACTGCAGTTAATCAGAGCCGGAAGGTAGAAGCTCAGCTTTATTCAGTTGAGGACAACAGAAGGCAGGGGCAGACACCAGTAGTAGGCCGGAACCACCAATGTGTTTAAAAACTGCAGTTAATCAGAGCCGGAAGGTAGAAGCTCAGCTTTATTCATTTGAGGACAACAGAAGGCAGGGGCAGACACCGTTAGTAGGCCGGAACCACCAATTTTTTTTAAAACTGCAGTTAATCAGAGCCGGAAGGTAGAAGCTCAGCTTTATTCAGTTGAGGACAACAGAAGGCAGAGGCAGACACCGTTAGTAGGCCGGAACCACCATTTTTTTTAAAAAAAACAGCAGTTAATCAGAGCCAGAAGGTAGAAGCTCAGCTTTATTCAGTTGAGGACAACACCAGGGAGGGGCAGACACCGTTAGTAGGCCAGAACCACCATTTTATTTTTAAAAACAGCAGTTAATCAGAGCCGGAAGGTAGAAGCTCAGCTTTATTCAGTTGAGGACAACACCAGGCAGGGGCAGACACCGTTAGTAGGCCGGAACCACCAATGTGTTTAAAAACTGCAGTTAATCAGAGCCGGAAGGTAGAAGCTCAGCTTTATTCAGTTGAGGACAACAGAAGGCAGGGGCAGACACCGTTAGTAGGCCGGAACCACCAATGTGTTTAAAAACAGCAGTTAATCAGAGCCGGAAGGTAGAAGCTCAGCTTTATTCAGTTGAGGACAACTTGAATTAGGGACTGCAGACAGAATTAGCAGGCTGTCCCCTGTGTGGACCATGCATCCAATACATTAACCCATTGAGCCACAAAGGACACGTAACCTTCCGTGGCCATGCCTACAGGTCCATGTGTCTGTTGTCAGGTGTACCTTTGTCAGTGGAGGCCTAGTGGAAGGAGGGACCGCAGACAGGCTTCGAAGGCCTAACACAATAAAATGGGCTGGCTGTAGGCACTTTATAATTGGTTCCAGGGGTACACGGGCAGCAGTGGTCTGGTCAGTGGAGGCCTAGTGGAAGGAGGGACCGCAGACAGGCTTTGAAGGCCTAACACAATAAAATGGGCTGGCTGCAGGCACTTTAAAATTGGTTCCAGGGGTACACGGGCAGCAGTGGTCTGGTCAGTGGAGGCCTAGTGGAAGGAGGGACCGCAGACAGGCTTCGAAGGCCTAACACAATAAAATGGGCTGGCTGTAGGCACTTTAAAATTTGTTCCAGGGGTACACGGGCAGCAGTGGTCTGGTCAGTGGAGGCCTAGTGGAAGGAGGGACCGCAGACAGGCTTCGAAGGCCTAACACAATAAAATGGGCTGGCTGTAGGCACTTTAAAAATGGTTCCAGGGGTACACGGGCAGCAGTGGTCTGGTCAGTGGAGGCCTAGTGGAAGGAGGGACCGCAGACAGGCTTCGAAGGCCTAACACAATTTAATGGGCTGGCTGTAGGCACTTTATAATTGGTTCCAGGGGTACACGGGCAGCAGTGGTCTGGTCAGTGGAGGCCTAGTGGAAGGAGGGACCGCAGACAGGCTTCGAAGGCCTAACACAATAAAATGGGCTGGCTGTAGGCACTTTATAATTGGTTCCAGGGGTACACAGGCAGCAGTGGTCTGGTCAGTGGAGGCCTAGTGGAAGGAGGGACCGCAGACAGGCTTCGAAGGCCTAACACAATAAAATGGGCTGGCTGTAGGCACTTTATAATTGGTTCCAGAGGTACACGGGCAGCAGTGGTCTGGTCAGTGGAGGCCTAGTGGAAAGAGGGACCGCAGACAGGCTTCGAAGGCCTAACACAATAAAATGGGCTGGCTGTAGGCACTTTATAATTGGTTCCAGGGGTACACGGGCAGCAGTGGTCTGGTCAGTGGAGGCCTAGTGGAAGGAGGGACCGCAGACAGGCTTCGAAGGCCTAACACAATAAAATGGGCTGGCTGTAGGCACTTTATAATTGGTTCCAGGGGTACACGGGCAGCAGTGGTCTGGTCAGTGGAGGCCTAGTGGAAGGAGGGACCGCAGACAGGCTTCGAAGGCCTAACACAATAAAATGGGCTGGCTGTAGGCACTTTAAAATTGGTTCCAGGGGTACACGGGCAGCAGTGGTCTGGTCAGTGGAGGCCTAGTGGAAAGAGGGACCGCAGACAGGCTTCGAAGGCCTAACACAATAAAATGGGCTGGCTGTAGGCACTTTATAATTGGTTCCAGGGGTACACGGGCAGCAGTGGTCTGGTCAGTGGAGGCCTAGTGGAAGGAGGGACCGCAGACAGGCTTCGAAGGCCTAACACAATAAAATGGGCTGGCTGTAGGCACTTTATAATTGGTTCCAGGGGTACACGGGCAGCAGTGGTCTGGTCAGTGGAGGCCTAGTGGAAGGAGGGACCGCAGACAGGCTTCGAAGGCCTAACACAATAAAATGGGCTGGCTGTAGGCACTTTATAATTGGTTCCAGGGGTACACGGGCAGCAGTGGTCTGGTCAGTGGAGGACTAGTGGAAGGAGGGACCGCAGACAGGCTTCGAAGGCCTAACACAATAAAATGGGCTGGCTGTAGGCACTTTAAAATTGGTTCCAGGGGTACACGGGCAGCAGTGGTCTGGTCAGTGGAGGCCTAGTGGAAGGAGGGACCGCAGACAGGCTTCGAAGGCCTAACACAATAAAATGGGCTGGCTGTAGGCACTTTATAATTGGTTCCAGGGGTACACGGGCAGCAGTGGTCTGGTCAGTGGAGGCCTAGTGGAAGGAGGGACCGCAGACAGGCTTCGAAGGCCTAACACAATAAAATGGGCTGGCTGTAGGCACTTTATAATTGGTTCCAGGGGTACACGGGCAGCAGTGGTCTGGTCAGTGGAGGCCTAGTGGAAGGAGGGACCGCAGACAGGCTTCGAAGGCCTAACACAATAAAATGGGCTGGCTGTAGGCACTTTAAAATTGGTTCCAGGGGTACACGGGCAGCAGTGGTCTGGTCAGTGGGGGCCTAGTGGAAGGAGGGACCGCAGACAGGCTTCGAAGGCCTAACACAATAAAATGGGCTGGCTGCAGGCACTTTATAATTGGTTCCAGGGGTACACGGGCAGCAGTGGTCTGGTCAGTGGAGGCCTAGTGGAAGGAGGGACCGCAGACAGGCTTCGAAGGCCTAACACAATAAAATGGGCTGGCTGTAGGCACTTTATAATTGGTTCCAGGGGTACACGGGCAGCAGTGGTCTGGTCAACGGAAGCCGATTGTAATGAGTGTCTGCCAGTTAGTAGTCAAAAACAACAATTAAATGTGAATGTCTCGCATTAAAACAAAACAAAAACACTAAAGGGTGCAATCATTAGGTTCAGGGGTGGGATCCTCTGCGTTGTTTCAGACCTACTAATTTAGCGCAAAGTATTTACTGTGGTAAATAGAGGACACTGCCCCTGACTATGTTAAGTACCATCATACATGTCAACACAATGGTATTGTCAGTGGCAGGTGTGGAAGGATGTCATCGCATAGACTAAACATTGGTGGAAGTGTGAGAGATAACTGTGGAAGTGGTAGAGCAATGTTTGACTTGGGGGTGGGTGAACTCTCTTGTGGCCGGCGGTACAGGCCCAGGGCCCCTCATGTTACAACAGTGTGTCTGACGTTGGGTGCGCACCACCACCGCCAGAGACACTTTATTGTACTATGAGGGACCCAGTAGCAATGCCGTCGACCAAAAGCGAGCACTCCCACCTCTTCAGACAAACAGCAGTCTCACGGGTGCTTGCGCCAAGTCGCGATACCACGGCCCCGTGTGGAGAGTTTGGCCATTTAGGGAGGTGTAAACATGTCGTATGCTGGATAATCAGCTGCAGAAAATTAGACATTAGAAAAGTAATTCACAGTAGTCCACAGGCAAGAGCTTTTCATAGGAAAGCTAGGTGTCGGCCGGGCAAGGTGGGGCAAAAGATTTCGAAATCCAGTTGTGGTTCATTTTAATGAATGTTAGATCGTCAACATTTTGGGTAGCCAGACGAGTCCTTTTTTCGGTTAATATTGAACCTGCAGCACTGAATACTCTTTCTGATAGGACACTTGCTGCCGGGCAAGCAAGCTCCTGCAATGCATATTCTGCCAATTCTGGCCAGGTGTCTAATTTTGATGCCCAGTAATCAAATGGGAATGACGGTTGAGGGATAACATCGATAATGGATGAAAAATAGTTAGTAACCATACTGGACAAATGTTGTCGCCTGTCACTTTCAATTGATGCAGCAGTACCTGTCCTGTCTGCGGTCATAGCAAAATCACTCCACAACCTGGTCAGAAAACCCCTCTGTCCAACGCCACTTCTGATGTGTGCACCGCTAACACTCCTAGTCTGCTGCCCCCTGGAGCTCGTGTGAGAACGATCACGTGCGCTGTGTGCTGGGAATGCCTGAAGCAAACGGTCAACAAGAGTTGATTGTTTGGTTGCTAATATTAGTTCCAAGTTCTCATGTGGCATAATATTTTGCAATTTGCCTTTATAGCGTGGATCAAGGAGGCAGGCCAACCAGTAATCGTCATCGTTCATCATTTTCGTAATGCGTGTGTCCCTTTTTAGGATACGTAAGGCATAATCCGCCATGTGGGCCAAAGTTCCAGTTGTTAAATCTCCGGTTGTGATTGGTTGAGGGGCAGTTTCAGGCAAATGTACGTCACTTGTGTCCCTCAAAAAAACAGAACCCGGCCTTGCCACGCAACCAATTTCCAGTGCCCCCGGGAAAGCTTCCGCATTAAAAATATACTCATCCCCATCATCCTCCTCGTCCTCCACCTCCTCTTCGCCCGCTACCTCGTCCTGTACACTGCCCTGACCAGACAATGGCTGACTGTCATCAAGGCTTTCCTCTTCCTCTGGTGCAGACGCCTGATCCTTTATGTGCGTCAAACTTTGCATCAGCAGACGCATTAGGGGGATGCTCATGCTTATTATGGCGTTGTCTGCACTAACCAGCCGTGTGCATTCCTCAAAACACTGAAGGACTTGACACATGTCTTGTATCTTCGACCACTGCACACCTGACAACTCCATGTCTGCCATCCTACTGCCTGCCCGTGTATGTGTATCCTCCCACAAAAACATAACAGCCCGCCTCTGTTGGCACAGTCTCTGAAGCATGTGCAGTGTTGAGTTCCACCTTGTTGCAACGTCTATGATTAGGCGATGCTGGGGAAGGTTCAAAGACCGCTGATAGGTCTGCATACGGCTGGAGTGTACAGGCGAACGTCGGATATGTGAGCAAACTCCACGCACTTTGAGGAGCAGGTCGGAGAAACCAGGATAAGTTTTCAATAAGGACTGCACCACCAGGTTTAAGGTGTGAGCCAGGCAAGGAATGTGTTTCAGTTGGGAAAGGGAGATGGCAGCCATGAAATTCCTTCCGTTATCACTCACTACCTTGCCTGCCTCAAGATCTACTGTGCCCAGCCACGACTGCGTTTCTTGTTGCAAGAACTCGGACAGAACTTCCGCGGTGTGTCTGTTGTCGCCCAAACACTTCATAGCCAATACAGCCTGCTGACGCTTGCCAGTAGCTGGCCCATAATGGGACAACTGGTGTGCAACAGTGTCATCTGCCGATGGAGTGGTTGGCCGACTGCGGTCTGTGGAAGAGCTGTAGCTTCTGCAGGAGGACGAGGAGGAGGAGGAGGAGGAGGAGGGGGTGCGAACGCCTACAGCCAACTGTTTCCTACACCGTGGGCTAGGCACAACTGTCCCGAAATTGATGTCCCCTGTGGACCCTGCATCCACCACATTCACCCAGTGTGCCGTGATGGACACATAACGTCCCTGGCCATGCCTACTGGTCCATGCATCTGTAGTCAGGTGCACCTTTGTACTCACAGATTGCCTGAGTGCATGGACGATGCGCTGTTTAACATGCTGGTGCAGGGCTGGGATGGCTTTTCTGGAAAAAAAGTGTCGACTGGGTAGCTCGTATCGTGGTTCAGCGTACTCCATCAGGGCTTTGAAAGCTTTGCTTTCAACTAACCGGTAGGGCATCATCTCTAACGAGATTAGTCTAGCTATGTGGGCGTTAAAACCCTGTGTACGCGGATGCGAGGATAAGTACTTCCTTTTTCTAACCAGAGTCTCATGTAGGGTGAGCTGGACTGGAGAGCTGGAGATCGTGGAACTTTCGGGTGTGCCGGTGTACATGGCAGACTGAGAGACGGTTGGAGATGGTATTGTTTCCGCCGGTGCCCTACATGCAATATTTCCTCCTACAAAACTGGTGATTCCCTGACCCTGACTGCTTTTGGCTGGCAAAGAAACCTGCACAGATACTGCCGGTGGTGCGGAAAATGGTGGCCTTACAGTGACGGAAGGGATGTTGCGTTGCAGACTAGCTTCATTAGCCGAGGGTGCTACAACCTTAAGGGACGTTTGGTAGTTAGTCCAGGCTTGAAAATGCATGGTGGTTAAGTGTCTATGCATGCAACTAGTATTTAGACTTTTCAGATTCTGACCTCTGCTTAAGCTAGTTGAACATTTTTGACAGATGACTTTGCGCTGATCAATTGGATGTTGTTTAAAAAAATGCCAGACTGCACTCTTCCTAGCATCGGATCCCTTTTCAGGGATTGCAGACTGAGCTTTAACCGGATGGCCACGCTGTCCTCCAACAGGTTTTGGCTTTGACATGCGTTTTGGGCCAGATACGGGCCCGGCAGATGGAACCTGTTGCGATGTTGATGCCTGCTGCGGCCCCTCCTCCACCTCCGCTTCTGAACTACTGCCGCCTGCACCCTGTTCCCCCAATGGCTGCCAATCGGGGTCAACAACTGGGTCATCTATTACCTCCTCTTCGAGCTCGTGTGCAACTTCGTCTGTGTCACTGTGTCGGTCGGTGGTATAGCGTTCGTGGCGGGGCAACATAGTCTCATCAGGGTCTGATTGTGGATCAGTACCCTGAGAGGGCAAAGTGGTGGTCTGAGTCAAAGGAGCAGCATAGTACTCTGGCTGTGGCTGTGCATCAGTGCACTCCATGTCAGAATCTACTTGTAATGGGCATGGCCTGTTAAGTGTTTCACTTTCTAAGCCAGGGATGGTATGTGTAAAGAGCTCCATGGAGTAACCCGTTGTGTCGCCTGCTGCATCCTTCTCTCTTGTTGTAGTTTTTGCTGAAGAGGACAAGGAAGCGCCTTGTCCCTGACCGTGAACATCCACAAGCGACGCGCTGCTTTTACATTTACCAGTTTCAGAAGAGGAGGCAAAAGAGCTAGAGGCTGAGTCTGCAATGTAAGCCAAAACTTGCTGTTGCTGCTCCGCCTTTAAAAGCGGTTTTCGTACTCCCAGAAAAGAGAGCGTTTGAGGCCTTATGTAGCCAGACGACGAAACTGGCTCCACAGCTCCAGACTTAGGTGGAATATTTTTATCCCCACGACCACCTGATGCTCCACTACCACTACCATCATTACCAGCTGACAATGAATGCCCACGACGACCTCTTGCACCAGACTTCCTCATTGTTTTAAAATCTTAACCAAAGTAACTTTATTTGTTGCTGTCAAACAACTTACACGGTGAGCTATAACGTCAGTATGATTTCAATATCCCTTAACAGGTTGGTGAGACCACAAGGAAAATCATGCACAGTGTTACACACTCTGTTTTCTGTGGCACCAAATCACAGAGATGCCACACACGCAGGACTGTCACTCAAGCACAAATGTCAATATTAATCTCCCACTGTTTTATTTTTTTTTTCTTTTTCAGGGAGACTTTAGAAACAAAATAATAAAAAATAAATAGGCTTTCTATGGCCCACTGAGTGAGAGATGGCACACACAGGAGTCAGGAGTGGCACACAAGCAGAAAGGGCAATATTAATCTCCCACTGTTTTATTTTTTTTTTATTTTTCAGGGAGACTTTAGAAACCAAATAATAAAAAATTAATAGGCTTTCTATGGCCCACTGAGTGAGAGATGGCACACACAGGAGTCAGGAGTGGCACACAAGCCCTGAGGCCAATATTTTTCTCCCACTGATTGATGTAGTGATTTTTTTTCAGGTAGATTTTAGAACCCAAATCAAGCAAAAAAATTAATAGGCTTTCTATGGCCCACTGAGTGAGAGATGGCACACACAGGAGTCAGGAGTGGCACACAAGCCCTGAGGCCAATATTTTTCTCCCACTGATTGATGTAGTGATTTTTTTTCAGGTAGATTTTAGAACCCAAATCAAGCAAAAAAATTAATAGGCTTTCTATGGCCCACTGAGTGAGAGATGGCACACACAGGAGTCAGGAGTGGCACACAAGCAGAAAGGGCAATATTAATCTCCTACTGTTTGATTTTTTTTTTTTTTCAGGGAGACTTTAGAAACCAAATAATAAAAAAAAACTAAGGCTTTCTATGGCCCACTGAGTGAGAGATGGCACACACAGGAGTCAGGAGTGGCACACAAGCAGAAAGGGCAATATTAATCTCCTACTGTTTGATTTTTTTTTTTTTTTTTCAGGGAGACTTTAGAAACCAAATAATAAACAAAACAAAGGCTTTCTATGGCCCACTGAGTGAGAGATGGCACACACAGGAGTCAGGAGTGGCACACAAGCAGAAAGGGCAATATTAATCTCCTACTGTTTGAATTTTTTTTTTTTTCAGGGAGACTTTAGAAACCAAATAATAAAAAAAACAAAGGCTTTCTATGGCCCACTGAGTGAGAGATGGCACACACAGGAGTCAGGAGTGGCACACAAGCAGAAAGGGCAATATTAATCTCCTACTGTTTGATTTTTTTTTTTTTTCAGGGAGACTTTAGAAACCAAATAATAAAAAAACAAAGGCTTTCTATGGCCCACTGAGTGAGAGATGGCACACACAGGAGTCAGGAGTGGCACACAAGCAGAAAGGGCAATATTAATCTCCTACTGTTTGATTTTTATTTATTTTTTTCAGGGAGACTTTAGAAACCAAATAATAAAAAAAACAAAGGCTTTCTATGGCCCACTGAGTGAGAGATGGCACACACAGGAGTCAGGAGTGGCACACAAGCAGAAAGGGCAATATTAATCTCCTACTGTTTGAATTATTTTTTTTTTTCAGGGAGACTTTAGAAACCAAATAATAAAAAAAACAAAGGCTTTCTATGGCCCACTGAGTGAGAGATGGCACACACAGGAGTCAGGAGTGGCACACAAGCAGAAAGGGCAATATTAATCTCCTACTGTTTGATTTTTTTTTTTTTCAGGGAGACTTTAGAAACCAAATAACAAAAAAAACAAAGGCTTTCTATGGCCCACTGAGTGAGAGATGGCACACACAGGAGTCAGGAGTGGCACACAAGCAGAAAGGGCAATATTAATCTCCTACTGTTTGATTTTTTTTTTTTTTTCAGGGAGACTTTAGAAACCAAATAATAATAAAAAAAAAATTCTATAGCCCACTGAGTGAGAGATGGCACACACAGGAGTCAGGAGTGGCAGACAAGCAGAAAGGGCAATATTAATCTCCCACTGTTTGAATTTTTTTTTTTTTTCAGGTAGACTTTAGAAACCAAATAATAAAAAAAAAAAGGCTTTCTATGGCCCACTGAGTGAGAGATGACACACACAGGGATGGCACTCTAGCAGAAATGCCAATCTTAATCTCCCACAAAAAAAAAAAAAAAAACAGGGACTGTCCTACAATTACTATCTCCCTGCAGTAATCTCAGCCAGGTATGGCAGGCAGCAATAAGGAGTGGACTGATGCACAAATTAAATAAAAAGTGTGGACAAACAAAAAAGATAGCTGTGCCGAAAGGAAGGAACAAGAGGATTTGTGCTTTGAAAAAAGCAGTTGGTTTGCACAGCGTCGTACACACACAGGCACAGCAACGCAGCTATCAGGGTCAGGGAGCCTTCTAGGGCAGCCCAATGAGCGACAGCGCTGAGGAAAAAAAAATGTAGCTTCCACTGTCCCTGCAAACAAAAGGTGGTGTTGGACAGTGGAAATCGCTACAGCACAAGCGGTTTGCAGCTTTATGTACCCTGCCTATCACTATCCCTGCTTCTGAAGAAGCGGCAGCAACCTCTCCCTACGCTCAGATCAGCAGCAGTAAGATGGCGGTCGGCGGGAACGCCCCTTTATAGCCCCTGTGACGCCGCAGAAAGAAAGCCAATCACTGCAATGCCCTTCTCTAAGATGGTGGGGACTGAGATCTATGTCATCACGCTGCCCACACTCTGCGTTCACCTTCATTGGCTGAGAAATGGCGCTTTTCGCGTCATTGAAACGCGACTTTGGCGCGAAAGTCGCGTACCGCATGGCCGATGCAACGCTGGGATCGGCTCGGTTTCATGAGACGCCGACTTTGCCAAAAGTCGTCGACTTTTGAAAATGAATGACCCGTTTCGCTCAACCCTATTCAGGAGTCATGCACATGGTCACTTGTGTCCAATACTGCGGCTTATTCTCCGCCAATGGCGTAGCATCAATTCCTCTAAGAGGAATGGAATTTTTTAAAGGCTCCAGGACAAAACCACAGCGTTTGGCAAACGACAAGTCCATAAGACTCAGGGCAGCACCTGAATCCACAAGTGCCATAGCAGGGTAGGAAGACAATGAGCAAATTAAAGTTACAGACAGAATAAACTTAGGATTCAAATTACCAATGGTGACAGGACTAATCATCTTTGTTAGGCGCTTAGAGCATGCTGAGATAACATGTGTAGAATCACCACAGTAAAAACATAACCCATTCTGACGTCTATGATTTCGTCGTTCAGCTCTAGTCTGAATTCTATCACATAACATTGAGTCAGGTGTCTGTTCAGACAGCACTGCCAGAGGATTAGCAGATTTGCGCTCCCGCAAACGCCGATCTATCTGAATGGCCAGAGCCATAGAATCACTCAGACTTGTAGGAATGGTAAAACCCACCATCACTTTCTTAATGGCTTCAGAAAGGCCATTTCTGAAATTTGCGGCCAGAGCACACTCATTCCATTGAGTGAGCACGGACCATTTGCGAAATTTTTGGCAATACACTTCAGCCTCATCCTGGCCCTGAGAGATAGCCAGCAACGCTTTTTCTGCCTGAATTTCAAGATTGGGCTCCTCATAAAGTAATCCAAGCGCCAGAAAAAACGCATCAATATTTGCCAATGCCGGATCTCCTGGCGCCAATGCAAAAGCCCAATCCTGAGGGTCGCCATGCAAGAAAGAGATAACAATTTTAACTTGTTGAGCTGAGTCTCCAGACGAACGCGGTCTCAAAGATAGAAACAATTTACAATTATTCCTAAAATTCCTAAATTTAAATCGATCACCAGAGAAAAGCTCAGGAATAGGTATCTTAGGCTCTGACATAGGACTACTAGTAACAAAATCCTGAATGCCCTGCACTCGTGCAGCAAGCTGATCCACACTAGTAATCAGAGTCTGAACATTCATGTATGCAGCAGAGCTTCAAGCCACTCAGAGAAAAAGGGGAAGAAGAAAAAAAAAAAAAAAAACTCAGAACTTCATTCTTTTAATCCCGCTTCAGCAATGCATTAATGGCCTGGAATACTGTTGTGATCCTAGTGGTAGAGGATCTCTGAAGTTCCAGCTAAGTCCGCAAACACAAAATCTAGCTCATAGGGAGGTGGTAACTAGGCTGACCGAATATCTAATCCTAACACAACAACTAACAGTAGCCGGGGAACGTGCCTACGTTGATTCTAGACGTCTCGCACCAGCCGGAGAACTAACTAACCCTTTCAGAGAAAATAAGACCTCACTTGCCTCCAGAGAAGGGACCCCAAAAGGTATGATACAAGCCCCCAACAAATAATAACGGTGAGGTAAGAAGAAAAGACAAACGTAAGTATGAACTAGATTTAGCAAAGTGAGGCCCACTAATTAATAGCAGAAAATAGAAAGAGGACTTATACGGTCAGCAAAAACCCTACCAAAATATCCACGCTGAATATCCAAGAACCCCCGCACCGACTAACGGTGTGGGGGGAGAATATCAGCCCCCTAGAGCTTCCAGCAAAAATCAAGAATCACATTGTAACAAGCTGGAACAAAATAGCAGTAATGCGGATTAACAAAATAAGGAAGCAGGACTTAGCTTATCTTGCAAAAAGCAGGAGACCAGCAGACAGGAGCCAAAAGACATAGACTGATTACATCGATTCCAGGCACTAGACTGAATTTCCAGGAAGTCTAAATAGGAACACCCAAGGCCTAACGACCCAGGTGGGGACAAACCTGGAGAAAGGCAATCCAAGTGTAATACCGCTAGTGATCACAAGAGGGAGCCAAGAAATACAATTCATAACAGTACCCCCTGTGACCAGCCAACTTGGAGTCATGTACCAACTTGAGGATCTGCAGACGGACGACCTCAGGGACGTAGATACGTCGATCTATGAACCACATGCCACCCTTAAAGTCAAGATTAATATCCACAGGTGGGTTAGCCAGAAATACATCACCGTCATAGGCCTCCCTGCACTCCTTCCACAAGTCCTGATCGTGGATAACTCCGATGAAATTGGCATCAGATAGAATGGTCTTGGACGGGGCTCCAGGTACGGAATCCGCAGCATGGATTCGGGATAAAGTATCAGCCTTCCCATTACGAGAACCTGGGCGGTACGAGATAACAAAGTTAAATTGATTTAAAAATAAGTTCCAACGAGCCTGACGAGGACAAAGACATCTAGCAGATCTAAGGAACTCTAAATTGCGATGGTCAGTTAGCACTATGATCTGTTGTGCAGCTCCTTGCAGATGATGCCTCCATTCTTTGAAAGCCGCAATAATAGCCAGCAATTCCTTGTCTCCCACGTCGTAATTCTTCTCTGCTGAGGTTAGTCTACGGGAAAAGAAAGCACAAGGATATAGCAGACCCTTCTCTCCAGTTCTTTGGGAGAGAAAAGCCCCCAAAGCATTATCAGAAGCATCCACCTCCACAATGAAAGAAAGTGTTGGATCTGGGTGTATCAACAGCGGTGCTGATGTGAAACAGATCTTAAGCTGATCAAAAGCTTCTTGAGCCTGTGATGACCACTTAAAGGGCTTTTCCTTCATTGTCAAGGAAGTAATGGGACGGACAATATCATAAAAATTTCGAATGAAGCGTCTGTAGAAATTTGCAAAACCAATAAAACGTTGGACCTCCTTAACGTTCTTGGGTACCGGCCAGTCAAGGATAGCCTGAATCTTACCAGATTCCATGTTCAGCCCCTGGGGAGAGATGATATGACCTAAGAACTGTATCTCAGATTCCAAAAAATCTCTGAAAGTGTCATTAGCAAGGTGTTGAAACGTTGCAGGGGCGTTACAAAGCCCGAAGGGCATCACAAGAGATTCAAAGTGTCCATACCGGCATCTGAATGCTGTCTTCCACTCATCCCCTGGATGAATACACACCAAATTATAAGCCCCACGAAGATCCAGTTTAGAGAACACCTTAGGATGGCGGACTCTTTCCAGTAATTCGGGAATCAGAGGCAAAGGGTAACGGTTTCGTACGGTTACCTTATTGAGTTCCCGGTAGTCAACACAGGGTCTCAGGGTCCCATCCTTCTTCTTTACAAAAAAGATAGATGCCCCTGCTGGTGAGGAAGAAGGACGTATGAAGCCTTTGGCCAGATTTTCATCAATATACTCCTTTAAGGCTTGAAGCTCAGGTGCCGCCAAAGGGTATACGTTACCAAAAGGAATAGTTGCCCCAGGAAGCAACTCAATGGGACAGTCATAAAGCCTGTGTGGACGAAGCTGATCTGCATTCTTCTTGTCACAGATGTCAGAGAACTCTTTATATGCTGGAGTTAAAGAAAATACCTGTACATGTGGTTCCGTAGCTGTGGACTCAGGGACAGCTTCTGTTAACGCTGAGTTGCTCCTTGTTGGAAAGATAATCTCCTTGGTCTCCCAGTTGATAATTGGGTTCTGAGAATGCAACCAAGGAATGCCTAAAATCACAGGAAAATGAGGAGAAGAAATTAGCAAGAAAGAAAGTTGCTCCTGATGATTAGGCTCCAACAAAATTTCAAGGGGTATGGTCTTCTGATCCACAGGCCCAGAGATTAAAGGTGACCCATCCACTGTTTCCATGGTAATTGGAGAGGCTCTTTGCTGAATTTCAATACCATGTTCCTTGGCAAATGCGATATCCATGAAATTGCCACCTGCACCAGAGTCAATCATAGCTGCACTGGAAATCCACTGTAATGAAAACAGGATCTTAATAGGGAGAGAACAGTGAGAGTTCTTTTTTTTAAGCTCCTTGGGGGGTGAAGTCATAGAAAGTGAATGGAATACAGCGATTAAAGGCAGGCTACATTCAGAGATGTCAGATTCATCATCACAGTTGTCATACTCCCCTACTGCTGCTAGCACCATGTTAGGCCGTCTAGGACATTTAGGACAATTGATCAAGAAGTGGTCAGACTGGCCGCAGTAGAAACATAGACTTTCAAGAAGGCGATGCTCCCGGCGCTTATTGATCTCGCGCCTCTGAACGGAATCAATTTGCATGGGCACCTCCTCCACCTCCTGAGATGTTTTACCTGCAGGCTCTTTGGAAGGAAGGGAAAAGTTAGAAATACGGTTATATGCAGCAAACTTCTCCTGCCTACGCTCAGTACGGCGAATGTCAATGCGCACACAATGCTGTATAAATGTCTCTAGCTCTTGTGGTGACTCAGAGCGAGCTAGTTCATCTTTTACAATACTAGACAGACCCCTTTTAAAAATAGGCAATTGTGCATAACTGTCCCAATTGGTATCTACCGCTAATATCCTGAATTCAGTAGCATACTCAATAAGAGAACGTTTTGCCTGGCGTAAAGACAATAAGGAAGATTCAGCGGTTGCACTGTGATTAGGATCGTCAAACATTAATGCCAAAGTAGCCAAGAAATCATCCAAGTTATTTAACCGTGGGTCACGAGACTCAATCATCGGATTCGCCCAGGCGAGCGCTCGTGCGGTCAGCAGCATTATTACACACAATACTTTGGATCTATCATTAGGAAAACGGTCAGCATGCACATCAAAATATAGCATACATTGATTCACAAAGCCACACAATTTGTCGCGATCACCATTAAATCTGAATGGGGGCAATTTAGGTGGGCTAGCTGGTGGCGGTTGCCCAGAGGGAAAAGTCGCTTGTGCAGCTATTTGCGTGCTTATGTCCTGAAAAGCCCGTCCATACTGGGACTCTATGTCAGCAAGTTTGTTTTCTTGGGCTGCCATGCGGGTGCTGAAGTCCTGCAAAGTCTGTCCAAACACTTGTTGATTGAGTTCAAAGCTTCCAAACTTCTTTTGCAGACCTTCCACATCTTTCTTCAGTGATCTAATTATGGAAAACACCTGCTCTAGTCTGCTTTCTGCAGTCATTGTTCCAGCAGTCTCCTTTTTTTTAGGTTAGAGTATCCTGTAATAATTATAGGGGATAACTCAGGAGACTCTTTGCGTGGAACAAGACAACTACAGGACACATTTTTATAAGTGGTAAAGTCTATATTATCACACGGTGATTCAAACAGGTGCAGAGAGAAACTCAAGTCCACAACACTTGGCGCGAATATCAAATGCAGCTCAGCAGTCTATGGGAAACTTCAGGGGAAAATGCAATCATGCAGAAAGTCTATGAAGCACAATTATTCTTGAGGATACTTGACACGAATAAGTCCTTGCTTAGTCCAAAACACAGATAGATATGCTTATAAGGCAGTTCAAATAATATCTTAGCTCAACCAGGCAGGTCTGGGTAATAGTCTCAGGTTCTTGCAGAGCAGAAACAGCTTACATGTCCAGCAAATGCAGATGGAAGCAAACACGAGCAGCAGATGAAGGAGGATTACTGGAACTGGTGTATGCAGCAGGAACTCAGAGCAGAGTAGCAGGATAACCCCACAGGTTCACAGGAGCAGTTATATAGCCAGGGAGTCACCAGAGGTCAGGAGCTTGATGCAAGGCAGAATACTCTAGCACAGACTGAAGGCTGGGGTGGAGTTTTATAGCAGGAAGACACAGTGCACATGAGACCAAAGACGCCATCTTGGAAAAGGGCAGTAATGCACAAAAAGGTAATAAAACATGTTCAGAGTCCTGACAAGATGGGATGGTATTGGGTCAAGTTCACATGTGGTGAGACGTAATTTGGAGAGTAAAGAGGAAAGTTGATCTTCTGTGATGGTGAAGTTGGTTTTGGAGGAGGAGAGTTAAGAAGTTTTAAGGAGGGGCTGTGGGAACTTTAGGCAACAGCTTAGCCTCATGTTGTCAATTGTCTGCTTAAAGAATCATGCAAAGTCTTCAGCTGAGATGAGTGGATAGGGAGAGAGAGCTGGAGAGAATTGAAAGTACTGAATAGCTCTTTAGTGCTGTGAGACAGGGATGATATGAGAGATGAAAAGTAGGGTTGTTTTGCTGCAGTGACAAATTGGGTTACTCACCTCTCTTTCTTTGGCAGCCACACATGGGTATGCCTTGTAGATGAGGGATAGAATGTGCTCCAGTGGATTTCAAGCAATTCATCAAGTGACTGCTCCTCCTCTTCCTCCACCTTAACACCACACGCGGTACAGTGCTCATACGTGGCACCCCAATTACCCTTGTTTCCCCCCATGTCACAACTCTCCAACTGCCAAACTGACTGTAGGGAACCACAGATGGCGAGTCTTCAGAGCTGTGTGCACAATCTATTCCATGGGCATCACAGTTCTGTTCCAAAGAGTCACAGACTCAAAAGAAGGAAAGAATCTGCACCATTGGGCAAAATTTTTTGCAGTTGGATATGGGGCTGGACGAAGTAGGATCCAAGCAGAATTCAGACCCTTGCCATCAGACATTAACCACCGGGGGTGAAGATGACCCTGATGCAACTCAGATACCTGAGTCACACGTAGATTGTACTCAGGGGTGGGCTGGGCCAGGTGGCAGAGCGGCAAAAGCCTCCCAGGCCGCTCCCCCAGCAGCAGTACAGAACTAGCCGCCTGATGGAAATTGTGTGCGGCCATGTATGTTGCACTGTGATGCGGCTGGCAGCAGACACAGCCGCATCATGTCTGTGCCAGGGCGGGGAGCTGTGCACGGCCATCACCTTGATGGCTGCTCAGCTCCTGCTCCCTCCATGTTCTCTGTACTTCTAGGTCAGGTGTCGGGCATGCGCAATGACATCATCGCGCACGCGCCGACATGTCCTGGATGCTTGAAGCAGAGAGGCGCTGCAGGGGAGCGACTGGTGAGGTAAGTATGAAAAACTTTTTTGTTTTCTTTATAAAATGAATTCAATGGGTGGGAGAAACTGCAAGTGATGAAGTGGGGGGTGTAAGGAGGACTACTGTTGTGAATTTGGATTCTGGGCTCCCCCGGTGGCTACTGGTGGAATTGAACTTGTGACATCATCTTCCCTGTTCACCTGTTCTGATTAGATCTGGGTGTCGCTATATAACCTGGCTTCTCTGTTAGATGCTTGCCGGTCAACAATGTTATCAGAAGCCTCTCTGTGCTTGTTCCTGCTCCCAGACATCTACTAGATAAGTTGGACATTCGTCCATGTTTTGTTTTTGTATTTTGGTTCCAGTTCACAGCTGCAGTTTCGTTACTGTGTCTGGAAAGCTCTTGTTGATCAGGAATTGCCACTCTGGTATTATGAGTTAATGCCAGAGTCCTAAAGTAATTTCTGGATGTGTTTTGTTAGGGTTTTCTACTGACCATGAAAGTATGCTTTCTGTCTTCTGCTATCTAGAAAGCGGACCTCAAATTTGCTAAAACTATTTTCCTGCTGCGTTTGTTATTTCTTCTAAAATCACCGCCAATATATGTGGGGGGCCTCTGTCTCCTTTTTTTGGGCATTTCTCTAGAGGTGAGTCAGGTCTTATATTTCCCTCTGCTAGCATTATTTAGTTCTCCGGCCGGCGCTGGGCATATAGGGATAAAAAGTAGGACATGCTACCTGGCTACTTCTAGATGATGCGGTAGGTTTAGTTCATGGTCAGTATAGTTACATCTTCCAAGAGCTTGTTCCTATAGAGGCTTATGCTAGTTCTCTGGCCATGGAGATCATGACAGTTTGACCGGAATGCTAAAGGGTTAAAATCCTTGGCTGAGAAAGGAGAGAAATAAGAAGTCTGCTGAGAGTTTTTTTTTTTTTTTCTCTGTGCTCTTAATTGGATCACTTGCCAGTCTGTCTATGCTGCAGTCTTTCTTTTTTTTTTCTCTCTCCTTATAATCTTTGAATGGCTTTGTGTTCACCTGTTAATAATGGATCTTCAGAGTGTAACTGCAGGTTTGAATAATCTCACCACGAAAGTACAAAATTTGCAAGATTTTATTATTCATGCTCCGGTATCTGAGCCGAGAATTCCTTTGCCGGAATTCTTCTCAGGGAATAGATCTAGCTTTCAGAATTTTAGAAATAATTGTAAGCTATTTTTGTCCCTGAAATCTCGTTCTGCTGGAGACCCTGCACAGCAGGTTGGGATTGTGATTTCCTTGCTCCGCGGCGACCCTCAAGACTGGGCTTTTGCATTGGCACCAGGGGATCCTGCGTTGCGCAATGTGGATGCGTTTTTTTTGGCCTTGGGCTTGCTGTATGAGGAACCTCATTTGGAACTTCAGGCAGAAAAAACTTTGATGTCCCTATCGCAGGGGCAAGATGAAGCTGAAATTTACTGCCAAAGATTCCGTAAATGGTCTGTGCTTACTCAGTGGAATGAGTGTGCCTTGGCGGCTACTTTCAGAGAGGGTCTCTCTGATGCCATTAAGGATGTTATGGTGGGGTTCCCTGTGCCTGCGGGTCTGAATGAGTCCATGACAATGGCCATTCAGATCGATAGGCGTCTGCGGGAGCGCAAACCAGTGCACCATCTGGCGGTGTCCACTGAGAAGACGCCAGAAAGCATGCAGTGTGATAGAATTCTGTCCAGAAGCGAGCGGCAGAATTTTAGACGGAAAAATGGGTTGTGTTTCTATTGTGGGGATTCTACTCATGTTATATCAGCATGCTCTAAGCGTACTAAAAAGCTTGATAAATCCGTTTCCATTGGCACTTTACAGTCTAAATTTATTTTGTCTGTGACCCTGATTTGCTCTTTGTCATCTATTACTACTGACGCCTATATCGACTCTGGCGCCGCTTTGAGTCTTATGGATTGGTCCTTTGCCAATCGTTGTGGGTATGATTTAGAGCCTTTGGAAACTCTTATTCCTCTGAAGGGGATTGACTCCACCCCATTGGCTAATAATAAACCACAATACTGGACACAAGTGACTATGTGTATTAATCCGGATCACCAGGAGACTATTCGTTTTCTGGTGCTGTATAATCTACATTATGATTTGGTGCTGGGATTGCCATGGCTGCAGTCTCACAACCCAGTCCTTGACTGGAGAGCTATGTCTGTGTTGAGCTGGGGATGTAAGGGGACTCATGGGGACGTACCTTTGGTGTCCATTTCATCATCTATTCCCTCTGAAATCCCTGAGTTCCTGTCTGATTATCGTGACGTCTTTGAAGAACCCAAGCTGGGTTCACTACCTCCGCACCGTGAGTGCGATTGTGCTATAGATTTAATTCCGGGTAGTAAATACCCAAAGGGTCGTTTATTTAATCTGTCTGTGCCTGAACATACTGCTATGCGAGAATATATAAAGGAGTCCTTGGAAAAGGGACATATTCGTCCATCGTCATCTCCCTTAGGAGCCGGTTTTTTCTTTGTGTCAAAAAAAGACGGCTCTTTGAGACCATGTATTGATTATCGGCTTTTGAATAAAATCACGGTTAAATATCAATACCCATTGCCGTTGCTGACTGATTTGTTTGCTCGCATAAAGGGGGCCAAGTGGTTCTCTAAGATTGATCTCCGTGGGGCGTATAATTTGGTGCGGATCAGGCAGGGGGATGAGTGGAAAACCGCATTTAATACGCCCGAGGGCCACTTTGAGTATTTGGTGATGCCTTTTGGTCTTTCTAATGCCCCTTCAGTCTTCCAGTCCTTTATGCATGATATTTTCCGCGATTTTTTGGATAAATTTATGATAGTGTATCTGGATGATATTCTGATTTTTTCGGATGACTGGGACTCTCATGTCCGGCAAGTTAAGAGGGTTTTTCAGGTTTGCGGTCTAATTCTCTGTGTGTCAAGGGTTCTAAGTGCGTTTTTGGGGTTCAGAGAATTTCCTTTTTGGGATATATTTTTTCTCCCTCTTCCATTGAGATGGATCCTGTCAAGGTTCAAGCTATTTGTGATTGGACGCAGCCCTCTTCTCTTAAAAGTCTTCAGAAATTTTTGGGCTTTGCCAACTTTTATCGTCGATTTATTTCTGGTTTTTCGGATGTCGTTAAGCCATTGACCGATTTGACTAGACAGGGTGCTGATGTTGCTAATTGGTCCCCTGATGCTGTGGAGGCCTTTCAGGAGCTTAAGCGCTGTTTTTCTTCTGCCCCTGTGTTGCGTCAGCCTGATGTGACTCTTCCTTTTCAGGTTGAGGTCGACGCTTCTGAGATCGGAGCTGGGGCAGTGTTGTCGCAGAAAAGTTCTGACTGCGCCGTGATGAGGCCTTGTGCCTTCTTTTCCCGTAAATTTTCGCCCGCTGAGCGGAATTATGATGTTGGGAATCGGGAGCTTTTGGCCATGAAGTGGGCGTTTGAGGAGTGGCGCCATTGGCTCGAGGGGGCCAGACATCAGGTGGTGGTATTGACTGACCACAAAAATTTGATTTATCTTGAGACCGCCAGGCGCCTGAATCCTAGACAGGCGCGCTGGTCATTATTTTTTTCTCGGTTTAATATAGTGGTATCGTACCTACCAGGTTCTAAGAATGTTAAGGCGGATGCCCTTTCTAGGAGTTTTGAGCCTGATTCACCTGGCAACTCTGACCCCACAGGTATTCTTAAGGAGGGAGTTATCTTGTCAGCCGTTTCTCCAGACCTGCGGCGGGCCTTGCAGGAGTTTCAGGCGGATAGACCGGATCGTTGTCCGCCTGATAGGCTGTTTGTTCCTGATGATTGGACCAGTAAAGTCATCTCTGAGGTGCATTCTTCTGCGTTGGCAGGTCATCCTGGAATTTTTGGTACCAGGGATTTGGTGGCAAGATCCTTCTGGTGGCCTTCCCTGTCACGAGATGTGCGAGGCTTTGTGCAGTCTTGTGACGTTTGTGCTCGGGCCAAGCCTTGTTGTTCTCGGGCTAGTGGATTATTGTTGCCCTTGCCTATTCCTAAGAGGCCTTGGACACACATCTCGATGGATTTTATTTCAGATCTGCCTGTTTCTCAGAAGATGTCTGTCATCTGGGTGGTGTGTGACCGTTTTTCTAAGATGGTTCATTTGGTTCCCCTGCCCAAATTGCCTTCTTCTTCCGAGTTGGTGCCCCTGTTTTTTCAAAATGTTGTTCGTTTGCATGGTATTCCTGAGAATATCGTTTCTGACAGAGGAACCCAATTTGTGTCTAGATTTTGGCGGGCATTTTGTGCTAGGATGGGCATAGATTTGTCTTTTTCGTCTGCTTTTGACCCTCAGACTAATGGCCAGACCGAGCGGACTAATCAGACCCTGGAGACATATCTGAGGTGTTTTGTGTCTGCTGACCAGGATGATTGGGTTGCTTTTTTGCCATTGGCGGAGTTCGCCCTCAATAATCGGGCCAGCTCTGCCACCTTGGTTTCCCCGTTTTTCTGTAATTCGGGGTTCCATCCTCGATTTTCCTCCGGTCAGATGGAATCCTCGGATTGTCCTGGAGTGGATGCGGTGGTGGAGAGATTGCATCATATCTGGGGGCAGGTGATGGACAATTTAAAGTTGTCCCAGGAGAAGACTCAGCTTTTTGCCAACCGTCACCGTCGTGTTGGTCCTCGGCTTTGTGTTGGAGATTTGGTGTGGTTGTCTTCTCGTTTTGTCCCTATGAGGGTCTCATCTCCTAAGTTTAAGCCTCGGTTCATCGGTCCGTATAAAATATTGGAGATTCTTAACCCTGTTTCCTTCCGTTTGGACCTCCCTGCATCCTTTTCTATTCATAACGTTTTTCATCGGTCGTTATTGCGCAGGTATGAGGCACCGGTTGTGCCTTCCGTTGAGCCTCCTGCTCCGGTGTTGGTTGAGGGTGAGTTGGAGTACGTTGTGGAAAAAATCCTAGACTCCCGTGTTTCCAGACGGAGACTCCAGTATCTGGTCAAGTGGAAGGGATATGGCCAGGAGGATAATTCTTGGGTCACTGCATCTGATGTTCATGCCTCTGATCTGGTTCGTGCCTTTCATAGGGCCCATCCTGATCGCCCTGGTGGTTCTGGTGAGGGTTCGGTGCCCCCTCCTTGAGGGGGGGGTACTGTTGTGAATTTGGATTCTGGGCTCCCCCGGTGGCTACTGGTGGAATTGAACTTGTGACATCATCTTCCCTGTTCACCTGTTCTGATTAGATCTGGGTGTCGCTATATAACCTGGCTTCTCTGTTAGATGCTTGCCGGTCAACAATGTTATCAGAAGCCTCTCTGTGCTTGTTCCTGCTCCCAGACATCTACTAGATAAGTTGGACATTCGTCCATGTTTTGTTTTTGTATTTTGGTTCCAGTTCACAGCTGCAGTTTCGTTACTGTGTCTGGAAAGCTCTTGTTGATCAGGAATTGCCACTCTGGTATTATGAGTTAATGCCAGAGTCCTAAAGTAATTTCTGGATGTGTTTTGTTAGGGTTTTCTACTGACCATGAAAGTATGCTTTCTGTCTTCTGCTATCTAGAAAGCGGACCTCAAATTTGCTAAAACTATTTTCCTGCTGCGTTTGTTATTTCTTCTAAAATCACCGCCAATATATGTGGGGGGCCTCTGTCTCCTTTTTTTGGGCATTTCTCTAGAGGTGAGTCAGGTCTTATATTTCCCTCTGCTAGCATTATTTAGTTCTCCGGCCGGCGCTGGGCATATAGGGATAAAAAGTAGGACATGCTACCTGGCTACTTCTAGATGATGCGGTAGGTTTAGTTCATGGTCAGTATAGTTACATCTTCCAAGAGCTTGTTCCTATAGAGGCTTATGCTAGTTCTCTGGCCATGGAGATCATGACAGACTACACATGATGGAGTGGGGGGGTAATGGTGGCTGCACGTGATGAAGGGTGAGTGGGGCTGCACATGTTGGAGTTTGGGGGTTAAAGGAGACTGCACATGATGGACTGGGGGTAAGTGGGGCTGCACATGATGAAGGGGGAGTGAGACTGCACAGTAATGAGTTTGGGGGACAAAGCAGACTGCACATGATGGAGTGGGGGTAAGTGGGGCTGCACATGATGAAGGGGGAGTGAGGTTGCACATGATGGAGTTTGGGGGTTAAAGGAGACTGCACATGATGGAGCGGGGGGTAAGTGGGGCTGCACATGATGAAGTGGAGGTAGTGGGACTGTACATGATGGAGTGGGGCCGCACATGATGACGTGGGGGATAAGGGGGACTGCACATGATGAAGAAGGGGGAGTGGGGATGCACATCTTGAAGTGGGGGAGTGGGGCTGCACATGATGAAGTGGGGGAAGTGGGGCTGCACATGATGAAGTGGGCGTTAAGGGGGACTGCATATGAAGTGGGGGTAAGAGGGGGACTGCACATGATGAATTGGGGTAAGGGGGACTGCACATGATGAATTGGGGGTTAATGGGGACTGCACATGATGAAGCGGGAGGTAAGGTGGACTGCACATGAGGTGGGGGTAAGGGGGACAGCACATGATAAAGTGGGGGGAAGGGGACTGCACATGATGAAGTGTGTCTGAGGGGGAACTGCACATAATGAAATTGAAGGGGGATAGGGGGCTGCAAATGATGAAGGGGCACTGCAAATGAAGTGAGGGGCTGATAGTGGACTGCAATGGATGAAGTAAGGGGACTTCAAATTAAAGTGGGGTGAATACAAATGATGAAGTGTGGAGAGGACAGGGGACTGAAAATGATGAAGTGAGGAGAGGACAGGGGACTGCAAATGATGAATTTAGTGTGAGGGATAGGGAACAGCAATTTAATTGAAGGTGGGTTGTGGGGAGAGCAAATGATGAATTGAAGGGGGGTGGGGAAAGCAAATGATGATCTAGGGGTTGAAAAAATAATGAATTTTGAGTTTGGGGGAGAAAATGATGTATTGAATGTGGGGTAGAGCAGTTGATAATGAATAGAGAGTGGGAGAGAAAGACATGACAATGAATTGGGGCAGGAGGGGCATGTAAATATAATGAATCGGGGTTAGGGTTAGAGCAGGAGGTACATAGTGGGGGTGTTGAGGATGAAGTGACTGGTAATGAATTGGGGAAAGAGTATAGGTGCTAATTAATTTATATATTAAATGGGGAAACTGGCTATTTATAGGTAGTGGGTGCACAGTGGTGGATTTTAATTTATATTTGGAATGGTTGGTTAATAATAATAATAATAATAATAATAATTTTATTTCTATTGCGCCAACATATTCCGCAACACTTTCCATTTTAGAGGGGACTTGTACAGACAATGGAAATTAAGCATAATAATAAATACATAGATCGACAGATACCAAAAGGAATGAGGGCCCTGCTCGCAAGCTTACAATCTATGAGGTTGCATAATAAACAATTATATGTTGATTGTGCGTGCACATCTGTATTCAGATGTGTAGTGGAGAAAAAGGGAAAAAGTGGGGATTGTGCTCTGAAAGCGGTGCTCTAGGTAACTGTGTTATTTTATGCAGAAATGAGTCCTGGCTGGAAGAAGTGATGGTTCTCTGTGCTAGATAAAAAAGAAAAGCAAAGATTAAGGACTTCAGCTAGAGACGTCACTGGTGAGTCAGTATGTTAGGCTGATTTCACTTGCGTTGGGCAGAGCTGCATAGTTCCTCCATTAAGCCCCACCCACTGCCGCACCTCTTCCATTCAGCTCCGCCTACATTGGCATGCGTCCTGCGTACCTATCTTTAACATTGGGTACGCAGGCCATGCGAATGCATGCGGATGCAACATGTTGGGTTCGATGCAGTTCGGTGCAGCGTCAAAATGACGCATGGGGAGGCATCCCCATACATTCCCATGGCCTGCGTACCCAATGTTAAAGACAGGTACGCAAGATGCATGCCGACGTAGGCGGAGCTGAATGGAAGAGGTGCGGCAGTGGGCAGGGCTTAATGGAGGACCTACGCAGCCCTCCGCAGCTCTGCCCAACACAAGTGTGAAACCAGCCTTACCTGTACACTGACACTATACTACACTGACACTGTATACTACAGTATATACAGAGCTCCTGTGTATAATGTCACTGGCAGTGGTGATCACTGTATTACCTGTACACTGACACTTTATATAGAGCTCCTGTGTATAATGTCACCAGTGATCACTTTATTACCTGTACACTGACACAATATACAGAGCTCCTCTGCATAAGGTCACACTGGTGATCCCTGTATTACCTGTACACTGACACTATATACAGAGCTTCTGTGTATAATGTCACCAGTGATCACTGCATTACTTGTGCACTATACATTATATACATAGCTCCTGTGTATAATGTCTCTGGTGATCACTGTATTACCTGTACACTGACAGTAAATACAGAGTTCCTGTATACAATGACACTTAGAATTGTGTTTTTTGTAATTAATAATCAGTATTGTAGTATTTAGTCACTATGTGGTGGTAATATGTGGTCTGGTCATGGTGTGGCGGCATTTGTTTCTTGTGTGTGGTGTTATTCAGTCACTATGTGGTGTTAATATATGGTCCGGTCATGGTGTGACGATATTTGTCCCTTGTATGTTGTATTAATGGTTGTTTAAAAAAAATGTTACTGTATGTCACTCATTCCCTTAAAGAAAAATACATAAAAATATATTTATGTTTAATAGTTTAGGATAGAGTAGGGCCTGCCCGAAAGAGTCTACCATGTCGTGGTGTCAGCTTAAAAATTCTTTTGGCCAGAACAAAAGCAGCTGGCTATGAATGTTATCTGGTGTTTGATGGGAACTGTTAATATCTGATCAGAGAGGATGTGGTGGAGAAGTTGAGTTTTTCCAAGAGTGGGAGGTGGCACGGTAGAGGCAGATCTGGTGTGGAGCCTGGGCTCAAGGGAACCCGAAAATTTTGCCAGTATGGGGCCCCGAAATTCCTAGTGGAAGCCCTGGTCTGTCTCATAAGCTGCAGACTGCAGTTTCCTGAGACTTCCGTGTGCTCACCCAAGTGGCGCGTTGACATTATTGCCTCATGCCGCTCTGCGGACTGGAAGAGAAAATGGAGGCTGCAGTGCCGGGAATCAGGATGAGGTGACTATAAACTTCATTATTTTTAATATGGAGAACTGGGGCCATCATACTATATGTATGGGGAGAACTGGGGCCATCATACTAGATACAGTACAGACCAACAGTTTGGACACACCTTCTCATTTAAAGATTTTTCTGTATTTTCATGACTATGAAAATTATACATTCACACTGAAGGCATCAAAACTATGAATTAACACATGTGGAATTATATACTTAACAAAAAAGTGTGAAACAAACTGAAAATATGTCTTATATTCTAGGCTCTTCAAAGTAGCCACCTTTTCCTTTGATGACTGCTTTGCACACTCTTGGCATTCTCTTGATGAGCTTCAAGAGGTAGTCACCGGGAATGGTCTTCCAACAATCTTGAAGGAGTTCCCAGAGATGCTTAGCACTTGTTGACCCTTTTGACTTCACTCTTTTGTCCAGCTCACCCCAAACCATCTTGATTGGGCTCAGGTCTGGTGACTGTGGAGGCCAGGTCATCTGGCGTAGCACCCCATCACTCTCCTTCTTGGTCATATAGCCCTTACACAGCCTGGGGGTGTGTTTGGGGTCATTGTCCTGTTGAAAAATAAATGATGGTCCAACTAAACGCAAACCGGATGGGATAGCATGCCGCTGCAAGATGCTGTGGTAGCCATGCTGGTTCAGTATGCCTTCAATTTTGAATAAATCCCCAACAGTGTCACCAGCAAAGTACCCCCACACCATCACACCTCCTCCTCCATGTTTCATGGTGGGAACCAGGCATGTAGAGTTCATCCGTTGACCTTTTCTGCATCGCACAAAGTGGTTGGAACCAAAGATCTCAAATTTTGATTCATCAGACCAAAGCACAGATTTCCACTGGTCTAATGTCCATTCCTTGTGTTCTTTAGCCCAAACAAGTCTCTTCTGCTTGTTGCCTGTACTTAGCAGTGGTTTCCTAGCAGCTATTTTACCATGAAGGCCTGCTGCACAAAGTCTCATCTTAACAGTTGTTGTAGAGATGTGTCTGCTGCTAGAACTCTGTGTGGCATTGACCTAGTCTCTAATCTGAGTTGCTGTTAACCAGCGATTTCTGAGGCTGGTGACTCGGATAAACTTCTCTTCAGAAGCAGAGGTGACTCTTGGTCTTCCTTTCCTGGGGCGGTCCTCATGTGAGCCAGTTTCTTTGTAGCGCTTGATGGTTTTTGCCACTGCACTTGTTGACACTTTCAAAGTTTTCCCAATTTTTCAGACTGACTGACCTTCATTTCTTAACCCCTTCCCGACATTTGACGTACTATCCCGTCGAGGTGGGGTGGGCCCGTATGACCGCCGACGGGATAGTACGTCATCACCGATCAGCGGCGCTCACGGGGGGAGCGCGGCCGATCGCGGCCGGGTGTCAGCTGCATATCGCAGCTGACATCCGGCACTATGTGCCAGGAGCGGTCATGGACCGCCCCCGGCACATTAACCCCCGGCACACCGCGATCAAACATGATCGCAGTGTACCGGCGGTATAGGGAAGCATCGCGCAGGGAGGGGGCTCCCTGCGGGCTTCCCTGAGACCCCCGGAGCAACGCGATGTGATCACGTTGCTCTGAGGGTCTCCTACCTCCTTCCTGGCTGCAGGTCCTGGATCCAAGATGGCCGCGGCATCCGGGTCCTGCAGGGAAGGAGGTGGCTTACCGAGTGTCTGCTCAGAGCAGACACTTGGTAAGCCTGCAGCCCTGCACAGCAGATCGTCGATCTTGCAGAGTGCTGTGCACACTGCCAGATCAATGATCTGTGATGTCCCCCCCTGGGACAAAGTAAAAAAGTAAAAAAAAAAATTTTCCACATGTGTAAAAAAAAAAAAAAAAAATTCCTAAATAAATAATAAAAAAAAAATATATATTATTCCCATAAATACATTTCTTTATCTAAATAAAAAAAAACAAAACAATAAAAGTACACATATTTAGTATCGCCGCGTCCGTAACGACCCAACCTATAAAACTGCCCCACTAGTTAACCCCTTCAGTAAACACCGTAAGAAAAAAAAAAAAAAAACGAGGCAAAAAACAACGCTTTATTACCATACCGCCGAACAAAAAGTGGAATAACACGCGATCAAAAAGACTGATATAAATATCCATGGTACCGCTGAAAACGTCATCTTGTCCCGCAAAAAACAAGCCGCCATACAGCATCATCAGCAAAAAAATAAAAAAGTTATAGTCCTGAGAATAAAGCGATACCAAAATAATTATTTTTTCTATATTTTAGTTTTTATCGTATAAAAGCACCAAAACATAAAAAAATGATATAAATGAGATATCGCTGTAATTGTACTGACCCGAAGAATAAAACTGCTTTATCAATTTTACCAAACGCGGAACGGTATAAACGCCTCCCCCAAAAGAAATTCATGAATAGCTGGTTTTTGGTCATTCTGCCTCACAAAAATCGGAATAAAAAGCGATCAAAAATGGTCACGTGTCCGAAAATGTTACCAATAAAAACGTCAACTCGTCCCGCAAAAAACAAGACCTCACATGACTCTGTGGAGCAAAATGTGGAAAAATTATAGGTCTCAAAATGTGGAGACGCAAAAACTTTTTTGCTATAAAAAGCGTCGCTGGTTTCACACTTGCGTTTTTGTCTGCAGCGTTTTTTGCACAAAAAAACGCATGCGTTTTTTCCCTATATTTAACATTGAAAACGCATGCGGTTTTTTTGTACGCGTTTGGTCGCGTTTTCAAACGCATGCGGTTTTTTTCTGCATGCGTTCATTTTCAGAAATACAACCTGCAGTATTTTCTTGCGTTTTTAAGCACATGCGTTTGTTTGCGTTAAAAACGCATGCATTTTTTCGAAAAAAAACAGAAAACACACTGAAAAGCCACCCACCACCATCAAGGTGATAAAGGGATCCAAACCCTAACCCTAACTCTACCCCTAACCTCACCCCTAACCGTTTAATGAACATTTTCTGACAGTCATAGTGCCACGTATTTCAGTGCCACGTATTTCAGTGCCACGTATTTCAGTGCCACGTGTTTCAGTGCCACGTATTTCAGTGCCACGTGTTTCAGTGCCACGTATTTCAGTGCCACGTATCACGTATTTCAGTGCCACGTATCACGTATTTCAGTGCCATGTATCACGTATTTCAGTGCCACATATCACGTATTTCAGTGCCACATATTTTAGTACCACGTATTTCAGTTGCACGTATTTCAGTGCCACGTATTTCAGTGCCACGTATTTCAGTGCCACGTATTTCAGTGCCACGTGTTTCAGTGCCATGTATTTAAGTGCCACGTATCACATATTTCAGTGCCACGTATTTCAGTGCCACGTATTTCAGTGCCACGTATTTCAGTGCCACGTATTTAAGTGCCACGAATCACATATTTCAGTGCCACGTATTTCAGTGCCACGTATTTCAGTGCCACGTATTTCAGTGCCACGTATTTCAGTGCCACGTATCACATATTTCAGTGCCACGTATTTAAGTGCCACGTATTTCAGTGCCACGTATTTCAGTGCCACGTATTTCAGTGCCACGTATTTCAGTGCCACGTATCACGTATTTCAGTGCCACGTGTTTCAGTGCCACGTATTTAAGTGCCACGTATCACGTATTTCAGTGCCACGTATTTCAGTGCCACGTATTTCAGTGCCACGTATTTCAGTGCCACGTATTTCAGTGCCACGTATTTCAGTTACGTTTAGGGTTAGGGGTAGGGTTAGGGTTAGGGTTAGGGTTAGGGTTGGGGCTAAAGTTAGGGTTGGGGCTAAAGTTAGGGTTAGGGTTTGGATTACATTTACGTTTGGATTAGGGTTGGGATTAGAATTATGGGTGTGTCAGGGCTAGGGGTGTGGTTAGGGTTACCGTTGGGATTAGGGTTAGGGGTGTGTTTGGGTTAGGGTTTCAGGTAGAATTGGGGAGTTTCCACTGTCCAGGCACATCAGGGGCTCTCCAAGCGCGACATGGCGTCCAATCTCAATTCCAGCCAATTCTGCGTTGAAAAAGTAAAACAGTGCTCCTTCCCTTCCGAGCTCTCCCGTGCGCCCAAAAAGGGGTTTACTCCAACATATGTGTTATCAGCGTACTCGGGACAAATTGAACAACAACTTCTGGGGTCCAAGTTCTCTTGTTATCCTTAGGAAAATAAAAATTTGGGGGGCTAAAAATCATTTTTGTGGGAAAAAAAAGATGTTTTATTTTCACGGCTCTGCGTTATAAACTGTAGTGAAACACTTGGGGGTTCAAAGTTCTCACAACACATCTAGATAAGTTCCTTGGGAGGTGTAGTTTCCAATATGGGGTCACTTGTGGGGGGTTTGTACTGTTTGGGTACATCAGGGGCTCTGCAAATGCAACGTGACGCCTGCAGACCAATCCATTTAAGGCTGCATTCCAAATGGCGCTCCTTCCCTTCCGAGCTCTGTCATGCACCCAAACAGTGGTTCCCCCCCACATATGGGGTATCAGCGTACTCAGGACAAATTGGACAACAACTTTTGGGGTCTAATTTATCCTGTTACCCTTGTGAAAATACAAAACTGGGGGCTAAAAAATCATTTTTGTGAAAAAAAAAAGGAATTTTTATTTTCACGGCTTTGCGCTATAAACTTTAGTGAAACACTTGGGGGTTCAAAGTTCTCAAAACACATCTAGATAAGTTCCTTGGGAGGTCTAGTTTCCAATATGGGGTCACTTGTGGGGGGTTTGTACTGTTTGGGTACATCAGGGGCTCTGCAAATGCAACGTGACGCTGCTGACCAATCCATTTAAGTCTGCATTCCAAATGGCGCTCCTTCCCTTCCGAGCTCTGTCATGCGCCCAAACAGTGGTTCCCCCCCACATATGGGGTATCAGCGTACTCAGGACAAATTGGAAAACAAATTTTGGGGTCCAATTTATTCTGTTACCCTTGTAAAAATACAAACCTGGGTGCTAAAAAATCATTTTTGAGAAAAAAAATAAAAATTATTTTCACGGCTCTGCGTTATAATCTGTAGTGAAACACTTGGGGGTTCAAAGCTCTCAAAACACATCTAGATAAGTTCCTTAGGGGGTCTACTTTCCAAAATGGTGTCACTTGTAGGGAGTTTCAATGTTTAGGCACATCAGGGGCTCTCCAAACGCAACATGGCGTCCCATCTCAATTCCAGTCAATTTTGCATTGAAAAGTCAAATGGCGCTCCTTCCCTTCCAAGCTCTGCCATGCGCCCAAACAATGGTTTACACCCACATATGGGGTATCAGCGTACTCAGGACAAATTGCACAACATTTTTTGGGGTCCAATTTCTTCTCTTACCCTTGGGAAAATAAAAAATTGGGGGCAAAAAGATAATTTTTGTGAAAAAATATGATTTTTTATTTTTACGGCTCTGCATTATAAACTTCTGTGAAGCACTTGGTGGGTCAAAGTGCTCACCACACATCTAGATAAGTTCCTTAGGGGGTCTACTTTCCAAAATGGTGTCACTTGTAGGGAGTTTCAATGTTTAGGCACATCAGGGGCTCTCCAAATGCAACATGGCGTCCCATCTCAATTCCAGTCAATTTTGCATTGAAAAGTCAAATGGCGCTCCTTCCCTTCCAAGCTCTGCCATGCGCCCAAACAATGGTTTACACCCACATATGGGGTATCATCGTACTCAGGACAAATTGCACAACATTTTTTGGGGTCCAATTTCTTCTCTTACCCTTGGGAAAATAAAAAATTGGGGGCAAAAAGATCATTTTTGTGAAAAAATATGATTTTTTATTTTTACGGCTCTGCATTATAAACTTCTGTGAAGCACTTGGTGGGTCAAAGTGCTCACCACACATCTAGATAAGTTCCTTAGGGGGTCTACTTTCCAAAATGGTGTCACTTGTAGGGAGTTTCAATGTTTAGGCACATCAGGGGCTCTCCAAACGCAACATGGCGTCCCATCTCAATTCCAGTCAATTTTGCATTGAAAAGTCAAATGGCGCTCCTTCCCTTCCAAGCTCTGCCATGCGCCCAAACAATGGTTTACACCCACATATGGGGTATCAGCGTACTCAGGACAAATTGCACAACATTTTTTGGGGTCCAATTTCTTCTCTTACCATTGGGAAAATAAAAAATTGGGGGCGAAAAGATCATTTTTGTGAAAAAATATGATTTTTTATTTTTACGGCTCTGCATTATAAACTTCTGTGAAGCACTTGGTGGGTCAAAGTGCTCACCACACATCAAGATAAGTTCCTTAGGGGGTCTACTTTCCAAAATGGTGTCACTTGTAGGGGGTTTCAGTGTTTAGGCACATCAGGGGCTCTCCAAACGCAACATGGCGTCCCATCTCAATTCCAGTCAATTTTGCATTGAAAAGTCAAATGGCGCTCCTTTCCTTCCGAGCTCTGCCATACGCCCAAACAGTAGTTTACCCTCACATATGGGGTATCAGCGTACTCAGAACAAATTGTACAACAACTTTGGGGGTCCATTTTCTCCTGTTACCCTTGGTAAAATAAAACAAATTGGAGCTGAAATAAATTGTGTGTGAAAAAAAGTTAAATGTTCATTTTTATTTAAACATTCCAAAAATTCCTGTGAAACACCTGAAGGGTTAATAAACGTCTTGAATGTGGTTTTGAGCACCTTGAGGGGTGCAGTTTTTAGAATGGTGTCACACTTGAGTATTTTCTATCATATAGACCCCTCAAAATGACTTCAAATGAGATGTGGTCCCTAAAAAAAAATGGTGTTGTAAAAATGAGAAATTGCTGGTCAACTTTTAACCCTTATAACTCCGTCACAAAAAAAAATTTTGGTTCCAAAATTGTACTGATGTAAAGTAGACATGTGGGAAATGTTACTTATTAAGTATTTTGCGTGACATATGTCTGTGATTTAAGGGCATAAAAATTCAAAGTTGGAAAATTGCAAAATTTTCAAAATTTTCGCCAAATTTCCATTTTTTTCACAAATAAACGCAAAGTATATCGAATAAATTTTACCACTAACATGAAGTACAATATGTCACGAGAAAACAATGTCAGAATCGCCAAGATCCGTCAAAGCGTTCCAGAGTTATAGCCTCATAAAGGGACAGTGGTCAGAATTGTAAAAATTGGCCCGGTCATTAACGTGCAAACCACCCTTGGGGGTGAAGGGGTTAAAGTAAGTAATGATGGCCACTTGTTTTTCTTTACTTAGTTGCTCTTTTCTTTCCATAATACAAATTCTAACAGTCTATTCAGTAGGACTATCAGCTGTATATCCACCAGACTTCTGCACAACACAACTGATGGTTCCAACCCCATTTATAAGGCAAGAAATCCTACATATTCAACCTGACAGGGCACACCTGTGAAGTGAAAACCATTCCCGGTGACTACCTCTTGAAGCTCATCAAGAGAATGCCAAGAGTGTGCAAAGCAGTCATCAAAGCAAAAGGTGGCTACTTTGAAGAACCTAGAATATAAGACATATTTTCAGTTGTTTCACACTTTTTTGTTAAGTATATATTTCCACATGTGTTAAGTCATAGTTTTGATGCCTTCAGGGTGAATGTACAATTTTCGTAGTCATGAAAATGAAGAAAAATCTTTAAATGAGAAGGTGTGTCCAAACTTTTGGTCTGTACTGTATATGGGGAGAACTGGGGCCATCATACTATATGTATTGGCAACTGGTGCCATCGTACTATATTTATGGTGGGAACTGGGGCCATCTCACTATATTTACTATATATGTGGGGCTGTGGGAACCATCATACTATATATGTAGGGCAGTGGGATACCTTCATACTATATATAATATATATACTGTATAAATAAAAGAAACTTTGGGGACAATCATATGGGGGCTGTGGGGCAACCATATTCTATATAGGGGGCTATAGGGACATGATACTATATATAGAGGGGATACGGCATCATCATACTGTACATAGGAAGCTGTGAGGTATATAATATCGCAATTCGAGAGCTGTAGGGGACCATCATACTATATATAGGGGGTTTTGGAGACATACTATTTGTTGGGGAGCTATAGTATACAGGATATAGAAAACTGCAAAACCTCATACTATATGTAGGAGGCAGTGGGGAAATTGCCTTGTGATTGCCCCCCAGGCTGAAAAGTGCCAGCCAACCACTGATTGTACTGTGCTATCAGGGCAGGAAGAGGAGTATGATGATTCTCATTGCAAGATATGGATGAACAGACAGGAAGATGATTAGATTGGAGAACCCACATGGGGTGAAACCAGAGGCATGCAGCTGAATAGCTCATCAGAGGAGGTAGAGGAGGAGGAAGTCAAGTAGGTTACATTGCGTGTTCTCACACAGGCAATGAGTGATGCAACCACGACAAGCACTGCATCCTCAGTCACAACTCTGGCTGTGGAAAGCAGCTGTCTCGGGTCTGAAGTTCACATGGGCGGCAAGGATTTGATAGCCTGGCCCTTTTTGGAGACCACAAAGGATGACTCAGCTCACATTATCTGACAACTTTGTAAAAAAAACTACTTAGTAGCGGCTAAAAATTCAATAATTTGCCTATTAAATGCATGAACTAGAACATGTGCCATCAACATGCATCAGTCTTGGAATCTCACAGCCCTAAAATATGGACTAGCAGGCCTCGCCAACTGCCGGCCGGACTATTAACCACATGAGTTCTCACACAGTTCTCCATCCGCAGAACCTCCACTTTTTTGCCAGCTACAGTTGTGGTGAGTGAGAACATGTCAACTGTTACGGAAGTGGGCATGCCTGCTGTTTTTGACCTATCTCACACACCAAGAACATCACATCTTTCTCTATCTACCATAACATTCGCGCCTGCTCCTCACTCATAGTCCAGCAGTTTATCGTGTTCACCCTACTCTAACTTCTGTCAGCACAGCAGTCAGCTCTCATTTGTGCAGTTGTGGTCATGTAAAAGATTGTTTCCTCCTACACGTGGCAAAGCTAAGAGCATGAACTTCCTCATCTTCAATCTATTAATAATAATAACCTTTATTTATATAGCACAAACATATTCTGCAGAACTTTACAAGTCAGCAGTTTGCATAAAACATAAGTCATAAGTTACAAAGTTAACGATAATCGAACAATTAAAGCAAAAATAATGATGACCCTGCTCTTCAGAGCTTACAATTTGCAATAAGGTGCTTATTTACAATGATGGTCCCGCCATCTCGAGGTAATGGGGGGGGTGGATCTGCGATACAAGAGTATATTTGGCCATTTGCTTAACTCTCTCGAAAAGGACACGCACATGCTGGAGAATCGAAACATGCTTGTTGACAATCTTAAGAGTGGTTTTCCCCAAGACAGCAGTTAGGCACACTGTGTGCATCGCAATTATATGCTTCCAACAATGGTAACATTGAGTCATCAATGCAAAAACATCAGCAGCAGCAGCGTAAGTGCAGGAGGCAGCACAGTGGCTTAGTGGTTAGCACTGCAGCCTTGCAGCACTGGGATCCTGAGTTAAAACCCCACTATGGACAACATCAGCAAGAAATGTAGCCTGCTTTCTGTAGCATTAGTCAAAACAATTTAGATTAAGAAATGTGGACTCCTGGCTAGAGAACAACTAGTAGCACTAAATATTTATATACTTAAATGTGGCCCTGTTTCAGGAACATGCTATTAGCACTAACAATTTTTATTTTGAAATGTGGACTCATGCATGGCAAAAAATATTACCAGAATAAAATATTTTTTCTGGAGAAATGTGGCCTTACATCCGGACGACAGTATTACCACAAAGAATTTATATTTTGTAATGTGGACTCCTGAGTAGGCCAAAATATTAACATCACAACATATTATTCTGCCAAAATGTGTCATTGTTTCTAGACAACAGTATTAGCACAAGAAATTTATATTTTAATATGTGGCATTCAGATTTGCCACTGATACACAGTTTTAGCACAATTTGGAGTAGGTAATTAGGCCTCGTGGCTCCACCACTGTAATAGGCCTAACAATTTTTAAGTGGAAATCTGGGATTATGATTTGCCACTGAAACACATTTTTAGCACAAACAATTTGGAGTAGTTAATGGGGCTTCCAGAGACTGCCACACCGTTTTTGCACAATCTACTTCTATACTGTAAAATTGATTTCTCCCCAGACAAGTTCACATTCAGCAGCACCAGCACTAGCACAGAAGAGACCTCTCCGCACTGTGACAACTGAGCAAATGGTGGCAGCAAAACAAGATGTCCGCTTTTTAAATGACTAGAGACATGTGACATCGGCAACCAACCTTGAGTCATGATTGTTGTGGATGGTTTCTGTGCCCTGATTGGTTGCCGGAATAAACACACAAAGTTAACTGAAAAAAAAAACTTGCGCCGCTCCTGTAATCCCTTCAGATGCTCCTTTAATTTCTCCACACTCCCTCCCCACTGCTCATCATACAGCACCCCTATCCTAGCCAAAGTCATGCAAAAGCATTAGTGGAAACGTGATGATTTACCGAACTGTGACCGTCTTTTGCCGACTTGGAGCAAAAATGTGCGTGAAAGCGAACACGAATCCGAATTTAAGATTGACGAACGTTTTCCGATCAAGTTCGCTCATCTTTATTTAGTAGTTGAATGGTAATATGATTCAATTACTATGTAGTAGCAATGATAGAGTTCACGGTGCTATGGTATTATTTGGGCATTGTACAGTGTTATAATTGGTCACATTTGTTTTTTGTCTAGTGCACTTTGGATAATAACAGTATGGAAGTAATAATTAACCATTGTAGGGTAGTTATATTTGGTCCTAGTATACAGTAGTTGTGTTATTTAATAACTATGTATGTATATCTTTTTTTTGTGTGTATGTGTGTTGGGAGGGATATGCTTTGGGACTTATGCCCCTCAGTCTTTTACAAGCCTGTAATATCAATTCAATATAATGTTCGTTCTTAAATCCAGTCTTTTTAAAATGTAATCATTTTCAAGAAACAATCGATTTGAAACTATAATATAAATTGAAATGTACTTAAATCTGTATATTCCTATAAATTTATTATATTTTTCTCTTCTGATTTACAGATTGGATAGTTTTGATGAGCTTGGACCTTTTGATTTTAACACATCTCCTTCCTGGGCAAATAAAAAGTACTTGGGTAGTATTTTTTATTATTTTGTATATTTATAGTTTTAATCATATCTGCAAAGATATGCATTCAGAGTAGTATAAATGTGTAAAGCTTAAAGTCTATATGTTTCCTGTCATAGCAGGGCAACCAAGTTAGCCATTCTAATCTGTATGATATTAATCCCTTTAATGACTGGAGTGTTTGGGTTTCAAGTATTTTTTTCTTGATTTTCTAGTTTTAATTTTATTTTTCCACCAATTCAGCCATTATATTCACTCTTTTTGCATTTTGCAGAACACACTGTACAACAAAAGCATCCTGTGAGTCAGTATTACTTAGACAATACCATATTTCTGTAATTTTTTTTACAATTTACTATTTTTTCATAATAAGTAAACATTAAAAAAATTAGGCTTTCTCTCCATTCCATGGGCACCCCCTCGAAGAGCTGCCAATAGTTGTCATATCAACCCAAAGTCAAATGATGACCTGCCAGGAGCATGGTCTAAAAGGTGTTCGGTCAGTGTAACACTAACTGGCATAAAACATTTGCAATGTATAATACTATTAATCATTGTCATAAAAGATAAAGTCCCATAGAAGGATTAAGTAAAGAAGTAAAGAAAAAAGTTGAAAAAAAAACTTGTAAAAATATGCATTTAAAAATCACCAAATAAAAAGCAAAAAAAAAGAAAAAAAATTGTATACCAATTAATACATATATATATATATATATTTTTTTTTTAAAGTATACATATTTGGTATTGCCACGTCTGGAACGACCTGACCTATAAAACTGTGACACTACTTAATCCATTCAGTAAACAACGCAAAAAAATTTAAAATCTTGAAAAAAAAACAATGCTTTTTTATCATACCTACCACAAAATGTGGAATCTCTTGCCCCTCTCACACATACCATAGCTCACAAAATCAAAAGACAGCCCTGGCACACCAGCCTGACCAAAGAACTGAGGCGAGCTCCCAGGGCTGCAGAGCGGAGATGGAAAAGATTCCACTCCAACGAGCACTTTATCGCATTCAAACAGTCCCTCACTACTTTCAAGACCACACTCGCCACAGCTAAACAAACCTACTTCTCATCTCTCATATGCTCCCTGTCTCACAACCCTAAACAGTTATTCAACACCTTCAGCTCTCTCCTCCATCCCCCAGCACCTTCTCCCTCCCCATTCATCTCAGCTGAAGACTTTGCCTTATTTTTCAAGAAGAAGATTGAGAACATCAGAGACAGTTTTAGTCCACAACCCCCAGAGCCCTTCCTCCCAACTACCGAACAACTGGTGTTTTCCCCTTAAACATGCCTCAATCACACCTATCCTCAAAAAGCCCTCTCTTGACCCATCCTCTGTATCTAGCTATCGCCCTATATCACTTCTCCCCTATGCCTCAAAACTACTGGAACAACACGTCCATCTTGAACTGTCCTCCCATCTTTCTTCCTGCTCCTTTTTCGACTGCTTACAATCAGGCTTCTGGTCACACCACTCCACTGAAACTGCCCTAACTAAGGTCACCAATGACCTATTAACCGCCAAGAGCAAACGACACTACTCTATCCTCCTCCTCCTGGACCTGTCCTCCGCCTTTGACACAGTGGACCATTCCCTATTACTTCAGACCCTCTCATCCCTTGGCATCACAGACTTGATCCTATCCTGGATCTCGTCATACCTAACTGACCGAACATTCAGCGTCTCCCATTCACATACCACCTCCTCACCTCGCCCCCTATCTGTCGGAGTCCCGCAATGTTCAGTTCTAGGGCCCCTGCTCTTCTCCATTTACACTTTTGGCCTGGGACAGCTCATAGAATCTCACGGTTTTCAGTATCATCTCTATGCTGATGACACACAGATCTAGATCTCTGGACCAGATATCACCACCCTACTAACCAGAATCCCTCAATGTCTATCTGCTATTTCATCCTTCTTATCTGCTAGATTTCTAAAACTTAACATGGACAAAACAGAATTCATTGTCTTTCCCCCATCTCATGCGACCCCCCCTACGAACCTATCCATTACAGTAAATGGCTGGCCACTCTCCCCAGTCCCACAAGCTCACTGTCTCATGGTAATCCTTGACACTGATCTTTCCTTCAAACCTCATATCCAAGCCCTTTCCACTTCCTCCCGCCTTCAACTCAAAAATATTTCACGGATCTGTACATTCCTAAACCAAGAATCTGCAAAAACCCTAGCCCATGCCCTCATCATCTCCCGTCTTGACTACTGTAACCTCCTGCTCTGTGGCCTCCCCTCGAACACTCTTGCACCCCTCCAATCTATTCTAATCTCAGCTGCCTGACTAATCCACCTGTCCCCCCACTATTCCCCGGCCTCTCCCCTCTGTCAATCCCTTCACTGGCTCCCCATTACCATCCACAACCTGTCTCCTCCATACATCTGTGACCTCGTCTCCCGGTACTTTCCGGCACGCAACCTCCGATCCTCACAAGATCTCCTTCTCTACTCCCCTCTTATCTCCTCTTCCCACAATCGCATACAAGATTTCTCGCGCGCATCACCCCTACTCTGCAACTCTCTACCACAACATATCAGACTCTCACCTACCATCGAAACCTTCAAAAAGAACCTGAAGACCTACCTCTTCCGGCAAGCCTACAACCTGCAGTAATCACCGATCGACAAAACCACTGCACGACCAGCTCTATCCTTACCTACTGTATCCTCATCCATCCCTTGTAGATTGTGAGCCCTCGCGGGCAGGGTCCCCTCTCCTCCTGTACCAGTTGTGACTTGTATTGTTCAAGATTATTATACCTGTTTTTATTATGTATACCCCTCCTCACATGTAAAGTGCCATGGAATAAATGACGCTATAATAATAAATAATAATAATAATAATACACAACCAAAAAGATAAATTTTAATAAAAAAGATTTAGCTGAAAACGCTATCTTCTCTCATAAAAAGCAAGCTGCCATACAGCTCCATCAGTTAAAAAATGAAAGAATTATAGCTCTCAGAATATAACAATGCAAAACAGTTCTTTTTTCTAAAAAAATCATTTTTATTGTGTAAAAGCGGCAACACACAAAAAAATGATATAAATGTGGTATTGCTGTAATCCTACTGACCTGAAGAATAAAGCAGTCTGATTAATTTTTACTACATGGTGAATGGCAAAAAGAATCCCAAAAAACAAACCCCGAATTGTTGTTTTTATTGTTCATTCTGCCTCCCAAAAATCAGAATAGAATGCGATCAAAAAATGCTATGTGCCCAAAAATTGTACAAATAAAAATGTCAACTTGTCCCGTAAAAAACAAGCCCTCACATAACTCTGGAGGCAGAAGTATAGAAAAATTATAGCTCTAAAAAATATGACGATATGGCAAAAACTTTTCTTTGTGTTTTGTAGCGTGTGACAGCAGCCAAACAAGGAAAAAATTATATAACTCTGGTATCGCTGTAACCCCGAAGAATAAAGTTGTCTTATCACTTGTGCCACATGAAAAATGGTATAAAAAATAAACAGAACAAATTCTTGACCTGCCGTTGATTTGATAATTCTGCCTGCCAAAGATTGCAGTTTGTCTTGGCTCACATTTATCCTGCTCCATGAGCTGAGCGCTTACACTTAGGTTTCCATGTAAACCTCATGAATATGTTATTCAGACTGAACCCCCGATTCAATATTCCCTATGATGAGGCAGATGGAGACCCTGTGGATGCCAACTGTCCTATGTATAAAAAAGAAAAACAGCATCCAAATTTTATTCCTCCATGATGCGATGTTTCAACCAATTAAAGTCTTTATCATTGCTTGATAAAGACCTTAATTGGTCAAAACGTCGCATCATGGCGGAATAAAATTTGTTACATTTTTTTCATCACTTGGATTGGACGCTGTTCTTCTTTTTTATATGTTGGACTGTCTATTTCCAAATTGGATCCTTGGATTTGGAGTGAGCATTCCATTATTGATGTGCTGTCGGCTGTTTTCTGTATTTGGCCATCTGTCCCATGATCTGGTGGTGTCAGTCTTTTTAAGTGTGCATAAAAAAGCAGTCGACTACAGTCTTGTGCATCTCTGAAAAGAAGGACATCACTGATCAGAAACTCGGATGCCTCATTATAGTGAATGGATCCCTTGGGACCTTCATCTGAATCAAATCACTTGGAGATTTAAATGAATCCCTAATGTTGTGAAATTGGATTTTGGGCTCCCCCGGTGGCCACTGGTGGAATTGAACTGGTGTGCATCATCCTCTCTGTTCACCTGTTTCCATCAGGATGTGGGAGTCGCTATTTAGCCTTGCTCCTCTGTCACTTCCATGCCGGTCAACATTGTAATCAGAAGCCTTTCTGTGCATGTTCCTGCTGCTAGACAACTCCCAGCTAAGTTGGACTTAGTCCTTGTTTGTTTTTGCATTTTGTTCCAGTTCACAGCTGTAGTTTCGTTTCTGTGTCTGGAAAGCTCTTGTGATCTGAAATTGCCACTCTGATGTTATGAGTTAATACTAGAGTTTTAAAGTAATTTCAGGATGGTATTTTGATAGGGTTTTCAGCTGACCATGAAAGTGCCCTTTCTGTCTTCCTGCTATCTAGTAAGCGGACCTCAATTTTGCTAAACCTATTTTCATACTACGTTTGTCATTTCATCTAAAATCACCGCCAATATTTGTGGGGGCCTCTGTCTGCCTTTCGGGGAAATTTCTCTAGAGGTGAGCCAGGACTATATTTTCCTCTGCCAGGATTAGTTAGTCCTCCGGCCGGCGCTGGGCGTCTAGGGATAAAACGCAGGCTACGCTACCCGGCTACTGTTAGTTGTGCGGCAGGTTTAGTTCATGGTCAGTTTAGTTTCCATCCTTCCAAGAGCTAGTTCGTATGTTTGCTGGGCTATGTTCTCTTGCCATTGAGAACCATAACAGTTTGACCGGCCCTAAAAGGGTTAAATTAATTGACAGAGAAAGGAGAGAAAAGAGAAGTCTGCTGAAGATTTTTTTTTTTTTTTTCTCAGTTCTGAGTGTGCTTGTAATTTAATCTCTTGCAAGTCTGCCTATATTGCAGCCTTTCTCTCTCTCTCCTTCTAATCCTGGAATGGCTCTGTGTTCACCTGTTTAAAATGGATATTCAGAGTTTAGCTGCAGGTTTGAATAATCTCACCACGAAAGTTCAAAACTTACAAGATTTTGTTGTTCATGTTCCTATATCTGAACCTAGAATTCCTTTGCCTGAATTTTTCTCGGGGAATAGATCTTGCTTTCAAAATTTCAAAAATAATTGCAAGTTGTTTTTGTCCCTGAAATCTCGCTCTGCTGGAGATCCTGCTCAGCAGGTCAGGATTGTGATTTCTCTGCTCCGGGGCGACCCTCAGGATTGGGCTTTTGCATTGGCTCCAGGGGATCCTGCGTTGCTCAATGTGGATGCGTTTTTTCTGGCCTTGGGGTTGCTTTATGAGGAACCTCAGTTAGAACTTCAGGCGGAAAAGGCCTTGATGTCCCTATCTCAGGGGCAAGACGAAGCTGAAATATACTGCCAGAAATTCCGTAAATGGGCTGTGCTTACTCAGTGGAATGAGTGCGCCCTGGCGGCGAATTTCAGAGAGGGTCTCTCTGATGCCATTAAGGATGTTATGGTGGGGTTCCCTGTGCCTGCGGGTCTGAATGAGTCCATGACAATGGCTATCCAGATCGATAGGCGTCTGCGGGAGCGCAAACCTGTGCACCATTTGGCGGTGTCTACTGAGAAGACGCCAGAGAATATGCAATGTGATAGAATTCTGTCCAGAAGTGAACGGCAGAATTTTAGACGAAAAAATGGGTTGTGCTTCTATTGCGGTGATTCAACTCATGTTATATCAGCATGCTCTAAGCGTACTAAGAAGCTTGATAAGTCTGTTTCAATTGGCACTTTACAGTCTAAGTTTATTCTATCTGTGACCCTGATTTGTTCTTTATCATCTATTACCGCGGATGCCTATGTCGACTCTGGCGCCGCTTTGAGTCTTATGGATTGGTCCTTTGCCAAACGCTGTGGGTATGATTTGGAGCCTCTTGAAACTCCTATACCCCTGAAGGGGATTGACTCCACCCCATTGGCTAGCAATAAACCACAATACTGGACACAAGTAACTATGCGGATTAATCCGGATCACCAGGAGATTATTCGCTTTCTTGTGCTGTATAACCTACATGATGTGTTGGTGCTTGGATTGCCATGGCTGCAATCTCATAACCCAGTCCTTGACTGGAAAGCTATGTCTGTGTTAAGCTGGGGATGTAAGGGGACGCATGGGGACGTACCTGTGGTTTCCATTTCATCATCTATTCCCTCTGAGATTCCTGAATTCTTGACTGAATATCGTGACGTTTTTGAAGAACCTAAGCTTGGTTCATTACCTCCGCACCGGGAGTGCGATTGTGCCATAGATTTGATTCCGGGTAGTAAATACCCTAAGGGTCGTTTATTTAATCTGTCTGTGCCTGAACATGCTGCTATGCGAGAATATATAAAGGAGTCCTTGGAAAAGGGACATATTCGTCCTTCGTCATCTCCCTTAGGAGCCGGTTTTTTCTTTGTGGCTAAGAAAGATGGCTCTTTGAGGCCGTGCATTGATTATCGGCTTTTGAATAAAATCACGGTTAAATATCAATATCCGTTGCCACTGCTGACTGATTTGTTTGCTCGCATAAAGGGGGCCAAGTGGTTCTCTAAGATAGATCTTCGTGGGGCGTATAATTTGGTGCGAATTAAGCAGGGGGATGAGTGGAAAACCGCATTTAATACGCCCGAGGGCCACTTTGAGTATTTGGTGATGCCTTTTGGTCTTTCAAATGCCCCTTCAGTCTTTCAGTCCTTTATGCATGACATTTTCCGTGATTATTTGGATAAATTTATGATTGTGTATCTGGATGATATTTTGATTTTTTCGGATGACTGGGACTCTCATGTCCAGCAGGTCAGGAGGGTTTTTCAGGTTTTGCGGTCTAATTCCTTGTGTGTGAAGGGTTCTAAGTGCGTTTTTGGGGTTCAAAAGATTTCCTTTTTGGGATATATTTTTTCCCCCTCTTCCATCGAGATGGATCCTGTCAAGGTTCAGGCTATTTGTGATTGGACGCAACCCTCTTCTCTTAAGAGTCTTCAGAAGTTTTTGGGCTTTGCTAACTTTTATCGTCGATTTATTGCTGGTTTTTCTGATGTTGTTAAACCATTGACTGATTTGACTAAGAAGGGTGCTGATGTTGCTGATTGGTCCCCTGCTGCTGTGGAGGCCTTTCGGGAGCTTAAGCGCCGCTTTTCTTCCGCCCCTGTGTTGCGTCAGCCTGATGTTGCTCTTCCTTTTCAGGTTGAGGTCGACGCTTCTGAAATTGGAGCTGGGGCGGTTTTGTCGCAGAGAAGTTCCGATTGCTCCGTGATGAGACCTTGTGCTTTTTTCTCGCGTAAATTTTCGCCCGCCGAGCGGAATTATGATGTTGGGAATCGGGAGCTTTTGGCCATGAAGTGGGCTTTTGAGGAGTGGCGTCATTGGCTTGAGGGGGCTAGACATCAGGTGGTGGTATTGACTGACCACAAAAATCTAATTTATCTTGAGTCCGCCAGACGCCTGAATCCTAGACAGGCGCGCTGGTCGTTGTTTTTCTCTCGGTTTAATTTTGTGGTGTCCTACCTGCCGGGTTCTAAGAATGTTAAGGCGGATGCCCTTTCTAGGAGTTTTGAGCCTGACTCCCCTGGTAATTCTGAACCTACAGGTATCCTTAAGGATGGAGTGATATTGTCTGCCGTTTCTCCAGACCTGCGGCGGGCCTTGCAGGAGTTTCAGGCGGATAGACCTGATCGTTGCCCACCTGGTAGACTGTTTGTTCCTGATGATTGGACCAGTAAAGTCATTTCTGAGGTTCATTCTTCTGCGTTGGCAGGTCATCCTGGAATCTTTGGTACCAGGGATTTGGTGGCAAGGTCCTTCTGGTGGCCTTCCCTGTCTCGAGATGTGCGAGGCTTCGTGCAGTCTTGTGACGTTTGTGCTCGGGCCAAGCCTTGTTGTTCTCGGGCTAGTGGATTGTTGTTGCCCTTGCCTATCCCGAAGAGGCCCTGGACGCACATCTCGATGGATTTTATTTCGGATCTTCCTGTTTCTCAGAAGATGTCTGTCATCTGGGTGGTGTGTGATCATTTCTCTAAGATGGTCCATTTGGTTCCCCTGCCTAAGTTGCCTTCTTCTTCCGAGTTGGTTCCTCTGTTTTTTCAAAATGTGGTCCGTTTGCATGGTATTCCGGAGAATATCGTTTCTGACAGAGGTACCCAATTCGTGTCTAGATTTTGGCGAGCATTCTGTGCTAGGATGGGCATAGATTTGTCTTTCTCGTCTGCTTTCCATCCTCAGACTAATGGCCAGACCGAGCGGACGAATCAGACCTTGGAGACATATTTGAGGTGTTTTGTGTCTGCAGATCAGGATGATTGGGTTGCTTTTTTGCCTTTAGCGGAGTTTGCCCTCAATAATCGGGCCAGTTCTGCCACCTTGGTGTCTCCCTTTTTCTGTAATTCGGGGTTTCATCCTCGATTTTCTTCTGGTCAGGTGGAATCTTCGGATTGTCCTGGAGTGGATGCTGTGGTGGAGAGGTTGCATCAGATTTGGGGGCAGGTAGTGGACAATTTGAAGTTGTCCCAGGAGAAGACTCAGCTTTTTGCCAACCGCCGGCGTCGGGTTGGTCCTCGGCTTTGTGTTGGGGACTTGGTGTGGTTGTCTTCTCGTTTTGTCCCTATGAGGGTTTCTTCTCCCAAGTTTAAGCCTCGGTTCATCGGCCCGTACAAGATATTGGAGATTCTTAACCCTGTGTCCTTCCGTTTGGACCTCCCTGCATCTTTTTCTATTCATAATGTTTTTCATCGGTCATTATTGCGCAGGTATGAGGTACCGGTTGTGCCTTCCGTTGAGCCTCCTGCTCCGGTGTTGGTTGAGGGCGAGTTGGAGTACGTTGTGGAAAAAATCTTGGACTCCCGTGTTTCCAGACGGAAACTCCAGTATCTGGTCAAATGGAAGGGATACGGTCAGGAGGATAATTCTTGGGTGACTGCCTCTGATGTTCATGCCTCCGATTTGGTCCGTGCCTTTCATAGGGCTCATCCTGATCGCCCTGGTGGTTCTGGTGAGGGTTCGGTGCCCCCTCCTTGAGGGGGGGGTACTGTTGTGAAATTGGATTTTGGGCTCCCCCGGTGGCCACTGGTGGAATTGAACTGGTGTGCATCATCCTCTCTGTTCACCTGTTTCCATCAGGATGTGGGAGTCGCTATTTAGCCTTGCTCCTCTGTCACTTCCATGCCGGTCAACATTGTAATCAGAAGCCTTTCTGTGCATGTTCCTGCTGCTAGACAACTCCCAGCTAAGTTGGACTTAGTCCTTGTTTGTTTTTGCATTTTGTTCCAGTTCACAGCTGTAGTTTCGTGTCTGTGTCTGGAAAGCTCTTGTGATCTGAAATTGCCACTCTGATGTTATGAGTTAATACTAGAGTTTTAAAGTAATTTCAGGATGGTATTTTGATAGGGTTTTCAGCTGACCATGAAAGTGCCCTTTCTGTCTTCCTGCTATCTAGTAAGCGGACCTCAATTTTGCTAAACCTATTTTCATACTACGTTTGTCATTTCATCTAAAATCACCGCCAATATTTGTGGGGGCCTCTGTCTGCCTTTCGGGGAAATTTCTCTAGAGGTGAGCCAGGACTATATTTTCCTCTGCCAGGATTAGTTAGTCCTCCGGCCGGCGCTGGGCGTCTAGGGATAAAACGCAGGCTACGCTACCCGGCTACTGTTAGTTGTGCGGCAGGTTTAGTTCATGGTCAGTTTAGTTTCCATCCTTCCAAGAGCTAGTTCGTATGTTTGCTGGGCTATGTTCTCTTGCCATTGAGAACCATAACACCCTAATGTAAGTGCTGAACATGGAGTGAAGGATACATGTGATGCAAAATGTTATGCCAAATTTTGCCAATAAAAGCTTTAACAAAATCCACAAAAAAATCAAATTTTCACTCAGGTCCGTCATCTGTCAATTTAAGTATAGGTGGCTTCCACATTACTCGCAGCACAAAGGTTCTATAAATGCACTATGACTCCTCACCCCCAAAAAAGAAATCCAGCTAATTCTACATTCCAAAATCCAAATGCTCCCCTCCCTTCTGAGCCCCACGGTGTGCCTAAACCATTTTTAAAGGTTCACATATTTGGCATTTCTGTAGCTGGGAGAGCTCACTTACATGGGTGCCTGTCCCCAGAAGAGCAAGCTGGGCATAATGTACGGGCACTACAATGTCCTAAACACTACAATGTATTACTTGCAATTTTCACTCAGCAACATCCATTGATACTTTTTTCTGAAAAATACCCATGGAGTCAAAATTATCAATACACCTGAATTAGCTCCCCAGAAACTGTATGAGGCTACGTTCACATGTTCAGTATTTGGTCAGTATTTGACATCAGTATTTGTAAGCCAAAACCAGGAGTGGAACAATCAGAGGAAAAGTATAAAAGAAACACGTCACCACTTCTGTATTTATCACTCACTCTCGGCTTATAAATGCTGATGTAAAATACTGAACAAATACTGTACATGTGAATGTGGCCTACATTTCATTCTGGCAATAAAAAAGTGACAGTTTACTTTCATTTGCTAAGTGATAATATTTATTAATACATTGAAGATTCCTGGTTATTAATATTGGCAAATTGTTGTTGGGGACCATTTACCTAGATTTGCTGCTGTGATATAGTGATATTGTTTCAGTAAACTGTATTATTTATTTCAGGACATATATCTCAAAACTGTAATTGTATTTTTATATCTTTATGACTGTAGCAAATTTGATTTCCCTGGAAACCGCGTTTCTTGTTAGCAGCATCCTATTCGTTTTACTTGTGGAAGAATGGATTTGGGACTATGGTTGCACAGTAACTGTGATTCATGTCACAGTGACATCACTGGGTAAGTCATACCGGGATTTACTAAATAAGATCATAACTAAAGCAAAAAAATTAAAAATAATTTAGAATGATCAACAAACACACTCCAAAACATTGAAATTGAAACACCAAGAAGGAAAATGTGTGGAATTATGAAATTCACAGGGTTGATAGACATCTTAATGAAATGCAAATGTTGAAAAAAAAAAGAAAACATCATTTTCAAAATTCTTGATTTATTCAGTGTTGAGTATGAGCATCACATGCATACATACATGTGCTCACACGTCTTAGCATGCTATCAGAGAGGTTATTTATGGTTGTCTCAGGAATGTTTTGCCATGATATGTTGCTGGGAGAAGTCCGGAGATGCTACAGGCCATGGTAGTACATGTAGGCCATGCAGACTGCTCACAGTAGCACGAGCAACATGGGGCCTGGTGTTGTGCTGATAAATGACTCCTGGTACACTTTTGAAAAATGGCCATACCACTAGTACCATGATTGATCCAGCCTGTATTGCAAATGAAATTGGACGTCACATACAAAGACTATGGCATCAAACATTGTCTACACAAACCATCAGAAAGTGTTTGACTGACATTGACCTAGGAGCCACAATTCCAGCTCTTAAAGGTTATCATGGTTCAAAGAAATACGGCAATGGAGGCTGAAATGAGGGTCTATCTTCCTCGCTTTTCTCTTGGATGCAGTGAAGATAGGTCTGAAGATCATGTGCGTAATGCCATGAAGACGTCTTTATGAGGGAACAGCACACCAGTCCCACTCCCTTGAATATCGTGTACTATAACAATTTATGGTAGCTGGACTCCTCTTGTCTTCATTCCAGATACACACAAAGCCTATCGCTTATTGTTACATTGATTTGGTTGTGTAGCCAATGGTGCGATCATTTCTTCAAAGTATTTCAGGAGCTGCAACATAACAACACCACCAGACTGCATGTTGCTCTTACTACTGTGATCCGCTTGTGTGACTAAATGTGCTACCATGGCCTACAGTGTTTCAGTACTTGTTTCTAATTGATGTCATTGCTTGGAATTGCAAAGGGAGCTGCCAGCAGCTGATCTTGATGATTTGCATGCCCAAGTGCATTCAGCATGGCAGAACGTTCCTCAGATAATCATAAATAATTTCTTGATGGCCAAGGAGTGCAGGTAAATGTATTTCTGCGTGAAGTTTTTATACTCCATACCAGGGCCTGCTCCAGATTTTTGTGGGCCCGGGCGAAAGAGTTTAACACATACTATGATTAATTTTGCACAGATAAGAAATATAGGTATAGTACAATGCCAAAGATTTCACTTATTTCCTACATTACATGAGTGATATCTATTGTAAATTTTGCAATAGCTCAGAAACCGGCGAATTCTTCCAGTGCATAGTTTTAATTTTAGACTGGACAGTATAGTTCTTCATACAGTATTATGGTCATAGTCTTCCATACAATATTTTGGACACTACATAGTCTTCCACACATTATTATGGACACCACATAATCCTCCATACAGTATTATGGGCACCACATTGTCCTCCATACAGTATTATGGGTACCACATAGTCCACCATACAGTATTATGTGCACCACATAGTCTTTCATACAGCATTATGGGCACCACAAAGTCTTCCATACAGTATAATGGGTCCCATATAATGCTCAATACAGTACAATAGGCCAAATATAATGCTCCATACGGTATAATAGCTCCATATTATGCCCCATACAGTATAATGGGCCCCATATATTGCTCCATATAGTGCTCCATACAATATAATAGGCCCCATATAACGCTACATATGGTACAATGGGCCCCATATATTGCTCCATATAGTAAACTAGCTGTTTCCAGCCAGCTAACGCTCGGCATGCTCATTGCTATCTAATTAACGCTGCTGGTGATTAAACTAAAGGGAGTGGGGACGGAGCCTCATGTGGTAATGTGGGGGGATGGAGCCTCATGTGGTAATGTGAGGGGACAGAGCCTCGTGTGGTAATGTGTGGGGATGCATCCTCATGTGGTAATGTGTGGGGACAGAGCCTCGTGTGGTAATGTGTGGGGACACAGCCTCGTGTGGTAATGTGTGAGGACGGAGCCTCATGTGGTAATGTGTTGGGACAGAGCCTCATGTGGTAATGTGGGGGGACAGAGCCTCGTGTGGTAATGTGTGGGGACGCAGCCTCATGTGGTAATGTGTGGGGACAGAGCCTCGTGTGGTAATGTGTGGGGACACAGCCTCGTGTGGTAATGTGTTGGGACAGAGCCTCGTGTGGAAATATGAGGGGACGGAGCCTCGTGTGGTAATGTGGGGGGACAGAGCCTCGTGTGGTAATGTGTGAGGATGGAGCCTCATGTGGTAATGTGTGGGGACGGAGCCTCGTGTGGTAATGTGTGGGGACGGAGCCTCATGTGGTAATATGTGAGGACGGAGGCTCGTGTGGTAATGTGTGGGGACGGAGCCTCATGTGGTAATGTGTGGGGATGGAGCCTCATGTCATAATGTGTGGGGATGGAGCCTCGTGTGGTAATGTGGGGGGATGAAGCATTGTGTTGTAATGTGTGGGGAGGGAGCCTCATGTGGTAATGTGTGAGGACGGAGCCTTGTGTGGTAATTTGTGGTGACGGAGCCTCATGTGGTAATGTGGGGGGACGGAGCCTCGTGTGGTAATGTGTGGAGACAGAGCCTCGTGTAGTAATGTGTGGAGACGGATCCTCATGTGGTAATGTGGGGGGATGGAGCCTCGTGTGGTAATGTGTGGGGATGGAGCCTCATGTGGTAATGTGTGGGGACGGAGCCTCGTGTGGTAATGTGGGGGGGCGGGATTATGTGTGGTAATGTGGTGGGGGCGGGATTATGTGTGGTAATGTGTTGGGGGTGGGATTTTCTGTGGTAATGTGGTGGGGGTGGGATTATATGTGGTGATGTGGTGGGGGGCGGGATTATGTGTGGTGATGTGGTGGGGGGCGGGATTATGTGTGGTGATGTGGTGGTGGGGCGGGATTATGTGTGGCAATGTAGTGGGGAGCGGGATTATGTGTGGTAATGTCATGGGGGCAGGATTATGTGTGGTAATGTCGTGGGGGGACGGGATTGTGTGGTAATGTCGTTTGGGGGTGGGATTATCTGTGGTAATGTGGAGGGCAGGATTATGTGTGGTGATTGGGTGGGGGCAGGATTATGTGTGGCAATGGGGTGGGGGGCGGGATTATGTGTGGTAATTGGGTGGGGGGTGGGATTATGTGTGGTAATGGGGTGGGGGGTGGGATTATGTGTGGTAATGGGGTGGGGGGCAGGATTATGTGTGGTAATGTGGTGGGGAGGCGGGATTATTTGTGGTGATGTCGTGGGGGTCGGGATTATGTGTGGTGATGTGTTGGGGGTGGGACTATGTGTGGTGCTCTGTTGGGGGGCGGGATTATGTGTGGTGATGTGATGGGGGGCAGAATAATGTGTGGTAATGGGGTGGGGGCGGGATTATGTGTGGTAATGTCATGGGGGCAGGATTATGTGTGGTAATGTCGTGGGGGGACAGGATTATGTGTGGTAATGTGGAGGGTGGGATTATGTGTGGTGATGTGGTGGGGGGGTGGGATTATGTTTGGTGATGTGGTGGGGGGCGGGATTATGTGTGGTGATGTGGTGGGGGGCGGGATTGTGTGTGGTAGTGTGGTGGGGTGGGATTGCGTGTGGTAATGGGGTGGGGGGGCAGGATTGCGTGTGGTAATGGGGTGGGGGGTGGTATTGTGTGTGGTAATGGGGTGGGGGGGCGGGATTGTGTGTGGTAATGGTGTGGAGGGCGGGATCATGTGTGGTAATGGGGTGGAGGGCGGGATTATGTGTGGTAATGGGGCGGAGGGCAGGATTATGAGTGGTGATGTGGTGGGGGGTGGAGCTACTGTGCAGGGGGTGGGATTAATGAGTAATCACGATGCCTCTTATATATATAGATAATAGCCCCATATATTGTTCCATATATTATATAATGGCCCCATATAGTGCTTTGTACAGTATAATGAGCTTCATATATTGCTTCATATAGTAAATAATGTCCCATATAATGCTCCATACAGTATAATGTACCCTATATAGTGCTCCATACAGTATACTGACCCCATATAATGCTCCATACAGTATAATGACTCCATATAACACTCCATACAGTATATAATGGCCCCATATAATGCTCCATACAGAATAATGGCCTCATATAATGCTCCATGCAGTATAATGGCCCCATATAGTGTTCTATGCAGTATAATGACCCCACCTAGTGCTCCATACATAAAAATATAATCAAATACTCACCTATCTTTGTTCCCTGAAGCTTAGCAGAGGGTGTGCTGTAGTGACATAGTCACAGGGAGTTAGAAGACGCTGAAGAGACTGGAGCTGTGGGGAATGAGGAGAGATGAGTATTTGACGAGGGCCATTGTCAGCGATGGCACCAGGCTCCTCCCCCTGATTTACAGTCCGCATAACATACCGGTGTCCTCGATGGCGAGTGGGCTCCCTCATTTGTCTAAGGGGATTCTAGTTATAGTTAGGAAGGGGAGTAATAAAACAGAGTGATCTAAAACTTGTACAATTAAAAAAGTAAGTTAAAAGATATATACAAAGAAGACTCAACAGAGAAAAAAAGGTTAATGCAAGAGGAAAAGAATGTGGAAGGAAAAGTTAGGAAAGGTAGAGGGGAAGGGGAAGGAAAGTAAAGGGCATAGGGGAAGTTTGGATCAGCTAAACATGGAGAGTATGGACAGGGGAAAAGATAATCCTTATTGAAACAGTAGAACATAGACATAGAAGCTATTTTCGATCCCTCTGATCTTTCTGTATATTTTAACATTCATTGGAATGTGACTTTTTGTGAGTCAAATGTCTATTTGTTATTTTTTGAGCACTTTTTAAATATAATACATTAAAAGTTATTTTTTAACTAAATAGTCACACCCTGCTTAATACAATATTTCGTCGATTGGTGGTCTTAGTTTACAGATTGAAACAATATTGGTAATAAAACAATTTTCAATTTGCTTTGTTAAATATTTAATTGAACTTGAATTTCTTGGCATATAATAAGGCTTTTTACCTAAAAGGGGGCATTCTGACATGATGAAAGAAATAGGTTCCAAGATGACCATGTGAAATAGTACAGGGTGGGCCATTTATATGGATACACCTAAATAAAATGGGAATGGTTGGTGATATCAACTTCCTTTTTGTGGCACATTAGTATATGGGAGGGGGGAAACTTTTCAAGATGGGTGGTGACCATGGTGGCCATTTTGAAGTCGGCCATTTTGGATCCAACTTTATTTTTTTCAATGGGAAAAGAGTCATGTGACACATGAAACTTATTGAGAATTTCACAAGAAAAACAATGGTGTGCTTGGTTTTAACATAACTTTATTCTTTCAGGAGTTATTTACAAGTTTATGACCACTTATAAAATGTGTTCAAAGTGATGCCCATTGTGTTGAATTGTCAATGCAACCCTCTTCTCCCACTCTTGACACACCGAGAGCAACACCACAGAAGATATGCTAGCACAGGCTTCCAGTATCCATTGTTTCAGATGCTGCACATCTCGTACCTTCACAGCATAGACAATTGCCTTCAGATGACCCCCAAAAATAAAATTCTGAAGGGGTCAGATCGGGAGACCTTGGTGGTCATTCAACTGGCCTACGAGGACCAATCCACTTTCCAGGAAACTGTTCATGTAGGAATGCTCGGACCTGACACCCATAGTGTGGTGGTCCACCATCTTACATGCCTGTCATGTCAGCGTAAGGAGGCTTATAGGCTATGTAGTACTCCTCTGGGAAATTAAATATGTAAATTGCCTCTATTGACTTTTAGGATTGCTACTTCCAATAGGTGGTGCTAGAGTTTAACCCCTTCGCGCCAAGCACCGTACTAGTACTGCACTGCCGGCACTGCATTTGTGCCAGCCGCAGTACTAGTACGGCGCACCGATCACCGCGGTCTTGAGCTGAGCGCCGCGGTGATCGGGTGCGGGTGTCAGCTGCATATGACAGCTGACACCCTGCAGCAATGCCCACGATCGGCGCTAGCGCCGATCGCGGGCATTTAACCCCTCTGATGCCGCTGTCAGTAGTGACAGTGGCATAGAGGGGGATCGTGCAGGGACGGGGGCTCCCTGCGCTCTCCCACCGGAGCAACGTGATGAGATCACGTTGCTCCTGTGATCTGGAAGGAGTCCCCGGATCCAAGATGGCCACAGGACTCCTTCCGGGTCATGAAATGACCTGGCTAGCCGGCGCCTGCTAAGAGCTGCTGAGAGCAGGCGCCGGAAAGCCTCCTGAACTTGCCTGTCAGATCGCTGATCTGACAGAGTGCTATGCACACTGTCAGATCAACAATCTGATCTAATACAGTGATGTCCCACCCTGGGACAATGGTAGAAAGTAAGAAAAAAAAATAGAATGTATAAAAAAATCAAAAAAAAAATCCCCAAATAAAGAAAAAAAAAAATTTCCCATTTGTTTATGTAAATTAAAAAAAAACAATAAAAGTACACATATTTGATATCGCCACGTCCGTAACGACCCGCTCTATAAAACTATCCCACTAGTTAACCCCTTCAGTGAACACCGCAAAAAAAATAAATAAAAAACAAGGCATAAAACAACGCTTTATTATCATACAGGCGAACAAAAAGTGGAATAACACGCGATCAGAAAAACAGATATAAATAACCATGGTACCGCTGAAAACGTCATCTTGTCCTGCAAAAAAAAAGCCATGACACAGCATCATCAGCAGAAAAATATAAAAGTTATAGCTCTCAGAATAAAGCGATGCAAAAACAATTATTTTTTTATATAAAATAGTTTTTATTGTGTAAAAGCACCAAAACAAAAAAAAATTACATAAATGAGGTATCGCTGTAATCATACTGACCTGAAGAATAAAGCTGCTTTATCAATTTTACCACACGTGGAACGGTATAAACGCCCCCCTAAAAGAATTTCAGGAATTGCTGGTTTTTGCTCATTTGCCTCCCAAAAATCGGAATAAAAAGCGATCAAAAAATGTCATGTGCCCAAAAATGGTACCAATAAAAATATCAACTCGTACCGCAAAAAACAAGATCTCACATGACTCTGTGGGCCAAAATATGGATAAATTATAGCTCTCAAAATGTGGTGATGCAAAAACAATTTTTTGCAATAAAAAGCGTCTTTTAGTGTGTGATGGATGCCAACCATAAAAATCTGCCCAAAAAACCCTATAAAAGTAAATCAAACCCCCCTTCATCACCCCCTTAGTTAGGTAAAAATAATAAAATTTTTAAAAATGTATTTATTTCCATTTTCCCATTAGGGCTAGGGTTAGGACTAGGGTTAGGGCTAGGGTTAGGGTTAGGGTTGGGGTTAGGGCTAGGGTTAGGGCTGGAGTTAGGGTTGGGGTTAGGGTTTCAGTTAGAATTGGGGAGTTTCCACTGTTCAGGGGCTCTCCAAACGCGACATGGCGTCCGATCTCAATTCCAGCCAATTCTGCTATGAAAAACTAAAACAGTGCTCCTTCCCTTCCGAGTTCTCCTGTGCGCCCAAACAGTGGTTCCCCCAAACATATGGGGTATCAGCGTTCTCAGGATAAGTTGGACAACAACTTTTGGGGTTCAATTTGTCCTGTTACCCTTGGGAAAATAAAATGTGGGGGCTAAAATATCATTTTCGTGGAAAAAAAAATCTTTTTTATTTTCACGGCTCTGCGTTATAAACTGTAGTGAAACACTTGTTAGTTCAAAGTTCTCACAACACATCTAGATAAGTTCCTTGGGGGGTCTAGTTTCCAATATGGGGTCACTTGTGGGGGGTTTCAACTGTTTAGGTACATCAGGGGCTCTGCAAATGCAACATGACGCCTGCAGACCAATCCATCTAAGTCTGCATTTCAAACGGCGCTCCTTGCCTTCCGAGCTCTGCCGTGTGCCCAAACAGTGGTTCCCCCCCATGTATGGAGTATCAGCGTACTCAGGACAAATTGGATAATAACTTTTGTTGTCCAATTTCTCCTGCTACCCTTGGGAAAAAAATTGCGGGCTAAAACATCATTTTGTGGAAAGAAAAAATGATTTTTTTAATTTTCACAGCGCTACATTCTAAACTTTAGTGAAACAATTGGGGGTTAAAAGTGCTCACCACACATCTAGATTAGTTCCTTGGAGGGTCTACTTTCCAAAATGGTGTCACTTGTGGGGGTTTCCACTGTTTAGGCACGTCAGGGTCTCTCCAATCGCGACATGGGTTCCGATCTCAATTCCAGCAAATCTTGCATTGAAAAGTCAAATGGCGCTCCTTCCCTTCCGAGCTCTGCCATGTGCCCAATCAATGGTTTACCCCAACATGTGGGGTATCGGCGTACTCAGGACAAATTGTACAACGACTTTTTTGGTCCAATTTCTCCTGTTACCCTTGGTAAAATAAAACAAATTGGATCTGAAATAAAAATTTTGTGAAAAAAAAGTTAAATGTTAAATTTTTTTTCAACATTCCAAAAATTCCTGTGAAGCACCTGAAGGGTTAATAAACTTTTTGAATGTGGTTTTGAGTACCTTGAGGGGTGCAGTTTTTAGAATGGTGTCACTTTTGGGCATTTTCTGTCATATAGACCCCTCAAAGTCACTTCAAGTGTGAGGTGGTCCGTAAAAAAAATGGTTTTGCAAATTTCGTTGCAAAAATGAGAAATCGCTGGTGAACTTTTAACCCTTATAACTCCCTAACAAAAAAAAATTATGTTTTCAAAATTGTGCTGATGTAAAGCAGACATGTGGGAAATGTTGTTTTTTAACTATATTATGTGATATAACTCTCTAATTTAAGGGCATAAAAACTAAAAGTTTGAAAATTGCTAAATTTTCATAATTTTCAAAAAAATTTTGTTTTTTTCACAAATAAATGCAAATCATATCGAATAAGTTTTACCACTGTCATGAAGTACAATATGTCACGAGAAAACAATGTCAGAATCACCAGGATCTGTTGAAGCGTTTCAGAGTTATGACCTCATAAAGTGACAGTGGTCAGAATTGTAAAAATTGGCCCTGTCACTTAGGTGAAAACAGGCTTCGGGGTGAAGGGGTTAAGCAAGTTAAAATTAATCTTTCATCGCAACTGTAAAACTGACAGTGTTTGAGGCCACTGACTTCTGACGAATCCCTAGTAAACTCTAGGTGGATGAAACACCAAGCTACTGTAGATTGATTCCCTCACCACAATTTTTCTCACTCATGGGTAGGAGTCTCTTAAATTTGAGTGAATGTTGATATGATACACTGCAAATTGTGACAGGTTTACAGTGCTAGCGCTATCTGAATCTAAAACAACTAAAGCAATCACTCTAATACCAATAACCAAACATCTTAATGTTTATAAAAATAACCTTATCCTACTCAATAAATGATAATTAAATGGGTTATCACATACTCTAAAGTGAATGTTAATAGGGCTAGACTGGGGTAATAGATAAAAAAAAATACATATATTCACCTTCTGAACCAGTGTTATTACATTCCCTCCTGGATAAATGTTGAAACCAGGAGATCAGAGGGATACACCGTACCATGTGAAGTGGAGTGGCACTGGTCTGGGAAGTGAGTATAAGGTTTTCTTTTCATTTAATACCCCATTAACATTACCTTTTAAAGTAAAAGACAACCACTTTAATGCAGGTTCATCATTTTAAACACACTTGTAGAATATACGGTAGTCTATTTAAATCTTTGTAGCATATAGACCCACATGGGTCAATACAATTACTAGTAAGGATAAGTTCACATATAAGTGATTTGTTGCAGGGATTTTTTGTAATTGTTTGAATGTGTTTTTAAAAATCTGTAGTCTTGCTGAAGAAATAGTCATGATGGATTGCAAAAATTCTGCTGATCAAACCCTTAAAGTGAACAGTGAATGCTGACATGTACCGTAAATTTATAGAAGACTGGTAAAAAATGGCATATTACTATAGAGAAAAGCTAACATATATTGAAATGATATCTGTTGAAATTCAGCAGTTTGTTGAATATTACTCTGGTGAGATGTTTCTAGTGAACACATTTCATGCTCTAGTTAATAATTTTAACAATAAGCCATCAGAGCCTAACACAAGTTAAAACTCCAATTCCCACCTTACAGCTGGTGTTATACTTGAATGAACTTGTTAATTAAACTCTGAACGGTAAACTGTGGAACCCAAATTTAACAATTTGTTTTCTATTTTTGCTTGTAGTTAATCTCAAATTCCCTGTTATGGCACATTGGTGGATCTCCATTGGTAAATATGCTTCTGCTAATATTACTACTTTCTAATTTGATCATTGTTTAGTTTATTGAAAAAATAATTAAATAAAGTAGAGTCGATGGGAAGGTATTGCCTCAAATGATTAGTCTTCCCATTCCTGGCTTTCTTTGTATACTGTCTTTTCTGAAATATCACATTGTTGCAGGGTAATATATAGATGTATCTAATTTGGGAGCCTGTCAATGATTCAGGCTTTATTCATTTTAGGTATAATCCAGTAGCGTAGCTACCGGCGGGGCAGAAGGGGCCATCGCCCCGGTCCCCATGCTCTGAGGGGGCCCACCCAGAGCTACGCTACTGTAACTGTATTGGCGTGTGCACAGCGTGCCGATACAGTTACATTCTGTGGCAGAGCAGGGAGAATCGATCTCCCTGCTCTGCCGCCCAGCCACTAAGGGGCCCTTGAGCAGGAGGGGGGCCCAGTGCCAGCAGTGGGCCCCCCGCATGTCATCGCAGGTTCAGCTGTATCAGCTGCATGTCGATACAGCTGACTGCATTGATGAAAGAAGGAATGTTATGCTCCCTCTCCCATCATCCCTCTGTTAGCATCTGACTCAGACACTGTCAGCGGTCACGATGACGTCACTACCCGGCACCCACTGACCAGAGATATGCGGGTGCTCAGAGCAGCGGAGGAACCAGGAGGAAGAGAGGTGAGTATTTACTTATTTGTTTTTATGGGGGCTACCTTATGCTACAAAGTCTGCCTATAGGGGGCTTCCTTATACTACAGAGTCTGCCTATGGGGGCTGCCTTGTGCTATAGAGTCTGCCTATGGGGACTGCCTTATGCTATAGTCTGCCTATGGGGGCTGCATAATGCTATAGTCTGCCTATGGGGGTGCATATATGTAACACCCCAAGTAACTGGTTGTTAGTGATGTTGCCTTCCTTTTGGGGAGGGCGATATCATGCTTGGAGGCAAGGAGGATTCCCTTTACCAGGTAAAGCACCTACATGCAACAGATTCTGAATCCAGGACAGAAAGGGGAGCTGAGAACCCGGATTCAGGGGAGCTTCCTCCAGATATATGTACTCTGGTCAGGAGGAGGAGTTAGTTAGTTGGTAGCAGAAGTGGAGGAGAGGGGAGGAGAGCAGAGAGTAGGGCCGTGCAGCCACGTGTGAGCTGCAGTTCCAGGGATGGAAGATAACCTGAAGGGTTGGAATGTTAGTGAGCATCTGAGGAAAGGAGCAAAGGAGAAGGAAAGGGTTTAGAGGGGAACTGTGACTGAGCACCATCTGAGCTGAAGTTCAGGAACCGGGCACCGGGAGCCCGAGGTTGTGTTGAACTCTAGGTCACACAGCAGAACTGGAGGGCAAAGAACCTTAAGTAATTTGCCCACACCCACACCCGAAGATGAAGCAGCACACAAAGAGCCCGGGTCGTGATAGAGACCCTATAAAAAGGCTTGCACTGCCCACCATACGGGAAACTGTCCCAGGACACGAGAGAGAGGACTTTGTCAGGGAGCCACAGGCAGCAAGGACCTTCTTTCACGAGCGCAGCAGGAAGGCTTACGGATCTTACCTGGGAGAGGGATCCACCATTGCCTCCAGGCTGGCCGGACCACATCACCACCTGTTGCTAGTACCCTGGACTGTGGCCTGATTCACCCAGTAAACCAGGTAAAGACATTACAACCCTGTGTCCTCTGATTATTAACGGTACCACACCATCCCTGCCCAGCACATCGGGAGCCCTGAGGACCCCGCTTCACCTGTGGGAAGCGACACCATCTTTGCTGCAGCACCATTGCTCCCAGAGGACCCCTTTAAGCAGCGTCGGTCACCTCTGACCGAGTACCACTGGTGGCGTCACAAACTTTTATTGCTATAGAACTCCCTTTAAAAGCTATCCCTTTTACTTGGGCGCCCATGGACTGGGTCGACGCCATGGTGACCACCCCTTTAACCACGACTGGACCCGGTACCCAGTACCCCTAGGCCCTGGCGGGCGACTCATATATAAAATAGAGTAGGCCTATGGGGAGTTCATTATACTATATGACGGCCTATGGGGAGTGCATTATACTTTATGAAGGCCTATGAGGAGTGAATTATACTATATTGAGTACTATCTGGTGCATTATACTATATGGATGCTACCTAGGGGGCCATCATACAGTGTTGCGATTACAGTGAGGGGGTGTCAGGACTCTGAACATTTTTTACCTTTTGTGCATTACTGCTCTTTTCCAAGATGGCGTCTTTGGTCTCATGTGCACTGTGTCTTCCTGCTATAAAACTCCACCCCAGCCTTCAGTCTGTGCTAGAGTATTCTGCCTTGCATCCAGCTCCTGACCTTTGATTACTCCCTGGCTATATACCTGCTCCTGTGAACCTGTGTGGTGATCCTGCTACTCTGCTCTGAATTCCAGCTGCATACACCAGTTTCCAGAAATCCTCCTTCATCTGCTGCTCGTGTTTACTTCCATCTGCATTTGCTGGACATGTAAGCTGTATCTGCTCTGCAAAAACCTGAGACTATTAACCAGGCCTCCCTGGTTGAGATAAGATATGATTTGAACTGCCTTATAAGCTTATCTATCTGTGTTTGGACTAAGACAAGGATTTATTCGTGTCAAGTATCCTCAAGAATAACTGTGCTTCATAGACTTTCTGCTTGATTGCATTTTCCTCTGAAATTTCCTATAGACTGCTAAGCTGCGTTTAATATTTACACCAAGTGTTGTGGACTTGAGTTTCTTTCTGCAACTGTTTGAATCACCGTGTGATAATATAGACTTTACCACTTATAAAACTGTGTCCTGTAGTTGTCTTGTTCCACGCAAAGAGTCTCCGCAAGGAGTTATCCCCTATAATTATTACAGGATACTCTAGCCATAAAAAAAGGAGACTGCTGGAAAAATGACTGCAGAAAGCAGATTAGAGCAGGTGTTTTCCATAATTAGATCACTGCAGAAAGATGTGGAAGGTCTGCAAAAGAAGTTTGGAAGCTTTGAACACAATCAACAAGTGTTTAGACAAACTTTGCAGGACTTAAGCAACCGCATGGCAGCCCAGGAAAACAAACTTGCTGGCATAGAGTCCCAGTATGGACGGGCTTTTCAGGACATAAGCACGCAAATAGCTGCACAAGTGACTTTACCCTCTGGGCAACGGCCACTAGCTAGCCCACCTAAGTTGCCCTCATTCAGATTTAATGGTGATCGCGACAAATTTTGTGGCTTTGTGAATCAATGTATGCTATATTTTGATGTGCATCCTGACTGTTTTCCTACTGATAGATCCAAAGTATTGTGTGTACTAATGCTACTGACCTCACGAGCGCTCGACTGGGCGAATCCGATGATTGAGTCTTGTGACCCACGGTTAAATAACTTGGATGATTTCTTGGCCGCTATGGCATTAATGTTTGATGACCCTAATCGCCGTGCAACCGCTGAATCTGCTTTGTTGTCTTTACGCCAGGCTAAACGTTCTGTTATTGAGTATGCCACTGAATTCAGGAGATTAGCTGTAGATACCAATTGGGACAGTTATGCACAATTGCCTATTTTTAAAAGGGGTCTGTCTAGTATTATAAAAGATGAACTAGCTCGCTCTGAGTCACCACAAGAGCTAGAGACATTTATACAGCATTGTGTATGCATAGACATTCGCCTTACTGAGCGTAGGCAGGAGAAATTTGCTGCATATAACCGTATTTCTAACTTTTCCCTTCTATCCAAAGAGCCTGCAGGTAAAACCTCTCTGGAGGTGGAGGAGGTGCCCATGCAAATTAATTCCATTCAGAGGCGCGAGATCAATGAGCGCCCGGAGCATCGCCTTCGTGAAAGTCTATGTGTCTACTGCGGCCAGTCTGACCACTTCTTGATCAATTGTCCTAAGTGTCCTAGATGGCCTAACAAGGTGCTAGCAGCAGTAGGGGAGTATGACAACCGTGATGATGAATCTGACATCTCTGATTGCAGCCTGCCTTTAATCGCTGTATTCCATTCACTTTCTATGACTTCACCACCCAAGGAGCTGAAGGAGAAGAACTCTCACTGTTCTCTCCCTATTAAGATCCTGTGTTCAGGACAGTGGATTTCCAGTGCAGCTATGATTGACTCAGGTGCAGGTGGCATTTCATGGATATCGCATTTGTCAAGGAACATGGTATTGAAATTCAGCAAAGAGCCTCTCCAATTACCATGGAAACAGTGGATGGGTCACCTTTAATCTCTGGGCCTGTGGATCAGGAGACCGTACCCTTTGAAATTTTGTTGGAGCCTAATCATCAGGAGCAACTTTCTTTATTGCTAATTTCTTCTCCTCATTTTCCTGTGATTTTAGGCATTCCTTGGTTGCATTCTCAGAACCCATTTATCAACTGGGAGACCAAGGAGATTATCTTTCCAACAAGGAGCAACTCAGCGTTTACAGAAGCTGTCCCTGAGTCGACCGCTATGGAACCACATATACAGGTATTTTCTTTACCTCCAGCATATAAAGATATAAAGAGTTCTCTGACATCTGTGACAAGAAGAATGCAGATCAGCTTCCTCCACACAGGCATTATGACTGTCCCATTGAGTTGCTTCCTGGGGCAGCTATTCCTTTTGGTAATGTATACCCTTTGGCGGCACCTGAGCTTCAAGCCTTAAAGGAGTATATTGATGAAAATCTGGCCAAAGGCTTCATACTTCCTTCTTCCTCACCAGCAGGGGCATCTATATTTTTTGTAAAAAAGAAGGATGGGACCCTGAGACCCTGTGTTGACTATCGGGAACTCAATAAGGTAACCGTACAAAACCGTTACCCTTTGCCTCTGATTCCCGAATTACTGGAAAGAGTCCGCCATGCTAAGGTGTTCTCTAAACTGGATCTTCATGGGGCTTATAATTTTGTGCGTATTCGTCCAGGGGATGAGTGGAAGACAGCATTCCGATGCCGGTATGGACACTTTGAATATCTCGTGATGCCCTTCGGGCTTTGTAATGCCCCTGGAACATTTCAAAACCTTGCTAATGACATTTTCAGAGATTTGTTGGACCAGTTTGTGGTGATCTATTTGGATGATATTCTAATCTTTTCTGACTCTCTACAGGAACTTGAAGAACACATCAAATCTGTTTTAAGACGTCTGAAAGAGAACCATCTGTATATCAAGCCGGAGACATGCGAGTTCCATCGTTCTGAGATACAGTTCTTGGGTTATATCATCTCTCCCCAGGGGCTGAACATGGAATCTGGTAAGATTCAGGCTATCCTTGACTGGCCGGTACCCAAGAACGTTAAGGAGGTCCAACATTTTATTGGTTTTGCAAATTTCTACAGACGCTTCATTTGAAATTTTTCTGATATTGTCCGTCCCATTACTTCCTTGACAAAGAAGGAAAAGCCCTTTAAGTGGTCATCACAGGCTCAAGAAGCTTTTGATCGGCTTAAGATCTGTTTCACATCAGCACCGCTGTTGATACACCCAGATCCAACACTTTCATTCTTTGTGGAGGTGGACGCTTCTGATAATGCTTTGGGGGGTATTCTCTCCCAAAGAACTGGGGAGAAGGGTCTGCTACATCCTTGTGCTTTCTTTTCCCATAGACTAACCTCAGCAGAGAAGAATTACGACGTGGGAGACAAGGAATTGCTGGCTATTATTGCGGCTTTCAAAGAATGGAGGCATCATCTGCAAGGAGCTGCACAACAGATCATAGTGCTAACTGACCATCGCAATTTAGAGTTCCTTAGATCTGCTAGATGTCTTTCTCCTCATCAGGCTCGTTGGAACTTATTTTTAAATCAATTTAACTTTGTTATCTCGTACCGTCCAGGTTCTCGTAATGGGAAGGCTGATGCTTTATCCCGAATCCATGCTGCGGATTCCGTACCTGGAGCCCCGTCCAAGACCATTCTATCTGATGCCAATTTCATCGGAGTTATCCACGATCAGGACTTGTGGAAGGAGTGCAGGGAGGCCTATGATGGTGGTATTTCTGGCCAACCCACCTGTGGATATTAATCTTGTCTTTAAGGGCGGCATGTGGTTCAGAGATCGGCGTATCTACGTCTCTGAGGTCGTACGTCTGCAGATCCTCAAGTTGGTACATGACTCCAAGTTGGCTGGTCACAGGGGGTACAGAAGACACAAGAGTTCCTGAGCCGATTCTTCTGGTGGCCAACTTGCCTGAAGGATACCAAGGACTATGTTCTCTCTTGCGAGGTATGTGCCTGTTGCAAGACTTCTCATGTGGCACCTACGGGTCTTCTACAACCATTACCTGTTCCGTCCCGCCCTTGGGGGTCTTCATCAATGGACTTTATTGTGGAGCTGCCTACATCGGGGGCATGAATACAATCATGGTGGTAGTTGATCGCCTGACTAAAGCTGCTCATTTTGTTCCATGCACTGGCCTCCCCTCAGCTAAAGATACTGTGAACTTGGTTATACAGAATGTCTTTTGGTTGCATGGGGTTCCAGATGAGATCATCTCTGACCATGGAGTACAGTTCACTTCAAGATTCTGGAAGGGGTTTTGCTCTGCACTCAATATTAATGTCTGTCTCTCTTCCGCTTACCATACCCAGACAAATGGTCTGAGCGTACCAACCAGATGCTGGAGCAATATCTAAGATGCTATGTCAGCCATCTCCAGGATGATTGGTTGGAGTTGCTGCTGTTAGCCGAATTTTCATATAATAATTCTCAGAGCGCCTCCACTAAATTTACACCTTTCTTTGCCAATCTGGGTTATCATCCGTGTATCTTACCTAGGTCTCCAATTAATTCTCCGGTTCCGGCAGTGGAGGAAAGGCTGACTGCGATGAGACAAAATCTGGAGGTTCTGAAGGAATCCCTGACCACAGCTCAAGAATGTTATAAGAGATCGGCTGATAGATTCCGTAAACCTGCACCCATGTTCAAGGTAGGAGTTTCCGTGTGGTTAGCAACTAAGAATCTGAAGTTAAATGTTCCTTCACAAAAACTTGGACAGAAATTCATTGGCCCTTTCAAGATCAACGGTATTGTGAGCTCTGTGGCCTGCCGGCTGAAGCTGCCTAGGACTATGAAGGTACACCCAGTTTTTCATGTATATTTACTAAAGCCTGTATCTCCTAATACCTTCCAGGGACGTGTTGTGCCACCTCCACAGCCTGTGGTGATTGATGGGCAAGAACAATTTGTGGTGGAGGAAATTATTGATTCCAGGATTCGCAGGAATCGGCTCCAATATCTGATAAGATGGCAGGGATATCCCCCTGAGGAAGACTCTTGGGAACCTGTGGAAAACATCAATGCCTAACAGAAGATTTCTCATTTTCATCAGAGATTCCCTGAGAAACCAGGTCCAGGATTGTCCTGAAGACGCTTCCAAGGAGGGAGTAATGTCAGGACTCTGAACATTTTTACCTTTTGTGCATTACTGCCCTTTTCCAAGATGGCGTCTTTGGTCTCATGTGCACTGTGTCTTCCTGCTGTAAAACTCCACCCCAGCCTTCAGTCTGTGCTAGAGTATTCTGCCTTGCATCCAGCTCCTGACCTCTGGTTACTCCCTGGCTATAAACCTGCTCATGTGAACCTGTGGGGTTATCCTGCTACTCTGCTGTGAGTTCCTGCTGCATACACCACTTCCAGCAATCCTCCTTCATCTGCTGCTCGTGTTTACTTCCATCTGCATTTGCTGGACATGTAAGCTGTTTCTGCTCTGCAAAAACCTGAGACTATTAACCAGGCCTCCTTGGTTGAGCTAAGATTTAATTTGAACTGCCTCATAAGCTTATCTATCTGTGTTTGGACTAAGACAAGGATTTATTCGTGTCAAGTATCCTCAAGAATAACTGTGCTTCACAGACTTTCATCTTCATTGCATTTTCCTCTGAAGTTTCCTATAGACTGCTAAGCTGTGTTTAATATTTACACCAAGTGTTGTGTACTTGAGTTTCTCTCTGCACCTGTTTGAATCACCGTGTTATAATATAGACTTTACCACTTATAAAACTGTGTCCTGTAGTTGTCTTGTTCCATGCAAAGAGTCTCCTGAGTTATCCCCTATAATTATTACAGGGGGTCATCTTACAGTGTTGGAGCCATCAAACAGTTTGGGGGCTACTAAGGGGTCAGTATACTGTGTGGGTGGTACTATAGAGTGGGAGGTAATTATACTTAGTATAAGAGAGCATGATACTATGTATAGGGGAGCTGTACAGGGGGAGACTCAGGACATTATTAAATGTAAAGTGGGCAATTATTGTTATAGGGGAACTCAGGTTACTGTGACTATCAAAGGGGCACACAGAGAGCATTATTACTTTTTAGGGGGCAAAATATGGGCACTGTTTTCTAGGGCACTTGCACCCAGCATTACTATATTATAGAGGGGTGCTTTAGAATTCTGAAGGCACAGAGAACCACACAGCAGGTGCAGGAATAGGCACACATTCGGTAGCAGTGGCTCAGCATTGGGATATTAGCAGGATGAGGAGTTTGTGCAGGTTGGGAATAGATGGTGATGGGGCTGGAATGTGAGAAGTGAAACGTGTCTTTGTTGTATTCTCTGCAGCCAAGTGGTGACTGGAAGAAGTTGTCATGTCGGTCTGGGCCAGATGGAAAAGACGGGAAAAATGAACGATTCCATCAGAAAGAATGTCAGCAGTAAGTCATTATCTGTAACTGTGCTATAATCTCTTACATGTTCTGTAGGGCTGGTATCTACCACTGACGATATGGCGGTAATAGCAATGTTGGTCTTTGTATAGAGATTATTTTCAGCAACAGCGCGGTCATCTGCTGAGGTTCTCCTCCACTATTAGGGGTGTCACCGAGTTGTAATCAAGGTTACCTGGTTAAGGGCCCACTCAGAAGCTTTGCCCTCCCTGAAACAAAACCCTAGCTACACCTCTGGTATAATCATCTGACATTCCCTTTAAAAAAGACATTTTCAGCCATACTCTTTGATCAGACACCTGAACATGATGTAAATCTGGCCTTTTTAGATGTTCTCATGATACTGCAGCTTCTGAATTGTAGAAGACAAGAGAATCAGAACAGAATACAGTTCTATAACATTTCAAATATATTCCTCTGCCTTAATTCATAGGACTTGGGTGATACCCATAAGGACACTCCTCATTAATGTTAATAGAAGAAAAACCTGGAGTAGCAGTCCAAGAAAAAATATACTAAAACATTTTTTCTTTAATAAATCACAAAAAGGCACATAAATATACAAGAATTAGTATCATAACAAAATAATTTACATAGGGAGGGATGGACAACAAAAGATGTGGGTCTCAACATTCACGTAATGAGGTGGGCAGAGCATTCATGAAAATTATATAAAGTGCTGGTGCTTTAAATAGAAAGGTGGATTAATATACAGTTGTGGCCAAAAGTATTGACACCCCTGCAATTCTGTCAGATAATACTCATCTTTTTCCTGAAAATGATTGCAAACACAAATTCTTTGTTATTATTATCTTCATTTAATTTCTCTTAAATGAAAAAACACAAAACAGAATGAAGAAAAAAGCAAAACATTGATCATTTCACACAAAACTCCAAAAATGGGCCAGACAAAAGTATTGGCACCCTCAGCCTAATACTTGGCTGCACAACCTTTAGCCAAAATAACTGCGACCAACTGCTTCTGGTAACCATCAATGAGTTTCTTACAATGCTCTGCTGGAATTTTAGACCACTCTTCTTTGGCAAACTGCCCAAGGTCCCTGATATTTGAAGGGTGTCTTCTCCAAACTGCTAACATAGAAAAAACTCAGAAAAATTACATACCATGAGATACAGCCTTCCCAAAACCCTGTCTGATGACAAATGCATGCTTAGCAGGATGCAGCAGGCCTCCACTGATAAAGGCTAGGGGCGGCACAGGTGCAAACTACTTGATAAAAACAGCCACCCCCACCCCAATCAAACATTGCAGGGGTTGACTGCCTACTAGAAAAAATGCACATTGATATAACTCACATAGGATGCCAGTCACACTGGTAAGTGTGGTGCCCAGTGTCTGGTATGCAGCCTATTAATTAAGACATTGGCTTAATAATCTAAGGCAGATGTGTTTAAAGGGGTGGGCAAAATGTCTAAAAAAAATTGTAATCTAAATTTTAATCCCTATCTATTTGATGCCATAATCTAATCTAATTTCTAAAAGGCTTGCATTAAACATTCACTACAGTTCTCTAACTACTGTACATTATCTAACTGTTATTGACTTTTTTTCCTACTTCCTGTGCGGTGATGCTTTGTTTGAGAATCGCAGGGCATGCTGGGATACTCAAATGAAACCTCATCAAAGTAGGGGACAGAGGCTACGTTCACTGCCTTAGCCCTTGCCCTCTCCCTGAAGCAAAACGTCTACAGTGAAGCTCGTTTCAGGGCCAGGGCTAGTCCCTTCTCTGTCATTGCGTGCTGTGCACTGTGCAATGTGCATAATCACAGCGCGCTCGTAGTAATAAGCTGGCAATACAGGAGAGCGCACTGTCAGAGAGTGATGTCAGTATACCTAGCGTTCAGAGACCAGTGACCTCACTTGTCTCTGCACGCCAGATATTCTGACACCGCTGTGTGACAGTGCACTCTCCTGTATTTCCGGCTTATTACTACGAGCGCTCTGAGATTATTCACATCACATAGCGAGCAATGACAGAGACGGGACTAGCCAGCCCCTTAATCAAGCATCACCAATGACGCTTCATTTCAGCCAGGGCTTAGGGGCTCTGAGCGTGACCACAGCCTTTGTCCCTTGCTCTGATGAGGCTTGGCTTGAGTATCCCAGCATGCACTGTGATACTCAAATGAAGAATCATCCCACAGAAAATAGGGAAAAAATGCAATAGCAGTTACATAGTATAGTTAAGGAACAGTAGAGAATTTTTAATGCAAGTATAATAGAAATTAGTTTGGCTTACAGCATGAAATAGATAGGGATTTAGATAAAAACATATTTGACCTCTGGACTACCCGTTTACTACCCGTTTAACCGTCAATTGCTGTAGCGGTTCAGAGAAAAATATACTTTATAAGCCGCTGTGGAAAACCAAACGGTTTTTCCGTGCCAGCTACCCTGGATTGATAAGTTTCTACCTCCTTGCGCTTATTGGGAGAGACCTATCACTCCACGGACCACATGTCCCAATAGTCGCCCATCCGCTTATTCAGTTAGTTTTCTCTGAACACCACAGCATTACAAAGTCATCCATACTTGGCTGAGATCATACAGCCATGGTCTGATACACGCTGTCCATTGATTGAGCAGCATATATCAGCTGTCAGGGTCACTTTAAAAAAGTATAATGGATACATCAATTTTCTCTCAGCACCTCAAAAAGGTCCCATTGGTCCTCTATATTTACAAACTGTAGAAATGTACAGTCAGCCTGTAGAAATATCATGCTTGTCTTTTATGCTGTTATTAGCTTATCTCATTCATTTCAATGTTAGACTAGGACACACAGAATCAAATAATAGAGCTCATTGTAGATATACATGTCAGTTTGTTAGGACACTTCCGTGCTTCAAAGAATTGTATAACGCACATCTTTTATTTTATGCAACACAGCGCCATCTAGTGTTAATCATTGACCATCTGTAATATATGATAATTGTTAAATATCTATTGCTTTCCCTCTATACTGTACATGCAAGCACAGACACATAAATTAATTAGGGAATTGCTAAACTATTTGTTCTCTTTGTTTTTCAATATTTAGGCATTGGTTTGACGGCAATGATTTGTGGAGGACAAATTCTGGCTTATTTCCTATACAAGAACAACTTTATTTATCCGGATCTAAATGATTTTTGAGCTAATGCTTTTGAAAAATAAATATTTGAAATAAAAAAGTACTGTCTTTTGAGCTGTTTACTGTCTGTGAAACAAAATAAAAGTCTTCTTTAATAAGATATTAATTGACCTGTACATGTCCTTTAGGGCTGTCCCACACGTCCAGATAATTCCGGTACCGGAATAAATCGGTACCGGAGTTATCCGTGTCCGTGTGCCTGGGAACTCACGGAGGCCATACGAGCGGCACACGTGTGCCACCCGTATGGCGAGTGGGTACCACACGGAGCGTGTGGTACCCACTCTGCATGGTGCTGAAGCTGCTGAAGCTGCGATTCATATCCTCTCTGCAGTAGCGTTTGCTGCAGAGAAAATATGAAGAATAGTGTTAAAAATAAAGATTTAGGTGTCCGCCGCCCCCCCACCCCCTGTGCGCCCCCCCGCTGGTCAGAAAATACTTACCCGCCTCCCTCGCTCCTTCCTGGTCTGGCCGCGGCTTCTCCTGCATGCGGTCACGTGGGCCCGATCATTTACAGTCATGAATATGTGGCTCCACCTCCCATAGGGGCGGAGCCGACTATTCATGATTGTAAATGATCGGCCCCACGTGACTGCATACAGTAGGAGGCGCGGCCAGACCAGGAAGGAGCGAGGGAGTGGGTAAGTATTTTCTGACCAGCGGGGGGGCGCACAGGGGGTGGGGGGGCGGCGGACACATGGATCTTTATTTTTAACACTATTCTTCATATTTTCTCTATAGCAAACGCTGCTACAGGGAAGATATGAATACCGGCTTCAGCACCATGTGGGGGGGACAGCGCTTACTGTAGCGCTGTCTCCGGCACGCACACGGACCCCAGACGGAGAATGTCCGTGTGAGGTCCGTGTTTTACGCGGACCCATTGACTCTATTGGGTCCGTGTAAAACGTGCGCTCCCACGAACACTGACATGTCTCCGTGTTTGGCACACGGAGACACGGTCCGCAAAAAATCAATGACATCTGAACAGATGCATTGATTTTTATGTGTCTACGTGTGTCAGTGTCTCCGGTACGTGAGGAAACTGTCACCTCACGTACCGGAGCCACTGACGTGTGAAACCGGCCTTACAATGTACAAAACCATGTGCAATTTTGTCAAACCATACAGATGTGTCTATCAGTAAAGGAGTTGTCCCAAGATCATTCTTCAGGAACACACTGCTGTCCTGCCTCCTGACTTGCTGCCTACTGGGTACGCTTCTAAATGTTTCAGTGTTCGAACAAGCAGCATGAACTGCTCTCTCAGAAGGAGCACAGGGGATCCAGGGTTCCAGCCAGATTCACAGCAGTGCTTTCAAGCTTTAGACCACGTGCACGCGTTCAGCATTTGGTCAGTATTTTACATCACTATTTAGAAACCAAAACCAGGAGTGGGTGATAAATGCAGAAGTGGTGCATATGTTTCTATTATACTTTTCCTCTAATTGTTCCACTCCTGGTTTTGGCTTACAAATACTGATGTAAAATACTGACCAAATACTGCTAGTGTGAACAAGGCCTTATAGCAATAAATACTGAGATCCTTGTCTAGGAGATCGGCCACCACTGATAGATTGCAGTGGTGGCTGGTAACCTAAGGAAAGAGCAGTAAAGAAAAAAATTAAAAACCTCTGTTTTTGATAATGGGCAGGATTTTAAGAATTAAATTGCTAAGTAGTTTCTTTTTACAAAACCTAGGCAGTTTTGCCTGTTTAAGAAGATGAAACAACCTCTTAGAATTTTCTTGACTTAAGTAATTTGTCTTATTATTAATTCAATACAACCTTGCAGTATAGTGTAGAAAAAGTATTTTTTAAATACATGTTTTTGCAAATATAGCCACCTAAGGGAAATGTATGACCAACTGATAACATCTTTTGGATATATAATTTTTATATTTAAAGCATATCTGTTCTTTTCACAAACCTGTAGAAAAGCATGGTCCTGTTGACCTAAATCTGCTTGTGGCACAGTTACCAGTCTAAAATGTATAGGAGCTGCTCAAAGATTCATGCTCTATAATTTGCCACCCATTTTTTTTAGTGAGCAGTCCCTCTTCATCGGCAACCTTTTTAACCTCAATTACCAGCATGCATTGTTCCTGCTATTGTCTAACAGACAGCCTGTCCCAAACTGAAAACCTGCCTCTTTTTATGCCTGAATGCAGTTTGACAGAAAGGAGAGCAGGAACAAAGGGACAAAGACCCATCCCTACTACCTATAAACTGTCTTGGTGTCTCTGCTGCTACAGAAAGATTGGGTAGTATTCACATCACACCCTGTTGCCAACTGAGAACTCCTTGTGAATAGGTGAAAACGGTACGAAGAGGTTCCTCCAAATTAGCCACTCACTTGAATGAGGCAAACAGAGTCTAAAATATGACATTCTGGACCCTATTCATCTTTTCACCCAAGCACAATGACTTGATAGACTATGAAAAAAAAAAAACACCATTGGAGGAAAACCTCCACTAAACTAAACAAAAAAACACCAGAACACAGGCAGGGATGCTTACCTGTTCAAGGCCTCCAACAATTGCACTAACCAGGGTGCACCAGGCCCAAGTAGAGATAGCAAACAACACAGGTGCAAATAATACCGATGCAGCCAACCTACAATCAGGAATTGGCTGCTTGGAGCACCCGTGCAAAAAATAGTCTGTATGTGGCATGTTCACACAGGACTGCAAAGTATATGGTGAAAAGCCTATTAATGAAGCCATATATATAGCGGGCTAACCATGATGCATCCTGTGTGAACAGAGGCCACAGTGTACAGAGCCATCTAGGGCCCAGGCGCACCCTGGACAAATGTACAGTGCACCAAAAACATAACAATGTATGCAAGGTATTGGTTGATATTATGGCCACAATATTGAAGCTGCCAACCCACGTCAAGGGTCTTTACTATACTATCTTTACTTGGGCCTGGTGCACCCTGGGTAGTGCAATTGTTGGAGGCCTTGAACAGGTAAGCATCCCTGCCTGTGTTCTGGTGTTTTCTTGATAGACTATGCTATTGTGTTGAATTGTGTTGAACAAGAAAGACAAACACCCTGTTTGCCTCATTCAAGTGAATGACTACATCGGAAAGTTTTTGATTACCATTTTTCAGCTATTCAGATGGATACCACTGATAGTACTCATCGAGCAGATCATGATCTTATTATATAACATAAGATGATAGGAATTGAGGTGGGTTTTTGTGACTTTGGTGCTACTCTCCTGCCTCTGAAGGAGGAGAGAAAGTGATCTGAATGTTTCCTTACAAGAGATAGAGGACAGCAAGTTAGGCAGAACTGATAGCTCTTGTGATGATCCAACTTGTTGACTCCAATACTTTGCTGGACACCCACCTCTTGACTTTTGAATGGATGGATGGACTTCATTTCATATTCTTCCACCTGTCATGACACTCACATGATGCAGTTTTGCAATGTTCTTGGCCGAAAGACCGCTATCGATGAGCTGGATGATGCTGTTTCTCTTTTCTTGGGAAAAATTCTTCATGGCTGCTCTTTGATTTGAAGCCAGTTACCTTTCGCTTGGAAATCAATCTAATAACACAGGTCTACAAAAAAATATTTTTTGTAATCATCGCAGGTGACTTTGTACTTTTCTGAATCATCTTTTTGTCCTGATTTAAAAAAATGTATATAGTTTTTCTGTAGCATGTATAGTTTCCATGAAGCAGCATTATTATTATAAGGTATAGGAAATATATTGGTGACATTAAGAAAACAGTAATCTACATATGAGAAAAAAATTCTTCACCTTACAAAACAGTTTTTATTGAACTAAAATCATTTCATATGCAAAATAGAATCCAAAATATGAGCAGAAATTAATAGTGCTTGACATTAGACTGTCGCTGATACGATTTTTCAGGGTTGTCCCTATAAAACATCCAACAGTAATCGGCCTTCATTGAAACCTTTACTGATATTGTCCCTGTAAGAAAATTCACAATTAAATAAAACAAGCAAAGAGATGAGAATAACATAGGAAAAACCACATACATTGAAAATGCAGACATAACGTAATAACAAAAATATTTCTATCTCCGAAACTTTATGTGATAGGGCAAAACTAACCATAGTTTTGAATCATCGCATCACAATTTCCATAAAACAGACATCTTACCTTTGCTGCTGATTTTTTTATATTGACCAATGCAACACACTGGACTATTTAGGAATAGGAGAACAGGTTGTAAGCTATAGTATACAGGAATAAAAAACTTTTTCACCACCAGGATCAAAACGGTAACAATGCAATGACATGACAAGAATCTACATAATTAATCGTATGCAACATAGTTGTGAGTCAAATTTATGCATGAGATAGCCAAGATGATTGTCTATAAAATGATAGTAGTCTCACATTGGAAGTAGTAGTGGAAGGAGAGATATGGAGCCTGAAATTCAAAAGTTCAAAACATTGTCACCCTTTTGCTTGTCTGTGTATTTGTGACAGCAGTGTGTGTGGCTGCATAAAACAAAAAACCTGACCAGCACCTCCATATAGTGTGAATAGGCGAACGCTGCAATGACTGCATAACTAGCAAAAAATAAGGAAGCAGCAGCACTCTATAGAGACCAATATATATATGCAAACATAAAATCTAACATAATTGCTGATTAACCCCTTCACCCCCGGAGCTTTTTCCGTTTTTTCATTTTCGTTTTTCGCTCCCCTCCTTCCCAGAGCCATAACTTTTTTATTTTTCCGTAAATTTGGCCATGTGAGGGCTTATTTTTTGCAGGACGAGTTGTACTTTTGAACGACATCATTGGTTTTACCATGTCGTGTACTAGAAAACGAGAAAAAAATTCCAAGTGCAGTGAAATTGCAAAAAAAGTGCAATCCCACACTTGTTTTTTGCTTCGCTATTTTGCTAGGTTCACTAAATGCTAAAACTGACCTGCCATTATGATTCTCCAGGTCAGTACGAGTTCATAGACACCTAACATGACTAGGTTATTTTTCACCTAAGTGGTGAAAAAAAATTCCAAACTTTGCAAAAAAAAAAAAAAAAAAAAAAAAAATTGCACCATTTTCCGATACTCGTAGCGTCTTTATTTTTCGTGATCTGGGGTCAGGTGAGGGCTTATTTTTTGCGTGCCCAGCTGGCGTTTTTAATGATAGCATTTTGGTGCAGATACGTTCTTTTGATCGCCCGTTATTGCATTTTAATGCAATATCGCGGCGACCAAAAAAACGTAATTCTGGCGTTTCGATTTTTTTTCTCATTACGCCATTTAGCGATCAGGTTAATGCTTTTTTTTATTGATAGATCGGGCGATTCTGAACGCGGCGATACCAAATATGTGTAGGTTTGATTTTTTTTTTATTGATTTATTTTGATTGGGGCGAAAGGGGGGTGATTTAAACTTTTATATTTTTTTTATTTTTTTCACATTTTTTTTTACTTTTTTTTTTCACTTTTGCCATGCTTCTATAGCCTCCATGGGAGGCTAGAAGCAGGCACAACCCGATCGGCTCTGCTATGTAGCAGCGATCATAAGATCGCTGCTACACAGCAGAATTACAGGTGTGCAGTGAGCGCCGACCACAGGGGGGCGCTCACAGCTGCCGAGGATCAGTAACCATAGAGGTCTCAAGGACCTCTATGGTTACCATTTAGAAGCATCGCCGACCTCCGATCATGTGACGGGGGTCGGCGATGCGCTCATATCCGGCCGCCCGGCCGGATGCGGTAGTTAAATGCCGCTGTCTGCGTTTGACAGCGGCATTTAACTAGTTAATGGGCGCGGGCGGATCGCGATTCCGCTCACGCTCATTGCTCGCACATGTCAGCTGTACAAAACAGCTGACATGTCGCGGCTTTAAGGTGGGCTCGCCGCCGGAGCCCACCTTAAAGCGGGGGTTCTGCCAGCTGACGTACTATTCCGTCAGCTGGCAGAAAGGGGTTAAACTGTATCAAAAAAACCCACATTTTTGTATTAAAAAGTACTTTAAGAAATGAAGAGGTCTGAGAAAATAAAGAAGGTAGCTGGGTCAGTAACAGGAGAGACCACACTAAAATACACCTAACAGGATACTAGGAGATGAGCTGCACTAGGAACTTAAGTTCAGGAACAGTGTGAAGGGCGCAGATGCCTTATATAAAGGCTGTCTTCAATTTGTCGCTCTTGTGGATACGAATCAAGGTATAAGCCCCTCAAGATCCAATTTGGTGAAAAGTTTTGCTCCACGGATTATATCAAACAGTTTTGAAATCAAATCTTGATAACACCACAATAGTCAATACAGGGATGTAGGGAACTATCATTCTTTGTCACGAAGAACCCAGCACCATCAAGAGAAAAGGAATTCAGCTACGTTCACATTTGCGGACGGCGCCGCAGCGTCGGGCGCCGCAGCGTCGCCGCATGCGTCATGCGCCCCTATATTTAACATGGGGGTGCATGGACATGCGTCGCACTTGCGTTTTGCGCCGCATGCGTCCCTGCGGCGCCCGCGTCCGGGCGCAGAGGACGCAGCAAGTTGCATTTTTGCTGCGTCCAAAATCAATGAAAAAAAGGACGCATGCGGCGCAAAATGCAGCGTTGTGCATGCGTTTTGCTGCGTTTTTGTTTGCGTTGTGTGTTGCGGCGCCGACGCTGCGGCACACAATGCAAATGTGAACGTAGCCTAACAGATGAATCCTTGGCTAAGTTCTCTTGGATGCACTCTGACATGGCCCGAGCCTCTGGTGGAGATGGATGATACACCATACCCTCGTACTCTGCATGACAAAAGGGTTAAAATCCTGCAAAGTCTGGCTGCACCTCCCTATTGACATGTGGAGATTCTCAGCAAGAGGAAGATGCAGCATGCTGGTAATTCCACAAGAGGCAGTTCAGCATGATGGCCTAAGACTGAGAGGGGCAGACTGGTAAGTCCATTGAGTGGAACGGTGTTGAGAATCAATGCGAGTTACCGGTTTGACAGTATTTCTGTATAACAGACATGGGATGAAATCTATCAACCAGCAAAACCAAATTCTGTTGTAGCCAAAATGTTCCATATTCAATATAGGTGCAGCAGGAGGGTACATTGAACCAATGACAGTTAATTCACAAAAGGGAAAAAGCAAGAAGTAATGTGAATATACAAAAATATTTACAATTGAGAGTCCTCAGTGGTTGATACCTTTTAATGGCTAACTGAAAAGATGGTAACAAATTGCAAGCTTTTGAGACTACTCCGGTCTCTTCATCAGATATAGACTGGAATAGTCTCGAAAGCTTGTAATTTGTTACCATCTTTTCAGTTAGCCATTAAAAGGTATCAACCACTAAGGACTCTCAGTTCTAAATATTTTTCTATCCACTGGCTAACACGGTGCCAAGATATATATTTTTCCTGTATGTGAATATACAGTAAGTTGTATGTACATTTTTGGGGGTCTTGTTTAGATAGCTCGACTTCACATCCATGCCCATAGAACGATCAATAATATGATTGTTTTGTGCACATAAAATATCATTATTCTTGGAAGCACATGTCTTGTTTACAATGTGCTGCTGAGAAAGTTTATTTTTAAGCAAGTTTAAAAGTAATTTCACCTAAAGAATGAGCATTTGCTCATATATAAGGTAATTGATTGACTGTTTAGCTAGACTGATTATTACACAATGAGGTGGATATGCTAAGCCCAAGGTCTAGGTGCGCACATGGGCTTCTGGCGTCGATGCAATGAGTGGGTGAGGAATGCAGACATGGTACGCAGACAGAAGACTTTTAGCAGAGGTACTGATGACCTCAGGCAGTGGTCAGAGTTACTGAACACCTCAGACAGATTGCAGAGTTAGGAAAGACCAAGTGGAGATTGCAGAGTTACAGAAGACCGCAGGCACATTGGGAACTCAAGGACTGGAAGCTGCAGGCAGACAGGAGGTGTCATGGAGACCACAGACAGGTAGCAAAGAAAACAGGCAGATAGTAGAGTTTCTGCAAACGTCAGACAGATTGCAGTGTTATTGAAAAGTGCAGACAAATTGCAGAGTTACTAAAGACATCAGACAGATTGTAATGTTAATGATGACCGCAGGTAGATTGCAAAGTTACTAGAAACTGTAGGGAGATTGCAGAGTTACTGAAGACCTCGAAAAGATTGCAGAGTTAATGAAAACCTCAGGCAGATTTCAGAGTTACTGAAGGTCTCAGACAGATTGCAGATATATTGAAGACCTCAGACAAATTGCAGAGTTACTGAAGACCACAAGAAGACTGGAAACTAAAGGACTGGAAGCCCTCAGGCAGACAGGAGGAGTGTTGGAGACCATAAACATGTAGCAGAAAAAACTCTACAGGAAAAAGAAAGTCCAAATACCATGGAAGCCGCAGGCTGCTAGGAGACATCCTGCAAACTGCCGGACATGTAACAGAGGTTTTAGAAGACCAAGATCAGGTAGCAGACAGAACACCGGAGTAACTAGAAAGTTTAAAATGGAAGCCACAGGTGTCAAGGAAAATCTAGCCAGTTAGCAGTGGTACTAAAAGCTGTAGACATGCAACTCAGGGACTGGAAACTACAGGAATCTTAGAGAATGTGAATGGGAACTGTGCACATATAAACTAAAAGACATACTAGGAAGTCTTAATTCCAAGACACAGGGTTGTGTGTCTTTGGAGGCTTTATATATGCCCAGGAAATAAACACAATGGAGCAAGCTGGACTACTTGCAAAGTCTGAAGTGAAGCCCAAGATAGTCTAGGTTGAGGGAAACAAAGCATGAGACAGGTGTGTAACAGTACCCCTCTCATAGGGACCCTACCTTTGCCAGCTCAGGGGAGCAAGAAAACAAGGTTCAGTTCTCTGTAGCACGAGCACAACTCTGGAGATCTCATGTTACGGGTTTACCATGACAGAGAGAAGCCAGAAGACCGCAGCATCTGATTTCTCCTACTCCTGCACTGTTTAGAAGCACTTCACCTTCATATTAAATTATGCAGGTTTCTTTTAGCAGTGCAAGGGTTAATCTGCTCAGTTGAGAGCTCTTGGAAGCTTTCCTGCATTAAGGCTCACTGCTGTTCACTGTTAGCCACTCCTATCTCCTGTATAATCTGGGCCCTGGTGAGCACTCATTGCCAGAAATATCTTACGCTGCATGGTTAGGAGATGGTGGTTTGTGGTTGTTGTTTGAGAAGGCATTTGGTGGATTTATCTGAGACAATTGCTAGGTTTAAGGTTTGTGCTAATTCCCCTCCTTCTCCTACTTTGGTTAATTCCCTTCCTCCACTCCACTATTTACCTCTGCTGTTTGAGTACATTTGTATGACTGGTATTTTCCTTTATCCTAGTTTGTATTACCTTGTTAGTCTGGTTTGTGTATTACAGTACACTAATATACCCCTCTTCTCTCGGTGGAGGTAGAGTACAGACTGAGGGCTAATTCAGCAGCAAAGGCAAGGTACGTGGCCCCGGTTTCTTCACCATCAGAAGTAATCCGGGGAACAGGGCGAGCTAGGGTGCTCCTAGCATTAGAGAAAGAGAAGGAGCCCTTGTTCCCGGGACACCTGACAACAGACACACACCGAACACTGAATAAGTCTAAAGGCTCCACATTTACTTTCTGGAACACATCCTGGGGTGGAGACATGGTGAACAACCTACCACCCACTCTTCAGCTGTCCACAGTAACCCAGCCCTTTATATGACTGATTAACCCCTCTAAGCACTAAGTATTCTGGAGCATTTTTTCCAGGTTCATATCACTAAAGCCAACATCCTAAGTGACACATATCTCCCCTTCAATATTTTACCAGTGGACTTCCACATATCCCCCTCTGTCCAAAATCAGGGGTTCTTGGTCCTTTAGTCACCAAATAAGGAAATCTAGACAGGGCATCTGCATTACCGCATAGTTTCCTGGGCCTATGCTCCACATGAAAGCTGAAGTCCTGGGGGGCTGGAAATCACCTAGTCACCCACGCATTATTTCCCTTCCTTTCTTTCATCCATCTCAGGGGCACATGGTCTGGCACTAGCCTGATCTTTCTGCCTAGCTGGTAATACCTCAGAGTGTCAATTGCCCATTTGAAGGTCAAACATTCTTTCTCCACAATATCATTATTCTTTTCACAGGAGGAGACTTTCCTACTTAGGTATATGATTGGATGTTCCTCACCATTTATTTCCTGGGACAACATGGCTCCCAACACGACCTCTGAGGCATCTGTCTGGATCACAAACTGCTTATTGAAGTCATGTGTGACCAAGACCGGCTGTTTAGACAGGGCAAACTTTAACTTTTCTAATGCCATCTCTTATTTAGATTATGGACAGAGTCAGAATAGGCAGCTTACCAGGAGCGCCAAGCTGGCAAATGGAGTTTTTAAGTGCAGAAGGCACGCTGCAGCTCCGGCCGGGTGCCTCAGGAGAGGTTAAGACAGGATGAAGTAAAAATGGACCGGTCATAGGGAGCGCAAGCAGCACAGTTCAGCTGGTATTAAAAGTCTTCATTTAATATTTCCACAACACATTTCAATGGAATAGTCCCGTTTTCTTCAGGTGGCAGTTGAAACGCATTGTGGAAATATTAAATGAAGACTTTTTAAAACCAGCTGAACTGTGTCGCTTACGCTCCCTATGACCGGTCCATTTTTACTTCATCTCTGCTTTAGATGACCACTTGGTCATTGACATCTTTGTGCCCTTAAGGAGGTCGGTCAGGGGTGTGACTATCATGGTGAAATTCAGGATAAACTGAACTGTATCCTACAATTCCCAGAAACTCCCTAACCTGTTTCTTGCAGATCAATTGCGGACAATTTTGAATCACTTCTACTTTGTTCACTTGTGGCTTTATTTTGCCTCTCCGGTGATATGGCCCATTTATTTGGTTCCTCCTTCCCCATGGCACACCTCTTTGGGTTTATGGTAAACCCCACCTTCCTCAGCTCTTTTTATACCACCTGGACCCTCTGCAGATGACTTCTGCAATCCAGGCTGAAGATCACAAAATCATCCAGGGAAGTTGAGGCGTACTTCTTGTGAGGGGCTAGAATCCGGTTTATGGTCCTCTGGAAGGAGACTGGGGCTGCCTGCAGCCCAAAAGGCATTGTGGTGTATTTAAAGCAACCGTCAGGTATAGAGAAGGCCAGCTTCTCCACTTTGAGACAGGAGAATTTGCCAGTACCCTTTTGTTAGGTCAAGGGTGGTGATGAATTTGGCCGACCCTAGCCTCTCAATGGGTTCATCCACCAGGGGTATCGGATCCGGTTGCAGCATACTTCTTGTGAGGAGCTAGGGGCAACAGATAAGCATCAAACTTGGACACCTTGTTAAGCTTTGTATAATCATTACAAAAGCACCATTCTCCATCAGGCTTGGGACAAGGAAAATGGGGCTACACCACCCGCTCTTTGACTCCTCAATGTTGCCCAGGCTAAACATTCTCCTCACCTCCTTCGAAATCACCTCACTGTGAGCTCCACGAATTTGATATAGCTGTAGGTTTTCCCACACATGCAATTCCATCAGGTCTTCGTACTCGATGACCTGCATACATCCTGGCAACTCTGAAAACATGACTCGGTTCTGCTGGAAAAGTTATCGGCACTGTTGCTTCTGGGCCAGTGACAGTGTCTCTGCCACTGTGATATCCTTAACCTTGGCTTCGGGATTGGCCCCAGGCATGTAGCTTCCACAAGTTCCCTGTCTCGCTACGGCTTATGTAGGGTGACATGGTACACCTGATACAGTTTTCTTCTCCCTGGCTGTTGGACCATGTAGGTGATGTGGCCAAGCATTTACTTTCACTGTGGTAATCAGCACTAACATCTGATTGTAGACCTTTGCCTGGGCCTCTTGTGCCCGAAGGAGGCTCTCACTCATCAGCATCACCTTCACAATCCTTTCTTGCATCTGGGACACATGATCAATGTTTATCCGGTGGGGTGTAACCTCTGCTTCCCAGGTCTCCTTTGCAATATCCAGAAGTCCATGAGAGTGCCAGCCATACAACAGCTCAAATCGTGAAATCCCCATAGTGGCCTATGAAAATTATCTAACAGAAAGCAGCAGATATGGGAGCAGACCTTCTTGAACACTGACTTCAAAGTTTTGCTGAACTTCTTCACCAGGCTGTCCATCTGCGGATGGTACGCTGATGTTCTGAGTTTGGAAATCTGGAGGGCGTAACATAACTCCCTCATAACAATAGACATGAAAAGAGTTCCTTGGTCCATCAGGATCTCCTTTGACAGGCCCATCCAGGAAAAATATGGACTAGCTTTACAGGCTTTACTTCAGGCAGAGGGCATTGGTACCACCTTTGATTACTTTGTTGCGTAGCCCAATGACAACGTGGGATATGGCAGGCTGTTTGGCAACAGATAAAATTATAATTTTTTTTAAGGTGCATTAGGTCTGCAGAGAGCTTCATATCACCACCACAAAATGACAACATGGGCTATGGCAGGCTGTATCACATTTAGCAATAGAAAAAAATTTTAATTGTTTTTTAATGTGCGTTAGGTTTTTAGTTTAGCATTCTGACCAGAGTGTATGAAGCCCACTGCCACGTCATGTCAAACCTCGTAGTGGGTCCTACTGCGTTAGATCAACATATGATTTTTTGAGGTGCGGTTCATGTTCTTTTTTGGTGCAAAGCATGTTCTTTTCCCTTAATTGGACCAGCACTCCTCCCATTTAGCAAGGTGATTTTAAGTAGCAGGAGACTGCAAAGTAAGGGGTCTAGCCCATTTTTACTCTCACTGAAGAGCTAGAGGAAGGTGAGTTTCAGTGCTCCTTTCATTTGGTGTGGGTGCTGTGCGGTGGCCATTGCTGCTGTGGTTTTGTGCTGGTGTGGCGGCACAGTCTGGAGTCATGGGGACTCTTGCAGCATAGGCGCTGTGGGACACCAGGCCGCCTGTCCTGCTGGTGCATTGCCGCTGTGGGGTGGTCGGCACAAGGCTCCGCTCCATTAGGGCGGTAGGACCCACTACGAAGCTTGCCATGATGAGGCAGAGGGCTTCATACACTCTGATCAGAATGTTAAACTAAGAACCTCATGTTCAGTTATATAAATTTCTGCCTAGCGGCTTTAAATCAACGTATGATTTTTGGAGGTGCGGTTCATGCTCTTTCTTTGGTACATTAGCATATGATCACATGGAAAATTTTGTTTAAACCAGAGCCACTACTAATTTCACCCCAATTTGTGATATATGATCCTTATTGGAAAGTGATATTTGCTACATACTGTAGTATAGCGCCGTATAATGAGTGATCACTGCCTAGAAATTTTTATTATCGGCATTGCAATTCTCTTGCCAGTAGATATGCGTCACTCATATTACATACAGAAATATGCCTCTTGGTATAGGTTCCCACACACTGCCGAGGAGTCAATCAAATAGGGCACATTGTGTGGTGATCGCTGCTTGAGCGCGGCTGTTGCTGTCTATTGCGGCGGCTGTAGCATATGCCAGGCGCTCCATGCTCACCGCGCGATCACCAATACAAGAGGCAATGAATCATATGTCGGAGTTAGTGTGGATCACCGGTATAAGAATAGGCGATACACACCCCAACTGCTATGGGCAGATAAAATCACTGAGTCCACGTGTGATGCCGATATAGCAGTGGGCGGTCAGCAATGGTATGAGCTGTGCTGGCGGTCAAGGCTGCGATATGCCTATTGTATTAATAAGTGGCATTACTAACTGCCTCACACAGTTACTATCTATTGGGCACGTGTCCCTGAAGCGCATTTCGCCGGTATACCGCTTTTTCCAAGAGCCCTTAATAAAAATACAATAGGCATATTGCAGCCTTCAGCGTAAGCACAGCTCGTGCCATTGCTGACTGCACACTGCTATATAGGCCTCACACGTTGACTCAGCGTGTGATTTTATCTGCCCATCACCTATTCTCATACCGGCGATCCAAACTTACTCTTTTGTATGATTCATTGTGCCACTAGCAGCTGGTGTGTGCTGCCTCTTGTATTGGTGATAACGCGGTGAGTGTGGAGCGGCTGGCATATACTACGACCGCCACAATACACAGCAACAGCTGCACTTAAGCAGCGAACACCACACAATGTGCCCTATTTGATTGACTCCTGGGCAGTGTGTGGGAACCTATAACAAGAGGCATATTTCTGTATGTAATATGAGTGACACATACCTGGCAAGAGAATTGCAATGCCGACAATAAAAATTTCTAGGCAATGATCACTCATTATACGGCGCTATACTATGAAGCAAATTTCACTTTCCAATATGGAGCGTATATCACAAGTTGGGGTGAAATTAATAGCGGCTCTGGTTTAAATAAAATTTTCCATGTGATTATATGCTAATCACCTGGTAGGAGCCAACTTATGCTCGTATATATAGGTGCATCTTAAAAAATTAGAATATCATCAAAAAGTTATTTTTCAGTTCTTCAATATAAAAAGTGAAACTCATATGGTAGATAGAGTCATTACAAACAGAGTGATCTGTTTCAAGTGTATATTTCTGTTATTGTTAGTGATTATGGCTTACAGCCAGTGAAAAACCAAAAGTCAGTATCTCAGTAAATTAGAATACTTTATAACACCAGCTTGAAAAAATTACGGTATATACTCAAGTATAAGCCTAGATTTTCAGCCCATTTTTTTAGGCTAATAGTGCCCCTCTCGGCTTATACTCGAGTCATTGTCCAAGGAGGTCAGCGGAGGAGGGGGAGCGGCAGCTGTCACATTATATTCACCTGCTCCCGGCGCGGTCTCTGCACTTCCCTGCTTCTCTGATGGTCTCTGGCGCCCACAGCTCTTCCTGTGTTCAGTGGTCCGCTCATTAAAGTAATGAATATGGACGTGACTCCACTCCCATAGGCATGGAGTGCATATTCATTACTTTAATGAGAGGTACCATGTGACTGCTGAACACAGGAACAAGCTCCAGAGACCATCGGAGAAGCAGGGACATACAGAGAGACCGCGCCAGGAGGGGGTGAGTATAACGGAGGTGGGTGAGCCATGCGATATTCACCTGTCCCCGTTCCAGCGCCACGCTGTGTCATCTGTGTCCTCTGCCTGTGATGTTCAGGTCAGAAGGCACGATGACATGGTTAGTGCGCACCCTCTGCCTGAACAGTCACTACAGAGACCCGGAAGACACTGCGGCGCATGGTGGTGGAACGGGGACAGGTGAATATCGCAAGTGACAGTGTCCTGAGCCAGCGGCGACACTGGCATCTCACCCCCATAGCACGCCAGTGTCCCTGCCTGCTCAGGACCCTGGCACCTAGCCCCTAGAGACGAGAGGTGAGTATGTCATTTTTTTTAATCGCAGCAGCATACAGGGCATGTTATTCCATGGAGCATCTTATGGGGCCATCAACCTTTGTGCAGCATTATATGGGGCATAATATTCTATGGAGCATCTTATAGGGCCATCAACCTTTGTGCAGCATTATATGGGACATAATATTCTACGGAGCATCTTATGGGGCCATTATTAGCCTTTTATGCAGCATTATATGGGACATTGTCATGATTCTCAATGGCGAGAGAACATAGCCCAGCATATATGAGAACTAGCTCTTGGAAGATGGAAACTATACTGACCATGAACTAAAACCTGCCGCACAACTAGAAGTAGCCGGGTAGCATGCCTACATTTTTTTTATCCCTAGATGCCCAGCGCCAGCCGGAGAACTAACTAATCCTGGCAGAGGAAAATACAGTCCTGGCTCACCTCTAGAGAAATTTCCCCAAAAGGCAGACAGAGGCCCCCACATATATTGGCGGTGATTTAAGACGAAATGACAAACGTAGTATGAAAATAGGTTTAGCAAAATCGAGGTCCGCTTACTAGATAGCAGAAAGACAGAAAGGGCACTTTCATGGTCAGCTGAAAACCCTATCAAAACACCATCCAGAAATTACTTTAAGACTCTAGCATTAACTCATAACACCAGAGTGGCAATTTCCAATCACAAAAGCTTTCCAGACACAGTAACGAAACAGCAGCTGTGAACTGGAACAAAAAGCAAAAACAAACAAGGACAAAAGTCCAACTTAGCTGAGAGTTGTCTGGTAGCAGGAACATGCACAGAAAGGCTTCTGATTACATTGTTGACCGGCATGAAACTGACAGAGGAGCAAGGTTATATAGCGACTGCCACATCCTGATGGGAGCAGGTGAACAGAGGGGATGATGCACACAAGTTCAATTCCACCAGTGGCCACCGGGGGAGCCCAGAATCCAATTTCACAACAGTACCCCCCCCTCAAGGAGGGGGCACCGAACCCTCACCAGAACCACCAGGGCGATCAGAATGAGCCCTATGAAAGGCACGGACAAGATCGGAGGCATGAACATCAGAGGCAGTGACCCAAGAATTATCCTCCTGACCGTATCCCTTCCATTTGACCAGATACTGGAGTTTCCGTCTGGAAACACGAGAGTCTAAGATCTTTTCCACAACGTACTCCAACTCACCCTCAACCAACACCGGAGCAGGAGGCTCAACGGAAGGCACAACCGGTACCTCATACCTGCGCAATAATGACCGATGAAAAACATTATGAATAGAAAAGGATGCAGGGAGGTCCAAACGGAAGGACACAGGGTTAAGAATCTCCAATATCTTGTACGGGCCGATGAACCGAGGCTTAAACTTAGGAGAAGAGACCCTCATAGGGACAAAACGAGAAGACAACCACACCAAGTCCCCAACACAGAGCCGAGGACCAACACGACGACGGCGGTTGGCAAAAAGCTGAGTCTTCTCCTGGGACAACTTCAAATTGTCCACCACCTGCCCCCAAATCTGATGCAACCTCTCCACCACAGCATCCACTCCAGGACAATCCGAAGATTCCACTTGACCGGAGGAAAATCGAGGATGAAACCCCGAATTACAGAAAAACGGGGACACCAAGGTGGCAGAGCTGGCCCGATTATTGAGGGCGAACTCCGCCAAAGGCAAAAAAGCAACCCAATCATCCTGATCCGCAGACACAAAACACCTCAAATATGTCTCCAAGGTCTGATTAGTCCGCTCGGTCTGGCCATTAGTCTGAGGATGGAAAGCAGACGAAAAAGACAAATCTATGCCCATCCTAGCACAGAATGCCCGCCAAAATCTAGACACGAATTGGGTCCCTCTGTCAGAAACGATATTCTCCGGAATACCATGCAAACGAACAACATTTTGAAAAAACAGAGGAACCAACTCGGAAGAAGAAGGCAACTTAGGCAAGGGAACCAGATGGACCATCTTAGAGAAACGGTCACACACCACCCAGATGACAGACATCTTCTGAGAAACAGGCAGATCCGAAATAAAATCCATCGAGATGTGCGTCCAAGGTCTCTTCGGGATAGGCAAGGGTAACAACAATCCACTAGCCCGAGAACAACAAGGCTTGGCCCGAGCACAAACGTCACAAGACTGCACAAAGCCTCGCACATCTCGTGACAGGGAAGGCCACCAGAAGGACCTTGCCACCAAATCCCTGGTACCAAAAATTCCAGGATGACCTGCCAACGCAGAAGAATGAACCTCAGAGATGACTCTACTGGTCCAATCATCAGGAACAAACAGTCTACCAGGTGGGCAACGATCAGGTCTATCCGCCTGAAACTCCTGCAAGGCCCGCCGCAGGTCTGGAGAAACGGCAGACAATATCACTCCATCCTTAAGGATACCTGTGGGCTCAGAATTACCAGGGGAGTCAGGCTCAAAACTCCTAGAAAGGGCATCCGCCTTAACATTCTTAGAACCCGGTAGGTATGACACCACAAAATTAAACCGAGAGAAAAACAACGACCAGCGCGCCTGTCTAGGATTCAGGCGCCTGGCAGACTCAAGGTAAATTAAATTTTTGTGGTCAGTCAATACCACCACCTGATGTCTGGCCCCCTCAAGCCAGTGACGCCACTCCTCAAAAGCCCACTTCATGGCCAAAAGCTCCCGATTCCCAATATCATAATTCCGCTCGGCGGGCGAAAATTTACGGGAAAAAAAAGCACAAGGTCTCATCACGGAGCAGTCGGAACTTCTCTGCGACAACACCGCCCCAGCTCCGATTTCAGAAGCGTCGACCTCAACCTGAAAAGGAAGAGCAACATCAGGCTGACGTAACACTGGGGCGGAAGAAAAGCGGCGCTTAAGCTCCCGAAAGGCCTCCACAGCATCAGGGGACCAATCAGCAACATCAGCACCCTTCTTAGTCAAATCAGTCAATGGTTTAACAACATCAGAAAAACCAGCAATAAATCGGCGATAAAAGTTAGCAAAGCCCAAAAATTTCTGCAGACTCTTAAGAGAAGAGGGTTGCGTCCAATCACAAATAGCCTGAACCTTGACAGGATCCATCTCGATGGAAGAGGGGGAAAAAATGTATCCCAAGAAGGAAATCTTTTGAACCCCAAAAACCCCACCATAACATCCTTAATGGCATCAGAGAGACCTTCTCTGAAAATCGCCGCCAGGGCGCACTCATTCCACTGAGTAAGCACAGACCATTTGCGGAATTTTTGGCAGTATATTTCAGCTTCATCTTGCCCCTGAGATAGGGACATCAAGGCCTTTTCCGCCTGGAGCTCTAAATGAGGTTCCTCATAAAGCAACCCCAAGGCCAGAAAAAACGCATCCACATTGAGCAACGCAGGATCCCCTGGTGCCAATGCAAAAGCCCAGTCTTGAGGGTCGCCCCGGAGCAAGGAAATTACAATCCTGACCTGCTGTGCAGGGTCTCCGGCAGAGCGAGACCTCAGGGACAAAAACAATTTGCAATTATTTTTAAAATTTTGAAAGTGAGATCTATTCCCTGAGAAGAATTCGGGCAAAGGAATTCTAGGCTCAGACATAGGTGCATAAACAACAAAATCTTGCAAATTTTGTACTTTCGTGGCAAGATTATTCAAACCTGTAGCTACACTCTGAAGATCCATTTCAAACAGGTGAACACAGAGCCATTCAAGGATTAGAAGGAGAGAAAGAGAGGGAGGCTGCAGTATAGGCAGACTAGCAAGTGATTCAATTATGAGCACACTCAGAACTAGAGGGAAAAAAAAAAAAAAAAAAATTGTAGCAGACTTCTTTTTTCTCTCCTTTCTCAGCAGTAATTTAACCCTTTTTGGGCCGGTCAAACTGTCATGATTCTCAATGGCGAGAGAACATAGCCCAGCATATATGAGAACTAGCTCTTGGAAGATGGAAACTATACTGACCATGAACTAAAACCTGCCGCACAACTAGAAGTAGCCGGGTAGCATGCCTACATTTTTTTTTATCCCTAGATGCCCAGCGCCAGCCGGAGAACTAACTAATCCTGGCAGAGGAAAATACAGTCCTGGCTCACCTCTAGAGAAATTTCCCCAAAAGGCAGACAGAGGCCCCCACATATATTGGCGGTGATTTAAGACGAAATGACAAACGTAGTATGAAAATAGGTTTAGCAAAATCGAGGTCCGCTTACTAGATAGCAGAAAGACAGAAAGGGCACTTTCATGGTCAGCTGAAAACCCTATCAAAACACCATCCAGAAATTACTTTAAGACTCTAGCATTAACTCATAACACCAGAGTGGCAATTTCCAATCACAAAAGCATTCCAGACACAGTAACGAAACAGCAGCTGTGAACTGGAACAAAAAGCAAAAACAAACAAGGACAAAAGTCCAACTTAGCTGAGAGTTGTCTGGTAGCAGGAACATGCACAGAAAGGCTTCTGATTACATTGTTGACCGGCATGAAACTGACAGAGGAGCAAGGTTATATAGCGACTCCCACATCCTGATGGGAGCAGGTGAACAGAGGGGATGATGCACACAAGTTCAATTCCACCAGTGGCCACCGGGGGAGCCCAGAATCCAATTTCACAACAGGACATATTTTAATATGGAGCATCTTATGGGACCCATCATGAACTTTATGGTGCATTATAAGGGGCTCCTGATTCAATATGGATATTCAAAAACACTTAACCTACTGATGTCTCAATTAATTTTACTTTTATTGGTATCTATTTTTATTTTTGAAATTTACCAGTAGCTGCTGCATTTCCCACCCTAGGCTTATACTCGAGTCATCATCGGTGAATGTCCCTAGACTGGTTTATTCGTTCTATGCCTCTCATCCTGAGAAACCAGGTCCTGACTGTCCGGAGGCCAATTGTAGAAGGGTGGTACTGTCACAGGTGTGTCAGGTAAGACAGACAGTCAGTCATCCTGGATCCAGCTGTAAAAGGTCATTGCAATTAGCTCTACAAGCACCTTCTTGATTTTTGCATCTGTTTTATGGAGTGATATCCTTCTCCCTTTAGTACCCAAAAGTCACTTCCATCATCTGCTGCTAATTAGCACATTCTTGCTGAAGGTTTAAATACCTTAAGTCTTTTCATCTAGTTGCTGGTGTTAGCTCAATTTCCTTCTGTCAGGTTGAAAGTACTAGCAGTCGGCTAGTGTCTTCTTGGAGGATTGCTGGCGTGATATCTCAATGGTCTTCTCAAGCTCAGTGTATCACCTCATTTGTTCACCCTCTATGTATTTAGTTGTAGTTGGGGGCTTATTAGTGCTCACCCTGTCCCCTCCCTATCCAGGGCCTATCGATAGGGTTGAGCAGGGATTAGGTTCCTACTCGGAGATAGGTTAGGAACCTACTTAGGGATGCTTAGGGCAGAAAGGGTGTTGTTAGTTTTGCCTAGGGGTCTCCACTCCCCCCTTCCCTAGTGTTTGAGCTTCCCCTCCCTCTCCCCGTTGTTGTGCATCTTGCTTCTCCCTCACCCAGCGTGACAATACCCTAAAGAAAATGTGTGAACCTACCCTAAGGATATTTTTGTAACCAAAAATCCAACTGTGTGAAGTATATAACTTAATCTACAGACACTACAATCTACAAATAAATATGTAAAAATATGTGACCAATGGGGACCCACCTATTTGCTGTCAAACCTAGCAGGACAGGGGAAGTTTCCAGTTCATGATGTATATCACATACAGTGGCTTGCGAAAGTATTTAGCCCCCTGGAACTTTTCAACCTTTTCCCACATATCATGCTTCAAACATAAAGATACCAAATGTAAATTTTTGGTGAAGAATCATCAACAAGTAGGACACAATTGTGAAGTTGAACGAAATTTATTGGTTATTTTCAATTTTTGTGGAAATTCAAAAACTGAAAAGTGGGGCGTGCAATATTATTCGGCCCCATTACTTTCAGTGCAGCAAACTCACTCCAGAAGTTCATTGTGGATCTCTGAATGATCTAAAGTTGTCCTAAATGCCTAATGATGATAGATATAATCCACCTGTGTGTAATCAAGTCTCCGTATAAATGCACCTACTCTGGGATGGTCTCAGGGTTCTGTTTGAAGCACAGAGAGCATCATGAAGACCAAGGAACACAACAGGCAGGTCCGTGATACTGTTGTGGGGAAGTTTAAAGCCGGATTTGGATACAAAATGATTTCCAAAACTTTAAACATCCGAAGGAGCACTGTGCAAGCGATCATATTGAAATTGAAGGAGTATCATACCACTTCAAATCTACCAAGACCTGGCCGTCCCTCTAAACTTTCATCTCAAACAAGGAACAGACTGATCAGAGATGCAGCCAAGAGGCCCATGATCACTCTGGATGAACTGCAGAGATCTACAGCTGAGGTGGGACAGTCTGTCCATAGGACAACAATCAGTCGTACACTGCACAAATCTGGCCTTTATGGAAGAATGGCAAGAAGAAAGCCATTTCTCAAAGATATCCATAAAAAGTGTTTTTTAAAGTTTGCAACAAGCCACCTGGGAGACACACCAAACATGTGGAAGAAGGTGCTCTTCTCAGATGAAACCAAAATCGAACTTTTTGGCAACAATGCCAAACGATATGTTTGGTGTAAAGGCAACACAGCTCATCACCCTGAACACAACATCCTCACTGTCAAATATGGTGGTGGCAGCATCAAGGTTTGGGCCTGCTTTTCTTCAGCATGGACAGGGGAGATGGATAAAATTGATGGGAAGATGAATGGAGCAAAATACAGGATCATTCTTGAAGAAAACCTGTTGGAGTCTGCAAAAGACCTAAGACTGGGATGGGGATTTGTCTTCCAACAAGACAATGATCCCAAACATAAAGCAAAATCTACAATGGAATGGTTCACAAATAAACGTATCCAGGTGTTAAAATGGCCAAGTCAAAGTCCAGACCTCAATCCAAACAAGAATCTGTAGAAAGAGCTGAAAACTGCTGTTCACAAATGATCTCCGTCAAACCTCACTGAGCTCGAGCAAACAGCCAAGGAAGAATGGGCAAGAATTTCAGTCTCTCGATGTACAAACTGATAGAGACATACCCCAAGCGACTTGCAGCTGTAATCGCAGCAAAAGGTGGCGCAACAAAGTATTAAGTTAGGGGCCGAATAATATTGCACACCCCACTTTTCAGTTTTTGTAATATTTCCAAAAACTAGGGGCAGACACCAGAAAAAGTAGCATCAATTGACCCACAGTAGAAATTTGAAAATGACACAGCAGCAGTCAGCGATGGACCATGCATAAGGTATAAGGGTCTGGGCCAGCATTTCCAACTTTGAATTTAAGTTTAAATTAAGACGAGGTGAGTGGTGGACCAGTATATTCGTTCTGTACTGGGAACCCTGATATCTCATGCAACAGCACAAACTGATTTTCTGCTCAGCCACACCCAGGTGCTAAAATATCAGTTTTGTAGAGTACTATTAATAGAAAAATTTAATGATAGTAACACAGCTACTTGACTGATGACCAATTCACGTACAGTAGAACTTTAATAATGGAACAGCAGCAGTCAGTCATGGGCTATGCATGAGGTATCAGGGTTTTGACTAGAGATGAGCGAACCCGATGTTCACCGAACATGTTCGCCGAACATACACAATTCCCATTGACATCAATGGGAGATAAAACCAAACGCATAGACAGCACCTTCAAGGCAGCCAAAAAGCTTCCAAAACAGCTAAAATTAGAAGCAGACACCATGAAATATGGAATCAATTGACCCATTAATTGTACTATAAACAAATACTTTAAAAAAAAATTGATGTGTTTTCCCCTGTATTTTTTATATCCAGCAAGGCAAAACTGACAGCTGCGGGCTGCAACCATCAGCTGTCAGCATTAGCAAGGTTGGTTATCAAGAATAGAGGGGTCCCCACGCATACTGTTTTTTTTAACTATTGAAATAAATCATTTAAAAAAACGGCGTGGGGTCCCTCCCATTTTTGACAACCAGCCAAGCTAAAGCTGATGGGGGCTGGTATTTTATAAATAAACACACACTGTGGAGACACAGGGCAGGTCAGTGGGAGCCCTGATCCGATAGCTGAAACCACATGGAACAGGGATCATCCCACTGAACGCCCTCTCTCCTTTTAACGTGGGTGTAACGCTACTCAGACAACACAGGGTGAGGGTAAAACAGTGTGGCAATGCTTTATTGAACCACAAAACAGGCAGATAACACATAGAACAGTCCCAGAAAAATACCCAAGATGCTGAAAATTACTGTCTCACACTTCTGCTGACTCACCGGGATAAGAGCAGCTGTTACTTCAGAGCTTCCAGGGCCGCCTACCCCACCTGTGGCATGCACAGAGAGAGGAAGTTGCGACAAGCTTAGGAAGATGACAGTCCATTGAGGTGCAAGGCCCGTTGATCGGAGGGTCACAACCTGGCTTCTCTAAACATCTCCATGGAGTTGGTCAACAGGTGAGTCCCATTCTTGGCCCCCACAAATGTCTACATGGGGCTCAGGCAATCAAATCCTGACTACCTCAAATGTATCCATGATCCATGATTCAGCGATGGTCAATTGACCAGATCTGTATTCTTCCAGCCGGGGCCATGGTCCCCTAAGCTGGCATCCTGTAGATTGACAATATGTGTCCCTCGTGATGGAGCCATGAGGTTTTGGCTGCTGTCCTGTAGATGTCTCTGGTTCTTTGGATGTTTGGCTGTCTTGGCTGAATATCTGTCTCATGTTACAGAGGCATGTAACCTCTTCTTATAGTTGACAACTGCCCTTCATCTAGTATTCACAGATAAAGGGGAATAGTGATGATAAGACCAAATCTCATTGTTTGATTATGTAATCTATTTGTATAATTTTTATTCCTCTATTTTGCAAGTCAACAAACTGGCTGGCCTGGACAATGTGCAATTAACATATCAGCAAAGATCATTGTTCCATGACCCTGTATCACTAGTCATCCCAGATAAGAGCACAATATCTTACAACAAATTGTCAACTTGCAAGTCAATATTACAGGCTTACATGAACAAAAGTCTGTTTTCTTGACCAACGAAAAAGAAACACAAATTCAAAAGTCAACATACTGATAACAGTCTATTCTTCCTGGCTTGCTGAAAATAGACGTCTGGCTAATTAAGATAAAATGCTGTGTCATCACACCCTACTTCTCCTACTTTGGTTTTACCCCATCCTCCTCTCTCCAGTGTTTACCTCTGTTTGTGTGAGTATATTTGTATGATTGGTATTTTCCTTTATCCCTGTTTTCATTACCTTGTTAGTCTGGTTGGTGTATTATGGTACTCTACTACTTCCCTCTTCCCTGGGTGGGGGAAGTTTACAGACTGAGGGCTGATTCATGAGCTAAGGCAAGGTATGTGGCCCTGGCGTCTTCACCATAAGAAGTAATCCAGGGAACAGAGCGAGCTAGGGCACCCCTAGTGTTAGGGACATGGAAGGAGCCCATGGTCCCAGGACACCCAACAAGAGAGTCATGACATTGTGTCTCACAGCCATTGGCACATTTAAGAAGGAAGGAGCGTAAGCATAGTGCCCGGGGATTTGCACGCAGTGAGCAGCCAGAGAGGAAGGAGGAAATGCGGGACGGAAACCACAGTGGTGAGTGAGTCAGCATCCATGAAGGGGGACAGAAACAGCATGCCAGGCCGCCGACACTACAGATTTCACTGCAATCCATGGGGACTGTATATCAATTTTTGTGATTAGAGAATTAAAATTTCATCCTGCCATCAGTGGTCAAGACTGGTGCCAACTTATCTGGAGAGTCATAGTAGTCAGTAGTGGTTATTGATAGCAGACTGCCGACTTGAGTATGCAAATACTGCATATCCAAGTTGCCACTGGGAGTTTACTCCAAGGGTGAGCTGAATATCTTTGTCCAAATTTTTAATTCCCTGGCTGACCAAAGTTTAAACTTAACAGTTTAATTTATTTATTTATTTTTTACTCCAGTACTTAGCCTGAACTTGGTATCAAACTGGTGAGTCATAAATCATATTAAATAGAATAGAGTAAGTCTTTTTTGTCACGATTCATTTTTGGATTCGTGATTGCTCTGGCTCTGCTTTAACCCCTTAGTGACAGAGCCAATTTGCAGCTTAATGACCAGGCCAATTTTTACAATTCTGACCACTGTCATTTTATGAGGTTATAACTCTGGAACGTTTTAACAGATCCCACTGATTCTCAGACTGTTTTTTCACGACATATTTTACTTCATGTTAGTGGTAAAATTTCTTCGATACGACTTGCGTTTATTTATGTAAAAACAGAAATATGGAAAAAAAAATTAAAATGTTACAATTTTCAAAATTTAATTTTTATGCCCTTAAATCAGAGAGATACTGTATGTCAGACAAAACACTTAATAAATAACATTTCCCACATGTCTACTTTACATCAGCACCATTTTGGAAACAATTTTTTGTTGTTGTTAGGAAGTTATAAGGGTTTAAAGTTGACAAGTGATTTCTCATTTTTACAACAAAATTTACAAAAACATTTTTTTTAGGGACCATCTCACATTTAAAGTCTCTCTGAGGGGTGTACATAACAGAATATACCCAAAAGTGACACCATTCTAAAAAGTGCATTCATCAAGGTGCTCAAAACTACATTCAAGAAGTTTATTAACCCTTTACGTGCTTCACAGGAACTGAAGCAATGTGGAAGGAAAAAAATAACATTTAACTTTTTTTTTTACAAACATTTTACTTCAGAACCAATTTTTATTTTTTCACAAGTGTAAAAAGAGAAAATGAACCACAAAATTTGTTGTGCAATCTCTCCTGAATACGCCCATACCCCCTGATGTGCCTAGTGGAAACCCCCAACAAGTGACACCATTTTGGAAACTAGACCCCTTAAGGAACTAATTTAGATGTGTGATGAGCACTTTGAACCTCCAAGTGCTTCACAGAAGTTTATAACGTAGAGCCGTGAAAATAAAAAATCGTATTTTTTTCCACAAAAATGATGTTTTCGCCCCAAAATTATTATTTTCACAAGGGTAACAGGAGAAATTGGACCTGAAAACTTGTTCTCCATAAAATGTTGTTGTGCAATTTGTCCTGAGTACTCTGATGCGCCATATGTGGGGGGGGGACCACTGTTTGGGAGCATAGCAGAGCTCAGAAGGAAAGAAGTGCCGTTTTGGAATGCAGACATTGATGGATTGGTCTGCGGGCATCATGCTACATTTGCAGAGCCCCTGACGTGCCTAAACAGTAGAAACCCCCACAAGAGACCACATTTTGAAAACTAGACCCCCAAAGGAACTTATCTAGATGTGTTGTGTGAACTTTGAACCCCCAAGTGCTTCACAGAAGTTTATAACGCAGAGCTGTGAAAATAAAAAAACAATTTTTTCCACAAAAATGATTTTTTTTAGCCCCCAATTTTTTATTTTCCCAAGAGTAACAGGAGAAATTGGACCACAAAAGTTGTTGTCCAATTTGTCCTGAGTACGCTGATGCCCCATATGTGGGATTAAACCACTGTTTGGGTACACGGCAGAGTTCAGAAGGGAGGGAGCACCATTTGACTTTTTGAATGCAAAATGGGCTGGAATCAATGGTGGCTCCATGTCATGTTTGGAGACCTCCTGATGTACCTAAACAGTGGAAACACCCAATTCTAACTCCAACCCTAGCCCCAACACACCACAAACCCTAATCCCAACCCTAACCATAAACCCAACACACCCCTAACCCTAATCCTACCCCTAACCTAACCCTAACCACAAATCTAACCCTAATCCCAACCCTAATCCCAGCACACCACTAACCCTAATCCCAACCCTAACCATAACCCTAACCACAAACCTAACCATAATCCCAACCCTAACCCTAACCCTAATCCCAACCTTAACCCTAATCCCAACCCTAATCCTAATCCCAACCCTAATCCTAATACAACCCTAACCCTAATCCCAACTCTAACCCTATCTTTAGCACCAACCCTAACCCTAACTTTAGCCCCAACCCTAACTTTATTCCAACTCACTAGCCCAACTCTAGCCTTAATGGGAAAATGGAAATAATTTTAATATGATCACTATGATAGGGTCCATCACAGTGACCAAAATGAACCAATAAGAAAAATCTTCCTATTGGTGATAGTTGCCGGCCGGCAGATTTCGATGGGTGAACTGCGCATGCGCCCACCATTTTCTTACCGGAAAAAGACACCAGCGGCCCTGGGGGAAGCAGGAGGACCCAGGGACACCGGGAGATACTGGTTAGTATCGGGGGGATCAGGGACCCTATTTCTCTGTCCTCTGATGTGTGATCACATCAGATGACAGAAAAATTAAATGGCAAATCACGTTTTTATGCGGTTGCTGTTATGCGGATAATAACGGCGATCGCGACCCGAATCTTGTTCTCTGGGGTCTCGGCTACCCCGTCAACTGAGGCCCGGAGAAAATCTGACTCTGGGGGGGTGCTATACACTTTTTCCACAGCGCCGTTAATTAACGGCGCTGTGGTTTAGATACCCTTAACTACCGCTCTTAAAAGGCGAATCGGCGGTTGTTAAGGGGGTTAATTTAAATGTTTTTTTTGCTTTCGTGATAGCAAGGGTTAATGTCAGTTTCTTTACTGGAAGTTGCTTTGTTGCTGGGTCAGCTGATGTGGGTGGTGACCACTCTCACCATCCTCTAAATAGTCACATGACGCATCAGTTGACTGTTGGTAATAGAATTTTTCTATGTTGACCAGCCTAGGAGTTTGCACTCTGTGGTGTCAGTGCTGTAGCTCCTACTTCTGTGGAGTTAAGGGTCCTTTTTTCCATGTCCTCTGCTGTGTGAAGGTTGGCAGTGGAGCCTGGATCTAAAGTACTTGTGTACTTACTTTGTCTGTCTCATGCATGTCACTACCCCCTGTATTTACACCATCTGCAGTGGTGAGACTAGTGTCCTTGCCGGCCAGTGCACTAGACAGGGTTTAGTGAGTTGACAGCTAGGGAATAGGCAAGTGACGGCGTTGGGGGGAAAGTACCAGCATAGGGCATTAGGGAAGCTTAGGGTGTGCTACAGGCTGTGTTAGGAGGTGCCCCAACCCTCATTCCCTACTGTTAGGGCCTTCCTCTCCCACTTTTCATCCTGTTGTTGGAGTTTGTTTTGCTGTCCGCTGGACTGACCCTTGTGGGTCATCACTCTTTTTCACTGGACTGTTGTTGAGAGGAATGTTTCTGTAGGTATTTTTTTCTTTTATTGTTTAGTTTCTTGTGTGGTATTTCCTGGGTCTTGGAGATCCAGCAGTGTAAAAGTTGTGATGTCTACTCCAACATGCCCCAGGAAGAGTTCATACCTTGGCATTAGCGCGAGAATTTTTTCTGCTATGCTTGCAGCCAACATATGCTGTTGTAGCAACAAAACTGTATGTTACACATATAGACAAATGGGAGGGGAAAATAAAGGTCACTCTCCTGACTTAAGCAGTCTGAGGAAAAGCTACACAGCTGTGTTGCCTGGTTTTGTACCAGTTTTCTCCCTTGCTTTGAGGAAGCATAGTCCATACTATTGAAGAAAGTATGATCACCCTAGACATCATGTACTGTATATAGCTTTCATTTCATGTGAACTGCAATTTAGAGACAGTTTTCTTCCTTCCCAACAACAGTGTTGTGCATATTTAACCAGGGATGTGCAAGAAAGAAAAATCCCACCCTTTTCAAATGTTTCTATCTAAGGAATATCAGTATATGAGTATGTCTCTAAACTTTACAAATTCAGTATTTCATTATCAGGATTATATAAGAATCATAGAGTCCCACATACACTCACTGGCCACTTTATTAGGTACACCTGTCCAACTTCTTGTTAACACTTAATTTCTAATCAGCCAATCACATGGCGGCAACTCAGTGCATTTAGGCATGTAGACATGGTCAAGACAATCTCCTGCAGTTCAAACCGAGCATCAGTATGGGGAAGAAAGGTGATTTGAGTGCCTTTGAACGTGGCATGGTTGTTGGTGCCAGAAGGGCTGGTCTGAGTATTTCAGAAACTGCTGATCTACTGGGATTTTCACGCACAACCATCTCTAGGGTTTACAGAGAATGGTCCGAAAAAGAAAAAAAATCCAGTGAGCGGCAGTTCTGTGGGCGGAAATGCCTTGTTGATGCCAGAGGTCAGAGGAGAATGGGCAGACTGGTTTGAGCTGATAGAAAGGCAACAGTGACTCAAATCGCCACCCGTTACAACCAAGGTAGGCCTAAGAGCATCTCTGAACGCACAGTGCGTCGAACTTTGAGGCAGATGGGCTACAGCAGCAGAAGACCACACCGGGTACCACTCCTTTCAGCTAAGAACAGGAAACTGAGGCTACAATTTGCACAAGCTCATCGAAATTGGACAGTAGAAGATTGGAAAAACGTTGCTTGGTCTGATGAGTCTCGATTTCTGCTGCGACATTCGGATGGTAGGGTCAGAATTTGGCGTAAACAACATGAAATCTTTGGGATGTGGTGGAACGGGAGATTCGCATCAGGGATGTGCAGCCGACAAATCTGCGGCAACTGTGTGATGCCATCATGTCAATATGGACCAAAATCTCTGAGGAATGCTTCCAGCACCTTGTTGAATCTATGCCACGAAGAATTGAGGCAGTTCTGAAGGCAAAAGGGGTCCAACCCGTTACTAGCATGGTGTACCTAATAAAGTGGCCGGTGAGTGTATAGTGGCTATGCAAATAAACACATAAAATAATACATGACACTATAAATCAAAGTTTAGCAATAAATTAACAGCAGCCAAGTAAGTCATTAACTTATTTTTTACAGATGTGTACATAAATAAACTAGTAACCCAGTTACGTGGATGTAGATAACAAATAAGGAGTGGCGCAACTAGATCCTTTTGGGCCCTAATGCAAAATCTCCAACAAGATCCCCGAATATAATGCCTGGGTGAAATTACATTTCTTGCACTCACCATAGAAATGTTACTTTTCATTTCCAAATAGCATTTTGTAGAGTAATGCTGCGATTATATTGATCTGTGAGCAAAGATCAGAGCAAAGGTAAACTTTTGTTAATGAGTATCTGCAGCAAAATGTTAACATTGCTTTCTGGTTGCTCGGATACTTTTAGACGTCTGACACTAGAAGTCAAGATCGGAGAGAAAGAAGACATATCATTACATGACTACCTCTGCTAGAAAGTAAACAGTCAATAGCCCCAATGGATACAAAGATGATTTTCTACAAATGTTTCCTCTCTTGACTTGAACTAAACAGACTTTTGTACTTCAAATGGATGCCGTGGTGAATAAATTTGTGCACAACATACAGCTAAGGTAAGTCACCTTATGTATATGATAATCTGTAAATGATAGTCATTTTTCCAGAAACATACTATGGTATTAGAATGTCCAAAAATCCAATCTGTGTAATTTCCTTTCTTAAGGTCTTAAGGTCTGCACAGTATAAAATATATAAATCTGTAGTCTATAGTTTATAAATGGACTCAATTGGAATACAATTTATCTGGTGGCATATAATGAAGTAGTCTAATATAATAGGCTAAATAGAAAATAATTCTCTTATACAGTCATGGACGACTGTGTTGGCACCCTTGAAATTGTCCTAGAAAAACAGGAAGCAATTGATTGCAATTATTTATTCCCAGGGGTGTGCAACCAAATATTATGTATATTTATATAATATTAAATAAAAATGTACATAGCAAAATATCTGTAATTGTTATAATTTTTGGGCAGAAATACGTACTTTTCTGTAACAATTTCAAGGGTGCCAACACTTTCGATCATAACTGTATATGAGTAGCATATGTAGCAACTTCATCCCAGGCACACTGACCTGTGATTTATTCTAAGGGCATGCAACATATGACCTGCAGAGAAACATACCAGATGAATTTGGGACTACTGCCAGCAAGTTTTGTCATTCATTTTGATTCATATTGCCATTGTTTCTCTTAGCAAATGGACTATTGTACCTTAGTAAAACAGAAGTTGCAGACAATGAGCCATTATATTTGTGCTTACAGTTTTAACAAGGTCTCTCTGTTAAAACCTAATAAACCATTACATTTGAAATTTGATATCGGACTTCACAGGTCGGCTAAGAGAGCTTAGAAATACCTGTACTAAAGATGAAACTTCGCATGTCATGCTTTACCACAACTAGGATTCACATTGATTTTGATGTTTCATTGATGAAATGATAGTTTATCAAACACTACGGAAACACGGTTTCTGAAATACACATAATAAAAGGGAATTGTTTAATATTTTTGTTGCATTTAATATATTAACCACCTGCAGGCCTGGTTTTTGCTCCCCTTCTTCTCAGAGCCATAACTTTTTTTTTATTATTCCATCAATATGGCCATGTGAGAGCTTGATTTTTGCGGGACAAGTTGTACTTTTGAACAACACCATTGGTTTTACCATGTCGTGTACTCGAAAATTCCAAGTGCGGTGAAATTGCAAAGTACAATTCCACAACTGTGTTTTTTTTTTATTATTATTATGTTCACCAAATGGTAAAACTGACATGCCATTATGATTCTCCAGGTCATTACGATTTTGTAGATACCAAATATGTATAAGTTGATTTTACTTAAATGGTGAAAAAATTAATACAAAGTTTGCCAAAAAAAATTGTGTTCGCAGACAACCGGGAGTCTGCAGGAGACCCCCGTACTTGCCCTTCCCAATCTACTATGACGCCGCACCGTGGCTTGTGTACATAGCAGATGATCATTTCTGCTACACAAAGCTAAAGACCTGCTATGTGTAGCACAAGTGATCAGATGATTGCAGCTTCACGTCTCTTAAGGAGACTATTGAAGGAAGTAAAAGGTTTAAAAAATGTAAAAATATTTTAAAAAAATGGATAATCCCAAGGTGATGAATGGGTTAATTATCTATCTATCTATCTATCTATCTACCTACCCACCTACCTACCTACTGTATATATCTATCTTTATTTGTGTCAATATAAACCATTTTTGGCTAATTTAGGACATATGTACCCCTAAATATGCCCCTCCAGGCCCTATTTACACTTCAGTTGCTATCCCGACCATACTATAGTTCAGGGGTCCAGGTCAGTCCTGTGCAATGTGGACACATTCTCAGCTGGCTTCCAGCCAGCATAGCTGTGCTCTTGCAAGTGTCTAAAACTGATCTTCTACTGTAAAGGATGATGTCACAGAAAGGGAAGATTAATACAAAAAAAGCAGCTGTGTGCCCATCTGCTGGTAACTAAGATGAGCGGTGTTCTGAAGGATAGGGCTGTATTTAGAGAGCAGAAAGAAGAGATTCACTGCAGGATGAGCTGTATACAGGAAATAGGAGGAGAGATATACACTGCTCAAAAAAATAAAGGGAACACTAAAATCCCACATCCTAGATATCACTGAATTAAATATTCCAGTTGCAAATCTTTATTCATTACATAGTGGAATGCATTGAGAAGAATACAACATAAAAATGATCAATGTAAATCAAAATTAATATCCCATGGATGTCTGAATTTGGAATGATACTCAAAATCAAAGTGGAAAATAAAATTACAGGCTGATCCAACTTCAGTGGAAATGCCTCAAGACAAGGAAATGATGCTCAGTAGTGTGTTTGGTCCCCAAGTGCCTGTATGACCTCCCTACAATTCCTGGGCATGCTCCTGATGAGGCGGCTGCTTGTCTCCTGAGGGATCTCCTCCCAGACCTGGACTAAAGCATCTGCTAACTCCTGGACAGTCTTTGGTGCAACATGATGTTGGTGGATGGTGCAAGACATGATGTCCCAGATGTGCTCAATCGGATTCAGGTTTGGGGAACGGGCGGGCCAGTCCATAGCTTCAATGCCTTCATCTTGCAGGAACTGCTGACACACTCCAGCCACATGAGGTCTGGCATTGTCCTGCATTAGGAGGAACCAGGGCCAACCGCACCAGCATATGGTATCAAAAGGGGTTTGAGGATATCATCTCGGTACCTAATGGCAGTTAGGCTACCTCTGGCGAGCACATGAAGGGCTGTGTGGCCCTCCAAAGAAATGCCACCCCACACCATTACTGACCCACTGCCAAACCGGTCATGCTGAAGGATGTTGCAGGCAGCAGATCGCTCTCTGTCACGTCTGTCACATGTGCTCAGTGTGAACTTGCTTTCATCTGTGAAGAGCACAGGGCGCCAGTGGCGAGTTTTCCAATCCTGGTGTTCTGTGGCAAATGCCAAGCGTCCTGAATGGTGTTGGGCTGTGAGCACAACCCCCATCTGTGGACGTCAAGCACTCAGACCATCCTCAAGGAGTCGGTATCTAACCATTTGTGCAGACACATGCACATTTGTGGCCTGCTGGAGGTCATTTTGCAGGGATCTGGCAGTGCTCCTCCTGTTCCTCCTTGCACGAAGGCAGAGGTAGCGGTCCTGCTGCTGGGTTTTTGCCCTCCTACGGCCCACTCCAGATCTCCTGGTGTACTGGCCTGTCTCCTTGTAGCGCCTCCAGCCTCTGGACACTACGCTCACAGACACAGCAAAATCTTCTTGCCACAGGTCGCATTGATGTGCCAACCTGGATGAGATACACTACCTGAGCCATTTGTGTGGGTTGTAGAGTCCATCTCATGCTACCACGAGTGTGAAAGCACAACCAACATTCAAAAGTGACCAAAACATCAGCCAGAAAGTATTGGTACTGAGATGTGGTCTGTGGTCCCCACCTGCAGAACCACTCCATTATTGAGTGTCTTGATAATTGCCAATAATTTCTATCTGTTGTCTATTCCATTTGCACAACAGCATGTGAAATTGATTGTCAAACAGTGTTGCTTCCTAAAGGTACCGTTACACTAAGCGATGCTCCAGCAATATAGACAACGATCCGACCTAAACTAGATCGCTGGAGCGTCGCTGTTAGGTCGCTGCAAACACAGCAACTCCAGAACGACGCAGGAGCAATCCAGTGACGTAACGGCGACTCACTTATCGTTCACGCTCCATGTAAAAACATTGCTGACATCGTTGCTTTTGCTGTCAAACACGATGATACACGCCGATCTAGCGACCAAATAAGGTTCCAGACTTCTAGCTCCGACCAGCGATATAACAGCGGGATCCAGATCGCTGCTGCGTGTCAAACTCAACGAGATCGCTATCCAGGACGATGCAACATCACGGATTGTTGTCGTTCTCGTTGGAAAGTTGTTTAGTGTGAAGTTACCTTTAGTGGACAGTTTGATTTCACAGAAGTTTGATTTACTTGGAGCTATATTCTGTTGTTTAAGTGTTCCCTTTATTTTTTTTAGCAGTGTATATATATTTATATATACATAGCTTTGTCGCCATAAAAAGAGGGGGCCCAGACACGTTCTTGCCCGGGAGCCCCAAGCTGTCAGTGTCTGCCCCTGGGCTGTGCTGTGACATGTGCCTTTAATTAAATGTGCGTGCTGCTTTCACTCTATACCTGCCTCCTTCTAACTCCTACTTTCTCGTCCTGCATTGCTCCCGGCTGAACTCTCTGGCTGGATTTGCATAAGGAAATCATACCGCCTGGCTAACGTAGCTTTCCAGCCAGAGAGAGCAGTGTATGCTGGGCCCAGCCAGAAGTAGTTGCACATGTGAGGGTGGCTACCAGCTGTTGGAGGCGGAGGAGCTGAGGCTGTGTGTAGATGCAAGACGGTGAGCTGGGTCCGGCGGTGATTTTTTTTTGGGGGCCCCATTCAGACTTTTGCTATGGGGCCCCATTATTTCTATGTACGCCCCTGAGCTCGATGATAACTCAGAGAGGTCAGGAGCACACAGAAGAGGAGGGAGGGGTCTGCAGCACTAAGGTGAAGCAGGTGCTGCTCAGAACTGTAGCTTAGCAGAAAAGAATAGGATCGCTCATACAGCTATGTAACGCTGAATGCACAGTGGGGCAGATAGAGATGTAAAAAGACACAAAAGTACAAGAAATAAACATCATGTTGGGCTTAGTTTGTATATTAACTGTAAGTATGCATTTACTGGGCTATGCGAGAAATAGAGCGATTGTGGCAATAACTCTTTTTTAAAATGAAGCTGACAACACTAGAAGCGACTATTGACCGCTCTCCACTAGGTATGTCACTTTTTCTGTTATGTACACAACAATCAGTGATCAACCTGCATGTTATAAAAGAAAGGCAGAAATAGAAAAAAAATAAAATGAAAATGTTTCTGCCTGCTCTTTTCACTATCAGATATGCGCTTAGCCTTCCACATAGGTTATAAAAAGATTATGGTTGGTTAATAAATGAATAAAAGAGGCTGGAACAATATCCTGTAGGTTTTCAAACTGCATTCTTCCTGAGAACTAAAGCTTACACAACGAGATGACACCATCACTCACATAAACAGTATGGCCCCGATTCCTCAAAACTGCTGTTTTGCACATCAGTTTTAATTAACTATATGGTGGAGTAAGATACGTCAAATTCATTAAGAAGCCTGCGCCACTGTAAGAAATGTGCTCAAGTCTGGAGTACATGTCTACTGTTAGTGTAAATTATAATGAACTAGATTGTGGCCCGATTCTAACGCATCGGGTATTCTAGAATATGCATGTCCACGTAGTATATTGCCCAGTGACGTAGTATATTGCCCAGTTACGTAATATATTGCCCAGTGACGTAGTATATTGCCCAGTTATGTAGTATATTGCCCAGTGACATAGTATATTGCCCAGTTACATAGTATATTGCCCAGTGACATAGTATATTGCACAGCCACGTAGTATATTGCCCAGTTAGGTAGTATATTGCCCAGCCACGTAGTATATTGCCCAGTGACGTAGTATATTGCCCAGTTACATAGTATATTGCCTAGTGGCGTAGTATATTGCACAGCCACGTAGTATATTGCCCAGTTACGTAGTATATTGCACAGCCACGTAATATATTGCCCAGTTACGTAGTATACAGCACAGAGCCACGTAGTATATTGCCCAGTTATGTAGTATATTGCCCAGCAACATATGTCACAGGTTAAAAAATTTAAAATAATCACATACTCACCTTCCGAGGGGCCCCTTGTAGTTCTGTCGCCTGTGTTCGGTTCAGGCGGCAGCTTCCGGTCCGAGGGTGTGATTACTGTTATGATCCGGTGACTTTGGAGCCGCATGAACTTTCTCTGGAGTAGGTGGAAACTGTACTGACCGCAAAACCTGAACTAACACCGCAACTAGAAGTAGCCGTGGGGTGTGCCTAACAAACCCTAGACACCTCGACACAGCCGGAGGACTAAATACCCCTAGAGATGGAAATAGGAATACTACCTTGCCTCAGAGCAGAACCCCAAAGGATAGGCAGCCCCCCATGAATATTGACTGTGAGTAGGAGAGGAAAGACACACGCAGGCAGAAAACAGGATTCAGCAAAAGAGGCCACTCTAGCTAAATAGGGAAAGATAGGACAGAACACTAAGCGGTCAGTATTAAAACCCTTCCAAAAATATCCACAGCAGATAATACAAAAAGTTCCACAATCTAACTAAAGACATGGAATGTATATCTGCCACTCCAGAGAATCCAACAAGACTGAGAAAATACTGACACAATCTAAGCTGGACAAAAAAACACTGAATAGCACAGAATTATTAAGCACACAGCATGTGTGCCACAGAAACAAAACCAGACACTTATCTTTGCTGATTTGGCAGAAGGCAGAAGGAACCAAACCAGGACCAAAACCTCCCAACAACCATGGACAACTGGCAAGGACTAATGAATCCTGCACGCCTAAATACCCCAGTCAGAACTGCAATCAGCAGATACACCTGACCAGGACTGCAACTCAGGGACAACTGCATTACCACCTACAACCACCGGAGGGAGCCCAAAAGCAGAATTCACAACAGTACCCCCCCTTGAGGAGGGGTCACCGAACCCTCACCAGAGCCCCCAGGCCAATCAGGACGAGCCAGATGAAAAGCATGAACCAAATCAGCAGCATGGACATCAGAGGCAAAAACCCAAGAATTATCCTCCTGGCCATAACCCTTCCATTTGACAACATACTGAAGCCTCCGCCTCGAAAAATGAGAATCCAAAATCTTCTCAACCACATACTCCAACTCCCCATCAACCAACACAGGGGCCGGAGGATCAACAGAGGGAACAACGGGTACCACATATTTCCGCAATAAAGATCTATGGAAGACATTATGGATAGCAAAAGAGGCAGGAAGCGCCAATCGAAAAGACACCGGATTAATAATCCCAGAAATCCTATAAGGACCAATAAACCGAGGCTTAAACTTAGGAGAAGAAACCTTCATAGGAACATGACGGGAAGACAACCAGACCAGATCCCTAACCTGAAGCCGGTAACCAACACACCGACGACGGTTAGCAAAACGTCGAGCCTCCTCTGAGACAACACCAAATTGTCCACCACATGAGCCCAAATCTGCTGTAACCTGTCAACCACCGAATCCACACCAGGACATTCAGAAGGCTCAACCTGCCCAGAAGAAAAATGAGGATGAAAACCAAAATTACAAAAAAAAGGCGAAACCAAAGTAGCCGAACTAGCCCGATTATTAAGGGCAAACTCGTCCAATGGCAAAAAGGCCACTCAATCATCCTGATCAGCAGACACAAAGCATCTCAAATAAGTCTCCAAGGTCTGATTAGTTCGCTCGGTTTGGCCATTTGTCTGAGGATGACATGCAGAGGAAAAAGATAAATCAATGCCCAGCCTTGCACAAAAGGCCCGCCAAAACCTAGAAATAAACTGGAAACCTCTGTCAGACACAATATTCTCCGGAATACCATGCAAACGAACCACATGCTGAAAAAACAACGAAACTAAATCTGAAGAGGAAGGCAATTTAGGCAAAGGCACCAAATGAACCTTATTAGAAAACCTGTCACAAACAACCCAGATAACCGACATCCTCTGGGAAACCGGAAGATCAGAAATAAAATCCATAGAAATATGCGTCCAGGGCCTCTCAGGGACCGGCAATGGCAAAAGCAACCCACTAGCATGGGAACAACAAGGCTTGGCCCGCGCACAAGTCCCACAGGACTGCACAAAAGAACACACATCACGTGATAAAGAAGGCCACCAAAAGGACCTACCAACCAAGTCTCTGGTACCAAAAATACCAGGATGACCAGCCAACACAGAACAGTGAACCTCAGAAATCACTCTACTAGTCCATCTGTCAGGAACAAACAGTTTCCCCACTGGACAACGATCAGGTCTGTCAGCCTGAAATTCCTGAAGAACCCGTCGTAAATCAGGGGAAATAGCAGAAAGAACCACCCCTTCTTTCAGAATGCCGACCGGTTCAAGGTCCTCAGGAGAATCAGGCAAAAAACTCCTAGAAAGGGCATCAGCCTTAATATTCTTAGAACCCGGAAGATACGAGACCACAAAATCAAAATGGGAAAAAAACAAGGACCATCGAGCCTGTCTAGGATTCAGCCGCTTGGCAGACTCGAGGTAAATCAAATTCTTATGATCGGTCAAGACCACAATACGGTGCTTAGCTCCCTCGAGCCAATGTTGCCACTCCTCAAATGCCCACTTCATAGCCAACAACTCCCGATTGCCGACATCATAATTGCGTTCAGCAGGGAAAAGAATGCACACGGTTTCATCAAGGAACCAACATGATCCCTCTGGGACAAAACGGCCACTGCGCCAATCTCAGAAGCGTCAATCTCAACTTGAAACGGAAGGGAAACATCCGGTTGGCGCAACACCAGAGCAGAAGTAAATCGACGTTTAAGCTCCTGAAAGGCAGAAACAGCCGCAGAGGACCAATTCGCCACATCAGCGCCTTTTTTTTGTCAAATCGGTCAAGGGTTTAACCACGCTGGAAAAGTTAGCAATTAAACGGCGATAAAAATTTGCAAAACCCCAAAATTTCTGAAGGCTCTTTACGGACGTGGGTTGAATCCAATCATGAATGGCCTGAACCTTAACCGGATCCATCTCAATAGATGAAGGAGAGAAAATAAAACCCCAAAAAGAAACCTTCTGCACCCCAAAGAGACACTTAGACCCCTTCACAAACAAAGCATTGTCACGAAGGATCTGAAATACCATCCTGACCTGTTCCACATGAGACTCTCAATCATCAGAAAAAATCTAAATATCGTCCAAATATACAATCAAGAATTTATCAATATAAGTCCGGAAGATATCATGCATGAAAGATTGAAAAACAGATGGAGCATTAGTGAGCCCGAACGCCATCACAAGGTATTCAAAATGGCCCTCGGGCGTATTGAACGCAGTTTTCCATTCATCACCCTGCTTAATACGAACAAGATTATACGCCTTAATCCTAGCAAACAAATCGGAAAGCAAAGGTAAAGGGTATTGAAACTTGACCGTGATCTTATTCAAGAGGCGATAATCAATACAGGGTCTCAAGGAGCCATCCTTCTTAGCAACAAAAAAAATCCCGCTCCCATCGGTAAAGAAGATGGCCGAATTTGCCCTTTCTCCAAAGATTCCTTAACATAACTCCGCATAGCGGTATGTTCAGGCACAGACAGATTGAAGAGTCGGCCCTTAGGAAACTTACAGCCTGGAATCAAATCAATAGCACAATCACAGTCCCTGTGCGGTGGAAGAGAACTGGACTTGGGCTCATCGAATACATCCTGAAAATCAGACAAAAACTCTGGAATTTTGGAAGAGGAAGAAGAGGAGATGGACATTAAAGGAACATCATTATGAACCCCCTGACGACCCCAACTAGTCACAGACATAGACTTCCAATCCAACACAGGATTATGTACCTGCAACCACGGAAAACCCAACACGATAGCATCATGTAAATTATGCAATACCAGAAATCGACAATCTTCCTGATGGGCTGGCGCCATGCGCATGGTCACCTGTGTCCAAAACTAGGGCTTATTTTTAGCCAAAGGTGTAGCATCAATGCCCCTTAAAGGAATAAGGTTCTGCAAGGGCTGCAAGGGGAAACCACAACGCCTGGCAAACTCAAGGTCCTTTAAGTTCAAAGCGGCGCCTGAATCCACAAACGCCAAGACAGAAAATGATGACAATGAGCAGATCAAGGACACCGATAACAGAAATTTAGGTTGTACAGTACTGATGGTAAATGAACTAGCGATCCTCTTTGTCCGTTTAGGGCAGACTGAAATGACATGAGAAGCGTCGCCACAATAATAACACAACCTATTCTGACGTCTGAGTCCTTGTCGTTCTGTCCTAAACAGAATCCTATCACACTGCATTGGCTCAGGACTCTGCTCTGAGGACAACACCACAGCGTGCACAGTTCTGCGCTCCCGCAAGCGCCGATCAATCTGAATGGCCAAAGACATAGAATCACTCAGACCGACAGGTGTGGGAAACCCCACCATAACATCTTTAACGGATTCAGACCCTTTCTGAAAATTGCAGCCAAAGCATCATCATTCCATTTAGTCAACACAGACCATTTTCTAAATTTCTGACAAAACAATTCTGCCGCCTCTTGACCCTGAGATAGGGCCATCAAGCTCTTCTCCGCTTGATCCACAGAATTAGGTTCATCATATAATAGTCCTAAAGCCTGAAAAAAGGAATCTACATTAAGCAAAGCCGGATTCCCAGATTCCAGGGAAAATGCCCAATCCTGTGGATCACCACGCAGCAGGGAAATGATGATTTTAACCTGCTGAATAGAATCCCCAGAGGATCGAGGTCTCAAAGCAAAAAACAGTTTACAGTTGTTTTTAAAACTCAAAAATTTGGACTTGTCACCAAAAAACAAATCAGGAGTAGGAATCTTCGGCTCTAAAACAGGAGTCTGAACAATATAATCAGAAATTCCCTGTACCCTAGCAGCAAGCTTGTCTACACGAGAAGCTAATTCCTGAACATTCATGCTAACACAAGACTCCTTAGCCACCCAGAGAAAAAGAGGGAAGAAAAGGCAAAGCAAACTGCAGAAAAAAAAATGACTCAACACCTTTCTTCCCTTCTTCTGAGATGCATTTAACTCATAGTGGGCCAGTTGTACTGTTATGATCCGGTGACTTTGGAGCCGCATGAACTTTCTCTGGAGTAGGTGGAAACTGTACTGACTGCAAAACCTGAACTAACACCGCAACTAGAAGTAGCCGTGGGGTGTGCCTAACAAACCCTAGACACCTCGACACAGCCGGAGGACTAAATACCCCTAGAGATGGAAATAGGAACACTACCTTGCCTCAGAGCAGAACCCCAAAGGATAGGCAGCCCCCCACGAATATTGACTGTGAGTAGGAGAGGAAAGACACATGCAGGCAGAAAACAGGATTCAGCAAAAGAGGACACTCTAGCTAAATAGGGAAAGATAGGACAGAATACTAAGCGGTCAGTATTAAAACCCTTCCAAAAATATCCACAGCAGATAATACAAAAAGTTCCACAATCTAACTAAAGACATGGAATGTATATCTGCCAATCCAGAGAATCCAACAAGACTGAGAAAATACTGACACAATCTAAGCTGGACAAAAAAACACTGAATAGCACAGAATTATTAAGCACACAGCATGTGTGCCACAGAAACAAAACCAGACACTTATCTTTGCTGATTTGGCAGAAGGCAGAAGGAACCAAACCAGGACCAAAACCACCCAACAACCATGGACAACTGGCAAGGACTAATGAATCCTGCACACCTAAATACCCCAGTCAGAACTGCAATCAGCAGATACACCTGACCAGGACTGCAACTCAGGGACAACTGCATTACCCCCTACAACCACCGGAGGGAGCCCAAAAGCAGAATTCACAACAGATTACGTTGCAGTCACATGACTGTGACATCACGGCAGGTCCTTCTTGCGCAGGGCCTGTGATGACGTCGCGGTCACATGACCGTGACGTCATGGCAGGTCCTTGTCGCACACCAACCTTAGCACCGGAACCTGCCACTTGCATGGACCGGTCACCGTCGGACGCGTCGGAAAGGTGGCGGAAGGTGAGTATATAATGATTTGTTATTTTTTATTATTATTTTTAACATTAGATGTTTTTACTATTGAGGCTGCATAGGCAGCCTCAATAGTAAAAACTTGGTCACACAGGGTTAATAGCGGCGGTAACGGAGTGAGCTACCCGCTGCATAACGCGGTCCGTTACCGCTGGCATTAACCCTGTGTGAGCCGTGACTGCGGGGAGTATGGAGCGGGCGCCGGGCACTGACTGCAGGGGAGTATGACAGGCAGCTGGCGAGACCAATCAGCGAATGAATATCCGTGACGGAAGTTGCTGACAGAAATACGGAAGTACCCCTTAGACAATTATATATATAGATTTGTTGGCCGTGCCTGACCATGTTTTTTCCTCTGAAGCTAGAACCACTGGTCAGGACTAGTGTAAAAAACGGCAACACTTTTGTACAAAATGTTTGAGACAGTTGAAACGGTTTTAGATCAAATTTGGAATATTTAAGATAATTTTGTATTATGGCTCATTTTGAATGTAAATTGCAAATCATATTTGAGTTCTCTCCCAGAATAACCAGGAAATTTCTGTAAAATGGGCAAAATCCTTCAGACCTTTGGAAGATCAAGCAAATTTCCCAGAGTCTGATCTGGCAAGTTTGTATATGTTACAAGGTTTCTTCTGAGGGCTCTATTTAGGTCACAGTCTGGAGATTTTAAAGGTCTGGAGATTGTATTTCTCCAGGGGTTCCTGTATGGGGTTTGTAATACTTTCATGGATTTATTCTGTCGTCTGTATTTCGGTGGTAAGCCTGCGGTCTGTGTTTATTTTGTTGGGTTGTAATTAAGCTTTCTGCAGATCTCATGCACATAATTTTCTGTTGCTAAACGTCATACAGTAGGGGACCTGATGTTAAAATAGTTTATAGCATCTATTGTGTTACAGAGGCCTGATCTGAAGGCACCAAAAAAATTCTTCTGTTCCTATTGTCACACAGTAAGGGTATGTTTCCATGGACAGGATTGCATCAGGATTTGCTCAGGATTTGACGCAGGTAAAATCTGCACCAAATCTGCACCTGAGGTCACTGGCAGGTCACCTGCGTTTTTGATGCGTTTTTACATGCGTTATGATGCGTTTTTCATACGTTTTTTTCATGCGGATTTGTGTGTGTTTTTGTAAGCTAAATAAAGTTATACAAAAAAAATGAATTGTGATGTCATTTCTTGTCCAACCTCTTCATTTACATATTCCATTGAAGAATAATGTTTAGACACACAGATAGACAGATAGATAGAGCGATACATATAGATAGATACGTGCGATAGATAGAGAGATAGATAGATAGATCTATAGCTCTATCTATCCATCTATTATCTATCTATTGTATCTATCTATCTACCTATCTATCTATTGTATCTATCTATTATCTACTGAATCTATTGTATCAATCTCTTGTATCTATCTATTATCTATCTATCTATCAATATATCTATCTAGCTATCTATAGATATATCTATCTATAGATAGATAGATATATCGATAGATAACAGATAGGTAGATAGATAATAGATAGATACAATAGATAAATAATAGATAGATAGATAATAGATGATAGATAGATAATAGACAGATAGATAATAGATAGATAATAGATACATAATAAATGATAGATAGATAGATAGAGAGATAGATAATACCAAGCCCGTTTTTTTATATTAAACATAATAAAATGTTAATAAAGAGTTAGGCCGGGATCACACATGCGAGAAACTCACACGAGTCTCTCGCTTCAATACCCGGCCCTTCCGCCGGCGTGCGGGACCGGAGCGTGCGGCTGCATGTATTTCTATGCAGCTGAACTCTCCAGTCCGAGTGGCGGCGGCAGTGTCGGGAATTGAGGCGAGAGACTCGTGTGAGTTTCTCGCAAGTGTGACCCCGGCCTTTAAAGCAATATCTGTTTAATTTAAAAAAAATGTGAAAAAAAATGGCGTGGCCTCCCATGCAATTTTCTGCGCCAGAGAGGGGAAGCCAATGACTGGGGGACTGATGTTTGTAGCCTGGGAAGGGGTTTATACCCATGGATCTTCCCAGGCTATGAATATCAGCCGACAGCTGTATATTTAGCCTTTACTGGCTATAAAAATTGGGGACCCCCCAAAAATTGACGTGGGTCCCCCTATAATTTATAGCCAGAAAGGCTACGCAGACAGCTGCATGCTGATATTCATAGCCTAGAGAGGGCCAAGGATATTGCCCCCCCGGCTACAAATACCAGCCCCCAGCCGCCCCAGAAATGGTGCATCTTACAGATGCCAATTCCAGTGCTTAGCCTCTCTCTTCCCACTCCCGAGTAGCGGTGGGATATGGGGTAATGAAGGGTTAATGTCACCTTTGTAAGGTGACATTAAGCCGGCTTAGTAATGGAGAGGCGTCAATAAGATACCTACCATTACTAATCCTATACTTGTGAAAGGGTTAATAAAACACACACACACATGCAGAATAATGTATTTTAATGAAATAAAACACCACACAGTTTTGACCATATTTTTACTGTACGCTCAATCCATGCGATGCCCTCCTCTCCTGGAAAAAAAGAAAAATAATAAACCAACAGTATACTCCCTGAGTCCGACGTAGTCCCCTAACGAATGTCCCACGACAAATCCAGCTCTGCTACATCTGGATGCCTGACATCCAGACATAGCAGAGCCTGTAGATGACTGCCGGAGATAACTCTCCAGCGATCACCTACACTGCAGCGTTCTCACAATCAGCTGACCGTGAGAACCAGACTAGTGACCGGAGATAACCGTGCACGGCTGTTCTCGCGGTAAGCCAAGTTATCGCGAGAACTTAGCTTACCACGAGAACTGCAGTGGATGCGGGACTTCCAGCGGTGGGACAGGTAAGAGCTTATTTAAATTAGGAGACATGTGTAGTAAGCTGCCTTTACGCAGTTACTATGCATGTGACTAATCATTAGATGCGATTTTACTGCAGGAAAGAGGAGGAGGATGACTTCAAGGGTGAGGAATTTGATAACACTGAGGATGATGATGAGGTGTTAGATCCCAGATGGTGTAAACATAGAGGCACGCAGCTGACTGGGTCATTTGAGGAAGAAGACAAGGAGGTTGCAACAAATGTTGTAGACACATTGTGATACAGCCACGATGAGCAATGCATCCTCAGTCACAACTGTGGCTGTGACCAGCAGCTTCCACGGGTCTGCAGCTCGCAGGGGTGGCAAGGGTTGCCTAGCCTGGGCCTTTTTTGACACTGCAAAAGATGAGCCTACTCAAGTAATCTGCCAACTTTGCAAAAAACAAAAACTGAGTAGATGTAAAATAATTTGACTATTACATGTCTCAACCTTCACATGTGCAATCAACATGTGTTACTGTCAGAATCCCACCGTGCAAAATTGCAGACCAGCAGACCTCAACAACCTTCAGCCGCCCCATCAATTTCATCTGCTGCTTCTTCCTTCTCCTCTGTTATCGTAACAAGAATTGTGTCTCAGGTCTTCGACCGCAGAACCTTGGGTAATTCACAAGTTCAAGTCATGCTGACTAAGAGACCGCCGTCAGCTGTAATGGAAACGGACATGTCTGCTGTTTTGGACCACTCTCAGAGAACGAGCACACCACAACTTTCTAAATCCACCGTAACATCCCCGCCTGCACATCTCTCACAGTCCAGCAGTTTGCCTGGTTCACCGTATTCCGCCCTCTCTCAGCACTGCAGCCAGCAAATGGTTCCGCAGTTGTGAACACATAAAAGATTGTTTCCTCCTACGCATGACAAAGCTAAGAGGTTGAACTTCACCATCTCCAATCTGTCCGCCTGGTAGATAGAGATGGTTTCCAAAAGCTGATGCCCTCGCAGTCCCACAGTACCAAATGCCATTACTTTTCTAAGAAAGCTGTGCCTGCACTACACCAGCATGTCGCAGAGAACATCGCCCATTCCATGACTAAATTGCCAGGGTGCATTTCACCACAAACACTGGGATGAGTAAGCATGACGAAGGGCATTACATCTTGCTGACTGGACACCGGGTGACTCTGGTGGCTGTGGGCCAGGCTGCTTCACAAGTCTTGGAATCTTCAAGGCTTGCAGGAAAAACCTCAACATTTAAGACTTCCTCCACTGCTTCTGCCTCCTCCTCTATCTCCTCTAGGTCCTCCACCTGTGCCCTCCACCTCTGCCTTACTAAGACACGCGTGCCAACAGTTCAGAGCGAATCACCACCACCATCAACGCAATCAGGCAGAGTTACAATTGATATGCCTTGAAGATCAAAGTCATACAGCTGAAGAGATGTGGACAGCCCTCCAGGCTAAGCTTGATCAATGGCTGTTTCTGCTGATCCTGCATCCAGGGAAGGCCATGTCCGATAACGGTGCGAACCTGGTGGTGGCCCTACAGTGAGGCAAGCTCACACACATGCCTTGCATGGCTCATGTCCTCAACCTGGTGGTACAGCGTTTTCTCCACCACTATCCTGGCCTGGGAGAGCTGCTACAAAAAGCATGTAAGTTGTGTGCTGATTTCCACTGTTTGCACTCCTCAGATCATCAACTTGCATCAGTACAGACTTCTTTGTTCATGACAGGTAACAGGTTAATATGCAATGTGCCGACACAGTGGAATTCCACTCTGCACATGTTACGGCGACTGTGGCAGCAACAAGCCCTGATGCAGTATGTCATGTCATGTGGCGTATATCACGTTTACGGAGTGGTCACAGATTAAGGACCTCTGCACCCTTCTGCACAGTTTTGAAATGGCTACTAATATGGTTAGCGCTGACGACGCCATCATCAGCATCACTATTCTGGTCATCTATATGCTGGAACATACTTTGAATAGCCATGCGGGAGGAGATGGTGGTCCCAGAAGAAGAAGAGGAAGCAGAGGAGTATGCAGAAGGGATAACATTGTCTCTAAGTTCCAGACAGTCGTCACGCAGGTGGGTGCCAAGGGAGGGTGATTACTGCAATCAAGGGGGGTTGGTGATAACAGATAAACTGTTATTGAAGGTGCAATATCCAAGGTACAAATGGAGGAGGAAGAGGTTATGGGCGAGTAACTGTTGGATGAAGAGGATAATCCTCCCCTCTCTGTTGTTCGTGGTTGGTGAGAGGGGACAGAAGAAACCAACCTCATTGTTACCCAGCCACCAACACAGCATGGGCTTGGACCTCATGGTAGGAGCCTGACATATGAATGCCTTCTTGTTGCACTATCTGCAACATGATCCCCATATAATTATGACTAGGAATACTGCTGGCTACTTGTTTGCCACTATGTTAGATCCACGTTATAAAACCAAATTTTGCCACATGCTTCCCACCCTGGAAAGGGACCCGCAAATGCTGAAGTATTGAAACATGCTTTTACACAACCTTAAGAGAGTATTTCCCCAAGACAGCAGTGAAGCACACAGTTCGTGTAGCAGCTCTAGACTTCCAACTTCCGGCACATCATTTTGTCAACACCAAAACATTATCATCAGCAGCAGCAGTGGTGTAAGAGGAAGAAGCAATTTCTGTGAGTCCTTTGACACATTTTTTAGACCAGCTTGTGCACCAGCACAACAGAGTCCAAGTCTTACACGTGATGAATTAATGGAGAGGATGGTGCAGTAGTTTCTAGAACTGAATATCAATACCTTCAGGGAGGGTTTGGACCCTTTCACATTTTGGTCTTCCAAAATGGATGAGTGTCCTGAGCCCCCCGTACATGCCTTGGAGGTTTTATCATGCCTGGCAGCCCGCGTTCTCTCAGAACGTGTCTTCAGCAGTACTAGTGGTGTCCTGACAGATAAGCGTCCCCTGACAGTGTAGACCGCCTAACTTCCATCAAGATGAACAAGTCCTGGATCTCCAAGGACTTTTGCACCCCAATCACAGACTGTATAGACTAGGTGATATTGCATTTTTTTTAGTGTGATGCATTAATGTCACGTAGCTGCACTCTGTAATATATTTAGTGTGGATTCTGTGCCTGCTGTTAACACAAATTTTCAGAAATGTGAACAATCATGGTTGGTCTACATCTGCTAGGTTAGCTGTAGTGGAAGACATGTCGGTCCCAATTACACTATTTCTACTGTGGTGAAGTTGATGCCACTTTGGTATTGTCTGCCAATAATTTTTGAAAATGTGTAGACTCCTGGTTGGGTCACCTTCATGCATGTTGCCTCTAGCAGTAGGCCTCCAACACCGTCAGGCCACCACCTCCTTAGACTCAACTACCCGTGTTACTATCCTTAAATTTTTCTGACAATGGTAGTCTACGAAAATTATATTTGTGTCACCTGAGCGTGACTCAGCATGAAAGCAGGTAGCAGTGTTGCATGTGATATCAGGGCTCCCAGCAAAGGAGGCCTAAACCGTTCCCTCACCCACTGAATCTTACTGTGCCATTCAATTGAAATCTGTAAATGCTGTCCCAGACATCGATATCCCATGCCTGGCTGATTGCTGCAGTGCCAGTCTACTATTTGGACTGTGGGTGAATTCAAACCACTTTCCTGGTGTCTGTCTCTCATTTGATGTGTTTTGGCAGCATTTGGAGCCGTTATAAGGTCTTGTGCATGCGTTTGTTTTTGCCTCCCATTGACATGAATGGCATTCGGTTATGTTCGGCGAATATACCATGAATTAATAGGCAAATATTGCAAATTCGGTGATTGTAATCCGAGCCAAACTTTTACATTTTTGCTCATCTCTATTTATGACATGCACTGACAAAATTTTAAATATGCCCCTGTATAATAAATCTTAGGATGCGTGCCCACAATCAGGAATAACAGAAATTTGGACACAGCGCATTTATACAAATCCCATGCCCACTGTTCTTCTATTTAACGCTGTGCAAACTCGGGTTTACAAGCCACACCATGATAATTTCAGCAACTGAGATTTAGACTCTGCTGCATAGTTTCCCCCATAGCCATTCATTAGATGCGGTAAATCCACACAGTTCACAAAGAACATGTGGATTTAAGTGCATGATTAGAATGCAGTGTTTTGGAGGCAGCAAAAATACTCTGAGTCCAAAACACTGTTAATCCTGATCATGGACACATAGCCCAATGCAGCCACATCCAAAACCTGTACACACATATCATCAGTAGCAAACACAGTACTGCAATAAAGCTGAGCACAGTACCCTTCTGCACTGTGTATGCCAGAAAAATACAAGTTAATGCTATATGCACACTCTATTCAGTTAGCTGGTAGTATAAAAAATGGAATGTTTGTGGTTTATATCTGTGCTTTCAGCTGATGGAGAAAAGTCAAAGACATGAGGTCTTATTATATTACCACCTTTTTACATTATCCAACTCAAAGCCCCTCAACTGTAATTGTGATTTTTGCAACTTATCTGGACCCTGACAATTGATACATGCCACTAGATCCACAGGCAACATGTATCAGATGCCGGAGACATGATTTCAGTCATATACGCTGCGCCATTTCAGAGAAAAACATTGCTTAAAAGATGCTGGGGACTGAGCCACACTAGAGACTAGTCAGACAGGCAGGTCCCTGGCAGCTTCTCCCTGCCCAATGTCCTGAAGTGAAAGGTCTCTCCCTGCACGGGTATAGGGAGAGATTTATCACTCACGGGTAGTTGGCGGTAAGGAGCCCATGGCAAACTATCAGAGCTGAATTTTCATTGCTTAACCTTCTGTGAGAAAATGAGTATTTCATTGCAATTTCTTGTATGGGCACCAAGGACAATTCTTCTGTTAGCTAGTCTTGATAAAATAGACCATTTAGCCATTTAACTATACTGTGACGCCTCTGTTAATGGGTGTCCCGGGACCAGGGGTTATTTTCTTGTCAATAACGCTAGCGGGCACCATAGCTCGCCCTGTTTCCCTGGTTTCTTCTGATGAAGATGCTGGGGCCACGTACCTTTCCTTGGCTCTTGAATCTGCCCTCAGTCTGTGCCCTTCCCCCACCCATGGAAGAGGGGAGTAGTAGAATACCATAATGCACCAACCAGACTAACAAGGAAATTCAAACCGGGGTAAGGAAAAATACCAAACATAGAAATATACACACAAACAACAGAGGTATAGACCGGAGTGGATGATGGGGTAAAACCAAAGTAGGAGTAGAAAGGGAATTATCAGACACTCAAAACCTAGCAACAGTCACAGAAAAGTCCCCAAAATGCCTTTCTCCATTAAGCTCCATTAAGCACCAGCAACAACCTCCAAAAGCTAACTCTGACATTGAGTGCTTGCCAGGACTCAGCTTATATAGGAGATGGGAGTGGCTAACAGTGCACAGCTGAGAGCCTTAGCTCCAGGAACTTTTAACAGAGCAGATTAACCCTTGCACTACCCAAATAAATGTACACCATTTAATAAGAAGGTGAAGTGCTTCTAATCTGTGCCGGAGTAGGAGAAATCAGACGCTGTGGTCTTCTGGCTCCTCTTTGTTGCGGTAAACCCGTGACATATACAATTTCAATATATTGGCTGAAGCTGATAACTGGGCATTAATAATTTCAGATGAATGTGTTTTTTAACGCACTCATCCGCATGTGCATGCCTGCGCATATTTGAGGAATTTTTGACGCTTCCAAAAATGCAACATGTTGCGTTCACCGGATCCCACCACACACCGCGAAATGAAGCATGTGTTTGCATCCGCAGGCGAAAACAAGCCAACAAATGTCTCTGCAATAAATATTTATTTACATGCAGGTCTGCAAGCAACAGGACCATAGGTATATACTTCTCAAGTACTCATCCCTATCTCCTCTAAGAACAGGAAACCTCATTCCCTTGTGCCTATGTAACTCCTCCCATTCTGGGATGGTCCGAAGAATTAATCCTATCTACGGCTAACCACCTGTTGTTGGGCACAAAATACAATAGATAAAATAGAAAATTGAATAGTCAGCTCACCTGAACATGGGCTTCTCCACATCCATACCCACACAGAAAAAAAGGCTCCAGAACAAACAGAAAAAAAGTGTAGTCAAGCGGGAAATAGAATCCTTCATTGAAATTCAATTTATTAATCCATAGATAAAAAAATTAATGCTATGGTTTGCCACAAAAATGGAATAAATCCAGCATAGTGCACATAAAGGAGCGTTTTACCAAAACGTTTTGACAAACGTCTTAGTCATGGCATACATGAGTGAACACTGAATAGTTCTTATAGTTCCCCATGCAGCTTGCCCCAGCTGATTTAACTTAGGTTAATAACCTCAGGAATAACCATTACAATGGCTGCACAAATACACAATTTTAATGAAAAAAGGACAAAAACACAGAAGTATATACAACTTAATAACATCGCCTAGTACAAAACATGAAAAAAGTAAAAAATTAGTAAAATCCATAATAGAAAAAATGCTATATAATGATCCTATAAGTAAGTATTGTAGAATTAAATCCTGTCTGTGGTTCAGACCATGCGGTATTCTCGTTTCAAGTATAAAGATCCAGAAGGACTCTTTGTTTAGGAGTTTCCTTCTGTGATCTCCACCTCTATAAGATTTATAGACTGTTTTTAAACAAAAGGGTTTTGTGGTCAATACCATTAATTCTAGCTCTAGCTTTGTTAAGGGTCCAATCCGGATATCCTCTATCCGCTAGTCTGTCACAAGCTTTTTTACTTTCCATAAAAAAATATCTCAGGGTCTGAACAGTTACTTTTAATCATATTTAATTCTCCATATGGTATATTGTGCTTGATATGTGGAGAGTGACAAGAATTGGCTGCCAATATACTGTTGCTAGCTGTGGGTTTCCTATAAGGAGAAATTGATTGTTGCTTGTTAGCCATCAATTGTAAGACCAAAAAATTAATATTATTACTATCATAAAAATAAAATATGTGAATCTAAGATTGAAATTGTTTGAGGGAGGCGTGGTTTGCACGGGAGCAGGAGCAGACCTACTTTACAGGAGCTCCTGTAATTTCCCAGATCCAAGCTACTAAAAAGCTTACAAAAGTGGATTATTTGGGTCCTAAAGCATTCATGAATATGCCTGGCACTGATTACAAGAAGAATGGACCCAATCCTGTGAAAAGAAACACTTCTCCAGGACAGAAATGCAGACGTGGCTCTGGAGGAGTTCAGCCCTCACATGGAGGAATGCATGGCAGACCTGCACCTTTGAAGCCGACACCCTGCTGACACCCAGCTAAGCTGAGGACCTCTGGTGTACAGCAGACTTATGGGACTCAGACCAGGCTGAAAGCTCCTCTCCCAGCTATGCTGTCACTGGTAAGTGGCAGCACAAAGAAGCATGGAGCTGGACCCGGGCGCCGGGAGGAAGCAAGCAGCAGCTGAGAGTAAAGAGGTGACTCATCCACTGCAGGCGCCCGGCAAGCTGCAGCTGCCCAGCCAAACCCGGAGCAGCAGCCTAAATCACAGGGCACAGGAGTTTGTGCCGAAGAGCCTAGCAGCCGCCAGGACCCGGACCGGGACCGCGACACAGACTGCAGCACAGGGGACACAGAAAGGAGTGTCGCTCCATGCAGAGGAAGCGGCAACAAGATCGCGCCGGGGGAGCTTCACACTGGAGTTACAAGAGGGAGCAATACTGCATAAGGAAAGGAGCGACGGGTTGCTGAACCAAGGGAACCTGGATAAAGAAGATTGCGCTACTACTACAGGAGTGGATTATAAAACACAGGGACTTGTGAATGGAGAGGATCAAGGGACATCTGCGTGGGTAAGCAATGTGCTGCACTACCCCAATTTAAATGAACAGTTATTTCCCTATAATAACACTGCAGGGGGCTTAGCTGGCTTACCAGCATTAGAGGGATACACGACCTTACTGAAGTACAACTAAAGCATAACCCTACAATTGTAAGCCCCTCCTGCCATAACCTCATAGAGCTGCAGAGAGAGAATCCCAATGAAACACGACTAGGGGAAATATCTAAGAGTCAAAAAATTATAATGGATGATTTTGGGTTTAATTCTGAGTTTTACGAGTCCCTAATTACTTACTTTAATAGATCTGAAGCTACAGGAAAAAAGTAGGAGGGGGAAGAAGTAGAAGACGGAATGACTAATCTATCTAATAGCTCTAATGGATCCTTGGAGGGATCAGAGGGATCAGTCTCAAATGAGTCATCTGTGGATAGTGAAGGTTTTAATTTCTCTGACTATGAAACGGATAATTACTCCGGATATTCTACATCAAGTGAGGCTCCTTGTGAGTCATCTAAATTGCAGAAAAAGCGCAGCTTTAAAAAATATTCCCCTGCTGTATTAACATTGGAAGGGATCCCAGCATCTGATGACTATCCAACTGAGGGTTTTATGGTGTATCTTCTCAAATCATTTTTGACCACTATGAATATTTGCGGTGGAGATGTCATTTCTGATCCTAAACAATCATTCAACTCAAAGGCCTCTCAAGCTTTCATAAAAAAGCTTTTCCAAGAGATAATAACCTCTGTTAAATCTGTCACTGAGTCAATCCCTCCTATCATAACTACTGGTACTTCATCCGACCAAGACTCAATTGCATATAAATACAAACTCGAAAAAAAACAACAAAATCTTTCTCAAACCATCTCTAAACCTTCAGAATCACTGGAGAAGATTCAGGAAAAAATGGATCTCCTAAAAACCAATTTAGCCAACTTTGAAGATTTTAGAAGGAAAAATAATATCAAGATTAGGGGTATACCAGAGTCGATTCAGGCCTCCCAGCTGGAGAGTTATATACCATCAATGATTTCCAATCTACTTCCTAACTCTATCGAAGGCCCTCTGATAGAAAAAGCGGTTAAGAATACGCAGACCGCCCACCCTTTCCAAGGATCTGACATGCGACTTTATTGTTACGTTTTACCCAAATTGGGTGAGGAACGCACTCTTAGGTATTTCAAAGAATCCCAGATTCCTCTCATCTCCATATAAACATCTGACTTTTTATAAGGACTTATCAAAAGTCACTCTCCAAAATAGGAGAGTTTTTTCACATATCACTCGTACATTATTGCGAGCTGGCCTCTCTTATACCTGGACTAGATCATCAACTCTCCGGGTGAGACTCCCGTCAGGATTATTTCATGTTTCCTCTCCAGACAAGGGTATTGAACTTTTAAAACGTACCGGAATCAAGCCCTCAGAAGCCGCTTTTAATTCTCCTTCCACAATTGGATAGGTTCTGTTCTGGATAAACATGTTATAAATAATCAACGATTAGTCATCTGAGTAGCTGAAACAACTTAATTCCACTTCAAAGTTTATTTTAAATTTTTTACTTGTTAGTTTTTTGGATCAAAACCGAACTTTCCTCCACTAGGTCCACGGGGTGTCATGTGCACTCTGGGACTTGTACAGGCATTATTTTACATTTTATACGGCTTTTCAATCTACTTTAACTTCACGGACTATTAATTGAGTATACTAATATTACTGAGCATCATATAATTTTACTAGATAATGACGCTACTTTATTATCTACTTATTGGATTTATAGGTAAGCATCATGTATATATAGTGTTTTTCTATGCCTAGGCTATTTTAACTCTGACCTGTGTACCGTTATTTTTTTACTTCTAGGCCTAGCCTTTAAGCAACATTTAATTTTTGCTAAAATTTATGGCTATCCTACTATAACGTTAGAATACTTTAATTCTTTTTCCTTTGTAAGTAACATACTTGTAGTATATTTAAGCAACTATTCTTTGGTCTGTTTTCTAATGCCTGATTTCCATTCCCCACTGCGTTTGGGGTTTTCTTTCCCTCCCCTACGTTCATTCCCTTTTCCCCTTTCCCTTTCTCCCATATTATAAAAATGTCAAAATGTTCAATAAAAAATATTTGAAAAAAAAAAAAAAAAAAAGAAATTGTTTGAGTTTAAATATCTGACAAAATCTATAGCCTCCGACTGGGGTTCCTTCCATATAAACAAAAGATCATCTATGAATCTACCAAACCATATTATATTTGTTCAGTATGGGTTGTCATTATTATAAAGATATAACTCCTCCCATCTTGCCATTATCAAATTTGCTAGCTTGGGGGAAAGTTTGGCCACCATGCTTACACCAGTCTTTTGTAAAAAAAAAATAGTGGTTGTCAAAAATAAAATAATTGTGTTTTAGTAGAAAGTTAGTAGCAGATAGTAAAAAATCATTTGCTACAGTATCATATGAGCTGAAATTTTCTAAATGGTATGACAAACTGGACATAGCTATATCATGGGGTATTGAGGTATAAAGTCCTATCACATCACATGATATCCAACTGTATTCTTTACTCCAATTGAATGTCTCAAATACCCCTGCTACAAATTTTGCATCCTTAATAAAACTTGGCGTATCCATGACTAATGGTTGTAAATGATTGTCAACCCATAAACAAATTCTTTCTCCCAAGGCTCCTATACCCGCAACTATTGGTCTAAATGGAGGTGGAAAGATGTGCTTGTGAACCTTGGGGACAGCATGGTAAATGGGGACTACAGGGGGTTCAACATATAAATATTCCACTAGTATCTTATTAATAGCCCCTGTATAGACCTTCCTGTATTAAATTATGCAATAATTGATTATATTCTTGTGTAGGATTACCCCTCAGTTCAGTGTATGTGACAGTATTTTCCCAATCTTTCAGCATCAGTTTTCTATATAAACCCGCATTAAGTAACACAATTGTACCCCCCTTATCCGCTTGGCGAGCAAGAAGGTCTTGGTTATTTTTTATGTCTGATAGAGATTTGCTCTCTCCACGATTTAAATTGTCATATAAAGTATTTCTTTGTTGTTCAGTGTTTTTTTTAAGCGCAGTCAATTCTTGTTCCACCATTTCTTGAAATTGATCCAAAAGCGCTGAGCGTGACTGTACTGGATAAAAAAAAGTGTTATTTGTCATAGTTATTATTGCGGTTACCGGTTACATGACAAGACTCGGCTTCCATATGTTTAAGACACAAGAATGCATGCTGTTCTTCAAAGCTTCTATAATATGATGTTTCTTCAGACGATGTAATATAGTTAGACTCAATGTTGTAATCTTGATATATCGGCCCTTCATTAGAAAAATGGCATGTTACGAGCGAGTCTATTAACATCCAAAATTGTTTTAAAAACATCAAATTCATTTGTGGGTGAAAAACCCAATCATTTGCTTAGCAATTACATTTATTGCTTAGAAATAATATAACTGGATAGATTCCATATTAGTTGGATTCGTAGTGGCGATTCCTGTTGTAGGTCGGATAACGATTTCCTTTTATGTTTCCTCCCTGCACATTTTTTCCGTTTTTTGCAAACATTTTTGCAGGATTGCCAGAATTGTTCCTTTTTGTATCTCTGATTGGGGTTCACTAAAAATAACCTTCCTCTATTCTAAACAAAACACTTTGTTTCTGATACCTCATTTGCAACCACAGTTGATTTCTCAAATCCTTCCATAGGATCCAATAGTGAACCCCAATCAGTGTTACCAAAAAGGAAATGTCGGCTTATCAGAGGATATTGGTGAGTAAAAATCAGACAGCACTTGCATGGGCCGAGTGCTGTACGATTTTTTTCTTGCACCTATAGACTTGCATTGGCGGGTCTTGTATGAGTCTTGGTGACAATCGTAGCAATTGACGCTGAGGGGAGCTGCCCTATAGGTTAACACTGGGCTGAGTGCTAAGCGATGTTTTTTCACATAGCACTTGGCCATATTCTACAGTAGTGTGACTCTGGCCTTCCTCTAAAAACAACAAAAAACAGTATACACCTTTAATTAATAATAATAATAATAATCCATTTTTATTTATATAGCGCCAACATATTCCGCAGCACTTTACATTATAATTATTTAGTCAGATTCAAGCATATTCTTTCATACATCATTGAAGTTGTTCAGTTGCTGGATACTTTGTTTTAACTTCTAACTTGCACATGTACCACTTGTATAATATTGGCTGCTAGAGTTGAGCGACTTTTACTTTTTTAGGATCGTGTCGGGTTTCATGAAACCCGACTTTCTCAAAAGTCGGGTCGAGTGAAATCGGCCGATTAAAAAGTCGGGGGCCGACTGAAACACGAAACCCAGTGCAAGACAATGGGGAATCAAAGACGGCAGTGAGTGAAGGACAGGAAAACACCTACAGTGCCCATTTTAATGCCAAAAACATCAATTCTTATTACTTAAGCTTGTCAATCTTAATTTACTTTATAATAATAGTTACGCATTGAAAACAGGGGGTCATTTGGCTAAAGTTGTGGGGGGGTAGGGCTGGCTCAAGATTTTCTTGGGCCCAGGAAACGCGGAATACGTCACGGCGGTGGAGCAGGGAGAGGTAAGTATTTCAACTTTGCAAGTGCTGTGATCCTGAGCAAGCAGGGGGGGCCCCCTAGTTGGCACTGGCACAGGGCCCCTCATAGTACGGCGGTGTGTTTGACGGCGGGCGGCGCCTCCCACTGCCATAGACACTTTTGCGTACTATGAGGGGCCCTGTGCCAGTGCCAACGAGTATGCCCCCCACCTGATGAAGGAACCTGCACTTTCATCTGCACCTTCCTCTTTGTCCCCGTGTAAGGTGGTATAGTATGCGGGAAGGGGAACCTAACTTTCAGCAGGGTCAGATTCTGGCTGTGTAGAGTGGAAGGGGAATGTAGTTTTCTGGGTCAATGTACCAGCAGACTCATCTAGCAGTGGCTGGGCAATGGGCAGGATGAGGAGGAAACACAGTTAGTAGGCCCAAATAATAAAGTGGACTAAATGCAGTTCAAAATTGGTAACAGGAATAACCAGGCGGCATTGTTTGGTTCAGTGGAGGACAACTGTAAGGACTGGCTGACACAGTTACTAGGCCCAAATAAGTAAGTAAGCTAAATGCAGTTCAAAATTTGTAACAGGAGTATACAGGCAGCATAGCTTTGTTCAGTGGAGGACAACTGTAAGGAGTGGCGCAGACAGACACAGGTAGTAGGCCTAAAATAAAAAAGTTGGCTAAATGCAGTTCAAAATTTGTAACAGGAGTACACAGGCGGCATAGCTTTGTTCAGTGGAGGACAACTGTAATGACTGGCTGACACAAGTTACTAGGCCCAAATAAGTAAGTAGGCTAAATGCAGTTCAAAATTTGTAACAGGAGTACACAGGTGGCATAGCTTTGTTCAATGGAGGACTACTGTAAGGAGTGGCGCAGACAGACACAGGTAGTAGGCCTGAAATAAAAAAGTTGGCTAAATGCAGTTCAAAATTTGTAACAGGAGTACACAGGCGGCATAGCTTTGTTCAGTGGAGGACAACTGTAAGGACTGGCTGACACAGTTACTAGGCCCAAATAAGTAGGCTAAATGCAGTTCAAAATTTTAACAGGAGTACACAGGCGGCATAGCTTTGTTCAGTGGAGGACAACTATAAGGACTGGCTGACACAGTTACTAGGCGCAAATAAGTAGGCTAAATGCAGTTCAAAATTTGTAACAGGAGTACACAGGGGGCATAACTTTGTTCAGTGGAGGACAACTGTAAGGAGTGGCGCAAACAGACACAGGTAGTAGGCCTAAAATAAAAAAGTAGGCTAAATGCAGTTCAAAATTTGTAACAGGAGTACACAGGTGGCATAGCTTTGTTCAGTGGAGGACAACTAAGGAGTGGCGCAGACAGACACAGGTAGTAGGCCTAAAATAAAAAAGTTGGCTAAATGCAGTTCAAAATTTGTAACAGGAGTACACAGGCGGCATAGCTTTGTTCAGTGGAGGACAACTGTAAGGAGTGGCGCAGACAGACACATGTAGTAGGCCTGAAATAAAAAAGTTGGCTAAATGCAGTTCAAAATTTGTAACAGGAGTACACAGGTGGCATAGCTTTGTTCAGTGGAGGACAACTGTAAGGACTGGCTGACACAGTTACTAGGCCCAAATAAGTAAGTAGGCTAAATGCAGTTCAAAATTTGTAACAGGAGTACACAGGCGGCATAGCTTTGTTCAGTGGAGGACAACTGTAAGGAGTGGCGCAGACAGACACAGGTAGTAGGCCTAAAATAAAAAAGTAGGCTAAATGTAGTTCAAAATTTGTAACAGGAGTACACAGGCAGCATAGCTTTGTTCAGTGGAGGACAACTGTAAGGAGTGGTGCAGACAGACACAGGTAGTAGGCCTAAAATAAAAAAGTAGGCTAAATGCAGTTCAAAACTGGTAAAAGGACTAAACAGGCGCCATAGCTTTGTTCAGTGGAGGACAACTGTAATGGGAGGCAGGCAAAGTTAGTAGGCCTAAATAAGTAGGCTAAATGCAGTTCAAAACTGGTAAAAGGACTAAACAGGCGGCATAGCTTTGTGCAGTGGAGGACAACTGTAATGGGAGGCAGACACAGTTAGTAGGCCTAAATAAGTAGGCTAAATGCAGTTCAAAACTGGTAAAAGGACTAAACTGGCGGCGTTGCTTTGTTCAGCGGAGGACAATTGAGTGGCTGACACAGTGAGTAGGCCCAAATAAGTAAGTGGGCTTAATACAGTTCAAAATTGTTAATAGGAATAACCAGGCGGCATTGCTTGGTTCAGCGGAGGACAATTGTAAGGAGTGGCTGACACAGTGAGTAGGCCCAAATAAGTAAGTAGGCTAAATGCAGTTCAAAATTGGCAACAGGAATAACCAGGCAGCATTGCTTGGTTCAGCGGAGGACAATTGTAAGGAGTGGCTGACACAGTGAGTAGGTCCAAATAAGTAAGTAGGCTAAATGCAGTTCAAAATTGGTAACAGGAATAACCAGGCGGCATTGCTTGGTTCAGCGGAGGACAATTGTAAGGAGTGGCTGACACAGTGAGTAGGCCCTAATAATAAAGTAGGCTAAATATCTGCCAAAAATTTTTTCAGAAATAACCTGGTGGCATAGCTAGGTACAGGGGTGGGCTCCTCTGCTGAGTAGCAGACAGTGGTAGTAGGCGCAACGTATTAACTGGTCTAAATGGAGGCCAGGGCCACTGTGTATTTTAACTATCATCTATCATTTCAACAAATTTGTATTGGCAGTGCCATTGAAGGATTTAACAGCACAGACTACACAGTGGTTTAGCAGGGAGAGGTAAGTATTGCAAGTGGTAGAGCAATGTTCGAGCTGGGGGGAACACTCTCGTGGGCTGCGGTACTGGTACAGGGCCCCTCATATTAAGACGGTGTGTCTGACGTTTTTTGTGCACCTCCGCCGTCAGAGATACTTCATTGTTCTATAAGGGACCCTGTGCCAGTGCGGTCGCCCAAGATTGGGCACACCCACCTGTCCAGGCAAACGGCACTCGCACGGGTGCTTGCGCCAGGTGGTGACCACGGCCCTGTGGGGGGAATCAGCCCATTTAGGGAGGTATAAAAATGGCCTATGGTGGACATTCAGCAGCTGCAAATGGAGGAATTGGAGAAGTTAGTAAGAGGAGGCCAAAAGCAAGACATTTTTCAGGCAAGCTACGTGTCAGCAGGGGAAGGTGGGGCCAAATGATTTGAAATCTATGATTGGTTCATTTTAATGAAGGTTAGATCATCAACATTTCGGGTAGCCAGACGAGTCCTTTTTTCAGTCAGTATTGAACCAGCAGCACTGAATACTCTTTCTGATACCACACTAGCAGCAGGGCATGCGAGCTCCTGTAATGCATATTCTACCAATTCAGGCCAGGTGTCTATTTTAGATGGCCAGTAATCAAAGGGGAATGACCTGTGAGGGAAAACATCGATAAGGGCGGAAAAGTACTTCGTAACCATACTGGAAAAATGCTGTCTCCTGTCACTTTGAATCGATGCAGCAGTACCTGTCGTGTCAGCGGTTGTTGCAAAATCACTCCACAACCTGGTCATAAAACCCCTCTGTCCAACGCCACTTCGGATTTGTGCACCTCTAACACCGCTGCCATGTTGCCCACTACGGCTCGTGTGAGAACCATCACCGCCGCTGTGTGCTGGGAATGCCTGAACCAAATGGTCTACAAGAGTTGCTTGTTTGGTAGCCAATATTTGCTCAAGGTTCTCATGTGGCATGATATTTTGTAATTTTCCTTTGTATCGTGGATCCAGGAGGCAGGACAACCAGTAATCATCATCGGTCATCATTTTGATAATGTGGGGGTCCCTTTTTAGGATACGCAAGGCATACTCAGCCATGTGGGCCAATGTTCCAGGTGTCAATTCACTGCTTGTGCTGCGTTGAGGAGCACTTTCTTGCAATCACTTGTGTCCCGCAAAAACCCTGTACCTGACCTTGCAACACCACCAGATTCTATTGCCCCCTGAGAAGCATCCTCCTCCCATAAATATTCATTCACATCATCCTCCTCCTCTTCTTCCACCACCTCGTCCAGGAGAGTTCCCTGAGCTGACAATGGCTGACTATCATCAAGGCTTCCCTCCTCTTCGGCTGTAGATGCCTGCTCCTTAATGTGCGTCAAACTTTGCATCAGCAGACGCATTAGTGGGATGCTCTTGCTTATGATGGCGTCATCTGCACTTACCAACCGTGTGCATTCCTCAAAACACTGAAGGACTTGACAGAGGTCTTGTAGCTTTGACCACTGCACACCAGTCAACTCCATGTCTGCCATCCAAGTGCCTGCCCGTGTATGTGTATCCTCCCACAAATAAATTACAGCATGCCTATGTTCGCACAGCCTCTGAAGAATGTGCAGTGTGGAGTTCCACCTTGTTGCAACGTCGATTATTAGGCGATGTTGGGGAAGATGGTTCAGCATACGGCTGGAGTGTACGGGCGATTGGCGGATGTGCGAGCAAAGTCTTCGCACCTTCAGGAGCAGGGTTGGTAACCCCGGATAATTTTTCAGGAAGCACTGCACCACCAGGTTCAAGGTGTGAGCTAGGCAAGGTATGTGTTTCAGTTCTGAAAGGGCTATGGCAGCCATAAAATTCCTTCCGTAATCACTGACTACCTTGCCTGCCTCAAGATGTACACTGCCCAGCCATGACTGAGTTTCTTGCTGCAAGTACTCGGCCAGTACTTCCGCGGTGTGTCTGTTGTCGCCCAAACACTTCATTTGTAACACAGCCTGATGACGTTTACCACTAGCTGTTCGATAATGGGACACCTCGTATGCAACACTGGCAGCTGTGGATGGAGTGGTTGTGCGACTGCGCTCTGTGGATGAGCTTTCGCTTATGGAGGAGGAGGAGGAGGGGTGGCGAACTCCTACAGCCAATTGTTTCCTAGACTGTGGGTTAGGCAGAACTGTCTTACTATGGCTGTCCCCAGTGGACCCTGCATCCACCACATTAACCCAGTGCGCCGTGATGGACACATAACGTCCTTGGCCATGCCTACTGGTCCTTGCATCTGTTGTGAGGTGCACCTTTCCACTGACTGATTGCCTCAGTGCATGGACAATGCGATCTTTGACATGTTGGTGGAGGGCTGGGATGGCTTTTCTCGCAAAGAAGTGCCGACTGGGTTGGTCATAGCGTGGTACTGCGTAGGCCATCAGGTCTTTGAAAGCGTCGCTTTCAACCAACCGGTAGGGCATCATCTCTAACGAGATTAGTCTAGCAATGTGGGCGTTCAAACCCTGTGTACGCGGATGAGAGGAGGAGTACTTTCTTTTCCTAACGAGAGTCTCTTGTAGGGTGAGCTGCACTGGAGAGCTGCATATGGTGGAACTAGCGGTTGTGGTGGTGGTGGACATGGCGGATTGAGAGAGGGTTGGTGACGGTATTCTTGATGTTGGCCTACATACAGTGTTTCCTACCAATAACCTTGTGATTCCCTGACTGCTTTGGCCTTGCGACGATACCTCCACATTTGCTGCTGGTGGTGTCCTAACCGGTGGGCTTACAGTGAGGGAAGCAATACAGCGTTGCTGACTACCTTCTTTCTGAGCAGGTGCACCAACGGTACGTGACGTTTGGTAGTTAGTCCAGGCTTGCAACTGAATGCTGCTTAAATGTCTATGCATGCACGTTGTATTTAAATTTTGAAGATTCTTCCCTCTGCTAGAGGTCTTTGAGCACTTCTAAGGCTAGGGTCACATTGCGTTAGGGCAATCCGTTAAGCGCATAGCGCTAGAGGATTGCGCTAACGCAATGCTTCTCTAGGGTCCGCGTTCGGTGTCCCCGCTAGCGCAGATCCCCGATCTGCACTAGTGAGGAACGGACCTCGGGCGCGCCGCGGACGCTGCAAGCAGCGTCCGATGTCCGTCACTCAAATGACGGCACATCGCTAGCGCACGCCCAATGTGGGCGGGCGCTAGCGACGCGTTCACCATTACAGGCTATGGCGGCGTTAACGGACTACGTTAACACCGCGTTATGCCGCGGTGTAACGTAGTCCGTTAAACGCGGTCACATAACGCAATGTGACCCTAGCCTTACAGATAACTTTGCACTGATCATTCGGATCTTGGTAAAAAAATTGCCACACTGCACTCTTCCTACCATCGAATACCTTTTCAGGCATTGCACGCTGTGCTACTTTCACCGGATGGCCACGCTGTCCTAAAACTGTTTTTGGTTTTGACACACGTTTTTGGCCTGATACGGGCCTGCCAGATGACAGCTGTTGCGATGTAGATGGCTGCTGCGGATCATCCTCCTCCGCTTCTGAGCTACAGGCAGCGGCACCCTCTTCCCCCAATGGCTGCCAATCTGGGTCAACAACTGGGTCATCTATCACCTCCTCTTCAATGTCATGTGCACCTTCCTCTGTGTCACCGTGTAAGGTGCTATAGCGTTCGGGACGGGGCACCATAGTCTCATCAGGGTCAGATTCTGGCTCAGTACACTGCGAGGGCAATGTAGTGATCTGAGTCAATGGAACAGCATAATAATCTAGCTGTGGCTGTGCATCAGTGCACTCCATGTCCGATTCATCTTGTAATGGGCAGTTAACAATTTCCCTTTCTAACCCAGGCATGGTATGTGTAAAGAGCTCCATGGAGTAACCTGTAGTGTCGCCTGACGCATCCTGCACTTTTGGTTTGGGTGAAGGCACAAGGAAATGTCTTGTTCCTGACCGGGAGCATCCACTGACAACTCGCTGCTTTTATATTTGGAACTTTCTGAAGAGGGGGCGAAAGAGCTAGAGGCTGAGTCAGCAGTGAAAGCCAAAACTTTTTCCTGCTGCTCCGGCTTTAAAAGCTGTTTTCCTACTCCCAGATAAGGGAGCATTCGAGGCCTTTTGTAGCCAGACGATGACGCTGGCTCAACACCTCCAGCCTTAGCTGCTATTTTGCTTTTCCCACTACCACCAGATGCTCCACCACCACCACCACCATCAGTACCAGCTGGCAACGACCGCCCATGGCCTCTTCCACCAGACTTCCTCATTTTTGGGAAAATGTAACCAAAATAACAACCGTTATATGGTACAGCAAAACAAGGTAGAAGGTGTATATAAACTTGTTGAGAATTTAAATCTTCCTTTTTATTTTGGGGAGACAGCACCACAACTCAGGTCCAGTGTATAACACAACACAATGTAAGTGGCAGAACGTGGCTGGCTGATATACGACAAACTAAGAGGACTGAGGTATATCCACTTTGTGAGAATTTGAATCTCACTTTTTTTGGGGGGAGACTGCACCACAACTGAGGCCCAGTGTATTTTACAACGTAATGTGAGTGGCAGCAAGTGGCTGGCTGATACACTAGAAACTAAGAGGACTGAGGTGTATCCACTTTGTGAGAATTTGAATCTCACTTTTTTGGGGGAGACTGAACCACAACCCAGGCCCAGTGTATTTTACAACACAATATAAGTGGCAGCAAGTGGCTGGCTAATATACGACAAACTAACAGAACTGACTTATATCCACTTTGTGACAATTTGAATCTCCCTTTTTTTTGGGGGGAGACAGCACCACAACTCAGGCCCAGTGTGTAAAACAACACAATGTAAGTGGCAGAAAGTGGCTGGAAGATATCTGAAAAAATCCAAGGACTGTAGTACAATTTCAATCTCCCTACAATGATCTCAGGACAAGTATGGCAGCAACAAAAAGGACTGCTGCACACAAAAGTGTGGACAAATAAACAAGATAACTGTGCAGAAAGAGCAACAGGATTTTTGCTTTTAACCCTTTCACGACATGCGCCGTACATGTACTGCGCATGTGGGGTCCCCTGCTTTGATGTGCGCTCCGGCGGTGAGCGCACATCAAAGTCGCGACATGTCAGCTGTTTTGTACAGCTGACATGTGCGCGCAATAGCGGCGGGTGAAATCGCTATTCACCCGCCGCTATTAACCTGTTAAATGCCGCTGTCAAATGCAGACAGCGGCATTTAACTACCGCATCCGGCCGGGCGGCCGGAAATGACGTCATCGCCGACCCCCGTCACATGATCGGGGGTCGGCGATGCATCAGGAAGGTAACCATAGAGGTCCTTGAGACCTCTATGGTTACTGATCGCCGGTGGCTGTGAGCGCCCCCCTGTGGTCGGCGCTCACAGCACACCTGCAATTCTCCTACATAACAGCGATCTGATGATCGCTGTTATGTAGCAGAGCCGATCGGGCTGTGCCTGCTTCTAGCCTCCCTTGGAGGCTACTGAAGCATGGCAAAAGTGAAAAAAAAAAGTTTTTAAAAATGTGAAAAAAATATTAAAAATATAAAAGTTTAAATCACCCCCCTTTCGCCCCATCCTAAATAAAACAATAAAAAAAAACCAAACCTACACATATTTGGTATCGCCGCGTTCAGAATCGCCCGATCTATCAAATAAAAAAAAGCATTAACCTGATCGCTAAACAGCGTAGCGAGAAAAAAATCCGAAACGCCAGAATTACGTTTTTTGGTCGCCGCGACATTGCGTTAAAATGCAATAACGGGCGATCAAAAGAAAGTATCTGCGCCGAAAAGGTATCATTAAAAACATCAGCTCGGCACGCAAAAAATAAGCCCTCACCCGACCCCAGATCACGAAAATTGGAGACGCTACGGGTATCGGAAAATTGCACTTTTTTTTTTTTTTTTTTTTTTAAGCAAAGTTTGGAATTTTTTTTCACCACTTGGATAAAAAATAACCTACACATGTTAGGTGTCTATGAACTCGTAATGACCTAGAGAATCATAATGGCAGGTCAGTTTTAGCATTTAGTGAACCTAGCAAAAAAAACAAACAAAAAACAAGTGTGGGATTGCACTTTTTTTGCAATTTCACCGCACTTGGAATTTTTTTCCCATTTTCTAGTACATGACATGGTAAAACCAATGATGTCGTTCAAAAGTACAACTCGTCCCGCAAAAAATAAGCCCTCACATGGCCATATTGACGGAAAAATAAAAAAGTTATGGCTCTGGGAAGGAGGGGAGCGAAAAACGAAAACACAAAAACGAAAAAGGGCCGCGACTTGAAGGGGTTAAAAAAGCAGCTGGTTTGTACAGCACCGTGCAAACAGCAATGCAGCTATCAGGGAGCCTTAGAAGGCCGCCTAATAAGCTACAGAGCTGATGCACAAAGATATAGACTCCACTGTCCCTGCAAAAAAAGGTGGTGTTGGACAGTGGAAATCGCTACAGCACAAGCGGTTTGGAGGTTAATCTTCCCTCCCTAACTATATCCCTTCTTCTGACGAAGCTGCAGCAATCTCTCCCTATGCTAAGATCGGCAGAAGTAAGATGGCGGTCAGCGTGCACGCCCCTTTATAGCCCCTGTGACGCCGCAGAAAGCAAGCCAATCACTGTCATGCACTTCTCTAAGATGGTGGGGACGAGACGTATGTCATCACGCTGCCCACACTCTGCGTCCTCCTTCATTGGCTGAGAAATGGCACTAAAAACGCGTCATACGAAACGCGACTTTGGCACGAAGATCGCCGACCGCATGGCCGATCCCACACTAGGATCGGGTCGGTTTCATGAAACCCGACTTTGCCGAAAGTCGGCGATTTTTAAATTTGTCCCATCCGTTTCGCTCAACCCTATTGGCTGCAATTTCCAATACCTGTTTGTACTTATGTTTAAAAATTCAATGTACAACCTATAATAAAAGCATTGATTTAACTCACCTAAAGTTAATTGACCTCATCTCTCAAAGAATTTAAATTAAAACTTTACTTTAAAACTTTGCATAAATCAATAGTAGACTACTCTCTATAGAGTGTTCATTAAAACAATGTATACTTATTAGGCACAGCTATGTCTTTGTGAAAGAAATTCCAGTGCCTCTGAGGGTACAGAAATTTGAATTCCAGCCATTAGATGGCAGAATAAGGATACAAATGGCATATTCTACTATTGTAGAAGATCTTTCCAAGCAGCTCCCAATGTAAGTTCTTATATAACACTTGTGGAACTACGATTTTCTGTTTAATGTTGTACAATAAATTCACACTATTTTTAAAGACATCAATCACAGCACGACAGTTCAGAAATAGTTCCTCAATTTCTACACCGACTGCACATTCTGTTGGATGCAGTCCATGTGTCCTTTGTCTTTCCAGAAGAAAAGCCATAACATGCCCTTATCCAAATCATCAGAAATACCACCTTACAGTAGAAAGGTGGGATATTTTTGGTATCTTTATGTGTAAAATATTTATTTAATATTGGATATTAACCCCTTCACCCCCAGAGCTTTTTTCGTTTTCGTTTTTCGTTTCCCTTCTTTCCAGAGCCATGTTAGGGCTTATTTTTTGTTGGACGAGTTGTACATTTGAACGATACCATTGGTTTTACCATGTCGTTTAGCAGCAAACGGGAAAAAAATTCCAAGTGTGATGAAATTGCAAAAAAAAGTTCAATCCCACACTTGTTTTTTGTTTGGATTTTTTGCTAGGTTCACCAAATGCTAAAACTGCCAATATGATTCACCAGGTCATTACGAGTTCAAAGACACCTAACATGTCTAGGTTCTCTTTTATCTAAGTGGTACAAAAAATGCCAACATTTGCAAAAATAAAAAATTGCGCAATTATCCGATACCAATAGCGTTTCCGTTTTTCACGATCTGGGGTCGGGTGAGGGCTTATTTTTTGCGCTGAGCTGATGTTTTTAATTATTCCATTTTTGTGCAGATACGTTCTTTTGATCGCCCGTTATTGCATTTTACTGCAATGTCGTGGAAACAAAAAAAAACTAATTTTGGCGTTTTGATTTCTTTTCTCCCTATGCCGTTTAGCAATCAGGTTAATCCTTTTTTTTATTGATCGATCGGGTGATTCCTCGATACCAAATATGTGTAGGCTTGATTTTTGTTTTATTGTTTTATTTTGTTTGGGGTGAAAGGGGATGATTTGAACTTTTGTATTTTTATATTTTTAAAAACTTTTTTTTTACTTTTGGCATGCTTCATTAGTCTCCATGGGAGGCTAGAAGCATCCACTACTCGATCGCCTCTGCTACATAGAGGTGATGCACAGATCACCTCTATGCAGCAGAATTACATGCGTACTATGAGCGCCGACCACAGGCTGGAGCTCATAGCAATCTGCCATCAACAACCATAGAGGTCTCGGGGACACCTCTGATTGTGATGGCAACGTACCGATGACCCCCGATCACATGACTGGGGTCAGCGGTGTGAGTACTTCCGGCCGCGTGGCCGTCTGTGCTTGTTAAATGCAGTTGTCAGAGTTTGACAGTGGCATTTAGCTAGTTAAAGGGCACGGGCAGATTGCAATTCTGCTCGCGCCCATTGCGCACATATGTCAGCTGTTGAAAAGTGGGGGATACTGCCAGCTGACGTACTATTCCGTCAGCTGGCAGAAAGGAGTTAAATTACATATTGTGCTGAATTAAATATTAGTATAATATTTGTTTTTTTATTTTCCTTTATTTTGGGATCAGTCAGATCCTCTATTGCTAACACTTTACTTATTATATATATATATATATATATATATATATATATATATATATATACCGTGTATATATATATATATATATATATATATATATATATATATATATATATATATATATATATAACCATCAGTTTACGACATATGTATGGATATTGTTTTACTGTTCTGCAGATGTTAGTGATCTTATAAAAGCGACATCTCCAAACATTTACACTGTATGCAGAATTATTAGGAAGTGGCTGTTTTGACCATATCACCATTTTTATTCATATTTTCCAACTCCAAGATGTATGAACTTGAATACTTATTGGATGAAGCAGATCAGGTGATGCGTGTTTGCGTAATGAGGGAGGGTAAGACCTAAGAATATCAACAGCCTTTATTAAGGTGTGCAGAATTATTAGGCCTCATTCACACTAGCAGTATTTGGTCAGTATTTTACATCAGTATTTGTAAGCCAAAACCAGGAGTGGAACTGTAAGGAGGAAGACGGGCTGCGGGTACCTGTACTGAGCTGGGTCCGGAACTGTTGAGGTTGCGTCCCATGTTGCTCAGGGGAAGGATTAGGGGACCGGACGGACCCCGTGACCCAGGAAGAGGGGGTGTGTTAGAAGAAAAAAGCACGCAGTGGCGGTGAGGTTCCCACTGGCAGAGACTGAGAAAAAGCAGGTGCGTGTACAGCATGCTCCGGTTCCCCGGGATCAGAGCCGCGACGGACTGCTGACGATACCCTGCGAGCACTGCACTGAGACTGTGAGTAGAGACAGGGCAGGGGGCTCCATTAAGTTTGGGACCACGCTCGTGCGTAGAAGCATGGGCTGTGTACAGGACCCGACACTGCAGTTCCCCTTGCTGACCAGCACGGCCGGGACCCTATTTGATACCGGGATCTTAGCAGCACCTTTGAGTTTGGCTGCACAAGTTTATGGTCTAGGGGCTCAATGGGTTAAACCAGAGACCGCCCGTTGCCACCAGAAATTGGACTGTAAGCTGTGAAACCCCATCTGAGGACATTTGGCCAGCCGCTGCTGGTACTACAACCCTCAACGGATCACCTGCGGCTGTGGAGCGGACACAATCTGTTTACTAAGTGAACTGCTGTTATATTGTTATTCCTTTCTTTTCTGTTACCCATTTAACTGTTTATCTCCCTGCGAGGAGTATCACCACTATTAATTAAATTGTTAACCCTTGCTCTGCCTTCCTTGCAACACTGCATCCATTTGGCGTAGTCGGCAGGATGCAGTCCACGGACCCAGAGGTGGCAGACCAAGAGGCCCTGGGAGCGCTTGCTTGCTAATCCGTATATAACTTTCTTAGAGATCAGGGCAAAGGCACATGCCAGCAAGAGCAGGGGATGGCAGCCTTGGTAGGGAAGGTCTGGAGCGGGCAGGTACACACCCCGCCTGCAGCTGAACCAGGATGGGTCAGAGAGATCCGGAAGGAAATACAGGAAATGTGAGAAGAGTGGTCCAGCCTCAGAAAAGCCCCTCTTGTAGGTCCGAATCCATCCAGAGACAGAGCTGATTCCAAGCCTCACCAGGAAAGGAGACAACCCCGTGAAGAGAGACCTCCAACCTGTTTCAAGTGTGGGGACATTGGAAACCTGGCCCAAGGGTGCGCAAGGCAGGGGTGGCCCCTCACCCAGCAGCCATTAAACTAATAGGCTCTGTGGTGGGGGGATGACACCCGGAGCCTGGGAAGCCTAGGAGGAGAGAACGCTGCCTCGTTGATACCGGTTCACAGGTGACCACGATGCCCAAAATATATTTTAGATGTCATTTCCCTGAGGGTATGCGGCCAGAGTGGGGCCCAGTAATCAAGCTAATGGCGGCCAGTTACCCATCCAGGTTGCAGGGGTGGTCTGGATGCAGATTACCATGTGTGGCAAAGATGTGGGCCGGAAAGGAGTCATATTGACCAACGGGGATGCTAGAAACGGCCCTGCGTTGACCCTAGGGATGAATGTGCTAAAGGAACTTGGGACCTTCTTAAGCAGCAAGTCATCAGACACTTTCATGGACCGATGTAGCCACGAGCTCCCCAGGGGAAAGTGTTTCAACAATTGATACGGGTGGCCCAGGCGACATCAAATGAAGGGAAAGTCTTAGGAAAAGTGAAAGTCCCTGCCGCTGCTAAACTCGTTCTGCCGCCAGGCCAGACTGTGCTCACATTGCCCGTACGAGCTTGCACACTGCTTGAAGGAGTGGAAGTCCAGATAGAGCCCACCTTAATGGACAAAAAAATCCCTGGACTCCTCTTTGCTCAGACATTAGCCATGTCCCTGCCATGCGCTGCTTGCAAGCATAAAGCAGCTGCTGGCACTGAAGCAGGACACTGCGAGGTAGTGGCGGGAAGGCAAGTGTAATGTTTTTTTTTTATGTTTTCTGATGGGGCCATGCATACCAGGATTGGAGTGGGGGCAATCATACCAGGTTAAGGATGGGGCCATGCATACCAAGACCAGGATGGGGGTCAATCATACCAGGTTAAGGATGGGGCCCTGCATACCAGGATAGGGATGGGGCCATGCATACTAGAACAATATGGGAGCCCTGCATACCAGGATAGGGAAGAAGGTGATCATTCCTGCCAGGAAAGGGATGAGAGGGCCATGCCTTCCAGGCTACAGACAAAGGGGACATGCATACCAGGCTATGGATGAGGAGACTTGCATACCAAGCTAGGGATGATGAAGCATGTATACCAGGATGGGGATGAGGACCATGCATACCAGGATAGGGATGAGGGGGACATGCACACCAGGATAGGGATAAAGGGGCCATGTATACCAGGATAGGGATGAGGGGGCCATGTGTATCAGGATGGGGATAAGGGGGACCATATATACCAGGATAGGGGATATTAAGTACAGAATTGACCACATTTTTTGCTTCAATTTTTTTTTCTTAATTTCCTCCTCTAAAACCTAGCTGTGTCTTATGGTCCAGTGAGTATTATAGTCCGAAAAATATGGTAATTAAAGAGATTGAACAAAAAATTCCTGTGAAATGTTTAGAAATTACTACCATTTTTTTTTTTTTTACAAAGCCTCCTTATTTAAGGGGCTTAAAAATAATTGACCAAACTAACTTTATCATTAGTAAAATGCTTATTGTTAACACTTTGTAGAGAATCCTTTGCAGGAAGTGACTGCCTAAAATCTGAAAGCCATGATCATCGCCAAACACTGGGTTTCCTCATTTGTGATACTTTGCCAGTTGACTTCAGTTGTTGCTTGCTTGTGGATCTCGCTGTCTTAAGTTTTGTCTTAAAAATGTGAAATACGTGCTTGATAGAGTTGAGATCTGGTTATTGACTAGGCTATTGCAAAATATACTTATTTACCTTAAAAAAACTCCTGGGTTGCTTATGTAGTATGTTTTGTGTCATTGTCCATTTGTACTGTGAAGCGCCATCCAATCAACCTTGCTGCATTTGGTTGAGTCTAAGCAGAAAGTATAGCCTTGTACACGTCAGTGTTTATCCCTCTACTTCTGTCTTTAGTCACATCATCAATAAACACTGGTGACCCAGTGCCATTGGAAGCCATGCATGCCCATGCCATCACACTGCCATGTTTTACAGAGGATGTAGTGTGCTTTTCGATCATTAGCCATTCCAAGCCTTCTGCATACTTTCTTTTACCGATCATTCTGGTACAAGTTGATATTAGTTTCATATGTCCAAATAATTATTTTCCAGTACTAGGCTGGCTCCTTTAGATTTCTTTGACAAAACCTATTCTGGCCTTTCTCTTTTTAAGGCTGATTAATGATTTGCACCTTGTGGCGATCCATCTGTATTTGCTCTCATGAAGTATTCTCTTTATGGTTGACTTAGATACTGAAACACCTACTTTCTGAAGAGCATTCTTCATTTGGGTGGAAGTAGTGCAAGGGTTTCTCTTCACCCTGGAAAGGATTCTGCAATCATTTACCATTGTTGTCTTCTATGGACAGCCAGACCTTTTTCAGTTCTCAAGCTCATCAATCTTTTTTGCAGAATGTACTAAACTGTTGATTTGGTCACTCCTAAAATTTTTGAAACATCTGTGATGAATTTCTATTTTTTTCAGCCCTATGATGGTTTGTATATTTTCCATTGAGCACTCTTTTTAACTGCATGCCCCATATATTCTCTATGTGGTTAAGGTCAGGTGAGTTTGCTGGCCAATTAAGCACAGTGATACTGTTGTTTTTAAACCAGGTATTGGTACTTTTGGCAGTGTGGACAGGTGTCAAGTCCTGCTGGAGAATTACATTTCCATCTCCAAAAAGCTTGATGACTTTATAAAACACCGTGATCCTACACCAGCAGATGACATGGATTCCCAAAACCACCACTGATTGTGGAAACTTTACACTAGACCTGCTTGGATTGTGTGCCTCTCCATTCTTCCTCCTGACTCTGGGACCTTGATTTCCAAATGAAATGGAAAATGTACTTTCATCTGAAAAAAAACATCCTGGACCTCTGAGCAACAGTCCAGTTGTTTTTCTCCTTGGCCCAAGTAAGACTCTTCTGGCCTTGTCTATTGGTCATGAGTGGCTTGACACTAGGAATGTGACACTTGTACCCCATGTCCTGGATATATCTGTGTGTTGTGGCTCTTGAAACAATGACTCCAGCAGCAGCCGACTCCTTGTGAATTTCCCAAAAATGTTCGAATGGCCTTTTCTTAACAATACTTTCAAGGCTGTGGTTATCCAGGTTGCTTGTGCACCTTTTTCTAGTATACTTTTTCCTTTCACTCAACTTTCCATTAATATGCTTTTACACAGCGCTCTGTGAACAGCCAGCTTTTTTAACAATGATCTTTTGCAACTTACCCTCCTTGTGGAGTGTGTCAATGACTGCTGTAAGATGGCCGCCGGACAAGTCCTTGAGGGGAGATATGTGTCATCACGGCTATTAGCTGCGGTGATGTCAGCTCGGAAGTATGCTCCAGCACCTATAGTGCTGAAAGAGTTGTTTGGGCCGCTCCAGGGCTGGGTTTTACGAGCGATCATAAGAGATGGGTGGGAATGACCGCTCACATATCTCCACCCCAGGGGCGTGGTTAGACTAATAAAATGGAGGCCAATTGCCTCATTCAGGGTCTGTGACAGGAGGTGTTGAGACCTCCATGTGTGTGTTGCTGAACACACTGACCTGAGCGGGCGGACCCGCAGTGCTTTATGGACTGTTTATTTTCTGTTTATTTTCACGTTGTGCCAGAAAAGCCTGTTCATTTGTTTTTTCTATCCAGAGCGGTTTATGCAGTTTAAGAAACTTGCTTGGACATTCCAGTAATACTGCTTCCTGTGCCTGCCTCAACTGCAGCAGAGTGAATAGAGTTCCCTACACTGCCTTCTGGACATCTGCTAAGTCAGCAGTCTTCCCCATGATTGTGAAGCCTACTGAAACAGACTAAGGGACCTTTTTAAATATGTAGGAAGCCTTTGTGGGTGTTTTTTGTTATTAATTCTAATTTACTGAGATAATGACTTTTGAGTTTTCATTGGCTGTAAGCCATAATCATCAACATTAACAGAAATAAACACTTGAAATAGATCACTCTGTTTGCAATAGCTCTATGTAATATACTAGATGGTGGCCCAATTCTAACGTATCGGGTATTCTAGAATATGTAGGTAGTATATAGCACAGGCTACGTACTATATTGCACAGTGACGTAGTATATAACACAACTGACGTAGTATATAACACAGCGTACGTAGTATATAGCAGAGCTACGTAGTATATAACAGCCACGTAGTATATAACATAGCCATGTAGTGTATTGCACAGCTACGTAGTGTATTGCACAGGCACGTAGTATATTGGTCAGCCACGTAGTATATAGCAGAGCCACGTATTATATAACATAGCCACGTAGTATATTGTAGAGCCACGTAGTATATTGCACAGGCACGTAGTATATTGCACAGCCATGTAGTATATAACACAGTCACGTAGTGTATTGCACAGCTGCGTAGTGTATTGCACAGCTATGTAGTATATTGGTCAGCGACGTAGTATATAGCAGAGCCACATAGTATATAACATAGCCACGTAGTATATTTAGTATATTGTAGAGGCATGTAGCATATTGCATAGCTACGCAGTATATTGCACAGCCATGTAGTATATAAGAGAGCCACATACTATATTGCACAGTCGACATAGTATATAACAGAACCGACACAGCCACATAGTATATTGCACAGCTACGTAGTATATAACACAGAGCATGTTGTATATTGCACAGCCACGTAGTATATTGGACAGTCACGTTGTATATTGCACAGCTACATAGTATATAGCACAGAGATGTAGTATATAACAGAGCCCACGCAGTATGTAACACAGCCCACGTAGTATATAGCAATGTGGGCACTAAAGGCGTGGTTAAAAAAGACTTAAAATAAAAAATAAACATATACTCACCTTCCGAAGGCCCCTTGAAGGCCTGGCGCCTGTGTGCGGTGCACGCGGCATGTCATGATCTCTGCAGGCAGAGATCATAGCAAGCCTATAGAGGGACAAGCTCTCGGAAGATGGAACTATACTGACCATGAACTAAGCCTGCCGCGCAACTAGAAATAGCCAGGTAGCATTTCCTATTTATAGCTAGATGCCCAGCTCTGGCCTAAGACCTAAATAGCTAGCAGAGGGAAATATAAGACCTGGCTCACCTCTAGAGAAATATTCCAAAGAAGACAGTAGCCCCCCACATATAATGACGGTGAGTTCAGATGAAACAACAAACGCAGCAGGAAAATAGTCTTAGCAAATTTGAGGTCCGCTTACTAGATAGCAGAAGACAGATAGTATACTTTCATGGTCAGCAGAAAAATACTAACAAAACACCATCCAGAGATTACCTTAAACTCTGGCATTAACTCATAACGCCAGAGTAGCAATCCCTGATCGACGAGAGCTTTCCAGACACAGTAACAAAACTTCAGCTGCGAACTGGAACAAATAGGCAAAACAAAACATGGACAAAAGTCCAACTTATCAGTAGTTGTCTAGAAGCAGGAACAAGCACTGAGAGGCATCAGATAACATTGTTGACCGGCAAGAAACCACCAGAGAAATGAGCTTAAATAGCGACACCCACTACTGATGGAATCAGGTGAAAAAGGAAAGAGGATGACAAGTCCAATTCCACAAGCGGCCACCGGGGGAGCCCAGAATCCAAATTCACAACAGTACCCCCCCCTCAAGGAGGGGGCACCGAACCCTCACCAGATCCACCAGGGCGACCAGGATGAGCCCTATGGAAGGCACGAACAAGATCAGAAGCATGAACATCAGATGCATTGACCCAAGAATTATCCTCCTGGCCGTAACCCTTCCAGTTGACCAGATACTGGAGTTTCCGTCTGGAAACACGAGAGTCCAAAATTTTCTCCACAACGTACTCCAACTCACCCTCAACCAACACCGGAGCAGGAGGCTCAAGAGAAGGTACAACAGGTACCTCATACCTGCGCAATAACGACCGATGAAAAACGTTATGAATGGAAAAGGACGCAGGGAGGTCCAAACGGAAAGAAACAGGATTAAGAATCTCCAATATTCTATAAGGGCCGATGAACCGAGGTTTAAACTTAGGAGAAGAGACCCTCATAGGGACAAAACGAGAAGACAACCACACTAAATCTCCAACACAAAGCCGAGAACCAACACGACGATGACGGTTGGCAAAACGCTGAGTCTTCTCCTGTGACAACTTCAAATTGTCCATAACCTGCCCCCAGATGTGATGCAATCTCTCCACCACCGCATCCACTCCAGGACAATCCGAGGATTCCACCTGACCGGAGGAAAATCGAGGGTGAAACCCCGAATTACAGAAAAACGGGGACACCAAGGTGGAAGAACTGGCCCGATTATTGAGGGCGAACTCTGCCAATGGCAAAAAAGCAACCCAATCATCCTGGTCAGCAGAGACAAAACACCTCAGATATGTCTCAAGGGTCTGATTAGTCCGCTCGGTCTGGCCATTAGTCTGAGGGTGAAAAGCAGATGAAAAAGACAAATCTATGCCCATCCTAGCACAGAATGCCCGCCAAAATCTAGACACAAATTGGGTACCTCTGTCAGAAACAATATTCTCAGGAATACCGTGCAATCGGACAACATTCTGAAAAAACAGAGGAACCAACTCAGAAGAAGAAGGCAACTTGGGCAGAGGAACCAAATGGACCATTTTAGAGAAACGGTCACAGACCACCCAGATGACAGACATCTTCTGGGAAACAGGCAGATCTGAAATAAAATCCATCGAGATGTGTGTCCAAGGCCTCTTAGGAATAGGCAAGGGCAACAGCAGTCCGCTAGCCCGAGAACTACAAGACTTGGCCCGAGCACAAACGTCACATGACTGCACAAAGACTCGCACATCTCGTGACAGAGAAGGCCACCAGAAGGATCTTGCCACCAAATCCCTGGTACCAAAAATTCCGGGATGACCTGCCAATGCAGAAGAATGTACCTCAGAGATGACTCTGCTGGTCCAATCATCCGGAACAAACAGTCTATCAGGCGGACAACGATCCGGTCTATCCGCCTGAAACTCTTGCAAGGACCGCCGCAGATCAGGAGAAACGGCCGACAAAATTACTCCCTCCCTAAGGATACCTGTGGGTTCAGAATTACCAGGAGAGTCCGGGTCAAAACTCCTAGAAAGGGCATCTGCCTTAACATTCTTAGAACCCGGTAGGTATGACACCACAAAATTAAAGCGAGAAAAAAATAAAGACCAGCGCGCCTGTCTAGGATTCAGGCGTCTGGCAGTCTCAAGATAAATCAAATTTTTGTGGTCAGTCAATACCACCACCTGATGCCTAGCCCCCTCGAGCCAATGGCGCCACTCCTCAAACGCCCACTTCATGGCCAAAAGCTCCCGATTCCCAACATCATAATTCCGCTCTGCGGGCGAAAATTTGCGAGAAAAGAAGGCACAAGGCCTAATGACGGAGCAGTCGGAACCTTTCTGCGACAACACTGCCCCAGCTCCGATCTCCGAAGCGTCAACCTCAACCTGAAAAGGCAGATTCACATCAGGCTGACGCAACACAGGGGCAGAGGCAAAACGGCGCTTAAGCTCCTGAAAGGCCTCTACAGCATGAGGGGACCAATTAGCAACATCAGCGCCTTGTCTGGTCAAATCAGTCAGTGGTTTAACGACATCCGAAAAACCAGCAATAAATCGGCGGTAAAAGTTGGCAAAGCCCAAAAATCTCTGAAGACCCTTAAGAGAGGAGGGCTGAGTCCAGTCACAAATAGCTTGCACCTTGACGGGATCCATCTCAATGGAAGAGGGAGAAAAAATATACCCCAAAAAGGAAATTTTCTGGACCCCAAAAACGCACTTAGACCCCTTCACACATAAAGAATTAGACCGCAGAACCTGAAAAACTCTCCTGACCTGCTGGACATGAGAGTCCCAGTCATCAGAAAAAATCAGAATATCATCCAGATATATTATCATAAATTTATCCAGAAAATCGCGGAAAATATCATGCATAAAAGACTGGAAAACTGAAGGGGCATTAGAAAGACCAAAAGGCATGACCAAATACTCAAAGTGGCCCTCGGGCGTATTAAATGCGGTCTTCCACTCATCCCCCTGCCTGATCCGCACCAAATTATACGCCCCACGAAGATCAATTTTAGAGAACCACTTAGCACCCTCTATACGAGCAAACAAATCAGTAAGCAATGGCAATGGGTATTGATACTTAACAGTGATCTTATTCAGAAGCCGATAATCAATACATGGTCTCAAAGAGCCGTCTTTTTTTGAGACAAAGAAAAAACCCAGCTCCCAAGGGAGAAGAAGATGGACGAATATGTCCCTTTTCCAAAGACTCCTTTATATATTCCCGCATAGCAGCATGTTCCGGCACAGACAAATTAAACAAACGACCCTTTGGATATTTACAACCCGGTATCAAATCTATGGCACAATCGCACTCACGGTGCGGAGGTAACGACCCAAGCTTGGGTTCGTCAAAGACGTCTTGATAATCAGAGAGGAACTCAGGGACTTCAGAGAGAATGGACGACGAAATAGAAACCAAAGGTACATCCCCATGAATACCCTTACATCCCCAGCTCAACACAGACATAGCTCTCCAGTCCAAGACTGGGTTGTGAGACTGCAACCATGGCAATCCCAGTACCAAATCGTCATGTAAATTATACAGCACCAGGAAACGAATAATCTCCTGGTGATCCGGATTGATACGCATGGTTACTTGTGTCCAGTATTGTGGTTTATTATTAGCCAATGGGGTGGAGTCAATCCCCTTCAGAGGAATAAGAGTCTCCAAAGGCTCTAAATCAAAACCACAACGATTGGCAAAGGACCAATCCATAAGACTCAGAGCGGCGCCAGAGTCAATATAGGCGTCCGTGGCAATGGATGACAAAGAGCAAATCAGGGTTACAGACAAAATAAACTTAGACTGAATGGTGCCAATGGAAACAGACTTATCAAGCTTCTTTGTACGCCTAGAGCATGCCGATATAACATGAGTAGAATCCCCACAATAGAAACACAATCCATTCTTCCGTCTAAAATTCTGTCGCTCACTCCTGGACAGAATTCTATCACACTGCATACTTTCTGGCGTCTTTTCCATAGACACCGCCAGATGGTGCATCGGTTTGCGCTCCCGCAGACGCCTATCAATCTGAATAGCCATTGTCATGGACTCATTCAGACCTGCAGGCAAAGGGAACCCCACCATAACATCCTTAACGGCATCAGAGAGACCCTCTCTGAAAGTTGCCGCCAAGGCGCACTCATTCCACTGAGTAAGCACAGACCATTTACGGAATTTTTGGCAGAAAACTTCAGCTTCGTCTTGCCCCTGAGATAGTGCCATCAAAGTTTTTTCTGCCTGAAGTTCCAAATGAGGTTCCTCATAAAGCAAGCCCAAGGCCAGAAAAAACGCATCCACATCGCGTAACGCAGGATCCCCTGCTGGCAATGAGAAGGCCCAATCTTGAGGGTCACCCCTGAGCAAGGAAATCACAATCCTAACCTGCTGAGCAGGGTCTCCAGCTGAACGAGACTTCAGGGACAAATAAAGCTTACAATTATTTCGGAAATTCTGGAAGCTAGCTCTATTCCCTGTGAAGAACTCCGGCAAAGGAATTCTCGGCTCAGATACCGGAGCATGTACTACAAAATCTTGTAAATTTTGTACTTTCGTGATGAGATTATTCAAACCCGCAGTTACACTCTGGAGATCCATTATTGTCAGGTGCACACAGAGCATACAGAGATTAGGAGGAGAGAGAGAAAAAAGACTGCAGCAAGGCAGACTGGAGGAAAAAAAAAAAAAAAAAAAATTCCAGCAGACTTCTTATAACTCTCCTTTCTCAACCTGGGTCTTTAACACTTTAGTGGGCCGGTCAAACTGTCATGATCTCTGCAGGCAGAGATCATAGCAAGCCTATAGAGGGACAAGCTCTCGGAAGATGGAACTATACTGACCATGAACTAAGCCTGCCGCGCAACTAGAAATAGCCAGGTAGCATTTCCTATTTATAGCTAGATGCCCAGCTCTGGCCTAAGACCTAAATAGCTAGCAGAGGGAAATATAAGACCTGGCTCACCTCTAGAGAAATATTCCAAAGAAGACAGTAGCCCCCCACATATAATGACGGTGAGTTCAGATGAAACAACAAACGCAGCAGGAAAATAGTCTTAGCAAATTTGAGGTCCGCTTACTAGATAGCAGAAGACAGATAGTATACTTTCATGGTCAGCAGAAAAATACTAACAAAACACCATCCAGAGATTACCTTAAACTCTGGCATTAACTCATAACGCCAGAGTAGCAATCCCTGATCGACGAGAGCTTTCCAGACACAGTAACAAAACTTCAGCTGCGAACTGGAACAAATAGGCAAAACAAAACATGGACAAAAGTCCAACTTATCAGTAGTTGTCTAGAAGCAGGAACAAGCACTGAGAGGCATCAGATAACATTGTTGACCGGCAAGAAACCACCAGAGAAATGAGCTTAAATAGCGACACCCACTACTGATGGAATCAGGTGAAAAAGGAAAGAGGATGACAAGTCCAATTCCACAAGCGGCCACCGGGGGAGCCCAGAATCCAAATTCACAACAGCGGCAGCTTCCGGTCCCAGGGTTGGTATGAGCGCAGGACCTGTGATGATGTCATGGTCACATGACCGTGACGTCATGGCAGGTCCTTCTCGCATAGTATCCTTGGCACCGAAACCTGCCGCTTGCACTGCCGAGGACAGCGCGCGACAACGGAAGGTGAGAATAACCTTTTTTTATTATTATTATTTGTAACATTAGAACTTTTTACTATTGATGCTGCATACGCAGCATCAATAGTAAAAAGTTGGGCACACAGGGTTAATAGCTGCGTTAACGGAGTGCGTTACACCGCGGCATAATGCGGTCCGTTAATGCTGCCATTAGCCCTGTGCGAGGGCTGACTGGAGGGGAGTATGGAGCGGGCACTGACTGCGGGGAGGAAGGAACAGCCATTTTGCCGCCGGACTGTGCCCGTCGCTGATTGGTCGTGGCTGTTTTGCCGCGACCAATCAGCGACTTGGGATTTCCATGACAGACAGACAGAAGTGACCCTTAGACAATTATATAGTAGATGAGTTTCACTTTTTGCACAGAAGAACTGAAATAAATTAACTTTTTGATGATATTCTAATTTTGTGAGAAGCACTTGTATTACTGTATACTGTATCTTAAATATGTTTTGGCAAACAACTAAAATGGAAAAACCTGTGTCATTATCCAAATATTTCAGGACCTCATTGCACATACACATGTATATACATATGAATGCAGTTTGCAACCATGGAAAAATATGACCTAGGTGGGAATGCTCACGCTTACTGTGGTCCATATGGCCATATGGCATCTAAAGTGGAGAGTTTACTAACATTTCATGGTAAACTTACACTTGGAAAACTTGTGGCAGACGTTTCTGTGACTGATTTTTTTTTACATGTATTAAAAAGTTCAGTTTCTGCTGCATCGACGTCAATTACTGCAAACATCATTCCGATGAAAGGGACAGTCATGTGAATGTGTATTTCCCTTGCTTACCAGCTATGCTGAGATGCGTCACCTTACCAGATTATCAAATCCTCCATTCAGGATCAGCTTTAGTATTGGTCAATACAATAACCCCAGGATAAATATACTTGTGTATATAAGCAGTGTGGTGCCAAAATATGAATAACATGATATTAGTATGCAAATATATTGTATAAATAGCAATAAAACATATGTTTAAAAGTAATCTGGCTTTTATTAGGGGTTTATTACAAGGGTTATCTTACAGTACGAGGAAAAAGATACTTTTCCACTAAGGAAAATATGTTATTTAAGCTTGCTTGCGAAGGTTAGTTTGAACCATTTCTGAAATATTCCATTTACCTAGGTGTCCCAGCTGCACAATATGTAATTACAAAGTAAACACTATCCTGAGAAGCACTAGCTCTGCTAAGTAGGAATCCCAATACAAATAGTAGAATTAAAGCGCTTGTAGTCCTATGATACATGTTCTGTAAGGCTGGGGTCACACTTGGCGTAAGACAATACGCCACGTATTATACGTCCGTACTACGGCCGTAATACGGAGAAATGTTCCCAAAATAGTGATCCGTAGTCAGGGTGTGTCAGCGTATTTTGCGCATGGCATCCTCCGTATGTAATCCGTATGGCATCCGTACTGCGAGATTTTCGCGCAGGCTTGCAAAACCGACATCTAATGGATTTATGTGCTCAAATGTTCGGGAAAACATATATACAGTATATATATATATATATATATATATATATATATATATATATGTCATTGAGACACATATATATATATATATTCTGTATTTAGATTTCATTCAGCGCGAGATCTGTGAAAAGTCGGTAATTCAATTGCCGGCTTTTCATTTCTCCTGCACAAACCCGACAGGATATGAGACATGGTTTACATACAGTAAACCATCTCATATCCCCTTTTTTTTGCATATTCCACACTACTAATGTTAGTAGTGTGTATGTGCAAAATTTGGGCGCTGTAGCTGCTAAAATAAAGGGTTAAATGGCGGAAAAAATTGGCGTGGGCTCCCGCACAATTTTCTCCGCCAGAGCGGTAAAGCCAGTGACTGAGGGCAGATATTAATAGCCAGGAGAGGGTCCATGGTTATTGGCCCCCCCGTGGCTACAAACATCTGCCCCCAGCCACCCCAGAAAAGGCACATCTGGAAGATGCGCCTATTCTGGCACTTGGCCACTCCCTGTAGTGGTGGGATATGGGGTAATGAAGGGTTAATGCCACCTTGCTCTTGTAAGGTGACATTAAGCCAGATTAATAATGGAGAGGCGTCAATTATGACACCTATCCATTATTAATCCAATTGTATGAAAGGGTTAAAAAACACACACAATTTAAAAGTATTTTAATGAAATAAACACAGCGGTTGTTTTAATAATTTATTGCTCTCTCAATCCATCAGCAACACCCTCGCTTGGCAAAATAATAAACGCACAAGATACATACCTTCTGATGTCCGATCACGTCCCACGATGTAATCCATCTGAAGGGGTTAACTAATATTACAGGCACGAGCTGCGATAAACCACTCGCTCGTGCCTGTAATCCCCCAGGTGCTGAAAGGAAAGCAGGATCTGTACTTACATTGAGTCGCGGTGATGCGCCCCTGCTGGATGTTCTCATGAACTGCAGCCTGGGAACTTTTTCCCACGCTCCAGGTCATATGAGGACATCCACCAGGGGGCGCATCACCGCGACTGAAGGAAATGTAGGTCAATGACCTACATTTCATTCATTCGCCGGGGATTACAGGCACGGAGCACAGCTGCATTTGCAGGGCTCCTGCTTGTAAAATATTTTAACCCCTTAAGATGGATTACCTCGTGGGACGTGACGGTTCAGCTGAGGGTATGTATCTTGTGCGTTTATTATTTTGCCAAGCGAGGGTGTTGCTGATGGATTGAGAGAGCAATAAAATATGAAAACAACCGCTGTGTTTATTTCATTAAAATACTTTAAAATCATGTGTGTGTGTGTTTTTTAACCCTTTCATACAATTGGATTAATAATGGATAGGTGTCATAATTGACGCCTCTCCATTATTAATCTGGCTTAATGTCACCTTACAAGAGCAAGGTGGCATTAACCCTTCATTACCCCATATCCCACCGCTACAGGGAGTGGGAAGAGAGTGGCCAAGTGCCAGAATAGGCGCATCTTCCAGATGTGCCTTTTCTGGGGTGGCTGGGGGCAGATGTTTGTAGCCACGGGGGGGCCAATAACCATGGACCCTCTCCTGGCTATTAATATCTGCCCTCAGTCACTGGCTTTACCGCTCTGGCGGAGAAAATTGCGCGGGAGCCCACGCCAATTTTTTCCGCCATTTAACCCTTTATTTTAGCAGCTACAGCGCTGAAATTTTGCACATACACACTACTAACATTAGTAGTGTGGAATCTGCAAAAAAAAGGGGATATGAGATGGTTTACTGTATGTAAACCATGTCTCATACCCTGTCGGGTTTGTGCAGGAGAAATGAAAAGCCGGCAATTGAATTACCGACTTTTCACTAACACCGCTGCGTATTTCTCGCAAGTCACACTGCTGGACCGTGTGGAATCCGTATTTTTCTCGCCCCCATAGACTTTCATTGGCGTATTATTTGCGCAATACGCTGACAAACGCAGCATGCTGCGATTTTGTACGGCCGTAGAAAGCCGTATATTACGGATCCGTAATATACGGCTAATAGGAGCAGCCCAATTGAGAATAATTGTGCCGTATGTAATGCGAGTTTTACGGACGTAGTTTCTGCGCTCTTACGTCCGTAAAACACGCATGTGTGACCCCAGCCTAAGAGATTTGCGTTTTACCAGCTACTCCTGGACTTACATATGGAGCTTTGATCATTATTTTCAGTTAAATCCAAGTATGGATATAAATGTAAGGACATAGTTATACAGCACATCTCCTCTAAACTTGCACAATAATTGTATCAGGCGGCACGGTGGCTCAGGGGCTAGCACCATTGCTTCGCAGCGCTGGGGTCCTGTGTTCAAATCCCACCAAGTACAACATCTGCAAAGAGTTTGTATGTTCTCCCCATGTTTCCAAGGACATAATAGTAGGGAAAATTTGATTTTGATCCCCAATGGGGACAATAGTGACCATGTCTGTAAAGTGCTGTGGAATAAGATGGCCCTATATAAATATGCATACTAATATAGAAATAGTATATGTTTGCATGTGTAGTTCAGGCCTTACTGAAAATAATTAAGCAACATAGTCTGGGAGAATCCTTATACATACCTTGCTATGGCTCTATTCACATCTGTGATGACAGGACAGTGACTAAGAACTTTATATAAATATAAATATTTTGTAGCCCCAATCGATAGCACTCCAGCATGCACTGTAGGAATTTAAAAAAATTCCACGTCAACTATTTGGAGCAGTATATTTCCCCTCTTGGAGTATGTTTATAGAATCTACACCTTACCTCTTCATGACCGCCCACGGTAGATATAAGTCGGCGCTTGCTGGGCGTTATGCAGAGTCGACGTTTATCAACGCTGGGTGGTCTAGCAGCGCTCAGGCCTCCCAGAGTCCTGCAAGCGCTGTGATTCCTGTGCAGAGCGGCTGCTCTGTTTTGGTGACATCATTGGGACATGGTTAGATCAGGTCCCATCTTCAAGATGCCACGATCGCGGCATTTAGAAGATAGCAGAGGGAGACCCCTGCTATTCTCGCCTCTTCGACGCCCCCCCGATATGAGATCTGATCACATTATGGGGGATCTCGCGTTTTCCTGGCATCCGGAGGTCATGTGACAGTATAAAACTGACAGGTCTCTTGCAATGCATTACAATTGAAGTCCCATACAGGGACTAAGTAAAAAAGTTTTTAAAAAACAGTAAAAAAAAGTTTTAAAACTATTAAAAAAATATATATATATACAGGTCCTTCTCAAAAAATTAGCATATAGTGTTAAATTTCATTATTTACCATAATGTAATGATTACAATTAAACTTTCATATATTATAGATTCATTATCCACCAACTGAAATTTGTCAGGTCTTTTATTGTTTTAATACTGATGATTTTGGCCTACAACTCCTGATAACCCAAAAAACCTGTCTCAATAAATTAGCATATCAAGAAAAGGTTCTCTAAACGACCTATTACCCTAATCTTCTGAATCAACTAATTAACTCTAAACACATGCAAAAGATACCTAAGGCTTTTAAAAACTCCCTGCCTGGTTCATTACTCAAAACCCCCATCATGGGTAAGACTAGCGACCTGACAGATGTCAAGAAGGCCATCATTGACACCCTCAAGCAAGAGGGTAAGACCCAGAAAGAAATTTCTCAACAAATAGGCTGTTCCCAGAGTGCTGTATCAAGGCACCTCAATGGTAAGTCTGTTGGAAGGAAACAATGTGGCAGAAAACGCTGTACAATGAGAAGAGGTGACCGGACCCTGAGGAAGATTGTGGAGAAGGACCGATTCCAGACCTTGGGGAACCTGAGGAAGCAGTGGACTGAGTCTGGTGTGGAAACATCCAGAGCCACCGTGCACAGGCGTGTGCAGGAAATGGGCTACAGGTGCCGCAAATTTTGCATGTCATTCGGAAATCAAGGTGCCAGAGTCTGGAGGAAGACTGGGGAGAAGGAAATGCCAAAATGCCTGAAGTCCAGTGTCAAGTACCCACAGTCAGTGATGGTGTGGGGTGCCATGTCAGCTGCTGGTGTTGGTCCACTGTGTTTCATCAAGGGCAAGGTCAATGCAGCTAGCTATCAGGAGATTTTGGAGCACTTCATGCTTCCATCGGCTGAAATGCTTTATGGAGATGAAGATTTCATTTTTCAGCACGACCTGGCACCTGCTCACAGTGCCAAAACCACTGGTAAATGGTTTACTGACCATGGTATTACTGTGCTCAATTGGCCTGCCAACTCTCCTGATCTGAACCCCATAGAGAATCTGTGGGATATTGTGAAGAGAAAGTTGAGAGACGCAAGACCCAACACTCTGGATGAGCTTAAGGCCGCTATTGAAGCATCCTGGGCCTCCATAACATCTCAGCAGTGTCACAGGCTGATTGCCTCCATGCCACGCCGCATTGAAGCAGTCATTTCTGCCAAAGGATTCCCGACCAAGTATTGAGTGCATAACTGAACATTATTATTTGATGGTTTTTTTGTTTGTTATTAAAAAACACTTTTATTTGATTGGACGGTTGAAATATGCTAATTTATTGAGACAGGTTTTTTGGGTTACCAGGCGTTGTAGGCCAAAATCATCAGTATTAAAACAATAAAAGACCTGACAAATTTCAGTTGGTGGATAATGAATCTATAATATATGAAAGTTTAATTGTAATCATTACATTATGGTAAATAATGAAATTTAACACTATATGCTATTTTTTTGAGAAGGACCTGTATATATATATATATATATATATATATATATATATATATATATATTAACCCCTTTACCCCCAAGGGTGGTTTGCACGTTAATGACCGGGCCAATTCTTACAATTCTGACCACTGTCCCTTTATGAGGTTATGACTCTGGAACGCTTCAACGGATGCCGATGATTCTGACAATGTTTTCTCATGACATATTGTACTTCATGATAGTGGTAACATTTCTTTCATATTCCTTGCATTTATTTGTGAAAAAAAATATAAATTTGGCGAAAATTTTGAAAATTTCACAATTTTCCAACTTTAAATTCTCATGCCCTTAACCCCTTTCACCCCCAAGGGTGGTTTGCACGTTAATGACCGGGCCAATTTTTACAATTCTGACCACTGTCCCTTTATGAGGTTATAACTCTGGAACGCTTCAACGGATCTTGGCGATTCTGACATTGTTTTCTCGTGACATATTGTACTTCATGATAGTGGTAAAATTTCTTCGATATAAGTTGCGTTTATTTGTGAAAAAAATGAATATTTGGCGAAAATTTTGAAAATTTCGCAATTTTCCAACTTTTAATTTTTATGCCCTTAAATCACAGACATATGTCATGCAAAATACTTAATAAGTAACATTTCCCACATGTCTACTTTACATCAGCACAATTTTGGAACCAAATTTTTTTTTGTGACGGAGTTATAAGGGTTAAAAGTTGACCAGCAATTTCTCATTTTTACACCATTTTTTTTTAGGGACCACATCTCATTTGAAGTCATTTTGAGGGGTCTATATGATAGAAAATACCCAAGTGTGACACCATTCTAAAAACTGCACCCCTCAAGGTACTCAAAACCACTTTCAAGAAGTTTATTAACCCTTCAGGTGTTTCACAGGAATTTTTGGAATGTTTAAATAAAAATGAACATTTAACTTTTTTTCACACAAAATTTATTTCAGATCCAATTTGTTTTATTTTACCAAGGGTAACAGGAGAAAATAGACCCCAAAATTTGTTGTACAATTTGTCCTGAGTATGCTGATACCCCATATGTGGGGGTAATCCACTGTTTGGGCGCATGGCAGAGCTCGGAAGGAAAGGAGCGCCATTTGACTTTTCAATGCAAAATTGACTGGAATTGAGATGGGACGCCATGTTGCATTTGGAGAGCCCCTGATGTGCCTAAACATTGAAACCCCCCACAAGTGACACCATTTTGGAAAGTAGACCCCCTAAGGAACTTATCTAGATGTGTGGTGAGCACTTTGACCCAACAAGTGCTTCACAGAAGTTTATAATGCAGAGCCGTAAAAATAAAAAATCATATTTTTTCACAAAAATGATCTTTTCGCCCCCAATTTTTTATTTTCCCAAGGGTAAGAGAAGAAAATTGGACCCCAAAAATTGTTGTGCAATTTGTCCTGAGTACGCTGATACCCCATATGTGGGTGTAAACCATTGTTTGGGCGCAGGGCAGAGCTCGGAAGGGAAGGAGCGCCATTTGACTTTTCAATGCAAAATTGACTGGAATTGAGATGGGACGTCATGTTGCGTTTGGAGAGCTCCTGATGTGCCTAAACATTGAAACCCCTAACAAGTGACACCATTTTGGAAAGTAGACCCCCTAAGGAACTTATCTAGATGTGTGGTGAGCACTTTGACCCAACAAGTGCTTCACAGAAGTTTATAATGCAGAGCCGTAAAAATAAAAAATCATATTTTTTCACAAAAATGATCTTTTCGCCCCCATTTTTTTATTTCCCCAAGGGTAAGAGAAGAAATTAGACCACAAAAGTTGTTGTGCAATTTGTCCTGAGTACGACGATACCCCATATGTGGGTGTAAACCACTGTTTGGGCGCATAGCAGAGCTCGGAAGGGAAGGAGCGCTATTTTACTTTTCAATGCAAAATTGACTGGAATTAAGATGGGATGCCATGTCGCGTTTGGAGAGCCACTGATGTGCCTAAACATTAAAAACCCCCACAAGTGACACCATTTTGGAAAGTAGACCCCCTAAGGAACTTATCTAGATGTGTTTTGAGAGCTTTGAACCCCCAAGTGTTTCACTACAGTTTATAACGCAGAGCCGTGAAAATAAATTCTTTTTTTTTTTTCACAAAAATGATTTTTTAGCCCCCAGTTTTGTATTTTCACAAGGGTAACAGGATAAATTGGACCCCAAAATTTGTTGTCCAATTTGTCCTGAGTATGCTGATACCCGATATGTGGGGGGGAACCACTGTTTGGGCGCATGACAGAGCTCGGAAGGGAAGGAGCGCCATTTGGAATGCAGACAAATGGATTGGTCTGCAGGTGTCACGTTGCATTTGCAGAGCCCCTGATGTACCCAAACAGTACAAACCCCCCACAAGTGACCCCATATTGGAAACTAGACCCCCCAAGGAACTTATCTAGATGTGTTGTGAGAACTTTAAACCCCCAAGTGTTTCACTACAGTTTATAACGCAGAGCCGTGAAAATAAATTCTTTTTTTTTTTCACAAAAATGATTTTTTAGCCCCCAGTTTTGTATTTTCACAAGGGTAACAGGATAAATTGGACCCCAAAATTTGTTGTCCAATTTTTCCTGAGTATGCTGATACCCGATATGTGGGGGGGAACCACTGTTTGGGCGCATGACAGAGCTCGGAAGGGAAGGAGCGCCATTTGGAATGCAGACTTAAATGGATTGGTCTGCAGGCGTCACGTTGCATTTGCAGAGCCCCTGATGTACCCAAACAGTACAAACCCCCCACAAGTGACCCCATATTGGAAACTAGACCCCCCAAGGAACTTATCTAGATGTGTTGTGAGAACTTTGAACCCCCAAGTGTTTCACTACAGTTTATAACGCAGAGCCGTGAAAATAAAAATTCTTTTTTTTTTTCACAAAAATGATTTTTTTAGCCCCCAGTTTTGTATTTTCACAAGGGTATCAGGATAAATTGGACCCAAAAAGTTGTTGTCTAATTTGTCCTGAGTATGCTGATACCCCATATGTGGGGGGGAACCACTGTTTGGGCGCATGACAGAGCTCGGAAGGGAAGAAGCGCCATTTGGAATGCAGACTTAAATGGATTGGTCTGCAGGCGTCACGTTGCATTTGCAGAGCCCCTGATGTACGCAAACAGTACAAACCCCCCACAAGTGACCCCATATCGGAAATTAGACCCCCCAAGGAACTTATCTAGATGTGTTGTGAGAACTTTGAACCCCCAAGTGTTTCACTACAGTTTACAACGCAGAGCCGTGAAAATAAAAAATCTTTTTTTTCCCACAAAACTTATTTTTTGGCCCCCAGTTTTGTATTTTCCCAAGGGTAGCAGGAGAAATTGGACCCCAAAAGATGATGTCCAATTTGTCCTGAGTACGCTGATACCCCATATGTTGGGGTAAACCCCTGTTTGGGCACACGGGAGAGCTCGGAAGGGAAGGAGCACTGTTTTCCTTTTTCAACGCAGAATTGGCTGGAATTCAGATCGGATGCCATATCCCGTTTGGAAAGCCCCTGATGTGCCCGAACAGTGGAAACCCCCCAATTATAACTGAAACCCTAATCCAAACACACCCCTTACCCTAATCCCAACAGTAACCCTAACCACTCCTCTAACCCAGACACACCCAACCCTATTCCCAACCGTAAATGTAATCCAAACCCTAACCCTATCTTTAGACCCAACCCTAACTGTAGCCCCAACCCTAGCCCTAACCCTAACAATAACCCTAGCCCTAACTCTAGTCCTAACTCTAGCCCTAACCCTAACCCTAATGGGAAAATGGAAATAAATACATTTTTTAATTTTTTTATTTTTCCCTAACTAAGGGGGTGATGAAGGGGGGTTTGATTTACTTTTATAGCGGGTTTTTTAGCGGATTTTTATGATTGGCAGCCGTCACACACTGAAAGACGCTTTTCATTGCAAAAAATATTTTTTTTGTTACCACATTTTGAGAGCTGTAATTTTTCCATATTTGAGTCCACAGAGTCATGTGAGATCTTGTTTTTTGCGGGATGCGTTGACGTTTTTATTGGTAACATTTTCGGACACGTGACATTTTTTGATCGCTTTTTATTCCGATTTTTGTGAGGCAGAGTGATCAAAAACCAGCTATTCATGAATTTCTTTTGGGGGAGGCGTTTATACCGTTCCGCGTTTGGTAAAATTGATAAAGCAGTTTTATTCGTCGGGTCAGTACGATTACAGCGATATCTCATTTATATCATTTTTTTTATGTTTTGGCGCTTTTATACGATAAAAACTATTTTATAGAAAAAAATAATTATTTTGGTATCGCTTTATTCTCAGGACTATAACTTTTTTATTTTTTTGCTTATGATGCTGTATGGCGGCTCGTTTTTTGCGGGACAAGATTACGTTTTCAGCGGTACCATGGTTATTTATATCAGTCTTTTTGATCGCGTGTTATTCCACTTTTTGTTCGGCGGTATGATAATAAAGCGTTGTTTTTTGCCTCGTTTTTTTTTTTTTTTCTTACGGTGTTTACTGAAGGGGTTAACTAGTGGGCCAGTTTTATAGGTCGGGTCGTTACGGACGCGGCGATACTAAATATGTGTACTTTTATTGTTTTTTTTATTTTATTTAGATAAAGAAATGTATTTATGGGAATAATATATATATTTTTTTCCATTATTTTGGAATATTTTTTTTTTTTTTTTTTTTTTTTTTACACATTTGGAAATTTTTTTTTTTACTTTTTTACTTTGCCCCAGGGGGGGACAATACAGATCGGTGATCTGTCAGTTTGCACAGCACTCTGACAGATCACCGATCTGCGAGAAGTGCAGGCTGCTTCACAGTGCCTGCTCTGAGCAGGCGTCTGTGAAGCCACCTCCCTCCCTGCAGGACCCGGATCCGCGGCCATCTTGGATCCGGGTCTGGAGCAGGCAGGGGGGGAGGTAAGACCCTCGCAGCAACGCGATCACATCGCGTTGCTGCGGGGGGCTCAGGGAAGCCCGCAGGGAGCCCCCTCCCTGCGCGATGCTTCCCTGCACCGCCGGCACATCGCGATCATGTTTGATCGCGGTGTGCCGGGGGTTAATGTGCCGGGGGCGGTCCGTGACCGCTCCTGGCACATAGTGCCGGATGTCAGCTGCGATATGCAGCTGACACCCGGCCGCGATCGGCCGCGCTCCCCACGTGAGCGCGGCTGATCGCGTATGACGTACTATTCCGTCCTTGGGAAGTAGGGCCCACCCCACATGGACGGAATAGTACGTCTAATGACAGAAAGGGGTTAAATCACAGACATATGTCACACAAAATACTTAATAAATAAAATTTCCCACATGTCTACTTTACATCAGCACAATTTGGAACCAACATTTTTTTTGTTAGGGAGTTATAAGGGTTAAAAGTTGACCAGCGATTTCTCATTTTTACAACACCATTTTTTTCTAGGGACCGCATCACAGTTGAAGTCACTTTGAGGGGTCTATATGATAGAAAATAGCAAAAAGTGACACCATTCTAAAAACTGCACCCCTCAAGGTTCTCAAAATCACATTTAAAAAGTTTATTAACCCTTCAGGTGCTTCACAGGAATATTTGGAATGTTTTAAAAAAAAATGAACATTGAACTTTTTTTCACCCAAAAAATAATTCAGATCCAATTTGTTTAATTTTACCAAGGGTAACAGGAGAAAATGGACCCCAAAAGTTGTTGTACAATTTGTTCTGAGTACCCCAATACCCTATATGTGGGGGTAAACCACTGTTTGGGCGCATGGCAGAGCTCAGAAGGGAAGGAGCGCCATTTGACTTTTCAATGCAAAATTGGCTGGAATTGAGATAGGGCGCCATGTCGCGTTTGGAGAGCCCCTGATGTGTCTAAACAGTGGAAACCCTCCAAAAGTGACCACATTTTGGAAAGTAGACCACCTAAGAAACTTATCTTGATGTGTGGTGTGCACTTTGAACCACCAATTGTGTCACTAAAGTTTATAATGTAGAACTGTGAAAATTAAAAAATCATTTTTTTTCCACAAAAATTATCTTTTAGCCCCCAATTTGTATTTTCCCAAGGGTAACAGGAGAAATTGGACCCCAACATTTGTTGTCCAATTTGTCTTTAGCACGCCGATACCCCATATGTGGGAGAAAATTACTGTTTGGGCACACGTCGGGGCTCAGAAGGGAAGAAGTGGCATTTTGGAATGCAGATGGAATGGTCTGCGGGCATCACGTTGCTTTTGCAGAGCCCCTGACAGGTACGGACTGGGACTAAAATTCAGCCCTGGCATTTGAAATCACACAGGCCCATGCTGTCACTGTCCCCAAGCACCAGATAGGATATATTACTAATATTACCCTGGATGTAGGAAAGCAAGATTTACTACAAAACCAATATTTCCAATGATACCCGTGGCCTGCTGGGGTAAGTGACGGAGTCAGCGACTTTTTGCTTCATCACAGCTCTTAACAGTATGGGTGTCTTGAGAACAATAATTCTGCTAACAACGTAGCAGACGAGGTGGCCCACAACCAGACAGGACCTTCTGGCATTTGAAAGAATTGCCAGATGGCCAGTCCGGCCCTGGCCCCTGATGTGCCTAAACAGTAGAAACCCCCCCACAAGTGACCCCATTTTGGATACTAGACCCCCAAAGGAACTTATCTAAATGTGTTGTGAGAACGATGAACCCCCAAGAGTTTCACTAAAGTTTATAATGCACAGCTGTGAAAATAAAAAAATCATTTTTTTCCCACAAAAATAATTTTTTAGCCCCCCAATTTTTTTTTCTCCCAAGGGTAACAGGAGAAATTGGACCACAAAATTTGTTGTCCAATTTGTTCTGAGTATGCTGACACCCCATATGTGGGGGTAAACCACTGTTTGGGAGCACAGCAGAGCTCGGAATGGAAGGAGCATTGTTTTACTTTTTCAACGCAGAATTGGATGGAATTGAGATCGGACGTCATGTTGCATTTGGAGAGCCCCTGATGTGCCTAAACAGTGGAAACCCCTCAATTTTAACTCCAACCTTAACTCCAACACACCCCTAACCCTAATCCCAACCCTAACCACAATCCTAACCCGAACACACCCCTAACCCTAACCCCAACCCACCCCTAACCCTAACCACACCCCTAACTCTGACACACACCTAACCCAACCGTAAACATAATCCATACCCTAACCCCCACTCTAGCCCCAACCCTAACTTTAGCCCCAACCCTACCTTTAGCCCCAACTCTAACTTTAGCCCCAACGCTAACTTTAGCCCCAACCCTAACCCTAACCCTAATGGGAAAATGGAAATAAATACATTGTTTTTATTTTATTATTTTTCCCAAACTAAGGTGATGATAAAGGGGTTTTTTATTTACTATTTATAGCAGGTTTTTATGTTTGGAAGCTGTTACACACTAAAAGACGCTTTTTATTGCAAAAAATATTTTTTGCATCACCACATTTTGAGAGCTATAATTTTTCCATCTTTTGACCCACAGAGTCATGTGAGGTCCTGTTTTTGTGGGATAAGTTGATGTTTTTATTGGTATCATTTTCGGGCACATGACATTTTTTGATCGCTTTTTATTCTGATTTTTGTTAGGCACAATGAACAAAAAACAGCAATTCATGAATTTCTTTTGGGGGGAGCGTTTATACCATTCCGAGTTTGGTAAAATTGATAAAGCAGTTTTATTCTTCGGGTCAGTACGATTACAGCAATACCTCATTTATATCTTTTTTTATGTTTTGGCGCTTTTATACAATAAAAACTATTTTATAGAAAAAATTATTATTTTTGCATCGCTTTATTTTGAGGGCTATAACTTTTTTATTTCTTCGCTGATGATGCTGTATGTGGCTCGTTTTTGCGGGACAAGATGACGTTTTCAGCAGTACCATGTTTATTTATATCCATCTTTTTGATCGCTCGTTATTCCATTTTAGTTCTGCGGTATGATGATAAAGCATTGTTTTTTGCCTCATTTTTTTTTTTTTTTACGGTGTTCACTGAAGGGGTTAACTAGTGGGACAGTTTTATAGGTCGCATCGTTACGGATATGACAATACTAAATATGCATACCTTTATATATATATATATATATATATATATATATATATATACACATAAAGAAATGTATTTATTGGAACAATTTTTTTTTTATGTTAATATTTTTTTTTTTTACTTTTTTACTTTGTCCCAGGATGGGACATCACTGTATATTGTCAGATCGCTGATCTGACACTTTGCAAAGCACTGTGTCAGACCAGCGATCTGACAGGCAGTGCAGGAGGCTTGCCAGCACCTCCCTGCAGGACCCGGAAGGACCCCCATGGCCATTTTGAATCTGGGGCACGAGTTGTTCCGAGGGTATCTATATCATGTTTGATCGCAGTGTTCCGGGGGTTAATGTGCCGGATCGCTGCTGGCACATAGTGCCAGATGTCAGCTGTGATAATCAGATGACACCTGGCCGCGATCGGCCACGCTCCCCCCCATGAGCGTGGCTGATCGGTGATGACGTACTATCCTGTCTGCGGTCATAGGCCCAGACCACCTCGACGGGATAGTACGAGTAATGTCAGAAAGGGGTTAAACCAATAAATACATATATATATGTAGAAGTAAAAAATGTACACATATTTGGTATCTCCGCTTCCGGAACCAGCCAGCCTATTAAACGGTCACACTTGTTCACTCCTTCAGTTCACACTGCAAAAAAAATAACAACTAAACGGAGCAAAAACATTTGCTTTTTCATCATGACACCAGACATAAAGTAGAATAAAACGCGGTCAAAAAGTCATATCAAAATAAAAATGGAAGACATGAAAACGTCATCTTGTGTGACAAAAAACAAGCTGCCATACAGCTCCAACAAAAAAAAAAAAAAAAGTTATAGCTTTCAGAATAAAGCGATGCAAAAACAATTATTTTTTTCTATAAAATAGTTTTTATTGTGAAAAAGCGGCAAAACGTAAAAAAAAATATAACTGTGGTTATCACTGCAATCATACTGTCCCGAAGAATAAAGCTGCCTTATTAATTTTACTACACATGGAACGTCATTAAAAAAAAATCCTGAATTCCTGGTGTTTGATCATTCTGTCTCCCAAAAATCAGAATATAAAGCGATCAAAAAATGTCATGTGCCTGAAAATGGTACCAATAAAAACGTCAGCTCGACACCAAAAAAACAAGCCGTTGCATGACTCTGTCGGCTGAAACGTGGAAAAATTATAGCTCTCAAAATATAGTGATGCAAAAACTTGTTTTTTCAATAAAAAGCGTCTTTTAGTGTGTGACAGCAGCCAAACATAAAAACCCAATGTAAATCAGGTATCGCTGTAATTGCACCGACCCGAAGAATAAAGTCACCTAATCACTTATACCGCATGAAGAACGGCGTAAAAAATATATAAAACCAATTCTTCACATGCTGTTGATTTTTTTCATTCTGCCTCCCAAAGATTGCAGTAAGGCCCAGCGCACATTTATTCCGTGCACTGCGCTGAGCACTTACACCGGGGTTTCAGTGTAAATCACTGAAATAGATGATTCAGACAGAACCCCCAGCGGAAGATTCCCTATAATAAGGCAGATGGAGGCACTGTGGGCGCCATAAGACCTGTGATCCAGAGGTGTCCGTCTTTTTAGTCATACATAAAAGCGCAGTCACCACAGTTTTGTACACCTCTGAAAAGAAGGACACCACTGAACAGAGGCCAGACGGAGTCCAGCATAACTCTGCTGCCTCATTATAGTGGATGGATCGGGGGTGTCATCTGTCACGTCACTCAGAGATTTAGATAGAAGCCCCAAAGTGCTCAGAGTAGAGCGCCAGATAAATGTTATCCCAAATGTTATGTAAAATGTTCCCAATAAAAGCTTCCACTCAATCCACAAAAGAAGCAAGTCCTCACTCAGATCTGTCATCTGTTAACGGAAATATAGGGGGCTTCCATGTTACTGCTAGTACAAAGGCTCTGGAAAAGCGTTATGGCTACTCACCCCCTAAAAGAAATTCCGCGCTCCCAAATTCAAATGCCCCCCTCCCTTCTGAGACCCACAGTGTACCTAAACCACATTTATCCTCCACATGTTTGGCATTTCTGTAGTGATGAGAGCCCACCTAATTTATGGGTGCATGTATCCAGAAGCACAGGTTGGGCATAACGTACTGGTGACTGCAGCGTACTGGTCACTACAGCGTACTGATCACTACAACGACAGTTTACATTTTCACTCAGCAACATCTACTGCTGCATGTTTCTGGAAAACACCCATGGAGTCAAAATCATCACTACACTTGTAGATAAATTCCTAAAGGGGTGTAATTTTCAACTGGGGTCACTTGGGGGGGGGGGGGTTCTGCTTTTCTGGCATTTACGGGCTCTTTACATAGAGTCTGGAAACTATTCTATAATAATTTGTTCTCCAAGCACTCCGTCCCTCCAGAGTCTTGCTGTGGGGCTAAGCAGTATTGGCAAGTTCAGAAGAAATTGTGTAACACATTTTGGCACCATTTTTACCCATTTCCCAGTGTAAGATTGTAAAATCTGGGGCTATAACATTTTTTTTGTGGTAAAAATGTAACTATTTTTTCTTCACTGCCCAATGGTATCAAATTCTGTGACACACTTGTGTGTCAATATGATCACTGAACCCCTAGATAAACTCACTGAGAGGGGTATTTTGCAAAATGGGATCACTTACAGGGGTTACTGCTGTTCTGGCACCTCAGGGGTTCTGCCAATGTGACAATGCCCCCTCAAACCAATGCAGCAAAAGCTGCACTATAATATGGCGCTCCTTCCCTTTCATGCCCTTCCGTGCTCCCAGACAGTAGTTTTACACCACATACTGAGTATTGGCATACTGAGGAGAAATTGCACAACAAACTTTGGAGTCCATTTTATCTTCTTACCCTTGTGAAAATAGAAAAGTGGGGGTTAAATAGCATTTTTGTGGTAAAAATGTTTTTTTTTATTTTCACGGCTCAATATTATAAAATTCTGTGAAGCCCCTCGAGGTTCAAGGTGCTCACCAGACATCTAGATAAATTCCCTGAGGGGTCTAGTTTCCAAACTGGTGTCACTTGTTGGGGGTTTCCACTGTTTAGGCACATCAGGGGCTCTCAAGATGCAACATGCTGTCCGCTGTCGATTCCAGCCAATTTTGCATTCTAAAAGTCAAGTGGCACTCCCTCCCTTCCAAGCCCTGCCATGCGCACAAACAGTAGTATTCCCCCACATATGGGGTATCGGCGTGCTCAGGAGAAATTGAACAACAAATTGTAGGAAGCAATTTCATCCTTTTACCTTTATGAAAATGCAAAATATGGAGCTTAAAAGATCTGTTTGGGAAAATTTTTATTTTTTTTACTTCCACGGCTCTACGTTATAAACTTCTGTGATAAGTTTCTTAAGGGGTCTAGTTTCCAAAATGGTGTCACTTGGGGTTTTCACTGTTTAGGCACATCAGGGGCTCTCCAAACGCGACATAACAACCGCTAATTATTCCACCATATTTCACATTTAAAAAGTCAAATGGCGCTCCTTCCCTTCCGAGCTCTGCCGTGTGCCCAAACAGAAGATTTCCCCCACATATGGGGTATCGGCATACTCAGGAGTAATGGCAAAACAAAATGAATAGTCCATTTTCTCCTGTTAGGCCAGGGTCACACTAGCTTATTGCATCCGATGCGAGAGCATCAGATGCGATATGCTAATGCTGCGAGCGGGACCTGAGTGTCTTGCGTCTGTGCTCCAAGCCTCTCTCTGTGTACAGATATGTCCACTTGGCTTTGTAGGGCCACATTCCCGTGATGAACTTTTGTTGAGTTGATGCTACCAAATTTCTGCACCATTTCTGCACCTATTGTTTAAATTAGGTTACTTGCATTTTTTATAGTGTTTTGTGTGCTTTTTTCACGTGTTTTTTCATCGCTTTTTGCTGCTGTGTTTTTTTACCTTGTTGGTCTGTCATATCCTTCTAGCATGTAAACTGTCCTCAGTGCATTGTTAGTGATGCAATGTGCATCACTAACACTTATTTTTAGTGAAAAACAGCAGTCTAATAATGTGCAAAAAGCACTTTATGTAGTTAAAATCTTGAGTGAATCATAAACTGATAAGTATAATGAACAAAGAAGTGTAAAGCTAGGTATTCACCTCTTCATATTTTGAACCCAAACCAGGCTTTGACTTGCCAATACTATCTAAAATACTGTCATGTAAAAGTGGCCTTATTTTATGGCTAAAAAAACATAAAACGTTCAAAAATGTGAAGTGTGGGATATGTATCCGATAACATAAGCATATGGATTGCCCCCAGTGTAGGGCAATGGGGTACTCGGTACCAGGTCCTGTGGTTCGGGGGATGTCACGGTGGCTGACCCGGTCCGTGGCCCTCAGGGGTGTCCAGTAAAAGACTTTATATATGGGCAAGGTGCAATAAAGAACGAGGAGACAGGTTTGCAGTCTTTTACCTTGTTTACTGAAGACTTCAGATGGTATCCTCAGCCCGGAGCGCCAGATTACAGGGCAGGCAGAGTCCGGTCGGTCTGAAGGCAATTCCGGAGTCCCCTTATCCATGTGGAAATCAATAGCCTTCCTACTAGCGCCTGTGTGTTGTAGTACCTCCCTGCTGAGCCTCTCGGTAAGGTCCTCACAACTCTTGTAGATGTTCTAGATGTTATTTCTTCCTCTCCGTCCCCCAGATGGTATGGATAGGACAACCCGTATGACTGGGATAGCCTGGGGCTTGTTTGTAGGGACCCTAGAGACGCCCCGCCCCCCGCAATTTGCCACCGTGTCTTCTTAGGTATTAAGGTCGGGCAGCCAACTTGGAATTGACTGTCCTGCCGGTCTCTGAAGTAATGCATAGAGTCAATTACTCCCTTGGTGTTTCTGGCTACCGGCTTCTGCGCCTCAGAAAGGAGCAGCTTGTTCCTGGCTGATCTCCTTCTGATATTCCTCTCCTGTGCTCTGCTTTCCTGCATACTCTCTGCAGTATGTTCACCTTTTTGTGTCTTTTTGCAGGAGTTGCTGCACTTCAGGCCAGCAGAGCTCCACTTCTTCTGTCTGCCTGACAGGAACTGAACTCTCTTCCCTCCAGATCAGGATGTCAATAGGGGAGCTCACCCTAAACAGGCTTAGAGCTCCCCCTTCTGGTCTGGAGTGTGAACATGTCGCATGCGTGTAATACCTGAATGTGGTTGTCTTTCATTGCCTTCAGACATGACATCACTTCTCCCCTGAAAGGATAATGACATCACTGCGATGACCAGGACACTGGGGTGCCGCCCCCACCCCCCCCGTTAAATCCAGTACTCCGGGACTGGGAAAAGAAGAACAACAATACATTAGCAAAGAGACATACAAATTTTTGGAATGCTTTAAAACAGGTTAAGAAAACAATGCTTCCCTTTATGGGAGGTGAGGACACTTGAACGTTGCGAAAGTCTTGGTCATGCACAATTCATAACTCCCAGTTCAGCGAGTGCAAACTTGAAACAGCAAGAATCCCGTGTAAACAAAGGGATCCTTTTAAAAGTATAATGAAAGTTTTTGAGTAATTCACTGTCCATTAATCCATTGTCCATTTTAAACCTGTGACACAGATATATATATACAGACATTTTCAAACAAACTGCAGCAACCATTAATATTTCCAATTTTTGTAGTGAATTGGGGTCTGATTTTTAGTGCTATGTGTAGACCTTCGCAGTGCAGGGGTTGCTAGTGACCTAACAGGGCCGCTGTGCTTGCTATCGCTGGTGTAGTGCACTGTCTTCTGGCTACACTTCTAGTGAGTCTAGTGGGCATGGCAGGTTCACCGATAGCCGAGGGTGGACTTGCCGATTCAACTGTTGGCATGGCATCCTCTGTTGGAGTCTGCTGTGGCTGAGTTACGGCTGGGATCACGTCGGCTATTGGAATCTGTTGGTGCAGAGTCTCTTTTGGCTCCAGATGATCTGGCATCACATTTGGTTCCGGCGGGTTCGGCTGACGAAACGTCAAAACAGGTACCACGATGGCCTGATTTATTTGAGTCCAAGACTGGGGAAAGTCTCCAAGAACAGTGTGTATCATCTTCTCCTCTTCTACGGGTGGAGATGTTCCTGGATCTGTTTCCCTATCTCTCAACTTATCAGGGCATATTTTGAGGTGGTCTCTGGATATTGCTGTTGAGGTTTCTCCTCCATCTTTGCTAATGACAGACCTTTGTATTGTCAAAGTCGGATGACAGGATGGTATATGGTTCCGCTTCCCATTGGTCGTCAAGTTTGTGTAATCTCCTCTTCCGTTTTAGTACTTGTTCACCTGGTGACAAGGGAATTGCAGGAGCATGCTGGTTGTAGTCCCTTTCTTGTTTTTGTCTGGCTTGGGCTAGACTTCTTTCCACGCATTCCTGTACTTTGCGGTACCTTTGCTGTCTTTCTGTATCCCAATCTGCATCTGGCGAGGTATCTTCTGGGGTTAGGACTCCCATGTCTAGATCAACAGGTAACTTACTGGATCTTCCTCGCATCAGGTATGCTGGAGTGCAGTTGGTGGAATTCACTGGGATGTGGTTGTACATGTCTACCAAGTCAGGCAACTTTGCTGGCCATAAGTTCCGTTCCTCCACAGGCAAGGTCTTTAGTAAGTCGATTACCACTTGGTTCATCTTCTCGCACATCCCATTGGTTTGTGGGTGATAAGGTGTCATTCTGATCTTCTTACACCCGTATAAATTGCAGAATTCCTGGAACACTTCTGCTTCAAATGCTGGTCCCTGATCAGTCAGTACCTTCTCTGGGTACCCGTGTGGTCTACAGAAGTACTGCTGGAAGGCCGTCAGATCTTTGATAGGCACAACTACCAGAAATCTAGAGTAGTGGTTCACGATGGTTAGAGCGTAGACACAGCCTGACCGGCTGGGTGTTAGCTTTACATGATCTAGCGTGACCAGTTCAAGCGGCCGTTTGGTGATGATAGGCTGCAGAGGAGCCCTTTGGCTGTCACGGTCCTTCCTGTGGAGGCTACATGGGCCACACCCTCGGCACCTCTTTTCGATGGCTTTCTTCATGCCAATCCAGTAGAGCCTTCCACAGAGTAGACTCTCCAACTTCCTCCATCCGAAGTGTCCTGCTCCATCGTGGTACACTTCCAGAACCATTGGCGCATCTTGTCTTGGGACTACTATCTGCCATACCAACTCATGAGTGCGTGGGTCGATGCTTCTTTGGCACAGCTTACCATCGTAAATAAACAGTTTGCTTCTCCCCTTCCACAGTTGTTGCGTCTCTTGTGGATCATCCAGGCCAGGGTGTGAACCTGCCTGCGTCAGGAGCTCTTTCACCCGACGGACCGCGGGGTCACTGTCCTAGGTCTCTGCCCATCCGTGGAGGGGCAGGGGATTCAGCGTGGTGTCCTGCTTGTTCTTGTGCCTGTTCCCCACATGATGGGAATACTGAGTGGCCTTGGGGCGATGGAAAGCTGGCAACTCTATTTCTTCGAGTGCTTCCGAGTCTTCTCCCGTTTCTGGCAAGTTGGGCATCCTGGACAATGCATCGGCATTCGCATTCTTGTGCCCTGCCTGGTACTTGATGGTGAAATCATAATTGGACAACTGGGCCATCCACTGCTGCTCTAAGGCAGCAAGTTTTGCTGTGTCCAAGTGTGTCAGTGGATTGTTGTCCGTGAAGACGGTGAATTTTGCTGAGGCCAGGTAGTGCTTGAACCTCTCCGTCACTGCCCAAACGATGGCGAGGAACTCCAGCTTAAAGGAACTGTAGTTGTCAGGGTTCCTTTCAGTGGGATGAAGTTTCCTGCTGGCGTAAGCAATTACCCTCTCTTTGCCTTTCTGGACCTGGGACAACACGGCTCCCAGTCCCACGTTGCTGGCATCTGTATACAGCACAAACGGTTGGTCATATTCAGGGTAGACCAGCACCTCTTCTCCCGTCAGTGCCAACTTCAAACAAGAGAAGGATCCCTCCAGTCCATCGTTCCAGTCAAATGGGGTATTCTTACCCTTGGTTTTCTTGGATTGGCCCACCAACAGGTCTTGCAATGGTGCGGCTTTCTTGGTGAAGTCTTTGATAAACCTCCTGTAGTAGCCTACCAACCTGAGGAACTGCCAGACTTCATGGAGGTTGCTGGGCTTCGGCCAGTCTCTGATCACAGTGACCTTGTCAGGGTCTGGGGCCACCCCTTCGGCACTCACTACATGGCCCAGGTACTGCACTTTGGGCTTTATCAGATGGCACTTGGACCTTTTTACCTTTAGGCCAAAGTTGCACAGGGCTTCGAACACCTCGGCCAGGTGCTTCAGGTGGTCCTCATAAGTCTTGGAGAAAACAATGACATCGTCCAGATATAGCAATACGGTTTCAAAGTTCTTGTGTCCAAGACAGCACTCCATCATCATCTGGAACATTCCTGGGGCGTTGCACAGTCTGATTGGCATGTAGTTGAATTCACAGAGACCCATCGGTGTGGTGAAGGCCGTCTTTTCCTTGTCCGCCTCTGCTACGGGAACCTGCCAGTACCCACTGGTGAGATCCAAGGTAGAGAAGTAGTTAGCAGATTTTAAAGCAGCTAAGGACTCTTCTATTCTGGGCAGTGGGTATGCATCTTTATGTGTAATGCGATTTATCTGCCTATAATCAACACACATCCTCATCGTGCCATCCTTCTTCCTGACGAGGACTAATGGAGCTGCCCAGGGGCTACAACTGTCTTTCACTACCCCAGCCTCCTTCATCTCTCGCAACATGTCTTTGGCACACTGATAATGAGCTGGGGGTACAGGACGGTACCTCTCTTTAATGGGTGGATGATCTCCCGTGGGGGATATGATGTTGAATCCCTTTTACCTGCCCAAAATCTAGGGGGTGCTTGCTGAATACCTGCTCATACTCATGAACCACCCTGTAAGCTCCTTGTTTTTGGTGCAATGGGGTAGAGTCAGTGCCCACGTGCAATTTCTGACACCAATCTTCCATTTGCCCTGCAGAACCATTGTCCTCCGCCTGGTTGGACGGGACCAAGGGTTCTGTTGCCTGTATCACATTATTATCAACAACAAACAATTTGGCAAGTGTGGCATATTTGGTTAGGTGGACCTCTTCATCTCCACAGTTAAGGACACGTACTGGCACCCTCCCCTTGCCGACTTCAACCTCCCCTCTGGCTGTCAGGAGGGTGGGCCTACTATCTGTATACACAGGTTCTACCAGGGCCTGGTAGTCTTTACCTCTGAGGCCTATTGCTGCCCGACACCATATTAACATTTCACTCCTGGGGGGTATTGCAAAGGGGATTGAATCACTCACTGTGACACGGCCAATTTTTCCACCAGTCAGTTCTACCTGCTGTCTCTGCATCAGAGCTCGGATTTCTTTCTGCAGGGCACGCTGTTCACTGTAACCAGCTGTTTCTGCCACCTGCTGTAACAAGACAATAACCTCTGCAAGACAATTTTCTATGACATTAGTACCAATGGTCATCATGGGGTTACATTCACGTCGGTCAATATCAACAATTACAATTCCTTGGGCCTTCAATTCCACCCGCCCCACTTTAATGGTGACCTCTTTGTACCCCACTTGTGGCAATGGCTGACCGTTACTGGCTATTATGGTGAATTCATCATCAGGGCCACGAGTAATGTCAGTGTCCTCCCAATAACATTTATAGAGGATGTAAGGCATAGTTGTCACCTGAGAACCGGTGTCCAACAGAGCGTTCATGGGAATGCCGTCAATCACAACGGGGAGAACAGGTCGTCCTCCAATGTATTTAGCTCTCCAGTTTTGCGGGCCTGGTCGTCCTACTCCTGGGGGTTGGCCCTCTGCCCCAGGGGTTGCTCGTTTAAATAACAGTACCTTGCAATGTGGCCCACCTGGTTGCAGCGGCAGCAGATGGGTCGTCCGTCCTGATGAAAGCGATTGTCGTCTCTGCCTCTGGTCGGCGGGATCCTCCTCTGTTGTCGCCAGGGAACATCCTCCGGTCTGGAAGCCAGCTTGATCTCCTTGGGGGCCTCCTGTAAGGACTGCATGGTCCAAGCTAAGGCAGCAACGCTCTTGGTCAGCTCCTGCATCTGGAGGCGTAGTCCCGCAGGAGAATCGTCTTCCAGGATCTGGGCATTGGCCTCGGCAGAAACTTGAGGATCTGGCGCCACCTCCTGGTGGTACGTGAGGGCTTGACGCCTAGGAAGTACTGCACGGCTGGGCTGTCGCTCCTGTAGCACTTGGATGGCCTTGTCTTTAAATTGCGCAAAGGGCAGGTCAGGATTCTGCATGGCCAGGAGGTGCAGTTGGGCCCTTTGGTGACTGCACAGGAGCCCCTCGATGAACCGCTCCTTTAAGAGTTTATCCTCATCTTGCATGCTGTTTGGATCATCCTGCTTGATTGCCTGCAGTGCCTCCTGGAGATTAAGGGCATAGTCCTGTAAGCTATCCTGTGGTCTCTGCTTGCACCCATAGAATGTCAATTTAATTTCTGTAGCGGTGCGGGTGTCAAAGGTGGTTTTAAGCTTTGCAAAGACCTGCTGTGCAGTCCTCTTATCTGCAGCGGGCCAGAACTTCACTTCTCTCAGAGCCTCTCCAAACAGTTGGCCCGTTACCATGTGAATTTTCTGAGGCTCTGTCAGGGGATAAAACTCAAGCAGGCTGCAGATCCCTTCTTTAAAGTCAGTTAATGTATGCGATTCTCCAGAGTATCGCGGGAGCCAGGCTGCTCCAGGTATGTATGGCATGGAGAAGGGCATTATAGCCGCTGTAGCCGTGGCAGTGTCCGGCTGGCTGATGAGGGCGGCAAGCTCTGCGGGACCCGGTGGTGGTATGAGGCCTGCGGCAGCGCCTATTGCTGGGCCTGGGGGCGTTTCTAAGTCAGCGGCTGCGACCGCCGCTCCTTCCCCTCCCGGATCGGACATGGCCGCTCCTTCCCTCTGCTAACCTGGTGGAAGTCGGGGTTCCTCTCTGGACTCGGCGCTTTGCAGAGTCTCTTCTGGTGGCTCTGCTGCACGGCGTCTCCACTTCCGGCTTTCCAGGCAGCAGCACGGCACCTGTCTTCTTGCTTCGGGCTCTTTTCAGCTGGCTCCGCCCACAAAGCTATGACTCCCCCCCTCGCGCTCCACATGGCGCGGCAATGGCGGATTTTGGCAGCAATTTGCAACACACAGTCTTTAAGCAAGTCACAGTTCACATACAGTTCTTAGGCGCACATGACCCGATTTTTCAGGCTTAAGTACATCCTGTTCGTGACACCAAAATGGATCGCCCCCAGTGTAGGGCAATGGGGTACTCGGTACCGGGTCCTGCGATTCGGGGGATGTCACGGTGGCTGACCTGGTCCGTGGCCCTCAGGGGTGTCCAGTAAAAGTTTATATATGGGCAAGGTGCAATAAAGAACGAGGAGAGAGGCTTGCAATCTTTTACCTTGTTTACTGAAGACTTCAGATGTATCCTCAGCCCGGAGCGCCAGATGACAGGGCAGGCAGAGTCCGGTCGGTCTGAAGGCAATTCCAGAGTCCCCTTATCCAGGTGGAAATCAGTAGCCTTCCTACTAGCGCCTGTGTGTTGTAGTACCTCCCTGCTGAGCCTCTCGGTAAGGCTAGGGTCACATTGCGTTAGGGCAGTCCGTTTAGCACATAGCGCTATGGACTGCGCTAACGCAATGTCCCAAAAGGGATCGCGTTAGCCGATCCCGCTAGCGCAGATCCCCGATCTGCGCTAGCAAGGAACGGACTGCGAACGCTGCAAGCAGCGTTCGCGGGCCGTCACTCAAATGACGGCACATCGCTAGCACACGCCCAATGTGGGCGGGCTCTAGCGATGCATTTGCCATTACCGGCAATGGCGGCGTTAACGGACTACGTTAACACCGCGTTATGCCGCGGTTTAACGTAGTGCGTTAAATGCGGTCACATAACGCAATGTGACCCTAGCCTAAGGTCCTCACAACTCTTGTAGATGTTCTAGATGTTGTTATTTCTTCCTCTCTGTCCCCCAGATGGTATGGATAGGACAACGTGTATGACTGGGATAGCCTGGGGCTTGTTTGTAGGGACCCTAGAGATGCCCCGACCCCCACAATTTGACACCGTGTCTTCTTAGGTATTAAGGTCGGGCAGCCAACCTGGAATTGACTGTCCTGCCGGTCTCTGAAGTGATGCGTAGAGTCAATTACTCCCTCGGTGTTTCTAGCTACCGGCTTCTGCGCCTCAGAAAGGAGCAGCTTGTTCCTGGCTGATCTCCCTCTGATATTCCTCTCCTGTGCTCTGCTTTCCTGCACACTCTCTGCAGTATGTTCACCTTTTTGTGTCTTTTTCCAGGAGTTGCAGCACTTCAGGCCAGCAGAGCTCCACTTTTTCTGTCTGCCTGACAGGAACTGAACTCCCTTCCCTCCAGATCAGGATGTCAATAGGGGAGCTCACCCTAAACAGGCTTAGAGCTCCCCCTTCTGGTCTGGAGTGTGAACATGTTGCATGCGTGTAATACCTGAATGTGGTTGTCTTTCATTGCCTTCAGACATGACATCACTTCTCCCCTGAAAGGATAATGACATCACTGCGATGACCAGGACACTGGGGCGCTGCACATACATTTCCTAATATATATTAGATCAACAGAACAACTCCAGCTGCAAGTTTAAGAGACAGGACAATATTGCACGGCTGCTACTGATGAACCTAAGCTTCTGGCCTCTTCTCTGCTTATGACACTTCATGCACAGGTGACCATATGTCCGTATGCCAAAAAAAGGAGTCTGTTCATCCTGCTCTAAGGCTACATACTCGAGCATATCAAAGATCATTCTATTTACATTTTTTTCCAGAAAAAAGTACAATTTTTTAGCTGTATTGTGATCCGTATGACATTGATATGGTCACTGGTGGATACAGACAGAAGAGGGCCCCTGTGCAAGAGCAGTACATGGGCCCTTTGCAGACCAATAGCTCATAACAATCCACAATAATACCTATTGTGGAGTTGGAAATGGGCCCCTTATCTCTTGGTTCCTGTGCGGTTGCATGGCTTCCACGAAAGATATGTCCACCCCTGCATATGACATTTGTTTTTATACATCAGGAATTATTAGCATTGACAAGACCAAATGTACTTTCCTAATTTAAACAATTGCGTTGTATGCGTAAAAAATGAATGCTATAAAGTTCAGCCCTATGGGATCCCATTCTTCTTAGGCCTCTTTCACACGTCCATTTATTTCCGGTATGGAAAAAGCAGTACCGGAGATATCCTTGTCCGTGTGCCCGTGTGTGTAATACGTGCGGCACGTGTGGCAACAGTGTGCCACCCGTGTGCCACATCAGTACCACACAGATGACTGCCGGGGAAGAAACGCTACAGTAAGCGCTGTTCCCCGGCGGCAGGTGCTGAAGATGGCTCTCATCATTCTCCCCTGCTCTGCCGGCTATTGGCGCGAGCAGAGGAGAATGATGAGTTATATTAAAGTCGGAATGATGACAGCAGGACGGGGCTTTATGTCTTACAGACACCTCTCCATTACTAAGACGTGGGCTTGATGTCACCTGACAATACAAAGGTGACATCAACCCCACAAATTATTAACCTCACTTTTCACCGCTACAGGGCAAGTGGGAAGAGCAAGTCAAAGTGCCAGAAAAGGTGCTTCTAATAGATGTGCCTTTTCTGGGCAGCTGCAAGCTGCTATTTTTAGACTGGGGGGGTGCCTATATCAATGGCCCCTTACCAGCCTGAGAATACCAGACCCCAGCTGTGAGCTTTAGCAAGGCTGGTTGTCAAAAATGGGGGGCCCCCACACCGTTTTTTTAAATTATTTATTTAAATAATTAAAAAAAAGTGTGGGGACCCCTCTATTCTTGATAACCAACCTTGCAGAAGCTGACAGCTGGGGGTTGCAGCCCCAGCTGTGAGTTTTGCCTGGTTGGTTCAAGAAAATAAGGGGACCCCATGTAGGGTTTTTCATTCATTTATTTTGTTAGATCGCAGGTGGCGGCTGAGTAATACCCCGATCATCCTCTCCTACTGTCACTGATATTAGCGTCAGCAGGTGTCGGATGATGGGGGTAAGAGTCCCAAAAGCCAGCACCTGCTGTCATCGTTCTGACATTAATATAACTCTCATCATTCTCCTATGCTTGTGCCAATAGCCAGCAGAGCAGGGAAGAATGATGAGAGCCGTCTTCAGCACTTGACGCCGGGGAACAGTGCTTACTGTAGCGCTTCTTCCCCGGTGCCGATGCGTGTCATACGGAGGACATCAATGTGTGTTCTCCATGTGCACATGTGCGGGATGTTTTGCCATCTGTGCTGACAGTAAAAAAACGTAAATGTCTACGTGTGGGGCACACGGACACACGATCCGTGGAAACACACGGACATGTGCACAGACCCGTGGAAACACAAGGACATGTGCACAGACCCATTCATTTGAATGGGTCTACATGTGTACGTGTCTCCGGTACATGTGAAAACTGTCACCACAAGTACCGGAGACACAGACGTGTGAAAGAGGCCTTACACACATAGACTTCAATTGGTGAGTCTCATCTGAAAAGCATAGAAGACTAGTCAATGCATCCATTTGTTTTAATGGCTCATTCAGACGTCAGGTTTTTCACGTATGAAAAAAATGGACAGAGCTACACCAATGATTTTCATCAGAGTTTGATCAGTTTTTTCACTGATGAGAAAAAAGTTTCTTCACCTTCTATCAGTCAGTGAAAAATGGACACCACTTGGATGGTATCTGAATGTTGTCCAGTGTTTTCATTGACCTATCGAACAATATCGGACATGACTCCGTGATTTTGCATGGACCAATTGGTCTGAGGAAAATTTTTACATGTGAACAGCCCCACTGACTGGCATAGGTGTGAATGCTAGGATAGCACTCGTACATGAAAACGGATGTGCAAATGAGCCCTAACCTGGACATTTGGTCCACGGAAAAAAAAAGTTATCTTAACAGTTCTACTGAATAACATTGGCGCTACTGCTGTCAGCTTTTACACGGACAGCCCTCAGGCTGAAACTACACTTGTGTGAACATAGTTTAACTGTAAGGACAAGTGACCACTGCAGCCAACCACTAGCTGCAGCAGTGACATGTTGGTCACCATTGTACCCAGTGACTGGCTGTAGTGGTCACATGCCTTACTTGACCAGGAGGGAAGGCACAAAGACTAAAGGTACCGGTCACATTAAGCGACGCTGCAGCGATATAGACAACGATGCCGATCGCTGCAGCGTCGCTGTTTCATCGTTGTGTGGTCGCTGGAGAGCTGTCACACAGACAGCTCTCCAGCGACCAACGATGCCGAAGTCCCCGGGTAACCAGGGTAAACATTGGGTTACTAAGCGCAGGGCCGCGCTTAGTAACCCGATGTTTACCCTGGTTACCAGTGTAAATGTAAAAAAAAAAAACACTACATGCTTACATTTTGGTGCCTGTCGCGTCCCCCGGCGTCCGCTTCCCTGCACTGTGTAAGCGCCGGCCCTAAAGCAGAGCGGTGACGTCACCGCTGTGCTTTGCTTTACGGCCGGCACTGACACATTCAGTGCAGGAAGCTCTGAGCAGCAGCGCGGACGCCGGGGGACGTGACAGACATCAGAGGGTGAGTATGTACTGTTTTTTTTTTAACTTTTACAATGGTAACCAGGGTAAATATTGGGTTACTAAGCGCGGCCCTGCGCTTAGTAACCCGATATTTACCCTGGTTACCATTGTAAAACATCGCTGGTATCGTTGCTTTTGCTGTCAAACACGACGATACACGCCGATCTGACGACCAAATAAAGTTCTGGCCTTCTAGCTCCGACCAACGATATCACAGCAGGATCCAGATCGCTGCTGCGTGTCAAACACAACGAGATCACTAACCAGGACGCTGCAACGTCACGGATCGCTATCGTTATCGTTGGAAAGTTGGTCAGTGTGAAGGTACCTTAAGGGTATGTGTCCACGTTCAGGATTGCATCAGGATTTGGTCAGGATTTTTCATCAGTGTTTGTAAGCCAAAACCAGGAGTGGAACAATTAGAGGAAAAGTATAATAGAAATATATGCTCCACTTTTGCATTTATCACCCACTCCTGGTTTTGGCTTGCAAATACTGATGAAAAATCCTGACCAAATCCTGATGCAATCCTGAACGTGGACACATACCCTACGAGTTTCTTTAAAAAAAAAAAAATAGGGTGAACACAAGCAACTTGGTTTCATTTAATGGAAATAATGTGCTGAATAATCTGCTAATCACTTTATAGATGATTTTGTTCTGTGCTGCTGTGTGTGAAATGGCATCCAGGAGTAGCAGAGGGGCAGGCATGTTAGGCTATGTCCAGATGTTGTGCTTTTGCTGCAGTTTTTTATGCCAAGTTTAAGCTGTGTTTAAGCTGCTTACCAAAACCAGGTTCTCCTTAGCTTTGGAGTGTTTTTTTTACTGTGTTTTTGTCAGGGCACATCTGTCTCTTGTGCATGCTGATAAAGTGCAAAAAAAAAAAAAATCTGCTAAAACTTCATCAGGTTTTGGCACCAAAAATGCAGCAAAACCTGTTACCTGCATTTTTTGACTAGTTTTTGAAGTGTTTTTGTCTTACCTATTGCTTTCAATATGTAAAAAATGCTGACAGAAGTGACATGCTGCATTTTGCAAAAAACAAGCTCTTATGACGAGACAGTCAGGAACAAAAAAACAAGCTGTGTGCATGAGATTCCTGAATTCTCATTGGCTTTGCTGGTACTGTGAAACGTAGCGGAAAATGTGCAAAAAAAAAAAGCACAGAAAAAATGCAACAAGTGAACATGGACTTATTGTACAATGCATGCTGAGCCCAGTGATATGCAGGCCTCCGGTCCAGCGGCCCAGACAGTGGTACCTGGCGGCTAGGCGGGGGAGTCTGTGAATCTCTTACCTTACTGTCCGGTGTCCCCGACACTGCTTTATATGATGTAATCTGGGGATCTCAGATAGCGTTGCACCAACTATGACAAATTCTACTCTGGGGACCCTGGAAGGTAAGAAATTCACGGGCTCCCCGTCTAGCCGCCAGGCAGGGCCGGCGTTAGGGGCAGGCAGACTAGGCAGCTGCCTGGGGCCCCCGCTGCCCTAGGGGCCCCCAGCCAGGGGCAGACATACTGTTGATGGCACTGCTCCAGGGCCCAGAGGTGGAGGGGGGCCCTGCAGGCAGGCCCGGTATCATGCAGGGTCGGGCCCCTCTCACCCCCTCCTGTAATCATGGAACACCGAGTGTCGGGGAGAGAGCGGGGCGCGAAGTGCAGGAGATCAAAAAGGGGGCGTGTCATGCAGGGAAAGACGCTGGCCAATGAACGCTTTCCTTACCTCACAGTGACGAGACTGAGGAGAGCGCTCACTGGCTGCCGTCTGTCCCCCTGCATGGAGCGTCCCAATCGTGAGTGCTCGCCTACAGTCAGGGGCCCCGGCTGCACAGCAAATAGAGACATCAGTGGAGGAAGAGCAGGACTTACAGGGGGTCTTCTGCTCCCTCCACTGTTCTGTTCAGAGCAGGCTGCAGCGTCTCCTCACAGAGAAGAGATGGGGGTGGAGCTCACTGCAGGGGCAGCAGGGCAGCAAAATGTATGCTGTGAAGTGACCTGAAAAGTAATGTGCAGTTATAGTGCTCTTTATAACGTATCTCTTTATAATTTTAGTCATGGAACTTTTTGAATTTGAGTCTTTTCCTCCCTTACTGGGAATTTATCATCAGGTGCTGTCTGCTCTGTGCCCCATCCCCCACAGTGGGGTCTGCAGCCTTCTCCAGCTGAACTGACCTGCAGGGCTCATCTGATCACCTATACAAGATTAGTATGTATGTATGTATATGCTTGTATATGTATGTGTGCATCTGTGTGTATCTATGTGTATGTTTCTATCTGTGTGTGTATCTGTGTATGTACAGTATATGTGTGTATGTATGGTATAGTTGTATGGCTGTGTGTATGCATGTACAGTATGTGTGTATCTGTGTATGTGAAATAAATTTGTATGGATATATGGTATATATGTATGTTTATGTGCATGTACATACAGTATATGTATATGTGTGTACGGTATGTGTATACTATGTGTATATACTGTATGTGTGTATGTACGGTACGTGTATGTGTATCTGTATGTTCGGTATATGTGTGTGTATGCATGTACGGTATATGTATGTATGTACGGTATGTGCATTTGGGTGTATTTTATATGTATGTACGGTATGTTTGTACTATATGTATATAACTGTATCTGTGTATGTACGGTATATGTGTGTATCTGTGTGTATGTACGGTATATGTGTACGGCATTTGTGTGAATGTACGGTATATGCATGTGTGCATGTACGGTATGTGTATGTATGATGGTATATGTATGTGTATCTGTGTGTACGTACGGTGTATGTATGTGTATTTGTGTGTATGTATGGTATATGTATGTACGGTATGTGTATACTATCAGTGTATATAACTGTATGTGTGTATGCATGTAAGGTGTATGTCTGTGTATGTACGGTATGTGTATCTGTGTGTATGTACGGTGTATGTATGTACAGTATATGCCGGAACAAAAATCATTGTTCTCATCAGCACATCGCCCAGTTAAAACTGCAGATATTCTGCTAAGATGATACTGTATGGGGACAGATTGATTTACTAGTGATCATTCTCTCCCCAGCCAGTGTAAAGAGGCTAGAAACAAGTGGCGAATGACTTCAATATTGTTGATCACGCTCGTTTAGTCATACCTCCCAACTTTTGAAGATGGGAAAGAGGGACAAAGTTTGCGGCGCGCTTTGCGCGCCGCGGCAAATTTTAGGCCACGCCTCTGACCACACCCATTCATAATTAGTCACACCCATATCCACATCCCAACCACACCCATTTAGCACTGCCGATCACACTGTTTCATATACAATAATTATAAACAAAAAAATATGGCCACACAGTGCCCCATACTGTATAATGGCCACACATGATGCTCCATACTGTATAATGACCGCACATGATGCTCCATACTGTATAATGACCCCACATGATGCTCCATACTGTATAATGAACACACATGATGCTCCATACTGTATAATGACCGCACATGATGCTCCATACTGTATAATGACCCTACATGATGCTCCATACTGTATAATGGCCGCACATGATGCTCCATACTGTATAATGACCGCACATGATGCTCCATACTGTATGACCGCAAATGATGCTCCATACTGTATAATGACCGCACATGATGCTCCAGACTGTATAATGACCGCACATGATGCTCCATACTGTATAATGACCCCACATGATGCTCCATACTGTATAATGACCGCACATGATGCTCCATACTGTATAATGACCGCACATGATGCTCCATACTGTATGACCGCAAATGATGCTCCATACTGTATGACCGCAAATGATGCTCCATACTGTATAATGACCGCACATGATGCTCCAGACTGTATAATGACTGCACATGATGCTCCAGACTGTATAATGACCGCACATGATGCTCCAGACTGTATAATGACATACAGGCACGCAGCTCACACACAGGCACGCAGCTCACACGCACGCAGCTCACAAACACATGCAGCTTTGACACAAATGCATCACACACGCAGCCATCACACACACACGCAGCCATCACACACACACGCAGCCATCACACACACACGCAGCCATCACACACACACACGCAGCCATCACACACACACACGCAGCCATCACACACACACACGCAGCCATCACACACACACACACACACGCAGCCATCACACACACGCAGACATCACACACACACACACACACACGCAGCCATCATTCACACACACACACACACGCAGCCATCACACACACACAGCCATCACACACACACAGCCATCACACACACGCAGCCATCACACACACGCAGCCATCACACACACACACACAGCCATCACACACACACACACAGCCATCACACACACACACACAGCCATCACACACACGCAGCCATCACACACACGCAGCCATCACACACACGCAGCCATCACACACACACACACACACACACGCAGCCATCACACACAGCCATCACACACACACACGCAGCCATCACACACACACACACACACGCGCAGCCATCACACATGCAGCCATCACACACGCAGCCATCACACACACACGCAGCCATCACACACACACACACGCAGCCATCACACACACACACACGCAGCCATCACACACACACACGCAGCCATCACACACACACACGCAGCCATCACACACACACACCCAGCCATCACACACACACACGCAGCCATCACACACACACACACGCAGCCATCACACACACACGCAGCCATCACACACACACGCAGCCATCACACACACACACGCAGCCATCACACACACACACGCAGCCATCACACACACACACGCAGCCATCACACACACACACGCAGCCATCACACACACACACGCAGCCATCACACACATCACACACACACAATCTCCTCTGTGATGCAGGGGCGGCTGATGTCCATGTGCAGCTCTCTGCTGAAGTCTTCAGTCTCCTGCTCACAGCTCTGCACTATCCCGGCACCTCCCCCGTCTCTCCTTCTCTGCCGGGATAGCAGCTAAGAGCAGAAGCCGGAGCTCCGTGCACACACAGCCAGAGGTAGTGAATCGCTGACCTTTCTTCTTGATTGCTGCAGGCTCTCTCCTTCAGCGTGGCAGCGCCGCACAGGGGGCGGGAGGGGGGGGGGGGGTGTTGCGCGGGCGGTCAGGAGGCAGCTTTTATAAAAAAAAAAAAAAAAAACAGGCTGGCTCTCTCTACGTCCCGGAAGTGGGCGGGGCTTCACCGGCGGCCGCAAATTCGGGATTTTAAATGCCCGAAGCGGGACAGCGGGACCCCGGTGCCAAAGCGGGACTGTCCCGCTGAAATCGGGACGGTTGGGAGGTATGGTTTAGTGGCCTGAAATCAGCGCATGTAGCTACAACCAAAATGTTTCTGTTGGTGCAATATGTTAGCATTTGGGGCCCCATTTTAAACTTTTGCCTAGGGCCCCACTTTGCCTAAAACCGGCCCTGCCGCCAGGTACCACTGACCTCTACGCTGGACCGGAGTCGTTCCGCTCAAAAAAATCACCAGCTAAAGAGTAGATGACAAGTTACTAAGCAGGAGAGTAGAACAGTTCCTGGACTTATCTGTTCTTATAACAAAATAATAAGAAACATGAAAATCCTGGTTGTAGTTTCACAAATGCTGAAGGTTGCTGAGCCTTGGCTCAAAGGGATGTTCTCCTGTTCGGCCACTAGATGGCACATGCAAACTTCTGACCTAAACTTCTCGCTGACCTGTAGTAAAATCTTGTAATAAGGTGGATAGAGCAATTACAGCTGCTAGAAAGGTGAAGCAGCAGATGTTTCTGTGTGATATGTCACCGCTCACTTTAATTTCGCTCCATTCTCCACAAACCCACACAGAAGGAGCACATAAATAACCCATCATGGGAGCACAAAGGCCATATTGATTCTGCATTGTGTCTCCTCAGCTGGGAGAGGATAGAAAGACAAAGCCTGGCACAAGGAATGGTAACAGGGCTCTGGACTGAGTCATTGTTGTGCATGAGGAAGCAGAATGGCAGGGCTCCTCCCTTGTCTCATTACCTACCATGATGGGAGGGAGGAGGAGGAGTAGAGTTGTAGAGTTGCCAGGAGGCAAGCCAGGAACAAGCATTATCTAGTGAAGAAGCTGGAGGAATTATGCTGGACACACCATGAGCTGGAGGCCTAACAGCAACCAGAGGGTGGTCCTGACAGCTTACCATGCTGCCAGTAAGAAGGCTGCAGCTGCATCAGGTGGCAATGCCCAGGTGTCCCCCAGAAGGTAAGAGCTCCTGGCAGGGAGCTGAGGGCAGAGGTGCTCCTAGTGTCAGTCTGTGGGAGGCTGAGGTATCTGCTACTAGTATCAATATTGTATCAGCTACTGTGCTTATATAACGCTTGTCGTTCATGGCGGTGCATATTTTGTATCAAAAAGTGTTACATTAAATAAGTTTTGTGTTTTAAAAATAAAGAAAATAGATAAATAATTGCAAGTCAAATAGATAAATAATTGCAAGTCTTATTAGAACGTATTCACACATCTGAGTTTCACATATTTTACACCTGCATATAATACTCTATGGGAATGTTCGCCTTTGATCTGATTTGTGGATCAAACTTCCAAAAATGCAGATAGCACTTGGATGCCGGCTGTGTATCACGAGTGCTGCCTGTTTTTTATTCGTTAATAAGAAGCTTGGAAAATGTGTTTTTTCTTCTTAAATGTGGCAACAAAAAAAAAATGGATTCCTCTTTGTTGGCAAAAATTGACCCGTGGATCCTTGTAGAAGACTTTGAAAAATGTTAATTTTTTCTTGTATGCGCAAAAAAAAAAATAAAAATGTCTAAATGAGGCTTTAGCATATAGCAGGGTGTATTTACTAAGCACTAGTTAAGTTTTTGCACCATTAGGCACCATTAGGCTAAGTTCACACTAGGCGTTTTTTTTTTTTTTTTAATGTAAAGTTTGGTACCAGCAATGTCTGAGATTTTAGAAATCTCATGCACACAGCTTGTTTTTGTCCTCAGTATTTTGTGCTTCGCGGGGTTTTTTTGCACAATGGAGCAGGTCACTTTTTTCAGCGTTTTTCACCCTTTGAAATGAATTGATGGCGAAAAAAAAAAAAACCGCATAAAAAGCGCAGGTATCTGGTTTTGCTGCATTTTTTTTTTTTTTTTTTTTTTTTATACAAAACCTGATTCTATGGAATAGGACTTTTTTTTTTCCAACACTGAACTTAATCAGTATGCACAAGAGACAAATCTAGCATGCAAAAACCTTAGCAAGAAAAATCTGCTTTTTTTTTTCTGCAGCTTCTTCCCTGCCAAGAGATCAGATTTTTGTTGCAGAAAAAAAACACTGAATAAAACACCTAGTGTGAACTTACCCTAAGGCTTCATTCCCACAATTAGTTTTTTTTTTTTTTTTTTTTACGCTGTGTATTTTCGATAAAATGCAAGTGACCTATTTTACTTAATGGGTGCAGAAAATCTGCTACATGAAAAGCGGCTCTGCGCAGCATCAAACACGCAGCGTTTCCTGCACGTGGACACATACCCTTATAGTTTGGGAAGAGGGCAATAAACATGAAGCTTCTCAGGCTATTAATAGGAATCTGTCGCCCATTGAACATATTTAACCTATTAATATGGGCATACAAGTTATAGAATGGTTAAAATAGTCAGACCTGTATGACCATATCTGTGGTCTTGTTGTGGGGAAATACTATATATATATATTTTTTTTTTTTCTTAAAATAATGAGTACTTCCAGGCTCTGAGGCATGCGGTGTCTGCAAGAAAACTTCCTGTCTTCATTACTGTACCAGTCCCTTCTCATCAGCATCACAGTGCCCTGTGTTGTGCAGTGGTGGCTTCTTCTTTCTTTTGCTCAGGAGCCAGCAAGTCACTGTAAATAAGGAGAGCATCTTATCACCGTGCATGCTGGAGGTCACAGGAGTGGAAGTAGTAGTGACTTGCCTTTTCAGAAGAAAGAAGAAGCCAATGATCATAGAAGCTCGGAAACGTCAAGTTTAATCACGCTATTGTAGGGGCGGGATTCTGAGGCCACCACTACACGTCACGGGGCACTGTGACGCCGATATGAAGAGCGGTGACAGGGTTCTCTTCCAGACACCGCACGCCCTGGAAGAATTCATTACCATAAATGAATAAAAAAGGATTTCCCCACAACAAGACCGCAGATATAGGCATACAGGTATGACTATTTTAACCATTCTATAACGTGTGTGCCCATAATAATAGGTTATATACATCCAAGGGGGTGATTAAATTCCCTTTTAATATCCGCTCACAGCTGTCTTTACTGGTTATTTAAAATTGGGGACTCCCCAAAAAATGTGTAATTCCCTCCTATTTTTAATAACCAGCAAAGGCTAAGCAGACAGCTGAAAGCTGATATTAATAGTATGAGAAGGGGCCATGGATATTGGCCCCCTCCCAGACTGACAACACCAGCCCTCAGCTGCCCCTGAAATAGCGCATCCATTAGTTGCGCGAAATCTGGATCTTGGCCTCAGCTCTTCCCGCTTGCCCTGGTGCATTGGCAAGCGGGAAATGGTTTGGGGGTTGATGTCAGCTTTGTAATGTCAGCTAACATCAAGCTCAGAGGTTAGTAATGGAGAGGCATCTATATGTTATAAGCAGATGTGAGCTAACCTTAACTGTGCAGGTCCCACAGATGGTATGTCCATCTCTGATCCAGAGAGCTGATGGATCCAATCCAAAAAGTAGACTTGCATACATAAATAGCATAGCGGTCTCATTTTGGGATTTTTTTTTTTTTTTTTAATGAGTCTACATTAAGAAAAGGACATTCCTCAAATGTCTGAGTGATTAAGTATAGTGAGTGTAATTGGATGTCTGTTTACAGTATGCCTTCCTGGAAGATAACAGCAGTGTGCATCAGTGATGAGCGGCCCACAGCAGGCTGTTTATTCTTTAATGCATTCACTCCAAGGACAAAGGTTTCATGTGGGAGGTGTGGGCTTGTGGTTACATAACGCCTATGTGTAAGTTGGCTGTCTGTACTTTGCACCCGAGTAGGCTTACTGCAGTTATAATATAGATGTCAGATGTGCAGCACTCTGAGTACACAATGTTGTAATGCACACTGGTAACAGTCAAGTAAAAATCATGCAAAGGAAACCAAGCCTTTGGACTTGAGAAAAGCAAAAACGTTCCTAAAATCAAATCCTCTGCTGCACAGTATATCCATATCACTCTTTTGCAATTCTTGTTTCTTGTCATTGTGTTCATACAGTCACATGACAGTCTTAAGAAGCTGGAAATCCACTTTTGCAAGTTATGAAAGAGTGTGTGCGGTGTGACTTATTTGCATAAAGCTGCTTCTTCTTTTTTTTTTTTTTTTTTTTTTTCTAAATGTAGAAAACAAGCATTTTTTATGGGTGGTCAGATATACCACAAAAGGGACACTGTTTTCTTATACAAGTCCCCTAAAAAGGTGGACAGTCTCCATCAGTGTTTGATCCCGATTCGTCATCATTTACCCTTTTTAAGTGACATTCCTTTTTTCTCTCTTGTTATTTATTGAAGTTTTTCCAGTTCTCCAAAAATGTGCACAAGCTGATGAATTTTGCTAAAAAATTTAGTTTTACTTTTGCCTACCACTTTTGCGCCATTTTAGAAACAAGTTGCATCATTCTCTAAGCCGTCACACATTATTATTTGACTGAGTAAAAAAAAAAAATAATAATAATCCAGATGTTGAAGTATAGCATAATAAAGCAAACTTGTGTAAAACTTTTACAACATTTTGAACAGTTGAAAATGAATCACCAAAATCATGCCCATAATGCCGAACAAAAAGAATCTAATGAAACAAAACTTAAAAAAAAAGCTCTAATTAAAAACCTAAGAAGCAAATAACCTTTTTTTTTTTATTATTAGATTCATTCTTACTACAGAAAAAAAGGAGAAAAGACAATGATAAATTCAGGCTTTTATGCTGAGCTATTTTATTTTTCAGTATTTTAAGCAGGAGCTGCAAGGGATGCTCTGAGTGAGATGATGATTTGAGTCCTAGGCTAAGTTCATACTAGAATATAAAAAGTTGTTCTGTTTTCTTCCAGGAAAAAATCGCAGATTTTTTTTCATATGTATTGTCATCTGAAGGCAATACGCTTGCATCCCATATATATACACCAGCACGGAATAAATTTTCCAAGACCAAAAGCTGTTTCCTATTAGTAATGGCAAAGTATCAATAGAAATCGGATGCTGTTGGATTGAGCTGTATGAAATCCAATTTTTTTTTTTTTTCGCATTCGTAGACTTGACAGACGAGTCTCATCTGAAATACGTGAGACTAGTGCATGTCCTATTGGCACAACATCCTCCAGTAGGTTATTTTCCAGCCCTAACGTCCCAAGAAGCAGAAGACCAGGAAGAGGTCTCAGTACTAAGACATTTGGGAATTTTCTCCTAAGGCGCGTTGGACATCATACAGATATCTATTCATGGTACTTCTCCATGGGCAGGTTATTAAAAACAGTTGTGTAAACCTACGTTTTATGTCATATGTATTTAATTTTATGTATGAATATGGCACAACATGAGAAACCTATATAAAATATATTTGGGTCTTTATAGAGGTTGAGGACTGACCCTTTTTCAAAACAAAAAAAATGGCTTTGTCTTCTTCATAAAGGGCTCAGTAGTCCTTTGGGGATTATTAGAATATTCCATTTTAGTTTGACGTAAGCTTATATAGAAGAACAACACAATAGAGTGTAGTAGTAAAGCACATTTTTGTTTTCAATTATCTGTCTTTAGACTATAGTGCATTCTGGATGACCAGCTGCATCAGCTATTGTTTTTAGGGTATATTATCCCTTTCATCCTGTTTGGAGTTGTGTGATGTCTCATGTGTATAGTGATAACAAATTTAATAGTGGAATATGTTCCAGCACTTCCTTTGTCTAATATCTTCCACCTAAGACACGTGTACTCCTTTTATAGAATATGAAAAGAGGGAAAAAACAAACAAACATATGTCTTCTCGCCTTATTGTCTGGACAGGAAATATGTTGAACGCTTTTTTGTGCTTTTATTACATGTTTTAGGCTTGATTGCTTAAAGATATTCTAATTTAATCCAAAGTTTAAATTTGGCCCTATATTAATAAGCTGGTTTCACACTTCCATGCTCCGATTGCAATATCCTGCTGCAGCCACCAGATCTCCTAACCTAAGCTGATAGCCTTGTAAATAGATTGTAAATGGGGAAGTTGGCTCAGGTCAGGAGACCAGACACATGGATCAGTTATTGGGATGCAAGAATGATCTTTGTTTTACTGACGTGTGAAACTGATCTTATGCTCCTTTCATATTTGTGTTTTTTGCTTACATTCGGTGGTCCCATCAGGGCTTGTATCCGCCCCTCCCGCCCCTGCAAAACGGGACTCTGTCGTATGCACCGTCGGGGCTATTGACCATAATGGTGTCGACAGATTCAACGTGCGCTCTGATGTGCATTATTTTCTGGCGTATATGACTACTTTAGGCGGACACTCAGACGCAGTTTACTATGTTTGAGTGTCCACTTAGAGTAGGAGTAAACACCTGAAAATTATGCATGTCAGAGTGCTTATTGAATCTGTCGACACCATTATGGTTAATAGCCCCAACTGTGCATACGCCTGAGTCCCGTTTTGCGGGGGCAGGAGGGTCGGATGGAAACCTGAGGGATCGATTTATTAAGACAGGCATTTGCCTGTCTTAATGAAGGAACTACTGGAGCAAGATGCTCCTAATTTAATGAAAGGTGCTGGCCACTTAATGAAATTGGCCCATCTTACAAATGATGTGCACCTCCACCAGAGATATACACCAGTCTGGCTGGCATACATTTCTGGCATCACTTATGCCATCAAAGTGGTATAAATTTTGATGAATTTTCTGGGCAGGCTTTGCCACTCCCAATCCAATCTTAGCTCTGCCCACTTGTCCAAGTTGTGCGAGACTGCAAAGACACCAAGTCTCAAAATTTTTTCAAACCCTTCAACTTTCTAAAATATATTGCAGCAATACCAGGTGTTTCATACCAGAAATCTTATGTGAACACTTTGTGTCTGGCCCCAAGTCTCTTTAAAATCTCTTTAAAAATACATAAACTACTTACCGGTAGCGGTGTTTTTTCAGGAGCCCATGACAGCACTACGAGAGAGGGGATCCACCCTTCAGGGACAGGAAACCTACAGACATAAAAGGGTGGTACTTCTCTCCCGCATCAGTTGGTTCCAGAGCATGAGAGGACCCCCCTTGGTTAGTAACACAGATACAGCATAAATTATGGTACAATTCACCATGTGAGTGAAAGTAGGATTTAAAGGAAAAACAAAAGTGTTGAGCCATCCAAGAAAAAATAGGGTAAGGAATATAAGGGTGCTGTCATGGGCTCCTGAAAAAACACCGCTATCGGTAAGTAGCTTACGTATTTATTCAGTCGCCATGACAGCACTACGAAAGACTTTCAGAGAAGTAAGGAAAAACTAGGGAGGGATAACTGCCTCAAGCACCCTTCTCCTAAACGTGAGGTTGGAGGAGCCACCCAGATCCAATCTATAGTGTTTAAGAAAGGTAGATGGAGAAGACCATGTGTCTGCCTTACAAATGTCTTCAATCGACACTTCTGATCTCTCCGCCCAGGATGTTGCCACGGCTCGAGTGGAGTGAGCTTTTATACCTTCCGGGATCTCCATGCCACCTGCTGTATAAGCGAGAGAGATCGCCTCCCTGATCCATCTGGCTAGTGTGTTTTTAGATGCTCTAAGACCCTTTCTAACTCCCTGGTAAGATATAAATAAGGAGTTATCTTTTTTCCAGGTATTTGTAACTGAAATATATTTAAGAAGACATCTTCTTACATCTAAAGAATGAAATTTATGTTCCTTATCATTAGTGGGATTAGAACAAATTGAAGGTAGGACCACCTCTTGTAACCTATGAAATTTTGAAGCAACCTTTGGAAGATAAAGGGGATCAGGTTTCATAATAACTCTATCCTCCCTAAACTGCATGTATGGGGGTTGTCTAGATAACGCTTGTAGATCACTAACCCTTCTTGCGGACATGAGTGCAACTAAGAGGGCTGTTATAAGCGACAGGATTTTTATTGGAACCGTATCAATAGGTTCAAATGGGCTTGCGTTAAAGCTGAGAGTACAAGATTTAGGTCCCATGGAACTATTTTTTTGTTTAATGACTGGTCTGGATCTAGTAACTGCCTTGAAGAACCTAGATATCCAGTGATTGCTGGCTAAATTAGAATTGTAAAGTGCCCCCAGAGCCGATACTTGAACTCTGAGAGTGCTTGTGGCTAAGCCCATTTCTAGACCCTTTTGTAAGAATTCTAAAATTTGATTAATACAGGGTTTCTGGTCAATTTGTGCTCCTGAAATTGATAGGAATCTTTTCCAAACCCTGACATAAATGTTTGTCGTAGAGGTTTTCCTACTTTTTAGAAGTGTATTTACAAGATCTCGAGAAAACCCCTTCTCCCTTAGTAATGACCTCTCAAATTCCACACCGCTAGGTGTAAATTGGCTACTTGTGGATGAAGAATTGGGCCCTGGAAGAGAAGATCTGGTAATTCTGGGAGAATCCATGGTTGGGTAATAGACATCTTCCTCAGCCAAGGAAACCACAACCTCCTGGGCCAGAATGGGGCTATCAGGATTACCCGGGCCCTGTCTTCCCGTATTTTCCTCAGAACTATAGGAATTAGGTTTAGAGGGGGAAAGGCATAAGCGAGCCTGAAGTGCCAATAGATTAGAAGAGCGTCCACCGCATACGGCCTCCTTGATGGTTAATATAGGCTACTGTTACCTGGTTGTCTGAGAACAGCCTGACGCGTAGAAGTAAGCTCCGGGGCCTCTTCCTCAATTAAGTGTTGTATGCAGGATCTACATAACCTCCTTTTATGCCCATCTGGGAGCGGTTCCCCACACTCGGCACACTCCCTATGTTTGGCCTTGGCAACACATTTCCTCCCCTAGCAAGAAGAGAGGGAATATAAGGGGGATAACAGTCAGTAAGTGAACTTCCATGTATATCACTTACCCAGCCCTGCAGCGAGTAGTACCGTAGTTGGGGGGGGTCCTTCCTAGCCGGTGATTCTTTATGGCTTGAGGACTTGTTCGATCTTGACTTTTGAGTCTCTTTAGCTCCACCAGCGTGACTACTGCCACTAGAACGCCGCTGGCAGATCACCTGAGACTCTTCCGAAACCTGAAGTTGCTGCTGCTTGTCCAGCTGCGGTGCTCCCTCTGGCGATTCCATCATAAGAATGGGTCAGGAGCACCTTGCAGCCCTCATACCTCCTTTAAATACTCTCCCACGGTACTGCCCCTGGATGGGGGTCAGCAGTATCTCCAGGTGGCCTGCCCGGTACCATAACCTGAAAGGGCGTGCTCTCCCTTCTCAGGACCGCGTCCCTGTCGCCGACCAGTGAGACCCCCGCCCCTTCCTGGGACCAAGCCCAGCTCGGACGCCGAAGCACCGCCATCAGCCGGAACGGCATGCCCCGCCACGTCATCAGGCCGCGCCGCCTAGTCGCGTCATCCGGACCCGCCTCTTCCGGTCGTGACCGCGGCCTTGCGAGCCGACACGCGACCGAGGATGCCAGCACCGCCCGGACCGACGCGCACGCCCCCAGCAGGTTGCAGACAGACCCCAGAGGTCCCAGCAGGCGCGGCCACCGAGGGGAGACCCCACATACTCACCAGGTACCCGCGACGATGGACCACATCGGGAGCCAGCCCTCTTTATCTAAGGCTGCTTCCCCCTGCTGTCACCGACACCAGCCAGTTTCCCTGGCGTGTGGTGCTTCCAGCATCCTGATCAGGCAGAGGTAGGGGACCCGCGCTACCTGCATCGGTCTGTCAGGAGTAGCATATGTTCTTTTTTTTCTTCGACCTTTTTCTCAAGGCCTGCCTGAAGAGGTTCCCCTGTCAGGGACAGGAAACCAACTGATGCGGGAGAGAGGTACCGCCCTCTCATGTCTGTAGGCTTCCTGTCCCTGAAGGGCGGATCCCCTCTCTCGTAGTGCTGTCATGGCGACTGAATAAAGATGTATTATAATTTTTTTTTTTTTTGCGTTCTTTCACAATTTAGTTTTGCAATTCTATAATAGATAAGGAAAAGTATTACAATATAGTATTTACGTTGCTCTTGTTTCTATATATTGATACTGGTGTTCTGGATTGAAATCAGTCCAACGACAACATCTGCATGGAGCTTGTATATTCCTGCATTTGCATGGGGTATGCTTGTATGGGTTAATTGACATGTGTGACCACCACTTTATCATGAAGTGTCGTGCTGGAAAAATACATTGATTAAAGATGATTGTCCACTGTTAGCCAACCTATTCTTAAAGGCTGCAGTCTGGGACAAAAAAAAAGTGTGCTTCTTTTTGCCCCAGAAAAGTTATTAAGAATAGGTTGTTTAGTAGTGGGCAACTTCTTTAAATTAGTTGCTGGTATTTTATATTTCTAAACTCTCATGGGGTAATTGGTTATATAGTTTCGTCTTATTTCAATCACTATATATCTTGGAGATCTACCCTACCCTTTTTTCTATAGAAGCTCAGATGTAGTTGCTGATTTAGACCTTCTGAATTTTTGTAAGGCTTTATGCATAGTCTTGTGGGACCTATTAAAGCTTTTATGGTTGTATAGTATGCTTAAATTTTCCATCTCAAGTTATTTATAGTTTGCTGCCCTGAGATCCATATACTGTAATCTGAATCCCTGATAATTGTTTTGTCAATTCTTGGTTACATCACTTAGGATCATATGGTACATGATGCAAAGGAGGAATCAATATCGTATATACTCGAGTATAAGTTGACCCGAGTATAAGCCGAGGCACCTAATTTTGCCGCGAAAAACTGGAAAAACGTATTGACTCAAGTATAAGCCACGTATGTATTGTCCCCTATCCCTATCCTTGTATGCATGGCTTCCCATCCCCATCCTAGTATGCATGGCCCCATCCCCGTCCTTGTATGCATGGTTCCTATAAATAAAATTAAAAAAACACATCCTAATTACCTTCCCTGCATGCCCTCGCTGCATCTCGTTTGAACCAGCAGCTCTTCCGGCCGAGCGGTCACATGCCCCTGCTCATTAAAGTAATGAATATTCACTCCACGCTTATGGGAGTGGAAAGGGGTGAATATTCATTACCTTAATGAGCGGGGAACATGTGATCGCTCGGTTGGAAGACTGGCACTGGAAGGAGATGCAGCGAGGGCGCGCAGGGAAGGTAACTATGTGTGCTGGAAGCTGGCGGCTTTAACTGCGCGCTGTAAGAGAAATTAATATTCACTACCAGCGCAAAGAATATTCATTTCTCTTTAGCAGTGGGCATCTGAAGGCATTTGTCTATGCTGTGAAGATGTGAGATACAGCATAGCTTGGAGGATATCCGAATATTAAAACTTAGCTTTTAATCAGTTCAGATAAAAAAACCTTAAAACAACAATCAAAATAACCAAATCAGTGCTCATGAGGACCAGTGCGCAAAAGATGAAAATTGGATGGATCTCACCAATGATGACGGACATGTAGCCACGATAGTGTGCCTCCCAGTATCCTTAGCTGAGAGTCAGCAGTCCGCATATAAGGATGGGGGTAGGGTATATACTATCCTTCCCTGTTTGGCCCCGTTTTAGACTCCTGTCCTAACAAGGACAGGCCCCAAGTGATCAATAACTGTGGGCACCACCACCAAATTGAACAGGTTCCAGAGTTCTCCCACCGCGTTTCATATCTAATAGCGGAGACTCATCAGTGGAGCAAGAAAATACGCCAAAAAGGCATTAATAATAATCCATTAGAAGTCTGTTCATTTTAATTTGTATTATGGAGGGGCACCAAGGAGGCCTTTTGTAAATGTATTGCATCTTTAAATCATAATGATATTGGATTGAGATTCACCTTTGAAATACAGGAGGTTGAATTACCTTTCTTTGACATCTTGATTACGAAATCTGAGGGTGGGGAAAGTCTACAGACCACTATCTATAGAAAACCCACTGCAACCAACTCGCTACTCTGCTGGGATAGCCAACATTCCTATTCCCTCAAAAAGGGTATTCCTAAGGGTTAATACCTGAGACTGAGAAGGAACTGTTCCAGTCAGGGGGACTTCAAAAGGAAGGCTGATGATCTCAGGCAGAGATTTCTATCCAGGGGCTATCCGGATTGGGTACTGAGGAGAGCATTTCAATTTGCCAATAGACAATGTAGGGGATCCCCTTTTACACCCTCTGTGAGGAAAGGAGAGACAGAGAAGAAAGTGAGATTTATCTGTGCCTATAACAACGGGGCGCAATCCGTGAAGCAAATACTTAACCCCTTCACCCTGTTTTCACGTAAGTGACAGGGACAATTTTTACAATTCTCACCATTGTCACTTTATGAGGTAATAACTCTGAAACGCTTCAACGGATCCTGGTGATTCTGAGTTTGTTTTCTCGTGACATATTGTATTTTATGATAGTGGCAAAATTTTGATATTACTTGCGTTTATTTGTGAAAAAAAAAAACAACAAATTTGGTGAAAATTTAGCAATTTTCAAACTTTGAATTTTTATACCCTTGCATCAGGGACTTATATTGCACAAATTAGTTAATAAATAACATTTCCCACATGTCTACTTTACATCAGCACAATTTTGGAACCACATTTTTTTTTGCTAGGGAGTTATAAGGGTTAAAAGTTAGACAGCGATTTCTCATTTTTTCAACAAACTTTACAAAACCATTTTTTTAGGGACGACATCACATTTGAATTCACTTTGAGGGGCTTATATGACTTAAAATACCCAAAAGTGACACCATTCTAAAAACTACACTCCTCATGGTACTCAGAACCACATTCAAGAAGTTTATTAACCCTTCAGGTGCTTCACAGGAATTAACGGAATGTGGAAGGAAAAAATGAACATTAAACTTTTTTTTCACATAATGATCTTTTAGCAGCAATTTTTTTATCTTCACAAGTGTAAAAAGATAAAATGGACCAGTAAAGTTGTTGTGCAATTTGACCTGAATATACTGATACCCCATATCCACTAATACCCCATAACCACTGTTTGGGCGCACGGCAGCGCTCGGAAGGGGAGCAGCGCCATTTTACTTTTTCAAACCAAAATTGGCTGGAATTGAGATCGGACACCATGTCGCGTTTGGAGAGCCCCTGATGTGCCTAAACAGTGGAAATCCTCCAAAAGTGACCCCATTTTGGAAACTACACCCCTGAAGGAATTTATCTAGATGCATAGTTTTATAGTATTGATTATAATTCTTTTGGTTTTACTGGTGTATGAATTTATAATGTGGCGGTATGTGTAAGATGTGCGGGGTACATCAGATAATAAAAGTGTGTTGTGTCAACAGGGTACAAACTAATTTTATTAATTTGTGGACATGTGGTATGCTTTGAAGCAATCCTTAATGCAAAGGCCAGGTTTCTCAGGGCAGGTTTCACAATGGTAAATTGTGTCCTTTCGGATTCCCCTCTTGGAACATACTCTGCACCGTTTTTGTGATTGTCCTGTCCTCGCTGTTTGGGGAACCTGTCCTGGGAAATGTTGACCTGGGACAATACGGGCACTATCAGATTCAGAAGTACTGGGGCCCTCACCGCCCTGAGTGCCAAACATTAGGGCCTTGATGACTACCTCCTGAAACTGAAGGAAGGTCCCCCCCGTATTGCCTGTAGATCGGAACAGCACAAAAGCATTGTACATTGCCATCTGTACAATGTACACGGCCAATTTTTTTGTACCATATGTAAGCTTTCTGCATGGCACTGTATGGTTGAAGGACCTGATCTGAGAGATCCACACCCCCCATGTACCGATTGTAATCCAGGATACAATCTGGCTTTGGGACTTGTGTTGTGGTCACACGAACAGTGACAAGGGTGCTGTTGTCACGGTGTATGGTGGTCAGGATAAGGACATCCCTTTTGTCCTTATACTTGACCACCAGCATGCTGTCACAGCATTGGGCTCTGCTTTCCCCTTTTCTCAGCATTTGCCCAATTAGCGGCTTAGGGAGGCCTCGCTGATTTTTTTCGCACGGTGCCACATGCAGCTGTACCTCTGGCAGAGAGGGCCTTGAAGAGTGGGATGCTGGTGTAAAAGTTGTCAATGTAGAGGTGATAACCCTTATCTAGCAGTGGGTGCAGCAATTCCCAAACTATTTTCCCACTCACCCCCAAGATGGGGGGGGGGCATTCAGGGGGGTTAATCTGGGTATCCTTCCCCTCGTAGACCCTAAATCTGTGGGTGTACCCTGAGGTACTCTCGCACAGTTTGTACAGCTTTATTCCGTACCTGGCCCTCTTACTGGGCAGGTACTGTTGGAATTTTAGCCTCCCTTTGAAGTGAACGAGAGATTCATCAATAGCGATGTCCCACTGGGGTGTGTACGCCTCAGCAAATTTTCTGCTGAAGTGTTCAATCACTGGCTGAATTTTATATAGACGATCAAAGTTTGGATCATCTCGAGGAGGACACTGTGCATTATCACTAAAATGCAAAAATTTTTGGATCCCTTCAAATCGTGTCCTTTTCATGGCCATGTGGAATACAAGTGTACTTTAGAGAATGTCAGTACTCCAGTATTGCCGAAGCTTTGGCTTTCTCATTATGCCCATATGCAGCACAATTCCCCAAAATGTCGTCATCTCTGCTGCATTTAAGGGGGTCCATCTGGCGTGTGATGACGTGGGATTTTGGGTGAAAAATTGTTGGGCATACAGGTTTGTCTGGGCCACCATAAGATTTATTATTTCATCACTGAAAAAGAATTTGAAGAAGTCAATTTCAGTGAGGCCAGTGGTGTCAAACTAGATTCCTGAGCTGCTGCTGGAATCCGGAATGACGGGCTGAAAATTTTCAGGGGATGCAATCTATACGGGATCGATGCTGCTGCAGGAGTTGCCTGGGTCCTTCCTCACCAGATGAGGAGGAGGAGGAGGAGGAAGAGGAATAGAGGAATGTGGGATCTTCCTCACTGGCTGTATCCGTGTCGGACGCAAGGATGGCGTAAGCCTCGTCTGGTGAATAGCACCTTGTCAATGAATGGGCCATTTTTATTTATTTTTTACCAAACCCTGGGGATGTGTGTGTAAGTGATGCTTTTACACGTGTAATGTGTGGGGCTTGTGTATAGAGTACTCTTTATTATAACCAATCGGAGAGAAAAAACAAATAGTGAGAAAAAATGTAGATGTAAAAAAATAAGTTTGTATATAAAAAAAAAAAAAAAAAAAAAGTATAAATTTACCCTACGCAACTAAATCTTTTTTTTTTTTGCAAAAGAAAAGCGAACTCCACTAACAGTGTGACGTACGCTCCCCTAATGCACTAGAGATTATCCGGCGATAGCTGACTTTTTTTTTTTTATGCAAAAAAGATGCTACCTCCCTACCTATAAAACTACTCTGTACGATTTTGATATATTTTTTTTTTTCTTCAAAGATGATCGGTCATCACAAACGCTGTGACGCCGGCTACACTAACACGCTACCACTAAACTACTCTGTACAATTTTTTTTTTTCTCTAAAAATAACACCGGTTGTCACTAACGCTGTGACACCAGTTAATCCACATCTAAAACTACACTACACTATGCTAACTATTATTATTCTTTTGTTAAAAAAAAACAAACAAAAAAAAACCGGACGTCGCTTAGACTGCGAAGTCCGCTACACTGACTAGCTAAAAAAAAAAAAAAAAAAAAGTCCTGTGGCGCAGTCTCTGATCAGCAGCAATACTGATCAGAGCGCTGCAGACACAGGAAGAGCACAAATACTCTGCGCGGTACGCCGCGCACAGGAAAAAGAGCGCAAAAAAGTGCGCTAAAAATTAAATTGGAGGGGGGGATGGTACTGGAACAGGGATGGGGGGACGTCACCAAACACTGATGCTGGCTACGCTACCTTGTTAAGTCTAAAACTACACTGTACTACTATTTTTTTTTCTAAAAAAAAACCAAAAAAAAAACAGGCGTCGCTTAGACTGCGAAGTCCGCTACACTGACTAGCTAAAAAAAAAAAGTCCTGTGGCGCAGTCTCTGATCAGCAGCGATACTGATCAGAGCGCTGCAGACACAGGAAGAGCACAAATACTCTGCGCGGGACGCCGCACACAGGAGAAAAAGTGCAAAAAAACGGCTCAAAAAATTCAATTGGAGGGTGAGGGAGGGGGTACTGGAACAGGGATGGGGGATGGGAAAGGGGTGGGGGAGGTGCTGCTGCTGCAGCTGTGATCACAGGCCTCACACAGCAGGCAGATGGCAGCAGAGAGCACAGCAGGAAGCTGGAGCTGGGTGCAGAAGATGGAGGCAGGAGATCGCAGGGACGATCGCACTGGCCACCAATGGAATCTTTTTTCTCAGGTTAGACAGAGGAGCTTAGACCACCGTTCTGCACGCCAAATCTGAGGTAAAGATGGCGTGCAGGGCAGTGATCCATATTTTAAACTAACCCCTTTGGCGCTGATTGGCTAGAAGCTATTGTTCAGCCAATCAGCGCCATAGGGGTTAATCAGGTGAGGTGACGTGGCGATCACCCCACCTACTGTGACGGCTGTGATTGGTTCGACGTCACACAGCACCAAACACAGCCTGTCACATGGTTTTTTGTTTTTTTTTGTTAACTTTATTGTCATGTCGCTGTGCTTGGCAGAATTGACCAGCCAATCACAGCGATTGCCGAAGCAGGGGGGAGCGGTGCAGCCCCCCGGGGCTACGTGCAGAGATGGTCTGCTGTCAGGGACAGCAGCCATCGGAACCCGATCACCGCGCGGTGACCGGAAAATGGCGGCGCCGTACTAGTACTGCGGCTGGCACGAATGCACTACTAGTACTAGTATGGCGCATGGCACGAAGGGGTTAAACGCCATTGGGGGATTTTGATGGATGGGGATCTTAGAGATGTTGTGGGTGAGGAGCCACAGATTACCTACAGCAGATGTAAAACGCTGGGTGACAGACTTGTCCATAGCCATTTCAGTACCCCAAAAAATGAGACCTGGTTAGACAGGAGTCTAAAAAGGGGCCAAACAGGGAAGGATAGTATATACCCTACCCCTAATCCCCATCCCTATATGCGGACCGCTGACTCTCAGCTAAGGATGCTGGGAGGCACACTATCGTGACTACATGTCCGTCATCATTGGTGAGATCCAACCAATTTTCATCTTTTGCGCACTGGTTCACATGAGCACTGTTTTGGTTATTTTGATTGTTGTTTTAGTTGGGTTGTTCTAAGGTTTTATCTGAACTGATTAAAAGCTAAGTTTTAATATTGGGATATCCTCCAAGCTATGCTGTATTGCTAATCCTGATTCTATCACACTTTAGCTGATTGGAAAATGAGATGTGCATCATCTGAAACAACTGATACTGGAAGCCTGTACTAGCATATCTTCTGTGGTGTTGCTCTCAGTGTGTCAAGAGTGGGAGAAGAGGGTTGCATTGACAATCCAACACAATGGGCAGCACTTTGAACACATTTTATAGGTTGTCATAAACTTGTAAATAACTCATGAAAGAATAAAGTTACGATAAAACCATGCACACCATTGTTTTTCTTGTGAAATTCTCAATAAGTTTGATGTCACATGACCATCTTCCCATTTGAAAAAAATAAAGTTGGCTAAAAAATGGCCTACTTCAAAATGGCCGCCATGGTCACCACCCATCTTGAAAAGTTTTTCTAATCCCATATACTAATGTGCCACAAACAGGAAGTTGATTTCACCAACCATTCCCATTTTAGCTAGGTGTATCCATTTAAATGGCCACCCTGTACAATTGAATGAGTGACACTTGTTCTGTGTTTTGGAGACACTCCTGGTTTTGACATAGAAATACCGATGAAACACTGATCAAAAATACTTGTGTGATGAGGCCTTAGAGGTTATGTAGGTAGTTAAAGGACTGTGGTTCATAATTTAGGTAACCGATGTAAATGCAATTTTTCCGAAATTAGTAGTCTTTTTGAGATTTCATTCATGTTTAGCTTTTTAAGTAGTTGTGACTGGATTTCATTTAAAAATGTATGTCTCCATGGGCATGGCTATATTATTCTGACATTGAAATTCTCATTTGTGGATTATACAGACATTTTGACATGTTATCAAAGTAATTCCACCACCCTGTCAAGTCTTAGTTCTATCTGTTAATATGTGCAGTTCCTATTGTAAAATCTGATGACTGATCAGTTTAAATGGGCTTCTGTAATACAATGTGTTCTTGATAAATCAGTAAGTTGTATAGCACTGTAATTCTTCCGTTTTATCTTTCTGTAGAATATGCCGTGTTGGTACCCAGTGATGCAATGTCTGTTTTTGCCTCTGAAACCTGTACTTTTTATTCCTCAGAAGTGTATGCCCTGTGCCAGTATTTCATCATAGTGTTATCTTTCCAAACAAACCTAATCATTACTATAACAGTAATTAATGGCTCTTATATTATGTGGTTTTCCAGCCCTATTTATATCTGTTTAGGGAAGGGCAACATAAAATAGAGATGATAATTGAATTTGCTATTTACAGATATATTTAATCCTCTGGAATGGCTGCTGCACATTTACAAATCTCATTAACCATACAATGCAAACTCGCCTGGTTTGGGTCCAAAGGATTTCTGGGCTGCATATATTGGGCAATCCGCACTCATATAGCGTCACTGCAGACATTTTTATGTTGAGCCTGGACAAATCTTTAGTAAATCATAATCCTATGCTGCATTTAGATGCGGAGCTAACCAGTACACAGTGAATTTCATAGAAAGCCATGTGATAATCATCAACATTAGCAGAAATAAACACTTAAAATAGATCACTCTGTTTGTAATGACTCTATATAATATGAGTTTCACTGTTTAAAATGAAGAACTGAAATTAATTTTTTGATGATATTCTAATTTATTGAGTAGCACCTGTACTTGTCTTAGTACTCCTCATCCGGTTGCCACCACACACGTTTGACTCCATCTGAACCAAATATGTTTTTATCTTGGTCTCATCAGACCACAGGACATGGTTCCAGTAATCCATGCCCTTAGGGTACCGTCTCACTATACGATTTACCAACGATCACGACCTGCGATACGACCTGGCCGTGATCGTTGGTAAGTCGTTGTGTGGTCGCTGGGGAGCTGTCACACAGACCGCTCTCCAGCGACCAACGATGCCGAGGTTCGCTGGTAACCAGGGTAAACATCGGGTTACTAAGCGCAGGGCCGCGCTTAGTAACCCGATGTTTACCCTGGTTACCAGCGAACGCATCGCTGGATCGCTGTCACACACAACGATCCAGCGATGACAGCGGGAGATCCAGCGACGAAAGAAAGTTTCAAACGATCTGCTACGACGTACGATTCTCAGCAGGGTGTCTGATCGCAGTAGCGTGTCAGACACTGCGAGATCGTAACGATATCGCTAGAACGTCACGAATCGTGCCGTCGTAGCGATAAAAATGCCACTGTGTGACGGTACCCTTAGTCTGCTTGTCTTCAGCAAACTATTTGTCAGCTTTCTTGTTCAACATCTTTAGAAGAGGCTTCCTTCTGGGTCGACAGCCAGGCAGACCAAATTGATCCAGTGTGCGGCCTAAGGTCTGAGCATTGACAGGCTGACTACCTACCCTTTTAACCTCTCCAACAATGTTGTCCGCATTCATATTTATATTTTAAAAAGACAACCCCTGGATATGACCCTGAGCACGTGTACGCAACTTCCTTGGTCGACCACGGCGAGGCCGGCTCTGAGTGGAACCTTTCTTTTACACTGCTGTATGGTCTTGCCCACTCTGCTGTAGCTCAGGTTAAGGGTGGTACCAATCTTCTTATTGCATAGGCCATCATAATGTAGAGCAGCAATTTATTTTTTTCAGAGCTCTTTGCCATGAGGTGCCATGTTGAACTTCCAGTGAACAGTATGAGAGAGAGTGTGAGAGCGATAATACCAAATTTACCACACCTGCTCCCCATTCACACCTGCCTTGTAACACTGAGTCACATGAAACCGGGGAGGGTAAATGGCTAATTAGGCCATTTTGACATAGGTGTGTACTGACTTTTGTTGCCTGAGACATAAATGGCTGTGTTTGTATTTAAATGGCACACCAAATTTACACTGTTATACAAGCTGTACACTGACTACTTTACATTGTATCAAAATTTCATTCAGTTTTGGCCCATGAAAAGGTAAAATATTTGCAAAAATGCGTAGGTTGTATTCACTTTTGTGTATGCATGTATTTTTTTATTTTTCTTTTAATGGACCCATAATTGGTTAGTTTGCTCTGAGACACCGATCAAAATCGGCCATGTCTCCCTGATTTTGTCCAGACCACTCAGTTCACAAGAATACATGGACATATGAGCAAGCCCCATAGACTATATAATATGTACAAATTCTATCCATCAAAGCCATGCACAGCACTTGTATGATAAAAATTGATATGAGTGATTCCTTAGTAAGATAAAAAAAAAAAAAAGTGCAGCAAAAGTAATAATTGAAGTCACCAGAAAGGTTTCAAATAATTTCTGAAATCCCTATGATCTGATTATTCTCTTAATAAAGCAGAATTTTAACATCAAATCTGTCAGCAGAATGGAGGTCCTTGTTTTTAGCAGCTTTGGCTGTGACCCACCAGGCAAATACAGGTTTTTGAGGGTTTTTTCTTAGATTTTTTTTTTTCTTTGTGCAAAAAAAAAAAAAAAATGGCATGTAACAATGGCTTCATCTTTGGTAACATACATTCTCTTTTCCTTGATGTAGAGGTAAACAAACAACTATCCATTAATGTGTCTCCTTAGCTGGAGACCTCGGCTTTTATATAATGCCAGAGATAAGCTCATGAATCATTTACATTGGCCAGTATCTAGAATTACATGCAATATACATTGCTAAATTAGGAACACAGAAGAATAAGCTTAATTGAGATTATTAGTTGGAGAAAAAACAATAAATAATGAGGACCATTGGATTACAAATTGAAATAAAGTGTAGCATAACATAAAATTAGCATCAGTAAATACCACCCAAGAAATCTCCATTGTATAGCTACTCTGCACATAATTTGACTTTTTAGATCATGACAAACAAGATCTTAATTTCTGTGTTTTAGAAGTGACTGTGTATGGGAGCACTGCTCTATAATAAGAGAATGTGCCCTACTACATTATTCATACAATGTGCCTATTAAAACACTGCAATGATGAGTAACCTAATGGCCACTCATGTATATTAACAATGGATTCCACTCATGTACATCCCTTTTTAGAATACATAATTTAGCCATTTCCTCTGTATGATGACTAAACTGTCATGTAACCCTTTATACCCTGATATGGAACAGTAACGAGTAACCTCTTCATTTTCGATGAGGTTGTGAAATCCTGGTCACTACTAGACACCGACATGCAAGGTACAGAATATGTTGGTGCTCTAAAGCTAAAGATCATAATTTGCATCTTTTTTTGCAAACCAGCAGTTCGAACATATTCCAGCTGCCGCCAAGGAATTGTTCATTAGGAAGTTGGGTAGAATCCCTATTGAGTAATTACAGGTGGAAATCCTGCTATTTCCAATACAGGTTACAATTCCTTATGCCTTATTCACTAATGGGTCACTCCTATTTCTTGGTCCAAATGTATGAGAACAGTTGTTAATACAGTTTTGGGGTAAGATGGTCCACATTCATTATGTGTGTGCTTCTTAATAAATTTGGTGCATCATTTAGTTGATGTGTGCCACCACAAGAAATGGACTCCATTCTTTTATTTATGCTACTTTTTGATCAAAGCTACACCCACATTTGAAAAACTTTTGGCCTTGCTGGCTAGGACAGGTGTCAAATTGCTAACAGACACAAAATTTCTGCCCAACTTTTACGTTGGGCAACGATTTTGAAAAACTGTTTGAAATGTGTACCAGAAAAAATTGTTTGAATCAATCTCATAGTGTTTTGCTCTTTTAAGAACCCGATTCATCAGTCTTTGCTCTTTTTTTAAAAATGGTTTTCACTGTAAAAGTGGGGAAAATGGCATAACATCCTCTAAAGACCCCTGTTGTATTGCAAAATATATTGTATTGCATCGTCCTGGAGGCTGCAGTTCCTGTCAGGGATGACATGGTTTTCACTTTCCTGACCAAGCCAAATTTTGCAACTCTTCTTAGTGTCCCTCTGGAATGCTTCAAATATTCCAGTGTCGGTTGATATGATTTGCGTTTCTTCATTAAAAAAAAAAAATTACAAAAAAATGTAAGAATGTTGCAGTTTTCAAACTTTTTTTTTTCTTTGCCATTACAGGCAACCTGTCAGCAGGATTGTGCATAGTAACTTACATACACTGTGAGGTCAGCGCTATTATACTGATAAAATGATACCTGGGTTGATGAAATCCATCTTATGGTTGTTCTTTAATCCTTTATTTTCAGTTTTGTGTTAATGAGATTCTTGTGCCCTAAGGTGGGGTTCATGTATGTGGTCCTATGATTAGATATTCATAATGCAGACTGCGGACTGGTCACTGATCTCAGGGGGCGGTCTCAGTGACCCGCCCCCTAGTTTGCATAATAAATATCTGAACATACTGAAGAAGGGAAAAAAAACAAAAAAACTTTTGAAGGCAGGCGCCAGCCGTGGCTCCTGCTCTGCAGCAAAATCGCCTGTTTTATGTGCCAATAATAGGTTTTCATCAAGTTATTCAGCTAGAGAAAAGGAAAAAAAAACACCTCAATTTGAAAATGGCACCCACTGTGCGTAGTTGTTTGCTATCGGTGTAGCTGTCATCCAAGAGCTGCTACTGTGCGTGTGACGGCGGCACCATCTTACTGGAACAGAAAAATAAAATTCCTCCAAGATGGCGCCGCCTGTGCGGTATCAACTCTCTGCTATCTCCAAGAGCTGCTACTGTGCAGGCACTGTGCGCCATCTTGGAGGAGGAATATTATTTTTCTGTTCTAGTTAGATGGTGCTGCCAGCGCATGCGCAATTGCACCTCTCGGATCACAGCTACACCAACAGCAAGTACTGCGCAGGTGCGGCAGGCGCCATTTTCAAATTGAGGTTTTTTTTCAGCTAGTTTTTTCTAGCTGAATAACTTGAATAAAACGTATTATTGGCACATAAGAAATGCATTTTTGCTGCAGAACAGGTGCCACGGCTGGCGCCTGCCTGCAAAAGTTATTTTTGTTTTTGTTTTGTTTTCTTCAGTATGTAGAGATATTCATTGTTAACTAGGGGCTGGGTCACTGAGATCAGTGACCTGTCTGTATTATCAATGTCTAATTAGAGCACACATACACCAGCCCTGTCTTGGGGCACAAGAGTCTCATTAACACAAAACTGAAAGTAAAGATTAACCCCTTAATGACAGCCAATACGTCTTTTAACTGACCTGAGATGTAAGAGAATAGCCTCCCCATACAGGTGACAATCCAGCAGCTCTTGGCTGTACACAATAGCTGACAACTTGCTGTATCAGCCATGATCCGTGTTTGCACTGTCCAAATCTGTTTAACCCCTTAGATGCTGCTGTCAATAGTGACTACATCATTATAACTGGTTAACAGAGTGTGGGGCTTCCTCTTTATCCAAGTTGGTGCCCTCAGATCATTTTGTGGTCCTGATTTTTGCCATGGCAATTCACATCCAAATAGCGGCCTTAAGGCCCCGTCTCACATAGCGAGATCGCTAGCGAGATCGCTGCTGAGTCACAAGTTTTGTGACGCAACAGCGACCTCCATAGCGATCTCGCTATGTGTGACACGTACCAGCGATCAGGCCCCTGCTGCGAGATCGCTGGTCGTGTCGGAATGGCCTGGACCTTTTTTTGGTCGTTGAGGCCCCGCTGACATTGCTGAATCGGTGTGTGTGACACCGATCCAGCGATGTCTTCACTGGTAACCAGGGTAAACATCGGGTTACTAAGCGCAGGGCCGCGCTTAGTAACCCGATGTTTACCCTGGTTACCAGCGTAAATGTAAAAAAAAACAAACACTACATACTCGCCTTCTGATGTCCGTCAGGTCCCTTGCCGTCTGCTTCCTGCTCTCACTGACTGCCGGCCGTACAGTGAGAAGTGAGAGCACAGCAGTGACGTCACCGCTGCGCTCTCAGTGTACGGCGGCTCAGTCAGAGCAGGAAGCAGACGGCAAGGGACCTGGACACCGAAAGGCGAGTATGTAGTGTTTGTTTTTTTTGGTAACCAGGGTAAACATCGGGTTACTAAGCGCGGCCCTGCGCTTAGTAACCCGATGTTTACCCTGGTTACCGGGTGCTGCAGGGGGACTTCGGCATCGTTGATGACAGTTTCAACGATGCCGAAGTCGTTCCCCTGATCGTTGGTCGCTGGGGAGAGCGGTCTGTGTGACAGCTCCCCAGCGACCACACAGCGACTTACCAACGATCACGGCCAGGTAGTATCGCTGGTCGTGATCGTTGGTAAATCGCTTAGTGAGACGGGGCCTTTACAGTCTGACGGCTCTAGTAATCTGTTCAGGAGTTAGAGGCATTTAGGTGGTAAAAATGCACATTTTCATTTGTCATACCACTTTGCATTAATTCCTGTAAAGCACCTGAAGGGTTAATAAACTACCTGACTGCAGTTTTCAATATGTCAGGGGATGCTGTTTTTTAAATGGTATCATGTTTGGGGGTTTCCCAATATATGAGACACATAAAGTCATATGGATAAGTCCCTTAAAAAAATAAATAAATTAAAAAAAAAAAAAAATTGTAAATTTCCTTGAAAAAGTGAAAAATTGCTGCTACATTTTTAAACATCCTAAAATGCTAACAAAACAAAATAACATTTTACAAATGGTGCTGATGTAAAGCCAACATGTCGGAATTGTTACTTATTAATGGTTTGCTCTGATGACCATCTGGATTAAAGGGACAATCATTCAAATTTTGAAAATTGCTAATTTCTTCACATTTTTCTCAAATTTTTGATATTTTTTTTTTTTTTTTATAAATAAACACAAAACATATTGACCTAAATTTACCAATATCATAAAGTATAATGTGTCACGAAAAAACAACCTCAATCACTGGGATTTGTTGAAGCGTTGCAGAGTTATTACCACATACGGTGACACTAGTCAGATTTCAAAAATTTGGCTCCGTCACTAAGGGGTTAAAGAACAACCATAAGACCAATTTCATCAACCAAGGTATCATTGTTATTCAGTATAATGGCGCCAAACTGACCCTGTCTGTAAGTTTGTGTGCACAAAACTGCTGACAGGTTCCCTTTAAACCAAATGGATATACCACAAAAACAGATAACATTTAGCCCATGTCTACTTTACATCATTTTTTTTTAAACATTTTTTTTTGGTAGAAGGCTTAATATTAGCAATTTTTCATTTTTCCAACAACATTTTCAAAACTATTTTTTTTTTTTTTAAGGCCACATCACATTTGAAAGGGCATATGTGATGGATAATACCAAAATGTGACACCATTTTAAAACTGCACCCTTCATAGTGCTCAAAACCACATTCAAAAGGTTTATTAGCCCTTAAAGTGCTTCAATGTGGAAGGAAAAAAATAAAATGTTATATTTCCCACATAAATGTTTGCCCCAAAGTTTTCATTTTCATATTGGTAACAGGAAAAATGGACCATACAATTTGTTGCACAATTTCTCCTGAGTGTGCAGATACCCCATATGTGGGGGAAAACTACTGTTTGGGTGAAGTGCAGTGAAAGGAAGAACCACCAGTTGACTTTTGATGCCAAAAAGTCACCATCATAGATTGCAGACACCATGTTGTGTTTGCAGAGCTCCGGATGTGCTAAAACAGTGGAATACCCACACAAGTTACCCCATTTTGGTAACTTCACCCGTCAAACTTTTATCTCGAGGAGTGGTGACCACCTTTAATTCAAGGGTTCTTCACAGAATTTTTGAGCCATGAAAATAAAAAAAAAAAGTTTCCCACAAAATTGTTGCTTTAGCCTCAAATTTTTATTTTCACAGTGGTAACATGAGAAAATGGACCATACAATGTGTTGTGCAATTTCTCCTGAGTACACTGATACCCCATATGTGGTGGAAAACTACTGTTTGGGCACATGACAGGGCTCAAAAGGGAATACCGTATATACCCGAGTATAAGCCGACCCGAGTATAAGCCGACCCCCCTAATTTTGCCACAAAAAAACTGGGAAAACTTAATGACTCGAGTATAAGCCTAGGGTGAAAAATGCAGCAGCTACCGGTAAATTTCAAAAGTAAAAATAGATACCAATAAAAGTAAAATTAATTGAGACATCAGTAGGTTAAGTGTTTTTGAATATCCATATTGAATTAGGAGCCCCATATAATGCTCCATAAAGTTTGATGGGCCCCATTAGATGCTCCATATTAAAATATGCCCCATATAATCCTGCATAAAGGGTAATAAGGGCCCCATAAGATGCTCCATAGAGATATTTGCCCCTTATAGTGCTGCACAAGTGTTATGGCCCCATACAGATGCTCCGCACAGCCACTTGCCCCATATAGTGCTGCACAAGTGTTATGGCCCCATAAGACGCTCCGCACAGCCACTTGCCCCTTATAGTGCTGCACAAGTGTTATGGCCCCATACAGATGCTCTGCACAGCCACTTGCCCCATATAGTGCTGCACAAGTGTTATGGCCCCATACAGATGCTCTGCACAGCCACTTGTGCAGCACTATATGGGGCAAGTGGCTGTGCGAAGCATCTGTATGGGGCAATAACCCTTGTGCAGCACTATATGGGGCAAGTGTTATGGCCCCATACAGATGCTCTGCACAGCCACTTGCCCCATATAGTGCTGCACAAGTGTTATGGCCCCATAAGATGCTCCACACAGACACTTGCCCCTTATAGTGCTGCACAAGTGTTATGGCCCCATACAGATGCTCCGCACAGCCACTTGCCCCATATAGTGCTGCACAAGTGTTATGGCCCCATACAGATGCTCCGCACAGTCACTTGCCCCATATAGTGCTGCACAAGTGTTATGGCCCCATACAGATGCTCCGCACAGCCACTTGCCCCATTTGCTTTTGCTGCCATAAAAAAAAAAATCACATGCTCACCTCACCGTCGCTCAGGACCCCGGCACTTTTACCTGCTCCTCGTGCGGCTCCGTCTTCGGCACTGACGTTCAGCAGAGGGCGCGCACTGACTACGTCACCGCGCCCTCTGACCTGAGCGTCACTGCCAGGGGACGATGATGAAGGAGCCGCACTGGAACGAGGAGGGGTAAATATCGCGCTGCGCTGCACTCCCCCTCCCCCGTATACTTACCTGCTCCTGGCGCTGTGTCCCTGCTTCTTCCCCGGCGCTGCATCTTCTTCCTGTATTGAGCGGTCACCATTACCGCTCCTACATTAATGAATATGCGGCTCCACCTCTATGGGAGGTGGAGCCGCATATTCATTTCTGTAATGAGCGGGACCATGTGACCGCTCAGTACAGGAAGAAGCTGCAGCGCTGAAAGAAGCAGGGATGTCCAAGGACCGCGCCGGGAGCAGGTAAGTATAATTACACAGCCCCCGCCCCCCCCTCACCTGCCGACCCCCGGGTATGACTCGATTATAAGCCGAGAGGGGGACTTTCAGCCCCCAAAAATGGGCTGAAAATCTCGGCTTATACTCGAGTATATACGGTAAGTGCCAGGAGAATTCTGCTCAATTTGGCTTAAATAGATTGTGGATGTCATGTCTCGTCTGAAGAGCCCCTGACATGCAAAAACAAAAGAAACCTCCACTGATAATGCCATTTTGGAAACTCTAGCTCTCGAGAAATTCATTTAGGAGTGTACTGAGCATTTTTAACCTTTTGGAGATTCACAGAATTGTACAACATCAAGCTGAGTTAATGAAAAAGTATAATATTTTTTTTCCCCACCAAAATGTTGCATTGGGCCCAAAAGGGATAATAGGAGAAAATAAATAGTACAATTTTAACGCAATTTCTCCCAAGTACACAAATTCCTCATATAATAATAATAATTTTATTTATATAGCGCCAACATATTCCGCAGCGCTTTACAAATTATAGAGGGGACTTGTACAGACAATAGACATTACAGCATAACAGAAATCACAGTTCAAAATAGATACCAGGAGGAATGAGGGCCCTGCTCGCAAGCTTACAATCTATGAGGAAAAGGGGAGACACGAGAGGTGGATGGTAACAATTGCTTTAGTTATTTGGACCAGCCATAGTGTAAGGCTCGGGTGTTCATGTAAAGCTGCATGAACCAGTTAACTGCCGAAGTATGTAGCAGTACAGACACAGAGGGCTATTAACTGCATAAAATGTATGAGAACATGATACGAGGAACCTGATTATGGCTACTTTCACACTAGCGTCGTGCACTGTACGTCGCTATAGGTCGTTTTGGAGAAAAAACGCATCCTGCAAAAGTGCTTGCAGGATGCGTTTTTTCTCCATTGACTTTTATTAACGATGCAGTGCGACGCATTGCCACACGTCGCAACCATCGTGCGATGGTTGCGTCGTGTTGCGTCTGCCCGTCGCCACCAAAAAACGTTGCTTGTAACGTTTTTTGGTGCTTTGTTCCCGTCTTTTCCGACCGCGCATGTGCGGCTGGAACTTCGCCCCCGCCTCCCCGCTCCTCACAATGGGGCAGCGGATGCGTTGAAAAACAACTTCTGCTGCCCCCGTTGTGCGGCCTTTCCACAGCTAGCGTCGGTGCGCCGCCACGTCGCATAGCGACGTGCAGCGCACGACGCTAGTGTGAAAGTAGCCTTAGGTGTGTTTCGTTTTTTTTCTTTTTTTTTGATAGGCCACAAAGGGATCGTTTGGCCTACCGCCTCAATGCATTAACCTATCTGAACAAATGAGTTTTTAGGGCACGCTTAAAACTGTGAGGATTGGGGATTAGTCGTATTAACCTGGGTAGTGCATTCCAAAGAATCGGCGCAGCACGTGTAAAGTCTTGGAGACGGGAGTGGGAGGTTCTGATTATTGAGGATGCTAACCTGAGGTCATTAGCGGAGCGGAGGGCACGGGTAGGGTGGTAGACTGAGACCAGAGAGGAGATGTAGGGTGGTGCTGAGCCATGGAGTGCTTTGTGTATGAGGGTAGTAGTTTTGTACTGGATTCTGGAGTGGATGGGTAGCCAATGTAATGACTGGCACAGGGTAGAGGCATCGGTGTAACGGTTGGTGAGGAATGTGATCCTGGCTGCAGCATTCAGGACAGATTGGAGCGGGGAGAGTTTGGTAAGAGGGAGGCCGATTAGTAGAGAGTTACAATAGTCCAGACGGGAATGAATAAGTGAAACAGAGTTTTTGCAGAGTCAAAAGTAAGAAAAGGGCGAATTCTAGAAATGTTTTTGAGATGCAGATAGGAAGAGCAAGCCAGTGATCGGATGTGGGGGGTGAATGAAAGCTCGGAATCAAGGATGACCCCAAGGCAGCGGGCATGTTGCTTTGGAGTAATGGTGGAACCGCACACGGAGATGGCAATGTCAGGCGAAGGTAGGTTAGTAGAGGGAGAGAACACGAGGAGTTCAGTTTTTGACAGGTTCAGTTTCAGATAGAGGGAGGACATGATGTTAGAGACAGCGGTAAGACAATCACTGGTGTTTTCTAAAAAGGTTGGCCTGATAACAGGAGAAGAGGTGTATAATTGAGTGTCGTCAGCATAGAGATGGTACTGGAAACCAAATCTACTGATTGTTTGTCCAATAGGGGCAGTATACAAAGAGAAGAGGAGGGGGCCTAGGACTGATCCTTGAGGAACCCCAACAGTAAGGGGAAGGTGAGTGGAAGAGGAACCAGCAAAACATACAGTGAAGGATCGGTCAGAGAGATAGGAGGAGAACCAGGAGAGAATGGTGTCCTTGAGGCCGATGGAGCGGAGCATATTGAGGAGGAGCTGATGATCCACAGTATCGAATGCTGCGGAGAGATCCAAGAGAATTAGCATGGAGTAGTGACCATTAGATTTAGCTGTTAGTAGGTCATTAGAGACTTTAGTGAGGGCAGTTTCAGTAGAGTGTAAAGAGCGAATGCCAGATTGAAGAGGGTCGAGAAGAGCGTTATCTGAGACATAGCGGGTAAGACGGGAGTGGACCAGGCGTTCGAGGAGTTTAGAGATGAAGGGAAGATTAGAGACAGGTCTATAATTAGCGGCACAGTTTTGGTCGAGGGATGTTTTTTTAGTAATGGATGTATGATGGCATGCTTAAATGAGGAGGGAAAAATACCGGAAGTGAGAGAGAGGTTGAATATTTTTGTTAAGTGAGAGGTGACAGCCGGGGAAAGGGACTGAAGGAGATGTGATGGAATGGGGTCACTGGTGCAAGTGGTCGGGCGAGAAGATGCAAGGAGCCTGATTACTTCTTCTTCTGTAACTGGTTCAAAGTCAGAGAGTGAACTAGATGCAGTGGGGGAGGGAGGACAGTGCATGGTATGAAGAGATTGGGAGATGATTTCCTGTCGAATGAGGTCAATTTTTTCTTTGAAGTAATTGGCCAGATCGTCAGCGTGGAGATCCGTCGTTGGGGCCTGCTCTCTTGGGTTGAGTAGGGACTGGAAAGTGTCAAAGAGATGTTTAGGGTTATTTGACAGTGAGGTGATCAGGGTGTTGAAATAGGTTTGTTTGGAGAGTTGAAGGGCAGAGTTGTATGTTTTTAGCATGAACTTATAATGGATGAAATCTTCGGGTAGTTTAGATTTGCTCCACAGACGTTCGGCGCACCTGGGGCACCGCTGCAGGAAACGTGTTTGCAGCATGTGCCACAGTTGTCGCCATCTGTGCTGAGTTGTTCTATGTATAGGAGGTGCAGCTTCATCCAGGGCACTTTGCAGGGTTTCATTGTAATGCTTCAGAGCAGAATCAGGACATGAGGTGGAGGAGATTGGGGCCAATGAGGACTGCAAGTTCTTCATAAGTTTCTGGGTTTTAATGGCCTGTATTTTTCTATAAGTGTGGAAAGTGGGGGTGACCTGATGGCAGTTCTTGATAGAGAATGAAAGAAGGTTGTGGTCAGAGAGCGGGAGAGGGGAGTTTGTGAACTCGTCCACTGAGCAATGCCGGGAGAAGACCAAGTCAAGGGAGTTTCCATCTTCATGCGTTGGAGTGTTAGTATGCTGCGAGAGGCCGAAAGAGGAGGTTAGAGATAAAAGGTGAGAAGCAGATGGGGAGAAGGGAGAAGCAATGGGGATGTTGAAATCACCCATGATAAGGGTGGGGGTGTCACAGGAGAGAAAGTGTGGAAGCCAGGTGGCAAAGTGATCCAGGAACTGATGAGAGGGGCCGGGAGGACGATACACCACCGCCACTCGCATGGAGAAGGGGACATAGAGTCTGACAGCATGGACCTCAAAGGAAGGGAATACAAGTGAGGGTACTTGGGGGATAATTTGGAAGGTACATTTTGGTGAAAGGTGCAGACCAACACCTCCACCTGCTCTGTTGTCTGATCTTGGGGTATGAGAAAAGTGTAGTCCACAATATGAAAGAGCAGCAGCAGCGGTGGTGTCTGACTGCTGGATCCAGGTTTCAGTAAGAGCCAGGAGATTAAGAGAGTTAGAAAGGAAGAAGTCATGAAGGAAGGAGAGTTTATTACACACAGAGCGAGAATTCCGAAGGGCACTATTCAAAGAGACAGAAGGCATGCATGGAATATTAATAAGGTTAGAGGGGTTTCTGAATGTAGCAGTTGGGAGGTTTGACTGGCTATAACATGGGGGGCCGGGGTTGGGAGAGATATCTCCAGCAACTAGGAGGAGGATAGAAAGAGTGAGCAGATGGTTAAGCGATTTGTGAGAGCGTCTCTTGTGTTGGATGGTGGGACTGAATGGATCTGCGCTGTTAAGCAATGTGAACAGAGCATGAGTGCTATACATAGGAGAGGAGAGGACAGAGGGGCCGATATGGATGGAGTGTAAAGAGTTTATGCAAGAGAGGTGAATGTGAATGAATGCAGCAGCAAGGATATAGATTATACAAATACATATGGTGAGTATTTGTTCTGTTTCAAATGAATTGGGAATAGATTTAGTTTTTCTTACCTGTCTCCTGCCCTGTGATCATATGATCAAAAACTACTGTTGAGGAATGGTGCAAAGCTGATATAGGAAGAGGTGACATATTGGAGTTAAGGTTTTGCTGGAATGGCTTGAGAGTGCCATGTCACATTGACCGAGCCCCTGAGGTGCTAAAACAGTGGAAGTCCTCATAAGTGACCCCATTTTAGAAATGAAACATTTCATTGAATTCATCTAAAGGTGGTGAGCATAGTGACACGACAGGCTAGTAAAACAAAATTTGTTTTAGCCCCAGATTTTATATTTTAACATGGGAAATGTGTATAAATGCCGGGGAAATGTGGAAAAATGTCACACAATTTCCAATGAATGTGGCAATATTCCATATGTGGCTGTACAGTACTACCAGCCACACAGTGAGACTCGGGAGGGAAGGAGTGCTTATTTGACTCTTGGAGAACAAGTTTTTGTACATCTGTCTGCTGACTCCATTTACAGAGCTCCTAAGTGCCAGAAGAGCCGAATTCACCATCAAGTGACCCCATTTTGGCAATTACACCCCTCTGGGAATTTTTCTACAGGTGCAGTGACTATTTTGAATCCAGTAACTGTGGTTGTTTCCGAGTGAAAATTGGACATCTGCCATTGCAGTACCTATATATTGTAGTGCCCGTACATTATGCCTTGATCATGTTTCTGGAGACAAGCACCCTATTAATTAAGGGGGCTCTACAGATAGCCAAACATGTGCAAAAAAATGTGGTTCAAGCACACTGTGTGGCTAAGAAGTGAGGTGGGCATTTGGATTTGGGTGTGCATAGTTTGCTGGATTTCATTTAGGGGGAGCAGAACCATAGCACTTTTCCAGAGCCTTTGTGCTCCCAGTAACGTGGAAGCCCCCTATATTTCCGATAACCGATGATGGACCTGTCTTTTACTGGGAACATTTTACAAAACGTTTTGGATCACATTTGTCCTGCACTCTATGCTGACCACTTGCATCAGGGTTTCCATCTAAATCTCAGAATGATGGGATTTAGATGAAACCCTGAGGGATCCTTTAACTGTACTGAGGCTGCAGAGTTACTTTGGACTCCATCTGGCCTCTGTTCAGTGGTGTCCTTTTTTTTTCAGAAATGCACAAACTGTGGCAGGCTGCTCTTTTATGCACACTTTAAAAGACTGATACTGCCAGATCATAGGTCAGAATGCATACACAGTGTCTCCATCTGCCTCATTATAGGGAATCTTCTGCCAGGGGTTCCATCTGAATGGTGTACTTCAGAGATTTACACGGAAACCTCAGTGTAAGTGCTCAGTGCAGAGCGCAGGATAAGGCTGGAGTCACACTACAGCAAGATACGGCCGCGTCTCGCAGGTTAAAAACAAACTCTGGCACCGGCACTCCGGAGTGGAGCGTGTGGCTCCATGTATTGCTATGCGACCGCTGTATAACTGATTAAACATCTTTATTCTTCGGGTCAGTGCGATTACAGCGATACCAGATTTATATCTCTTTTTTTATGTTTGGCTGCTGTCACACAATAAAAACTATCTTTTTTTTTTCTTGTTTTGTAAAAAAAAAAAAAATTTTTTGCATCGTCCTATTTTGAGAGCTATAACTATACTACATTTCTGCCGAAAGAATCATGTGAACGCTTGTTTTTTGCGGCATAAGATAATGCTTTTATTGGTACTATTTTTGGGCCTATGACAATTTTTGATCGCTTTCTATTCTAATTTTTGGCAGGCAGAAAGGGAAAACAACAACTCAGTAATTGAGTTTTTTTCTTTGTTTAATATGTCATTCTGCATGTGGTAAGTGATAAGGCAGCTTTATTCTTCGGGTCAGTACAATTAGTGATATCACTTTTTTTTTTTGTTTGTTTTGCTGCTTTTACATATGCTCCATTCCTATGCTCTGGGCATTGTTTAAGTAGGCCTCTGCAGCTGACAGATCAGGAGGTCGTCATTTTGCCTCCTGCTGTCATGACAACCTTTTGGGCCCACCGCGATAAGGTCACTTGGATGCCGGTCGGAAGTGCAAGGGAGCCCCCTCTCTGCCTTCTAAGTGCTGCGATCACTATTGATAACCTCATTTAGGGGTTAAGCATTCCAGAGTTGTGCGGGCACTGCTCCTTGCGGTGACAGCTGGATCTTGACTATCACTTAAGTCAAATTTCTGTGCCTGCACAATCAACAGTTGGCACCAGTACATCCATAAGTGGAGTATCACAGAAGAATGCAGCAGCACTCACCAGTCCTGGAGTGATAAGAATCCTTTATTCAAGCATGAAAGACAACATCTTCATGGCTCGGGGGGGGTGCCAAAATAAAAAGTTTTTGCTTTCCATGCGAGCACCCGTGTCCTGCAGACAGGCACTCCATTGCATCAAGTACAGGCGGTAGTTGACTCAGCATTCAGTGGGCTGTGCTGCTCAACCTTTTTCCTTACATGTTCCACATCCATAGGTGGGAACACACTGCAAAATAGGACATATTGGTAGATACAAGGTCAGGAAGAAATGAACTGTAGGGACGGCTCATAGTTGGGGAGCAACAATAGGGACCAGGTGTGAGTGTGTGGATGCACCAGATTGGAAGAGAGCAAGTTACTCAATGAGCAATCCTACAGTGGTGGCAGTTAATCATAGCAGGTAAATTTAGGCACCTAATCTGGAAGAGCTAAAGAATATCAGTGTTAGCCAGACCTGGAGATCAGCATGAAAAAATATGAGGTCAGTCAAGTTGGGGCACTTCATTAAGGTAGCAGCTAGTGAGAGCTCCCTTACACTGTTCACAAGAATGCAGCTAGCGTGCAGCAACGCAGCATAACACTTTGACCCATTCGTTCCTGTAGCAGAAAGATGGAGGCCTCCAGCGTAACCTGTTATATATTTGTAAAGTAATGTCAACAAATGCTAAGAATGTGCCTCTGTGTTGTGCACAAAAAAAGCCCAGCATTTTCTTGCTACCATTTGTATAGAAGTTCCAGTGTCTGCAAGCAAGATTTTATTTTTTGCAAAGCCGTCTGGTTTCTTCATTGGGAAGTTAAAGGCATCCAGTGCCAATCAAGTTGTCAAAGTAATCTGGAGTGTCCTTAGCAGAAATACGACTGCACCCATACACCGTGAAGCCCCTATGTAAGGTGCTATAGGACATAGATATACTGTAAGGCCATGTGCACACGTTCAGTATTTTTCACATTTTTTTCGCGTTTTTTCGCTATAAAAACGCGAAAAAAATGCTAACATATGCCTCCTATTATTTACAGTGTATTCCGCATTTCTTGTGCAAATGTTGCATTTTTTTTCCGCGAAAAAATCGCATCGCTGAAAAAAAAGCAACATGTCCATTAAAAATGCGGAATTGCGGGGATTCCGCACAACTAGGAATGCATTTGATCTGCTTACTTCCCGCACGGGGCTGTGCACACCATGCGGGAAGTAAGCAGGTTATGTGCAGTTGGTACCCAGGGTGGAGGAGAGGAGACTCTCCTCCACGCACTGGGCACCATATAATTGGTCAAAAAAAAAGAATTAAAATAAAAAATTGTCATATACTCACCTTCGATGTCTTCCCGCCTCTCAGGTGCATGCTGCCGCTTCGGTTCCTATAGCTGGTGTGCAGTGAAGGACCTGCGATGACGTCGCCGTCTTGTGATTGGTCGCGAGACCGGTCATGTGACCGCTCACGTGACCGCGACGTCATGGAAGGTCCTTCACCGCACACCAGCTATAGGAACGGACGCCGCTGAGGAGATCAGCTGTCTGCAGGTGAGTATAAGCATTTTTTTTATTATTTTTATTATTTTTAAACATTCTATCTTTTACTATAGATGCTGTATAGGCAGCATCTATAGTAAAAAGTTGGTCACACTTGTCAAACACTATGTTTGACAAGTGTGACCAACCTGTCAGTCAGTTTTCCAAGCGATGCTACACGTCGCTTGGAAAACTTTAGCATTCTGCAAGCTAATTTCGCTTGCAAAATGCTAAAAAAACCGCGAAAAAAACTGGGAAAAAACGCAAATAAAAATGCGGATTTCTTGCAGAAAATTTCCGGTTTTCTTCAGGAAATTTCTGCAAGAAATCCTGACGTGTGCACATGCAGCGCCCCAGAGTCCTGGTCGTTGCAGTACTGTGGCTCCGCCACTATGGGGAGCCATGGTGCGTTCGATGGCACTGAAGGAGTTCATCTGATCAGGTATCACAGACACCAATACATTTCACCGCAGGGCCTCCGGGGGGAGCTAAGGGTGCTATTCATTAGGCCACTCCCCACCATAGTGGGTAAACCGGGGGTCAGGCAGGAAGTTAGATCAGAAAGCTGACTGGATTGAACGAAGCAACACCTTGTGGCAGAGGGTGTTGTGGAGGAAGAGACAGTAGGGTCTCTGCCAGGGGTGGGATCCTGGCAGAGGCTTGGCATTGGAAAGAACGTAACGGGACCGTGCCTGCTCAGAATAGCGGCGGTGCCCTAAGAAAGGACTAGAAGCGAGATAGATTGTGCTGAGTGAGAAACGAGATCAAGCAATAGGAGAATTCCAGTAGGGGTCGTGCTGTAAGACCGAAGCAACACCCTACTGAGGCGCACTACCGGTGGCCGGAACGCCGAGGGAGTAGAATAACATTCAGCTTCAAGCAATACTCCAAACAGCGGAAGGACAGTCAGTTTAAGGCGGGCTGTCTAACACATATCACCTATGAAGTCTTGGGAGGCAATTGCGGGAGAGGGGCGTCTCTAGGGTCCCGGAAGAACTCCAGGCCTACCCGACAAACGGGTGCCGTTCTAACCGTAACATCAGGGAGGGACGGACGATTAGAAGAACATCATTTAATCGAGTTGTGAGGGAACTTAAGAAACAGACACAACAGTTGTGGGGTACTTTCCGTAAGCACAGCAGGGGAGGACTACAACACATAGCGCTAAGAAGGAAGGCACCGATTTCCACCTGTGAAGAGAACTCTGGAAGTGCCATTGGACCGGCCGGACTTGCGCAGCCTGGTGAACCGTATTCTGGACTGAGGACTCAGAGATCTCCAGTAAAGAGGTAAAGAGACTGCAACCTGGTGTCCTCGTTATTTACCGTGACCTGCACCCCACAACTGCACCATTACAACACGACTTATTGCACCGGACGTCCCCCACTGACAGACAGGGCCACGGACCGGGTCTAGCCACCGTGACAACCCCAGGACTGAGACCCAGAGGCCCGGCTCCGGGTACCCCTCGGCCCTGCGGCGGTGTGGGGGCGCTCCGCAACTTGGCGTCACGAACAGGATCTACTTAAGCCTGAAGAATCAGGTCATGTGTGCCTAGAGACTGTGATTTGTTGTGCTTGAACTGTACTTTATTGCAAAGACTGTGTGCTACCATTGACCAAGAGAAGTTCCCGCCAAAAGCTGCCGCCATTGCTACTTCGGAGAAGAAGGAGGGCGTGCTATGGGAGGAGACTACCAGAATGGCGCGAGAAATGGATACCGCCCCCTGCACTTCTGGCTGCAAAGAGATGACCTGCCCCAAAGCAGAGGACAACCCCCTGATTTGCAACGGCGGGAAGCGGGTGATGGAGAAGCCCGACCTCGGAGAAATGGCGGAGTCAGATGCATGCATTGCCACCGATCACCAGATCATGATGGAGAACAGCGAGTGCCGGAACGGGGAAGGAGCAGTCCCGGCTTACCCTCGTTCATTAGAGGTGGACCCGTGTCCTCTACAGCCGGCAGATCCGAAGCCTTTGGAACAGATAGCGGAGCCGAGTCACCCAATCCTGGCCTCGGAGTCAGCGGAGGAGGAACCACAGCGAGCGGAGCCGCGTCCGAGGACCGCATTGGAGGAGCCGCGGTCCGAGCAGCAGCTGACTCCAGTGTCCTTGTCGGCGGAACGGATCGACACCGGTGGAATCACATCAGGCGCAGGTATGGAAAGCGCCCCTACTCCCCCGGTCGATTCTGCTCCCCCGGCCGATCCGGTTCCTCCGATCGATCCCGCTACTGTGACCGCTCCTCACCCTAGCAATGATCGTTCCTTCTTGGTGGAGCGGGTGATCCTCACCTCTAACGCGATGGGGAAGCTAGTGCCCCCACTACCAACCAAGATGGGAGAACCCCTAGATGTGGGCCTAGACGGGGTGATCCTTCGGTGGGACACCCCCTGGACCGGGCCGGATGGGACCCGGGAAGAGGGCCTCACCCTTGCGGTACTTACCTGGGAACAGTATAAGCAATGTTTGATTCAACCCTGGAAAGATCGAGACGAGACCGAATCGCCTGACACACAACGTAAGAAGTCTGGTCCCGGTAGGAAAGACGTGGTAAAGCGGGGAACCGTGCTGGCCTACCACCCGAAGAGGGGATGGGGTTCCATACAAGAACCGGGGCTACCAACTGATGTTTTTGTTACTAACTATAACGTGAAGACCCCCTGCTGCAGCCGAAATGGTGATCCGTTACAGAGGGGAGATCAGGTGACCTACACCCGCCATCGGAGTGCACAAGGATGGTGTGCCCGGAACGTTCGACGGTGTGGGCCTGAAAGAGCGCCCCCTGTTGCTCCGATCATGAATGATCCCGATTTGCCAGATCTTATTCCTATCACCACCGTACGCCTCGTAGCGGCTCCAGAACTTGCAAGCAGGATTAGCCTTCAAATTCAGGCACCGGCTGATCTGAGGGCGCCTGAGAGACCAACTACCAGCTCAGGAGCTGCCTCCACCGGGGGGGAGACCGCCCCAGACTTGGAAGAATAAACCTCGGAAATCTGAAAATGTAAATAGTTACTGTTCCTGATTGTTGTTGCTAAACCCGTCTAGGGTTAACTCTTTATGGATCCCTCTGTTGACCCGGGATCCCTGTTGTTTTGTTTTGTCTGCACAAAAGTTGAAAGAACTGCTGTAATCATGGACTGTGCGTGATACAAACTTTCTTGTAAATAGTTTGCACCTTATTAAAGGCGCTTCCTACTGGTTTTATTTAAAGACTCTTTGCGAAGATACCGTTCTAGAACCTTTGCTGAACAAAGACTGGTAGGCTGAGAGGACGAGCTACCTCAGAAAGACTTGATCCTCTTTTAAAGGGGATGTCCAACAGCGTACTTACGAGAGATACTGTTTTAAGAACAGTAATGCCATGGTAATGTTGGAATGAGAAAAGTTGTATGTGTTTTAACTAGTTAAATGTGAAGAAATGCTGATGATGATGCTCTGGAAGAAATGTAACTGCTTTGCATATAGGAAAGTTATGTGTGTTCAATTTGTTTAAGATGTGAAACCTAGATAATGTTCTTTAAAAGGAAAGATGCAGAAAGCCCGTAGGGGTAGATTTAGAGTTCTGCTTAAGTGAAAGTAAGAAAGTAATAATGAAGGTGAGGATAGAAGGTAAACCCTGAGTCCCCATAGAAAGTTAGAAATGTGTTACTAAGGACAGAAAGTGGACCCGTAGGGGTTAGTGAGTGAGTCCTAATAGGAGCCAAGTAGAGCCGGCTCCATGTTCTCTAATTGAAAGGAATGTTATGTCTATACCATGTATAGTAGAGAAAGGCAGTAGGCCCTGGCTGAACGGGGCGGTCCTGTAAAAGAAAGGAGAGGCAGTAGGTCTGGTGCCATAGGGACAGGCGGTCCTGCAGGTTCGAAGTAGGAGAATGAAAAGTTAAAATACCTTATAATGTGATTATAGGAAGGTCTTTAGCGGATTAAGAGTGTATATCCTTAAAGGCAAAGTTAAATTATTGGTTAATAATGTTTGCACTTAGTAGAATACCCGGTTGGGTAAGAAAAGCTAATTATAGCATGTTGCTATGATATTTAATTATGTTTGTAACGTTAAAGTGTCCTCACCTCCCATAAAGGGAAGCCTGTTCAAGTATACTTATTGTTTTGCACTCAACAAAATTGTATGTCTTTTTGCTAACTTGTATTGTTGTTTTCTTCCCAGTCCCGGAGTACTGTGTTTAACCAGGGGGGAGTGCAGCGCCCCAGAGTCCTGGTCGTTGCAGTACTGTGGCTCCGCCACTATGGGGAGCCATGGTGCGTTCGATGGCACTGAAGGAGTTCATCTGATCAGGTATCACAGACACCAATACATTTCACCGCAGGGCCTCCGGGGGGAGCTAAGGGTGCTATTCATTAGGCCACTCCCCACCATAGTGGGTAAACCGGGGGTCAGGCAGGAAGTTAGATCAGAAAGCTGACTGGATTGAACGAAGCAACACCTTGTGGCAGAGGGTGTTGTGGAGGAAGAGACAGTAGGGTCTCTGCCAGGGGTGGGATCCTGGCAGAGGCTTGGCATTGGAAAGAACGTAACGGGACCGTGCCTGCTCAGAATAGCGGCGGTGCCCTAAGAAAGGACTAGAAGCGAGATAGATTGTGCTGAGTGAGAAACGAGATCAAGCAATAGGAGAATTCCAGTAGGGGTCGTGCTGTAAGACCGAAGCAACACCCTACTGAGGCGCACTACCGGTGGCCGGAACGCCGAGGGAGTAGAATAACATTCAGCTTCAAGCAATACTCCAAACAGCGGCAGGACAGTCAGTTTAAGGCGGGCTGTCTAACACATATCACCTATGAAGTCTTGGGAGGCAATTGCGGGAGAGGGGCGTCTCTAGGGTCCCGGAAGAACTCCAGGCCTACCCGACAAACGGGTGCCGTTCTAACCGTAACATCAGGGAGGGACGGACGATTAGAAGAACATCATTTAATCGAGTTGTGAGGGAACTTAAGAAACAGACACAACAGTTGTGGGGTACTTTCCGTAAGCACAGCAGGGGAGGACTACAACACATAGCGCTAAGAAGGAAGGCACCGATTTCCACCTGTGAAGAGAACTCTGGAAGTGCCATTGGACCGGCCGGACTTGCGCAGCCTGGTGAACCGTATTCTGGACTGAGGACTCAGAGATCTCCAGTAAAGAGGTAAAGAGACTGCAACCTGGTGTCCTCGTTATTTACCGTGACCTGCACCCCACAACTGCACCGTTACAACACGACTTATTGCACCGGACGTCCCCCACTGACAGACAGGGCCACGGACCGGGTCTAGCCACCGTGACAACCCCAGGACTGAGACCCAGAGGCCCGGCTCCGGGTACCCCTCGGCCCTGCGGCGGTGTGGGGGCGCTCTGCACACATACCCTAAATGTCAAACGATTTTCACAGCTTACATCATAATGGCTTGAATTTGCATCTTACTCTTTGTGCAATTTGTTCCCTTTTCTAAGTTTAATTTTACTCAGGTTTTTCTGTTATCCTTTTTTTTTTGGCATTATAGGTGATGCTTTTGTTATCCAGATATTTTGGATTTAGGCTATGTGCACACGTAGGGAGGGTCCTCTGCGGGTTCTCCCGCAGCGGATTTGATAAATCTGCAGGGCAAAACCGCTGTGGTTATCTCTGCAGATTTATCGCGGTTTGTCTTGCGGTTTCCGCTGCGGGTTTACTCCTACTATTGATGCTGCATATGCAGCAATATGCAGCATCAATAGTAATGTTAAAAAATGGTTATATACTCACCCTCTGACGTCCCGATCTCCTCGGCGCTGCACGCGGCAGTCCGGTTCCAAAGATGCCGTGCGAGAAGGACCTTCGTGACGTCACGGTCATGTGACCGCGACATCATCGCAGGTCCTGCTCGCACAGCAACCCTGCGACCGGACGGCCGCGTGCAGCGCTGAGAGCTGAGTATATAATTATTTTTTATTTTAATTCTTTTTTTTTTTTTTTTTTTTTTACATAAATACAGGTCCTTCTCAAAAAATTAGCATATAGTGTTAAATTTCATTATTTACCATAATGTAATGATTACAATTAAACTTTCATATATTATAGATTCATTATCCACCAACTGAAATTTGGCAGGTCTTTTATTGTTTTAATACTGATGATTTTGGCATACAACTCCTGAAAACCCAAAAAACCTGTCTCAATAAATTAGCATATCAAGAAAAGGTTCTCTAAATGACCTATTACCCTAATCTTCTGAATCAACTAATTAACTCTAAACACATGCAAAAGATACCTGAGGCTTTTTATAAACTCCCTGCCTGGTTCATTACTCAAAACCCCCATCATGGGTAAGACTAGCGACCTGACAGATGTCAAGAAGGCCATCATTGACACCCTCAAGCAAGAGGGTAAGACCCAGAAAGAAATTTCTCAACAAATAGGCTGTTCCCAGAGTGCTGTATCAAGGCACCTCAATGGTAAGTCTGTTGGAAGGAAACAATGTGGCAGAAAACGCTGTACAACGAGAAGAGGTGACCGGACCCTGAGGAAGATTGTGGAGAAGGACCGATTCCAGACCTTGGGGAACCTGAGGAAGCAGTGGACTGAGTCTGGTGTGGAAACATCCAGAGCCACCGTGCACAGGCGTGTGCAGGAAATGGGCTACAGGTGCCGCATTCCCCAGGTAAAGCCACTACAGAGAAGCAGCACTGGACTGTTGCTAAGTGGTCCCAAGTACTTTTTTCTGATAAAAGCAAATTTTGCATGTCATTCGGAAATCAAGGTGCCAGAGTCTGGAGGAAGACTGGGGAGAAGGAAATGCCAAAATGCCTGAAGTCCAGTGTCAAGTACCCACAGTCAGTGATGGTGTGGGGTGCCATGTCAGCTGCTGGTGTTTGTCCACTGTGTTTCATCAAGGGCAGGGTCAATGCAGCTAGCTATCAGGAGATTTTGGAGCACTTCATGCTTCCATCGGCTGAAATGCTTTATGGAGATGAAGATTTCATTTTTCAGCACGACCTGGCACCTGCTCACAGTGCCAAAACCACTGGTAAATGGTTTACTGACCATGGTATTACTGTGCTCAATTGGCCTGCCAACTCTCCTGACCTGAACCCCATAGAGAATCTGTGGGATATTGTGAAGAGAAAGTTGGGAGACGCAAGACCCAACACTCTGGATGAGCTTAAGGCCGCTATTGAAGCATCCTGGGCCTCCATAACATCTCAGCAGTGTCACAGGCTGATTGCCTCCATGCCACGCCGCATTGAAGCAGTCATTTCTGCCAAAGGATTCCCGACCAAGTATTGAGTGCATAACTGAACATTATTATTTGATGGTTTTTTGTTTGTTATTAAAAAACACTTTTATTTGATTGGACGGGTGAAATATGCTAATTTATTGAGACAGGTTTTTTGGGTTTTCAGGAGTTGTAGGCCAAAATCATCAGTATTAAAACAATAAAAGACCTGACAAATTTCAGTTGGTGGATAATGAATCTATAATATATGAAAGTTTAATTGTAATCATTACATTATGGTAAATAATGAAATTTAACACTATATGCTAATTTTTTGAGAAGGACCTGTATGGTTCCCAGGGCCTGGAGGAGAGTCTCCTCTCCTCCACCCTGGGTACCATCCACACATGATCCGCTTACTTCCCACATCGTGGGCATAGCCCTATGCGGGAAGTAAGCGGATCAATGCATTCCTATGTGTGCAGAATCGCTGCGATTCTGCACAAAGAAGTGACATGCTGCGGAATGTAAACCACTGCGTTTCTGCGCGTTTTTTTCCGCAGCATGTGCACAGCGGATTTCGGTTTCCATAGGTTTACATGTAACTGTAAACGCAATGGAAACTGCTGCAGACTCGCAGCTGCAGAAACGCTGCGGTTCCGCTGTAAAAACCGCAACGTGTGCACATAGCCTTATTCATCATTAGTGAGTTTTTCAAATTTGGCAAAAATAATTTGCGTAAATTTACTGCAAAAATCTAGTGGTGTACAAAATCAGTCTAGTTCTTTTTTTGTTTAGTCTTTAAATCGTGCAAAAAAAATGTATTAATTTAAAAAGGCGTAAAACCCTAAAAAGAAAAATCATTAAATTTGCTCAAAATTCATTATCCCACATTCAAATTTAGAGTGTTTGGAGGAAAAAAACAGCAATGAATTCTGCAAGTACATAATCTAAAAAAAATGCAAGTGAAGAATCAGCCCTTTTTTCTGCTAAATTCATGACTATAAAAATGTTGTGCTAATAGTGGAGGATTTATTATTGCATAATTTTCTGAATCATGCTTTACGTTAAATCTGCACCATGTTAATAGTTGGTTTTCACTTAGTTGGTGACTTGTTAATCACTATTAGCCAAGGATTACACAAGCGTATTTTCTCTCATCGGAGAATATCTGTCCGATTATGAAAATCAAACTCTGATAATCGTTTTATCAGAGTGTGAACGTAGTGTGCTCCAATTCTCTCCTTTAAGGAGAAGATGGAGAAAAACATTTCTCCATTGTCAGTCCATGGAAATTGGACTGCACTCAATAACATGTGCAGAGTTCCATAGACTTACATTGGGCCGAGTGCGATTGAATGTTTTGTTGGATTGCACTCGAACTGAAAATATGGTCGTGTGCACGATCCTTTATAAACATTCTACGATGGAAATCTGTGGAGAAGACTTGATTTTCCTGTTCCAGTATCTCTTCCTGTTCAGAGAATATCAGCCTTGTTGTTTTTTCCACTGCTTTGTATTTCTGAAATCCTTGTATTTTTAGACGGCTCTCCTTGCTTCATACTGTACAGTAAACAGATGAGACCTCATTAGGCCTCCCAGGTTGCATCATCTCACGCGGTTATAAACTGTGCACACACCACTACCTCTGCGTGAAAAGGTGTTGACACAACACTTCAGTAATGAGCAGTCTTTGCTAATTACAATAAGTGTGCACGACATTAACATCGGGGGTGTCAGTATATAATTCTTCATTATTCACACAGGTGTGATTGGTGAGGGGTATAAGTAATGGTGGTAAGTGACGTTCTACACACAATATGGAAGTCTGATACATTAATGCATTCGTTAAACTAGCAAAATGTGTTCAGCTTCCTTCCTAGTATTTTCTCTTGGTATCTTTGTCTTAAAGGGATCAGACCATTTTGAACATGCTGTTCTTGTTCAGCTAAAACAGTTTTCATGAATAGAAAGCTCCCCTGTTTTGGTTGGGGTGCTATTCACATGTCCTTGCTGCTTTGTGGGCTGTGTCTGCAAAAAAAAAATAATTGTGATGTGACTTGCCTGGCATGCCAATGTAAGGAGTCTTTTAAGCCATGCAATGTTTTTCTAGGAAACTAAATATGCACACTACCTCTTTAGAGAGAAAGGGGACTACAACTGTCTGCAAATAGAGATTCTGGTTTGGCTTTTATCCTAAGTCATATGGCAAGGCTTGTTAGAGGGTTGATATTGATTTTTAAGGTTGCTACTTCCAACAGTTAATTGTGCGGGAGCTGGGGAGCAAACAAACGCAATAGGGTTTTATCCGATAGTAAAGCAGTTTATTTAGAATAGGATTTGCTAACCTGATAGTTATGTACCATACAAAATTTTATGAGCGATCAGCTGCAGATCTATAGGTCGCCAAACCAGATTCTGGTAAAGGAAGAAAAATTATGGATTATTCTGCGTTTCTGGAAGAATATGAATCGAGTATACAAAGAACTGTATTTTTGTGTTTTTTGACGTGTTTCAAGGTATAACACACTTCTTCAGGATATATCCAATAGGTGGCTTCAGAAGTCCTCTTTCTCTCTGAATAGGCAATTTGCGTATGCAAAAAAGTCAGAGACCTGTCCTTTTTTGACTGATGTCATAGATCAAAATTACCCTTACATATCCATGAGTATGTGAAAACCATGGACTGTACACAAATGGCATCAATATACAGTCCATGATAAATTTTACAAAGGAAAGGAAAAACTTTGTATTTTCTATGTGTTAGGCTACGTTCACATTTGCGTTGTGCGCCGCAGCGTCGGCGCCGCAGCGCACAACGCAAACAAAAACGCAGCAAAACGCATGCACAACGCTGCGTTTTGCGCCGCATGCGTCGTTTTTTTCATTGAATTTGGACGCAGCAAAAATGCAACTTGCTGCGTCCTCTGCGCCCCGACGCGGGCGCCGCAGCGACGCATGCGGCGCAAAACGCAAGTGCGCCGCATGTCCATGCGCCCCCATGTTAAATATAGGGGCGCATGACGCATGCGGCGCCGCTGCGGCGCCCGACGCTGCGGCGCTGGCCGCAAATGTGAACGTAGCCTTAGTCACTTTTGATGAAACCCTTCTGTTATAAACTGACATGCCGGTGAAACTCAACAATTTTTTGCGTTCGTGAAAAATCATTTATGTCTGAATGAGGCCTAAATGCCAAGCTATCTTAGCTTCATCAAAATGACAGAGCTCATGGTGTCAAGACGCAACTTTGTAACTCCGTCATCAATGTCCTGATCCACTGTTTTGTACATGTATTGCACATGTAATTTTATCATGTCACTGAAGTAAATCTGAAGATATCATAGCAAGTAGAAGACACAAATATGGTTTGCTGGATACATGGCTCATTTAAAATTTCTATCCAGTCTATGCTGAATAGACTCTTTAAAAGACTCCCATCCTCATTTGACCATCAGAATCAGAGCAATTCAGTATGGCTTTGATTTAACTTGATGTTGAAGTGGTTCTTTAGGAATATTTGACCATAAGGACATGATGGCTTTATGCAGTTGCCTCAAATTAGATGGAGGTGCTGACCTCATCTGAACAGCCTTTTATACCTAGAATTAGAGATTCTCTATAGGTTTAAGATCTGGAGACTGCAGGTCCAGGTAAGCAAGGAAAAATTGCTGTAATTTTTTGGAACCACTTAATGACTATACGGTCTTTGTTGCAGGGTGCATTTTACTGCTACAAAGGTAATTTTGACCCCCATGGATGCTGGGGGATTATTATAAGGTATTTCAAGACAACATTCCTCACACCATTACTTCACCTTCACCAACCTGAAGGGTTCCTTGAATCATGCCTCTTGTGCCAAATTCCAACCTTCCCATCCAGAAAACCGGATTCATATGACCATGTAATGGTTTTTCCACTGCTCAGTGATCCAAATTTTTAACTTTTTTTTTTCTCCCACTGGAGTCTTGCCTTTCTGTTTCCCTAAGATAGCAATAGTGCAGCGCCCCAGAGTCCTGGTCGTTGCAGTACTGTGGCTCCGCCACTAAGGGGAGCCATGGTACGTTCGATGGCACTGAAGGAGTTCCTCCAATCAGGTATCACAGACACCAATATGTTTCATAGCTGGGCCTCCGGGGGGAGCTAAGGGTGCTATTCATTAGGCCACTCCCCACCATAGTGGGTAAACTGGGGGTCAGGCAGGAAGTTAGAGAGAGAACGCTGACGGGATTGAACGGAGCAACACCCTGTGGCAGGGGGTGTTGTGAAGGGAGAGACTGTAGGGTCTCTGCCAGGGGTGGGATCCTGGCAGAGGCTTGGCATTGAAAGAACGTAACGGGACCGTGCCTGCTCAGCATAGCGGCGGTGCCCAAGAAAGGACTAGAAGCGAGACAGATTGTGCTGAGTGAGAAACGAGATCAAGCAGAAGGAGAATACCAGCAGGGGTTTTGTTGAAAGAGGCAGCACCTTGCTGAGGCGCAATACCGGTGGCCGGAACGCCGAGGGAGTGGATTAGAATACAGCTTCAAGCCATACTCCAAACAGCGGCAGGACAGTCGGTCTCAGGCGGGCTGTCTACCACATATCACCTATGAAGTCTTGGGGGGCAATTGCGGGAGAGGGGCGACTCTAGGGTCCCGGAAGAACTCCAGGCCTACCTGACAAACGGGTGCCATTCCAACCTGAATACAGGGAGGGGTGGATTACAGAGGAACATCAAATCGAGTTGTGAGGGAACTTAAGAAACAGACACAACCGTTGTGGGGTTACTTTCCGTGAGCACAGCAGGGAAGGACTACAACACATAGCGCTAGAAGGAAGGCACAGATTTCCACCTGAGAGGAGAACTCTGGAGGTGCCATTGGACCGGCCGGACTTGCGCAGCCTGGTGAACCGTATTCTGGACTGAGGACTCAGAGATCTCCAGTAAAGAGGTAAAGAGACTGCAACCTGGTGTCCTCGTTATTTACCGCGACTTACACCCCACAACTGCACCGCTACATCGCTACCATTACTACCACCTATTACACCGGACGTCCCCCACTGACGGACAGGGCCACGGACCGGGTCTAGCCACCGTGACGACCCCGAGACCGAGTAATAGAGGCCCGGCTCCGGGTACCCCTCGGCCCTGCGGCGGTGTGGGGGCGCGCCGCAACTTGGCGTCACGAACAGGATCTACTTAAGCCTGAAGAATCAGGTCATGTGTGCCTAGAGACTGTGATTTACTGTGTTTGGACTGTACTTTATTGCAAGACTGTGCTGCGCCATTAGCCGCCAAAAGTTCCCGCCAAAACCCGCCGCCATTGCAGCGCTAAGGAGAGCGCAGGAAGAGAAGAGGGGCGTGTTATGGGCGGAGACTCCCAGTGTGGCGCGAGAAATGGCTACCGCCCCCTGCACTTCTGGATGCAGAGGAATGACTTGCCCCAAAGCAGAAGAGAAACACCCCTTGATATGCAACGGCGAGAGGCTGGCGACGGAGAAGCCCGAGCCCGGAGAAATGGCGGAGTTAGGTGCATGCACTGCCACCGACTATCAGGCAGCGATGATGAACGGCGAGTGCCTGAGCGAGGAAGAAGCGGTTCCGGCCTGCCCTTCTTCACCGGAGATGGACCGGAAGCCTGCGGACCCGACAGCGGAGCTACGTCCACCAATCCCGACCTCGGAGTTAGAGGAGGAGGAACCACAGCAAGCGGAGCCGAATCCGAGCATCCCATTGGAGGAGCCCCGGTCCGGGCTGCAGCTGACTCCAGTGTCCTCGTTAACGGACCGGAGCGACACCGATGGAACCACATTAGGCGCAGGTATGGCCGACGTCCCTGCTCCCCTCCACGAGCCCGCTTCCATGACCCACCTCCATCTCAGTAGGGAGCGACTTATCTCGGCAGGGCTAATGGTGCTATCCCCCGATGACCTGGGGAGGATGGTGCCACCGCTGTCGACTGGAGTGGGGGAGCCCGTGGATGTGAGCTTAGATGGAGTAGTTCTTCGGTGGGACACCCCCTGGTTTAGAGCAGATGGATCCCGGGAGAACGGGTCCACTCTTGCGGTGCTTACATGGGAACAATATAGACAGTGCTTGATTCTGCAGTGGAAAGGACGGAAAGGAGCTGAGTCGATGGGCCCATCGAAAGTACAACAACCCCCCCCGGCATGGGATGACAGAGACGCGGTAAGGCGGGGCACTGTGTTGGCCTACCATGTAAAAAGGGGGTGGGGCCTCATACACGAGCCGGGACTGGATACTGATGTTTTCGTTGCGCATTGTAACGTGAGGGCTCCCTGTTGTGGCCGAAGCGGAGAACCGTTACAAAAGGGGGATCCAGTGACCTACAGCCGCCACTTGAACCCACTCGGGTGGTATGCACGGAATGTTCGGCGGTGTATGTCTGGAGCCGCGGCACTTGCTACCCCAGACCTGGTCCCGGGAGCGCCCGAACTTGTCACCATCGCAACGGTACGCCTAGTAGCAGCCCCAGAGTTGGCCAGTCGAGTTCATCTGCATGTTCGAACCGCGGGCACTGGCGCTACAGTGGCCGGGGTTCAGGAACCAAAGCCACCGGAAGAAGAATAAACCTCGATACCATGAAAAATGTAAATAGTTTTCCTTTAACTGTTCCTGTTTGCTGCTAGAACCCGTCCAGGGTTAATGGATCCCTTTGTTGACCCGGGATCCCTGTGTTTGTTCTGAGTTTTCCTAAAATTTTGCACAAGTTTAAAGAACTGTAGAAATCATGGACTGTGCATGATTCGAACTTTCTTTGTAAATAGTTTGCACCTTCTTAAAGGTGCTCCTTACTGGTTTTAGTCAAAGACACTTTGCGAAGATACCTTTCCTACTGGTCTTAGTTAGAGACACTTTGCGAAGATATCAATGCTGGAACCTTTGCATGGACCGGTAGGCTGAGAAGACGAGCTACCTCAGAAAGACTTGGTCCCCTCTTAAAGGGGATGTGAAGAATTGAACTTGAGAAAGATACTGTTGCAGAACAGTAATGCCATGATGATGCTTTGAAAAGAAATGTAACTGTTTTACATGAAAAGTTAAATGTGTTTAACCTGTTTAAAATGTGAAGTATAGATAATGTTCTTTAAAAAGAAAGATGCAGAGAGCCCGTAGGGGTAGAAGTAGAGATCTGCATAGCTGAAAGTAACGAAGTAATGATGAAAGTGAGGATAGAAGGTAAACCCCGCGTCCCCATAGAAAGTTACTTTGTTACTAAGGACAGAAAGTGAACCCGTAGGGGTTAGAGAGTGAGTCCTTAAAGGAGCCGAGTAGAGCGGGCTCAGAGTTCTTTAAACGAAAGGAATGTTATGTCTATACTATGTATAGTAGCGAAAGGCAGTAGGCCCTGGCTGAACGGGGCGGTCCTGTAAAAGAAAGGAGAGGCAGTAGGTCTGGTGCCATAGGGACAGGCGGTCCTGCAGGTTCAAAGTAGGAGAATGTGAAGTTACCTTACCCTGTAATGTGATTATAGGAAGGCCTTTGGTAGACTAAGAGTGTAAGTTTCTTAAAGGCAATGTTAATTTATTGTTCCAGTAATTGCACTAAGTAGAATACCCGGTTGGGTAACAGGAGTTAGGTATAGCCTGTAATTTATAAAGTTGACTATGTTTGTAACGTTAAAAGTGTCCTCACCTCCCATAAAGGGAAGCCTGTTCAAGTATACTTATTGTTTTGCACTCAACAAAATTGTATGTCTGTTTACTAATCTGTATTGTTGTTTTTCTTCCCAGTCCCGGAGTACTGTGTTTAACCAGGGGGGAGTGCAGCGCCCCAGAGTCCTGGTCGTTGCAGTACTGTGGCTCCACCACTAAGGGGAGCCATGGTACGTTCGATGGCACTGAAGGAGTTCCTCCAATCAGGTATCACAGACACCAATATGTTTCATAGCTGGGCCTCCGGGGGGAGCTAAGGGTGCTATTCATTAGGCCACTCCCCACCATAGTGGGTAAACTGGGGGTCAGGCAGGAAGTTAGAGAGAGAACGCTGACGGGATTGAACGGAGCAACACCCTGTGGCAGGGGGTGTTGTGAAGGGAGAGACTGTAGGGTCTCTGCCAGGGGTGGGATCCTGGCAGAGGCTTGGCATTGAAAGAACGTAACGGGACCGTGCCTGCTCAGCATAGCGGCGGTGCCCAAGAAAGGACTAGAAGCGAGACAGATTGTGCTGAGTGAGAAACGAGATCAAGCAGAAGGAGAATACCAGCAGGGGTTTTGTTGAAAGAGGCAGCACCTTGCTGAGGCGCAATACCGGTGGCCGGAACGCCGAGGGAGTGGATTAGAATACAGCTTCAAGCCATACTCCAAACAGCGGCAGGACAGTCGGTCTCAGGCGGGCTGTCTACCACATATCACCTATGAAGTCTTGGGGGGCAATTGCGGGAGAGGGGCGACTCTAGGGTCCCGGAAGAACTCCAGGCCTACCTGACAAACGGGTGCCATTCCAACCTGAATACAGGGAGGGGTGGATTACAGAGGAACATCAAATCGAGTTGTGAGGGAACTTAAGAAACAGACACGTCACACAACCGTTGTGGGGTTACTTTCCGTGAGCACAGCAGGGAAGGACTACAACACATAGCGCTAGAAGGAAGGCACAGATTTCCACCTGAGAGGAGAACTCTGGAGGTGCCATTGGACCGGCCGGACTTGCGCAGCCTGGTGAACCGTATTCTGGACTGAGGACTCAGAGATCTCCAGTAAAGAGGTAAAGAGACTGCAACCTGGTGTCCTCGTTATTTACCGCGACTTACACCCCACAACTGCACCGCTACATCGCTACCATTACTACCACCTATTACACCGGACGTCCCCCACTGACGGACAGGGCCACGGACCGGGTCTAGCCACCGTGACGACCCCGAGACCGAGTAATAGAGGCCCGGCTCCGGGTACCCCTCGGCCCTGCGGCGGTGTGGGGGCGCGCCGCAATAACACTAGAGCTAGTTTTCTGCTGTTATTGGTCACCCTTGCTAAAGAACAATAAATTGTTCGTTTGGACAAATTACTTTAAAGCAGGGGTGGGGAATCTTTTTTTCTGCCAAGGGCCATTTGGATATTTATACCATCCTTCGGGAGCCGTACAATCTCCACCCTCAAAGTACATCCTGACTCTGGCACTGGTGTCGGGACGTAATCTTTTATCGCATGCCCTTCAGTGTTCAGTAGTGAACACTGCATGTGTGTGCTAACAGAGCAAGAAGAAATTAATGAGCTGGTTGTAATCAAAATACACCTCCCTGCCCAAGAATGCGGTCCCTGAGAATCTGCCCAGGGGACTGATGAAAGCTCATCGAGGGCCGTGAATGGCCCTGAGGCTCCCCACCCCTGCTTTAAAGCATCAGTGTTGTATTCAGCTGTAATTGACTTGTCTGAACTCCAACTTGTCATCAGAATGATTCTTGATCTCCTGAGGACCCCATTTGTTTGAGGAGTTTGTTTTTTTCACTGGGTGTTTTCTCCATCACACTATTCTTTATGATCCCTCCTCCACACCATTGCTTGAGAAAATCACACAAGTTTTGACAGTTTTTTGAGATCCAGGTAGTCTAACCCTTAAGATCATGACATCTCCACAGTTAATTAAGATCGCAACATTTTTGTGTTTCCCTATTGTAATGTGGGTTCATGCTGAATCTGATCACTTGGTTTTGTGGTGGACTCGGGAGTATTTCTCATTTCCATAAAGGGTAACTCCAAATTGTGAAAAAACAGATGACTATAATAAAGTGGCCATTTAGTGTATTTATACAAATGAGGAAAATTTTGGATAATTAAGCCGGTACGTTATATTCCTGCCTAATTGTTATACAATAAATGTACCATCGGTAGAATATAGTGTAGGTGCCTACTTTGTCTAATCTTGAAAATCAAAGGTGAATGCATTTACCTGTTTTTGGTTACAAATAGAAACTGATGATTGCTAGGGTGTTATATGGACTAATTTCCATAAATTACACATACACTCCTACTGTGTTCTTGAAATAAAATGTTTTACAGGCTAGTTGTTGGATCTTTGCTCTTAACACGCTGCATGCAGTTGAAAAGCGGTTGTTGATTTATTTTGAAATGTTTTCACAATTCTTCCAAGCATGACAGGGCAAAGAGCAGCTGGCTCATTCTACAGAGAATATGGCTAATTATAGAACTTCAAGGTGTAAGTTAAAGGTTAAACATGCAGGTGCTTCTTACAAAATTAGAATATCATCAAAAAGTTAATTTATTTCAGTTCTTCAATACAAAAAGTGAAACTCATATATTAGATAGGTTACTCTGCAATGACTCTATTTCAAGTGTTTATTTCTGTTAACGTTGATGATTATAGCTTACAGCCAATGAAACCCCAAAAGTCATTATTTCAGTAAGTTAGAATACTTGATCACACCAGCTTGAAACATAATTTTAAAATCCAAAATGTTGGCCTACTGAAATGTATGTTCAGTAAATGCACTCAATACTTGGTCGGGCTCCTTTTACATCAATTAGTGCATCAATGCGGCATGGCATGGAGGCGAACAGCCTGTGGCACTGCTGAGATGTTATGGAAGACTAGGTTGCTTTGATAGCAGCCTTCAGCTCGTCTGCATTTTTGGGTCTGGTGTCTCATCTTCATCTTGACAGTACCCCATAGATTCTCTATGGGGTTAAGGTCAGACGAGTTTGCTGGCCAATCAAGCACAGTGATACTGTTGTTAAACCAGGTGTTGGTACTTTTGGCATAGTGGACAGGTGCCAAGTCCTGCTGGATAATGAAAGTTCCATCTTCAAAAAGCTTGTTGGCAGAGGGACGTATGAAGTGCTCTAAAATTTCCTGTTGGAAGGCTGTGCTCACTTTGGTCTTGATAAACCACCGTGGACCTACACCAGCAGATGATATGTCTTTCGAAACCATCACTGGCTGTGGAAACTTCACACTAGACCTCAAGCAGCTTCGATTGTGTGCCTCTCCAATCTTTCTTTTTGGGTTTCCAATACTATAGAAAAAGTATTGGAAAAAAACCCGGCATTACGCAAAACAGGAAGTCATGGTGCACCGCAAAAACAAGCTTCAGTTGTTTTTGCGGCCCCATTGATTTTCAAAGGGGGGCCGTGTCCGTAAGCCGTGGAAAACATCTCCATATTTTTCATGGCCATACATACGGCCCTCATGGCCATACGGCGAAATGGCGCTCCGTGGAATTATTGCGTCCCGTTTTTGCCGCCCCATAGAAATCTATTGGGGCCGCAAAAATGGGACGCAAAACCACTGTTAGTGTAAAAGAAGCCTTACAGAAATAAACACTTGAACTAGATCACTCTGTAATGACTCTACATAATGAGTTTCACTTTTTGTATTGAAGAACTGAAATTAACTTTTTGATATTCTATTTTTGGGAGAAGCACCTGTAGATATGCATTGAAAAATGTAAATATCAGTCACTGTAGATCGACCATTATGTGTCCAGTCTTTTGTGTATTATTGCTCAGATTCATTGCCCTTTTTTGTTGTCTTTTGTTGGAGTGAACATGGTTCTAATATTAACTTTTTTTTTTTTTTTTAAATTTGTGACTTCCTTTTATTTAACTTGATTGTGTTTTTCCTGATGGAGTTTGTTCAACTCTGAAATGGGTAGATTAATAATACTGCTCTTTGTTCCACAGCATCATCTCCATTAGATATCTTCTTGACCAGCAGCACAGAAGAATTATCCATATATCCCTTTTTACTGTTGCAGAAAAAAAAAATATATTCACTACTGGTTTGCAATACAAAACAGTGACCAAAATGCTGCCTTGTTAAAGTGTCCATAATTTTGTGTGGACTGCTCAGTCCACAAAATTTCTCCTACACGTGAATAGCCCCATAGACTTTTAATAGGCACGAGATCTGTTTCTGAAAAGCTGACGTCTGACTATATTAAGCAGTGATGTGTCAGTACGTGAATAGTGAGTACAGTAAAGTGATGGCAAAGAGTAATTGTGCATAATGGCACAGCATGAGAATTTAGTACACAGTAATGTGTTATACTGATGTCACAGAACAGAAATAAACCAACAAGTTAATCTAACGACACAATTACATGCTTCATATTTTACAAACCAGCAATTAACATTTTCTGACTCCTACAGTTCTAATCAGAAATAACAATTAACAACCATGTATATATTGTATGTGAAATGAAAATGACCAGCAATTAAATGAACAAATTTTCTATTTTAGGCAAGACTGACCATTTGTCATTGATGATAAATGAGACTTTTATTGTCCATTTTTGCTCATTTTGTGTCTTTGGGCTGTGTTCACATGTTGCAGTTTTGTGTTTTTCTCCATGACTTTCCCCGCATAAGGTCTCATTTACACATCCTTGATTAATCTTGTGTGAAAGGTCTTCTGTGCACTCCAGCTGTTCATGTGTAGTGCTAGGTATTGTGATCCCATGGGACATGAAGAAAAACCTGGCCATACATACTACCTGTTGACCGATTGTTATGTTTTTCTGAAATTTTCTAGATATTCTATGTGATGATAAAATGTAATGTGCCAGAACTGTAGAAAAAGACATGGCCCACACATTCAAATCATACATTGGTCTAATGCCGTCAGGCAAAAATTTACATTTAACTGAATATAAACTTCTCAGTTTAATATTCTGATCAGACTTTATGAAGCCAACTGCCACGTCAGAGCAAACGTCTCATTGGGTCCCTAGCCTAAAAGTTGCGTTGACGTGCGCAAACCTCCATCCTGATGACCGTGCACCAGCAGGGCAGTTAACCTGGTTCCTCACAGCACTCATGCTTAAAAGCCCCATGACTCCAGGTCATACCACTCCACAGGCACAAAACCACAGCAACAATGGCCACCACACAGCACGGACACTAAGTGAAAGGCGCGGATAAATTCACCTCCCACATGTTCAGACTACTCTGGCAGTCTCCTGCTACAGTTCTGGCATTTTGCATTACTGTATCCTTTTTTGGGGGGTTTACTTGTTGCATTTTAAAAATTACAAACAGGTAAATGAGCTGATGCAAAACTTTGGGCACCTTGCATGGTTAGTACCTAGCGCAGTCAGGGACACGAGTGTTTTTGGCAAAAATATAAATATGTTTCATTACATAGCATAGGTAAAAACACATATAATGAGATGTAGCCACAAGCAGAGTACAAAAACACAAACATTCCCTAGTGACAAGTAGTAAGCGACCGACTATAATTACATTATGTATGTGCCCAATTACGGAGGAGCATAGCTATCCCCAGTCACAGAGGAGCATAGCTATCCAATTATTAGTCTAAAGGGCATCATAGGTAAATGAGTTACATACTGACATAAAAGTGCTTGTCATAATGACCACATAAATAACCAATTACCCGAAAGATATACCATGAGTGTCCATCATGGGTTACGTGCAATATCTGCTATAGGCTAAAGATAGGGGTCACAAGGGAATGAAACTACCCCAATGTGCGTTTCACGTGTAATGTAGTCAGCTTCCTCGGGAGGATAATAAATAGGACTTTTCAATTTTATTTAAACAGGATCTGTGGGTCACATGGTCTCGTTGGACAAATAACAGCCGGGTATATTGGCTCATGCGCATCTCACCGTGCGAGCTGACCTTGTCACCTATGGCAGGCAATCAAGGGGGACCACGCATGGAGACAAGGACGCGTTGTCAGGCCTCCAAGGCATCTGCAGGCACCCATATAGATACCTGCAGCAGTGCGGGGGACAGGCTGGGATGTACTAGCACACACCACATACTATAATATTATGGAATCTCAGACATGTGGACAGATTAAAGGTACACATAGCAACCAAAAACTACATGTGGCCCTAGTCTACCCAACAAAACATATAAGCAACACATTACATTTTAAGAAAAGGGCACACACATGTATGGTATCTTGTTGCATGGGTTTTGACTGCATGATGATGTGTAATCCTAAATTCCCATGTTGTTGATAGTTGGTGAGGCTGGTCAAGCTGTAAGCACAGAATAATCAGCAAATTGACTGTGAAATGAAAATACAAATGACAAGAGAAATTAATTAAATACTATAATCAAATAATTAAAATATATTATAAAGACCATATCTTAAAGAAAAGATGTGAAACTCAGGGACTCAATCAAATTCAGAGGGGCCATAATTCCTAGTTCTAATATCCACTTCATTTCTCTTTCGGCACAAAGTTTTTCTTCCTTCTTTTTTTTTTTTTTTTTGTTACCACCATGTATGCCACTGTGAATCAAATCAATACAGCGTACCATGAATGTTTTTGAGTTGCAGTCATATTACATTTAAAAGTGACACAACACCGTCTTTAATGTTGTCCGACACTGGCCTCGCTGCACCAATGTCTCTCGCATGTTCCCTTATCCTTGCACGCAATTCCTTTGATGTAAGTCATACTTATATTTTCCCACAACCACAGTTGCGTAATAGATAACATGGGAACTGCCACATTAAATATAATGGTTTATATTGTATTGACGATTGCCAGAGGCAGATTCGAATACAGAACTGCGAGAAACATTGGTGCAGGCCAGATGATGGAAAACACCCATTAATGGGTCCCCTGGATCCAAAGAGGTTAGACTTAAGTGGAATATAGTGCCTTTTGCCCAAAATATCTTTGAGGTTTTTACTACATTTTGGCATTATTGAGGGGAGGGGGAGATGTGAACTCCGGTGAAGGATCCATAATTAGCTAAGACCAATGTCTTTCCAAAATAGATCTCATAGTCCCACAAACTTGGTTGTAGGTGGAAATAAACCTCAACTGTTCATGTAGTCATCTTGTTTAATTGCAGAAAGTAAGACAGGGTTCACATTACGTTAAGAGCAGCCCGTTCAACACATACGGTAACGGGCTGCTGTAAACGTAAGTGCCGGTATGGCAGCACGCTAGCGCAGATAGAGCATCTGCTAGCTCTATCTGCGCTAGCAGTGACGGACCCGGAAATGCTGCAGCCCGCGTCTCAGGGTCCATCACTCAATGACGGCACATCCCTAGCGTACGCCCATTGTGGGCTGACGCTAGTGATGCATCCGACATTGGAGTCAGTGCGGCGTTAAACAGACTATGCTACACCGCGTTATGCCGCTGTGTAACGTAGTCTGTCTAATGGACGCCAGCAACGCAGTGTGAACCCAGCCTAACAGTTGACTACGAGTGGTTGACTTGGCTCATTTATATGCAAGTTTAATGCATTTTTTACTACAGCCCTTCTCTATAAACCTAGCTGTCGGGTCCCTAGCTTGGTTCTTAAAGGGAACCTGTAACATCAAATTGGCAGGATATTTAAATGACTTTTTACCGGTCCGATGGGCGGCGTTTCATCTTCATTTCTCCACCCCATCCATCCCTGTTGTCTGCAATATGTTAGTGAATTAGAGTACGTGTGCTCCATAGTTGGCGCGTGTGCAATGCAATCTTCGGTCGCGCATGCGCAGTATGCTTTGCCCAACTGCGGGCAAAGTCGAAAAGCATTACTGCGCATGCGCCCGCGCACTATGTCCCAGAAGTATTTTGCTGTGTTGCGGGACATAGTGCACGGGTGCATGAACAGTAATGCTTTTCGGCTTTGCCCGCAGTTGGGCAAAGCATACTACGTATGCGTGACCGAAGGTTGCATTGCGCTAGCACCAACTATGGAGCACACGTACTCTAATTCACTAACATGTTGCGGACAACAGGGACGGACGGGGTGAAATGAAGATGAAACGCTGCCCATCGGACAATTTGAGGTGACAGGTTCCCTTTAAACTTTGTATGACGAACATATAGGCTCTGTTCTGAGGAATTGACCAACTGGGACAGACCTAACCATAGAGGAATTGTGTGCAGAATCAGCATGTAGTAATTCATTCACTGCTGTTGGTTTTTCTGTACACATCTGTTTGGAAATAACACGGTTCATCCACCTCAATGGTGATATCTAGAAAATATATCACACGATTGTTATAATTGAAAGTCCATTTTATTTTAAAAGGATTTTGTTGGTTCATGAGTTGTTCCAGTACAGTCACAGTACCTTGCCAAATAATTAATCATCAATGTACTTGAGCCAGCACTGCACATGGTCTGCACCTTCTTCCCATCATCAAATAAACCATGCTCCCAGTAACTCAGGAATGGGTATGTTCTTGCAAAGGCCCTGCCCATTGCTGTGCCGCCTTTCTGTAAATAAAAATTGTCCTTAAAAACAAAAACGTTGTGCATCAGGACGAGCCGGAGCAACTCAAGGACCAAATCAATAATGTGGCTGTCTCAGTTGGAAGTCCCCAGAAAGAAGCGGACAGCGTTAAGACCATCTTCCTGGTTTATGCCAGTGTAAAGGGATTCTATATCAGTAGTGACTAGTAGTAGCATATCTGACTCCACAAAGATACCATCGACCCTTCTAAGCGCGTCCAGAGTGTCTTTGACAAATAACGGCAATGTCTCAATGATTTTAAATAGTCAATAAATTTGCAGATAGAATCACACAATCTGTCTATACCGGACACACTAGGATGGTCAGGAGGGTCGACTGCATCCTTGTAGATTTTTGGGAGGAGGTAGAAAGTCAAGATTTTATAATATTTTGTCATAATCATAAGGCCATCTAATACTTGTTTGGTAATAATGCCCTGTTGAAATGCCCCATATAGGATAGTGTGCAGCGGAGTAGAAAAGGATGTAAAAGGAGAAAAGGATAATTTCACTTATGTACGTTTATATTTTAATTTCCTAATGCCTCTTTTCTCATATTTAACTGGCCAGATCATGATGTTTCCTCCCCCCCCCCCCCCCCCCTTTGCAAGCTCAGCTGCCTTGTAAACCACATCTTTAAATCTTTGTAGTTCTTTTAAGGCCTTTCTTTGTCTAAAGTACAAGTCATTAGATTTCCGCTGAGATGATTTTTTTTTTTTTAAATCCTTGAAAACTAGTCTAGTAAAAATCTCAATAGCTGGGCATAGTAACAAGGGGGAAACCTCGTAGATCCGGACAGAATATTTTTTTGAAACATACCTTGCTGATCATTTGTTTGTTCTTTTAGTAATTACTCCAAGATCAAAAGGGTTTCTTGCTCAGCTGTGCTGTCCAGCCAGAGAAAGGGGTATTCTGACTTATGTAGTTTTCTTAAAATTAAGTTTGAGAGCAAATGTACAGATCCTTCATAGCTGTGAAGAAATGAATTGAGTTGGTGGGTGAGAAAGTTATTCCTTTGCTCAAAACCTTATGCTGTGCCTCTGTCAGAATATGGGGTGATAAATTAATTACTTGTAAATATATATTTTTTTTATCCTGTTAGCATTTTTACTTTTAGTGCCCAATCTGGTTCTATTGTCACTGAATGTTAAAATATGATCGTCACTTTTTTAACTTGACCTTCATCACCTGATGTACAGGGTGGGCCATTTATATGCATACACCTAAATACAATGGGAATGGTTGGTGATATCAACTTCCTGTTTGTGGCCCATTAATATATGGGAGGGATAAAACTTTTCAAGATGGGTGGTGACCATGGCGGCCATTTTGAAGTCGGCCATCTTGGATCCAACTTTATTTTTTTCAATGGGAAGAGGGTCATGGTACACATAAAACTTATTGAGAATTTCACAAGAAAAACAATGGTTAGCTAGGTTTTAATGTAACATTATTCTTTCATGAGTTATTTACAAGTTTATGGCCACTTATAAAATGTGTTCAAAGTGCTGCCCATTGTGTTGAATTGTCAATGCAACCCTTTTCTCCCTCTCTTGACACACTGATGGCAACACCACAAAAGAAATGCTAGCACAGGCTTTCAGTATCCGTTGTTTCAGATGCTGCACATCTTGTATCTTTACAGCATAGCAATTGCTTTCAGATGACCTTCAAAGATAAGTCTAAGGGGTTCACAACGGGAGACCTTGGTGGCCATTCAACTGGCCCACGACAACGAATCCACTTTCCAGGAAACTGTTCATGTAGGAATGTTTGGACCTGACACCCAAATGGTGCACCACCACATTATGTGTATATACTCTAGTATAAGCCGGGTATGCATTGTCCCCTCATCCCTCTCCTGCTATGCGTGGCTCCCCCTGTCCTGTCCTGCTATGCATGGCTCCCCCTCTCCTGGTATGTGGCTCCCCCATCCTGTCCTAGTATGTGTGATCCAGCATGGCTCGGGTCCCCCCCCGGTCCCGCATGGCTCAGGTCCCCCCCGGTCCCGCATGGCTCGGGTCCCCCCCGGTCCCGCATGGCTCGGGTCCCCCCCGGTCCCGCATGGCTCGGGTCCCCCCTCTCCCTGGTTGTATGCATGGTTCACATTGCCCCCCCTCCCCATCATACTCGCCCTCCTCTTGTCTGCATCTCCATTGTCCCGGCGTCGGAAACTCTTCTCTCCTCTGCTCAGCAGTCACGTAGTACCGCTCATTAAGGTAATGAATATGCGCTCCATCCCTATGGGAGTGGAGAGGCACCCATATTTATTACCTTACTGAGCGGTACCACGTGACCGCTCAGCACAGGAGAGGAGTACTGCCGGCACCATGACAACGGAGATGCAGCTACGGGGGGTGAGTAATGATGTATTCCGTTAGCCGGCAGCTGCAGTGCAGCTGTCACTGTGCCACAGTCGCTGGCTTCTGCTGCTGCTACGCCGCTCCCCCTCACCGGCCTTCTGGACAATTGACTAGTGCATAATCCGAGGGGGGCGCCTTCAGCACAAAAAATAGTGCTGAAAATCTCAGCTTATACACGAGTATATATGGTATATGTGTATACCAGGATAGGGGATATTAGTACAGAATTTACCACATTTTTTGCTTTAATTTTTTTTCCTCTAACACCTAGGTGCGTCTTATGGCCCAATGCATCTCATAGTTCGAATAATATGGTAATTTTTACAACAAAATGTACACCATAAAAACAATTCCCAGAAAACAATGTCAGAATTGTTTTTTTTCACAATTTATCCCTATTTGGTTTTTTTTTTTTTCCAGTAAATTATGTGGTAAAATGAATGGTCATTTAAAAGTATGACTTGTACCACAAAAAAAACAAGCCCTCATATCTCCATGCGGCTAGAAAAAGAAACATATGGCTCTGGGGAATAAGGGGAGATAAAAACAGAGATTCATAGAGTGAAATTTACTATGTTGTGATAGGGTTAATTTATTACACTGTTGGTGCAGCTTGTCAAATACTGTTTGTTGGAAACCCCATTTAATTTGTATTATAATGCCAAAACCTGGAGGATTAATATCTGACTTTGGATTTAAAGGGCCATACAGAACTTGGCCTTGTTTAAAAATCAGTATTTTTAGTCACGATTTCATCAGTATTTGTAAGCTAAAGTCAAGCATGGCTCAAAAAACGTGTCGAAGAAACGAAGAGTCGTGAGTCATCTATTATACTTTTCTGTCTGTAGGATCCACAATGCAAAATACTTACGAAATACTGATGTGTGAATAAGACCTTGGAAAAACATATCTGATTATTTTTCCAGAAAAACTCCACACATGAATGGGTTGTTTGGTATTCCAGCTTAAAACCATAAAACAGAATGGGGCAGAGTTAAAATATAGCGTAGAACCTGTGAACATGTATAGCATTTCTGGGGGAAAAACCATGTTTTCTTATTCTAGGACAACCGCCTTTTAAGAGAATCCTATTCACTTATGCTTACTGAACATATGGTGCATTTGCAAGTTTTCTTTTATTTTCTGAACCACTGCTTTAAAACATGGCCTTATTGTCAAGAGAACCTTGTGATGCACAACTATGCTGTCTAGGTCCCTGCTGTATATGTTTACTAGATCATAAAGATGAAGAGTGGATATTGGTGTCATACCACTGTTTAGTCTTGGTTGTGTGGGAAGAGATTAGATGTCACTTTGCATGTCTTTTATTTGGTACCCAACAGGTGCACAGCACAAAGTATCAGCTCCATCTAGTTAAAACAGTAATACATTTCCACAGAATATGATACATCGGAAAAGGACTCTTGTACAGTTCATGCTATGTTTTCGCAGCTTGAAGAACTTGTACTGCTTAGCTGCGTGAACGTTGTAAAGGGATGACGAGTGTAGACCTAATCCAATGTAGTACATGTCGGGTTATGTCTTTTTCTAGGGATGGCACACATTATGAGAAGTCGTCTTATATTTAACAGCATGCTTGCATATACAATAGAAGCAGACTATGGAGCTTCTGGGGGTTACATCTTTGGTTGGTCTTTTTCCTATAGATACTAGGTAGCAAGAAAAGGTGTGGGACTCCTTTCAGAGAAATCCCATTTTTAGCAAGGTGGGTGGGATTCACCTAAATGTGAAGGAAAGGCCATGTGTGGCATGAACACCAGGTTCTTCTAATCCTTGTGCTGGTACCCAATACCATGAATAGTTTTTTGGATGTTTACATTTTTGAATGGGACGTTTGCTGAATGTATTTCCTTAATGCATGACAACCAAGTCCTTTGCCTGTTGAACCAGTTAAAAAAGAGCATCATGGATATCTATCTATATAATCGTCTAAGGGTCACTTCCGTCTGTCTGTCAAGGAAATCCCGCGTCGCTGATTGGTCGCCACCGGCGGCGGCAACCAATCAGCGACGGGCACTGTCTGGCCGTGAATTGGCCCCTCCCTACTCCCCTCAAGTCAGTGCCCCCTTCCTATTGCCCTCCAGTCAGTGCCCCCATAGCGGTTTAGCAGTCCATTAAACAGAATGCGTTACACCGCGGAATAACGCGGTGTAACGCAGTCCGTTAACGCTGCTATTAACCCTGTGTGGCCAACTTTTTACTATGATGCTGCCTATGCAGCATCAATAGTAAAAAGATCTAATGTTAAAAATAATAATTAAAAAAAAAAAAAAAAAAAAAAATCATTATATTCTCACCTTCCGGCGCCCTTCTGGCGCCTTTCCCGCTCCTCGCGATGCTCCAGTACCACGAATCCATTGCGGCAATGACCGGAGATGACGTAGCGGTCTCGCGAGACCGCTATATCATCACGTTTTATTGCCGCAATGAATTCTTTGGACCGGAGCGTCGCGAGGGCATCGCTAAACGCCTGGGCTGGATCCGGGGGCCGCTGGAAAGTGAGTATATAACTATTTTTTATTTTAATTATTTTTTTAACAGGGATATGGTGCCCACATTGCTTTATAATACGTGGACTGTGTTGGATACTATGTGGGCTGTGTTATATACTGCATGGGCTGTGTTATATACTACGTTGTTGTGCTATATACTACGTGGGCTGTTATGTACTGCGTGGCCTGTTATATACTACGTGGCTGTGCTATATACTATGTGACTGTTATATACTGCGTAGGCATATACTACATGGGCCGTGTTATACATACTACATGGGCTGTGTTATATATACTACGTGGGCTGTGCTATATACTGTGTGGGCTGTGCTATATACTGCGTGGGCTGTGCTATATACTACTATACATATTCTAGAATACCCGATGCGTTAGAATCGGGCCACCATCTAGTTTGTTATATAATTTACTTTAAAGTAAATGAAAATGAAGACCTATCATTTGGAAAGGTCCTCAATATCCCAATGGCTTGGGTCCAACACCCAATACCTGCTCTGATCAGCTGATAGCAGCGGCTAGATGTAAACACTGAACAGAATTGGAACAGCACTGCTCCATTCAATGAGTAGTACCCACTGCTGAGCCCTGCAGAACAGCTCCACTTCAATGGAATATAATATATATATATATATATATATATATATATATATATATATATATATATGTGTGTATATGTATATATATGTATGTATGTGTATAATATATATATATGTATGTATGTGTAAGTATATGTATGTATAATATATATATATATATATATATATATATATATATATATATATATATATATATATATATATATGTACCGTTTTAATACAAAAGTTTAGAGCAGTATAATTTACTATGTTAAAGAATTCTGGGTATTTTAAAAACTTTTTAGAGGCATAACAACCTATGCTTTGTGTTTTTTGTCTCGAAATCCAGGTTGTTTTGCATGATATTTAAATATTCTGTTAATTTCCATCCCTCAGCAGCAGCTAATTTGGATTTACAGTGAAGCATGTCTGAGCTTGCTTCCTTTTGAGTGTATGAAATAAGCCGTCAAGGTTACACTGAGCTGTAAACCTTAAGAACACCAAGTATTTTGTTTGAGCTTATGTATTAGCATTGTCTGGTAATATCAAATGCTATATACAGTAGTAGATTAATAAGAAGTGTGACTTGCTTGGAATTAACTTCATGATGCTTGTGCTCAGTATGAAAAAAATAATCCATGTGTCAGCTTGTAAAAACCTATCTTCCAATATTTGATATATTTTATTGACAGTGAAGACACGTCTTCCCATCTCACTGCTCTATTATGAAATTGTTAACCCCTTTACCCTCCAAGCCTGTTTTTATTTTCATGACCAGGCCAAATTTTACAATTCCGACCAGTGTCATAAAGTAGTAGCTCTGGAACGCTTCAATGGATCCCAGTGATTCTGAAATTGACTTATTGTAATTTGTGATATGAGTTATTTGATATGACTTGAGTTTATTTGTGAAAAAATCAAAAATTTGTGGGGAAAATTTATCAAACGATTTTAATTTTTATACCTTTTAGGGGTATGTTTCCAGGGGGAGAAACTGGCAGCACTTTGGACGCAGCACATGTCCGCTCCGTCTAAAGCGCTGCCGGCTTTTGAACGCAGGGGATTCCGTATGTGCACATTGAACCATGTGGAATCACTGCTTCCAATACATTGGATGGTGATATTTATCTTGCAGAGACGGAGCATCTCCACAAGGTAAATACATGCTGCAGTCTGGAAAGATGCGCCGCATGTCCGTTTACGAAGGGAAGCTGGAGGCATCCCTACACACATAGTGGAGATGAGATTTCATGAAATCTCATGCACTATGCTGTAACATCTGACCGCTGCGGGTTGGACGCTGCGGCTGTACGCAGTGTCCAACCCGTAGCGTTTACTGACCGTGGAAACATGCCCTTAAACCTGAGTTATGTCACACAATATAGTTAACAAATAACATTTCCCACATGTATACTTTTATATCAGCACAATTTTTGAAACATAATTGTTTTTTTGGTAAGAAATGAAAAGGATTAAAAGTTGACCAGCGATTTCTCATTTTTCCACCAAAATTTACAAAAGCAAAATATTTAGGGACCACATCATATTTGAAGTGACTTTGAGAGACCTATATGATAGAATTTTGATCCAATAGACGCTACTGTGCTGGCGCCATCTTGATGGAGCCAAATTTTTTTTCTCCAGCAAAATGGCGCTGGGTGTGGTGCTGGCGCAATAGCATCTACTGTGTACTGAATTATGTTACAGCACAGGTGCAGCCATTAGCGCCATTTTGATTAAGGGAATTTTTTTTTTCCCCAACAAAAATGACAAAATCCAAATGAATGCATGCATATTATCCATCGTATCATGCTACAGCACAATGGCTCAATTGCAAAGTTGCTTCTCTTTACAAGCACTTTGCAATTTTTACACCTGAGACAACCCCTTTAAAAAATGACTTGAAATTGACACCGCTGATTCCCTTGGAAAAATGGGTTCTGTTAGGCTACTTTCACACTAGCGTTAACTGCAATCCGCCACAATGCGTCGTTTTGCCGAAAAAACGCATCCTGCAAAAGTGCTTGCAGGATGCGTTTTTTCCCCATAGACTAACATGAAGCGATGTATTGCGACGGATTGACACACGTCGCAACCGTCGTGCGACGGTTGCGCCGTGTTGTGGCGGACTGTCGGGACCAAAAAACGCTACATGTAACATTTTTTGCTCACGACAGTCCGCTTTTTCCGACCGCGCATGCGCGGCTGGAACTCCGCCCTCACCTACCCGCACTTCCCCGCACCTCACAATGGGGCAGCGGATGCGCTGGAAAAATGCATCCGCTGCCCCCGTTGTGCGGCGGAGACAACGCTAGCGTCGGGAACCTCGGCCCGACGCACCGTGACGGGCCCAGCCCGACGCTAGTGTCAAAGTAGCCTTATTCTATGATTTTTCTTCAGACCAAAAGCAGTTGTTCACTAATGGACAACCGCTTATTAATAGGCCCAGGGTGGTGGAAAAAAAATAATAAAAAATTGATAATCTCCTCCCAAGGCAGTGCAGCTCCTCCATACTCAACACTGTGCTCCCAGTGCTTCTTCCGCTTGGCCAGTGATTGGCTTGCAATGCTAATGTGATGCCCCCACCAGATGTTGACCCCCGCAAATCTGGCAAAAATGCAGCATGTAGAACTTGGACCTACACCAGTTCAGGAGGTGAGTATCAATTTACATAGTTACACTTTAACTCTCTTTCATCTCTCACCTTCACAGTATTGCACCGCAGAGGTTTATGAACAATTTCATTCCTAATTTTATAGTGGTCATAAACTGTTTTTTAAAGTGTGCTGGTTTCTGACCGTGTTTTGTATTGTGGCTATGTTGTTACTTGAGCCAACATGAGATCAGAGTTTCTGTCAAAGTAAATGTATACTAACTGCTGGTGATTTTTATCAGCGTAGTAAAATTTCACACTAGATTGTGGACACAGTTATTTTTAGACAAAGATAAAACATTTACTGTACCTAATTACGTGTTTATGGGTTTTGTACATGGATGCCAGAAGCTGTGGATCAAAGTTGTTAGATTGCCTTGGGCCAAAAATTTAGCGGTGGCTTCATAAATAACCCATGGCTTAGAGAACTTGTCATCAGCTTCATACATGTTAATCTATAGGTATGGGAATAATGGCGCTATTTATACTGATTTAATTTAATAGGTACCTTCAGTGTAGATATCCGTAGACTGGTTGCTTAATTAGCATTAGAAATTTGGATGCAGTAAGCTCTAAGTGCATCAGGGTGGGACTGTTAGTAACGTCTTCAGCTCTGCCGCAGCTCCTCCGCTGCCTCTGGTGTCCGTATCTTATTGTTTTAAATTTTGCACTGGCACCGTCCCAACCACGGAATGCACTTGCTAACATTGATATCACTGTGGGCTGCAGGAAAATGACGCCGGCATTGGCGCATTCCCAGATTTAGATGTCTGCTCAATGACAAGCTGCTGAGAGGTCAATGTGCACAATGAGATTAGTGTGTACAAACCCTACCCATGGTTAGGACGACGCCAGTGCAAAATTTAAAACCATAAGAAGGTATGGACACCAGAGGCAATGGCAGAGCTGAAGACCCTACCCACAATGATGACCCAATGCATGAAGAGCTTATTCCACCAAAACTTGAAATGATTTATCAACAACAAGGCCGATGATTTCTACACTGAAGATACCTAATAAAGTATAACAGCACATTTATACCCATACCTTTTAGGTTAACATGCATGATCCTAATGACAGGGTTTTTTAAACTCACTGTACCAGTTGGGTAATTTTAGCAGATCCTGTCAACAGGATCAGCCGAATTTGGATGGATCTACCATGCTTCATTATCCTGTGATTGCTGCTGGGGAAACCAGAATATGATCATTTGGTTTATTTAAAAGTGGAAGTGATTGGGAACCCCAGTTTCTCAGCCACAAAATGGCAGACCACTAAGACGTATAATGCATAAAAATCCACCAACCCTCTACTGACTTAATAACTGCAGAGATCCATACCTCCCCTGTCATTAACATATTTACAAAATAGGTGTGCGAGGTGCTTTATAGCATTTGGTTTCTGTGGCCAAGCAGCTGCATGTAAGCTTTCCATCACAAAGCACAATGCTAAGAATCAGATGTAGTGGTGTAAAGAACACTGCCACTGTGATGCTGTAGCATTGGAAATTTGTTCTGTGAAAATGGCAAAACCTGATTCTCTCACTGGAAGCCTATTGGATGAGTTTAAGTTTGCCAAATGCTGGAAGAACGTTGCCTGGCTGATTGCATTGTGCCAACTGGAAAGTTTGGTGAAGAGGAGATAATACTATGGGGCTATTGTTGATCGTTTACCTAGGTACTCTAGTTGGTATGAAGTAAAATCTTCATGCTTTAGCTTACCAAGGCATTTTGGACAATTACGGTATGTGTCTAAGTTTGGTGAAGAGACTTTTTTTTTTTTTTTTAATTCCAGTTTGACTGTGCCCCAGTGCACAAAGCAAGGTCCATAAAAACATGGCTGGATGAACTTGATGTGGAGAAACTTTTCCGGCTTACACAGAGTGTTGACCTCAACTCCGTTTGAAACCCTGCTTTGTTTAGGCAGTAAATATGGGGAATCTGATATATCTGGCAGCTGTTTATCTACTCTGCCAAGAAACGTCTACACTATTACCAGGTTTTTATTGAACTTGAAAATAGTTTAAAATGGTGCTGCTACTAGAGTCGGAAAAGCACAGGTAAAAAATGTAAACATGATACGTCTGTAATTTTCAACTGTGCGATGTGTTTTAATTTCAATGTGCCAAGAACTTATACTGATGGTACAATAATGGTCTAATGTTCCGGATGCAATGAGCATGTATGAACAAGATATTGACAACCTTAGGAGCCAACTACTGCGATAATAAAAGTCCAAACTCAGAAAGTAGGCCAATGCATTTCTATTCGGCACAATATAAGGGAGTACTCAAAATTTTTTTTTTTTTAATTTTTCAATTTTTTTTCAAATTTCAAGATGACATCTTTAAAACATTAATCCTCTTCTAAATACTGTCCATTAGATAATATGTACCGGTACTTGTCCCAATGGTTTTTCTACTGTTCAAAATATTTATTTTATATTCTTCTCAACTAATTCTGTTCAGTGCCTCCAGCTATTTTTTTTAACCTCCTTTATATCCTGAAAACACTTTCTCTTTTACATTTTTCTTCATTCTTGGGAATAGGAAGTCGTCGGATGAGTAAGGGAGGTGAGAAAACATTGTCATGCTGTTTTTCGGTTGATTTTTAATGCTGTGTGGGCAGGCGTGTTGTCACGATGGAGCAGCCAGTCCCCCAATCGCCACAATTCAGGTAATTTTTTTCTCCCTACCTTACGCAATCACTTCAGCACTTGGAGATAGTAATGTTGGTTCACTGTAGTGCTGAGGAACAAATTCAAAGTGCATGACTCATTTTGATGTTGAAAAATAAACTATCATGGACTTCAAGTTTGACTTCACATGCTCTGCTTTTTTGCTCTGGGTGATGAAGCGGTAGATGGATGGACTGCTAATTTGTTTCAGGATCATAGGTGTAACACCAGGATTCTTCACCTGTAATGACTTTTGCCGAGTTTCGCAGGTGAAAACCCAGCTCTGGCGCCGGCACTCCGGAGCAGAGCATGCAGCCACACAGCAATACATGGAGCTGCACGCTCCACTCCGGAGTGCCGGCACCAGAGCTGGGTTTTCACCTGTGGGACTCGGCCATATCTAGCGTATGTGTGATCCCGGCCTAACAGTGGAAAAACAGTTGGGACAAATGCTTCTAATCTAATGCACATTATTTTGAAGGGGATTTAATGTTATCAAGATGATATCTTGAATAAAAAAAAATTTAAATCTGTAATTCTCATTTTTTGGGTGTATCCCTGGTACATCTCTAATATGGACATATCTTTAATCAAATATCACTGAAACAAAGGTTCATTCCATGTTCTCTTCATAAAACTAGAATGTAAGCAACACTGATGGGTCTAAAGTAAAATATTTTAGTTTAACCCATGTTTTTCTAAATGGGGTATGTCGCCTTATAAATATTAATATGATTGTCAGGTCTATAAATTACTTTTAAATTCCTCTTGATTTGGTTGATCTTGAATTGATCAGTCACCAATAGTTGTTGCTGTTTTAAAGAAATCTAGGCGTTACCTTATTATTGTAGGACGGGTACTTATATCTAGGAGGTATGTTATCAAGTCTTAGACTTTGTGACTCATAAATTAGGTCTCACTAAGTAGTGAGTACTTACAACAAATTTATCTCTCAAATATAGAGAACTATGATGGTTTATTTTCTTATGAAATGTTCTAATTATTTACTTTCTATTGGATTACATTTGTATTTCCTAAAGGGTTGAAGGGCCTGTTGGAAGCATATTTAGATTCAGGGTTGCTGCTTGTTGTTGTGTATTGTTTTTTTTTTCATTTTGCGACAAGGATGTTTTTTTACTTTTGAATTTTTTTGAAAGGATACCTCTTCAATTTCTGAAGCTGTATTTTAAGATAAACAGTTAGGGTTTAAAGGTTTAAGAGAAATGTGAAGTATAAAGGAAAAACGTGCTTCACTTCCATATTGGATTTTTGTCTGACACTGGCTGAAACGCTGCAATAAAAACTGAAGTGGTATTTCGAAAAAATAATTGCTGTTCGTGAAATTACCTTTATTGATGGAAATGTTGACCAACTTCTTTGCTTTTTATGTGAAGATAATCTCTTGTGAAACTTGTAACTAAGGATCCACTTTTTATAGCATGTAAGCTCCATATAATGATTTGACGTTTATAATGAAGCTGAAAAGAACTGCAATTATATTTCTGACCCAGAATGGAAGTCGAGCTGTATCATTCTTGAACACTTATATTTCTCTCATTTTCTTTAAGAATTACCTACTCATGTACTTACAGTGGCTTGCAAAAGTAATCATCCACCTTGGAATTTTTCCTGTTTTGCTACCTCACAACCTGGAATTTTTTTTTTAAGGGTTTGCATCAGTTCATGTAAAGAACATGCCCACAAATGTGAATATTTGTTTTTCTTTTTGTGTACCAAACAACAAATATGGCAAATTTACTGAAAACGTCAGTATACATAACTATTCAACCCTAAAGTCAGTACTTTGTAGAGCCTCCTTTTGCTGCAATTACAGCTGCAAGTCGCTTTGGATAAGTCTCTGAGCTTTTCACTGGAATTTTGTCCATTCCTCAAGGCAAAACTGTTCCAGCATCTTCAAGTTAGATGGTTTCCTTTGGTATAACGCAATCTTCAATTCTCTCCATAGATCTTCAAATGGATTAAGGTCTGGTCCTTTGACTACGCCATTCCAAAACATTTATACGTTTCCCCTAGCAAGTGTTGGTTTAACAGTATGCTTTAGGTCATATTCTTGTTGGAAAGTGAAACTCCGTCCCAGTCTCAAAGCACTGACGAACCAAAACAGGCTTGGCTCAAGAATATCCCTATATTTTGCACCATACATTTTCTCTTAGACTCGGACCATTTTCCCTGTCCCTGCTGCTGCTGGGGAAAAAAAAAAAACACCGCATCATGCTGCCACCACCATATTTCACTGTGGTGATGATGTTCTTGGGGTGATGAGCTGTGTTAGATTGATGGCAGACAGTGTTTACCTTGGTGGCAAAAACGTTTAATATTGGTCTCATCTGACCACCCCACCTTCCTCCATACATTTGCGGAGTCTCCCAAGTGTATTTTGGCAAACTCAAATCGAGCCTTACAAATTTTTGTGTAAGTAAACGCTTTTTTCTGCTCACTCTTCGATAAGGTCACCTCTATGGAGTGTACGAGTGTACAGCTTATTGTGGTCATATGGCCAAATACTCCAGTCTCTGCTTGGAAACTATGGAAATCCTTCAGGGTTAGGCTACTTTCACAATAGCGTCATTTGCAATATGTTGCAATGCGTCGTTCAGGAGAAAAAACGCATCCTGCAAAGTTATCTGCAGGATGCGTTTTTTTTCCCCATAGACTTACATTACCGACGCATTGCGACGTATTGCCACACGTCGCAACCATCGTGCGACGGTTGCGTCGTGTTTTGGTGTACTGCCGGCACAAAAAACGTTACATGTAATGTTTTTTTGTGCGTCGAGTCCGCCCCCTTCTCCCCGGACCTTGCAATGGGGCAGCGGAAGCGTCGTAAGACTGCTTCCGCTGCCCACGTCAGGCATTTCTTTCACAGCATGCGTTGGTATGTCGGCCCGACGCACTGCGATGGGCCCGTACTGACACTAGTGTGAAAGCAGTCTTACCCTTGGTCTTTGTGCTGCCTCTCTAATTAATGCCCTCCTTGCCTGGGCTGAGAGTTTTGATGGGCGGCCCTCTCTTGGTAGATAGGTTTGTTCATCAGAGGTTGTCATATTTTTTATAACACAACCCTGACTTGAACTTTTCAACAACTTTGTCCTTGACTTTTTTGGAGAAGTCCTTGGTTTAATGGGATTGTTTGGTTAGTGGTGCCTCTTGCTTAATGGTGTTGCAGCCTCTGTGGCCTTTAAGGAAAGGTGTGTATACTGACAGACCATGTGACATGATTGCACACAGGTGGGCTTCCTCTCACTAAGCATGTGACTTTTGAAGGTAATTGCTTGCACCAGAAATTTTTAGGAGCTTCCTAGCAAAAGGGGGGAATGCATATGCACATGCCAATTTTTAGATATTTGATCCCATAAATTTAACCCCTTCCCGACATGCGCCGTACTAGTACTGCGCTGCCGGCACTGCATTAGTGCCAGCCGCAGTACTAGTACGGCGCCCCGATCACCGCGGTCTCACGCTGAGCGCCGCGGTGATCGGGTGCGGGTGTCAGCTGTATATGACAGCTGACACCCCGCAGCAATGCCCACGATTGGCGCTATCGCCGATCGCGGGCATTTAACCCATCTGATGCCGCTGTCAATAGTGACAGCGGCATAGAGGGGGATCGCGCAGAGACGGGGGCTCCCTGCACTCTCCCACCGGAGCAGCGCGATGAGATCACAATGCGTCGCTAATGTTAGTCTATGGGGAAAAAACGCATCCTGCAGATGACTTTGCAGGATGCGTTTTTTCGCCAAAACGACGCATTGCGACGTATGCAAAAAAACGCTAGTGTGAAAGTAGCGCTAGGGTTAGGACTAGGGTTGGGGATAGGGCTAGGGTTAGGGCTGGGGTTAGGGTTGGGGTTAGGGTTTCAGTTAGAATTGGGGAGTTTTCACTGTTTAGGCACATCAGGGGCTCTCCAAACGCGACATGGCGTCCGATCTCAATTCCAGCCAATTCTGCTTTGAAAAACTAAAACAGTGCTCCTTCCCTTCCGAGTTCTCCTGTGCGCCCAAACAGTGGTTCCCCCCAACATATGGGGTATCAGCGTTCTCAGGACAAGTTGGACAACAACTTTTGGGGTCCAATTTGTCCTGTTACCCTTGGGAAAATAAAAACGTGGGGGCTAAAATATCATTTTCGTGGAAAAAAAATTTTTTTTTATTTTCGCGGCTCTGCGTGATAAACTGTTGTGAAACTCTTGTTGGTTCAAAGTTCTCACAACACATCTAGATAAGTTCCCTGGGGGGTCTAGTTTCCAATATTGGGTCACTTGTGGGGGGTTTCTACTGTTTGGGTACATCAGGGGCTCTGCAAATGCAACATGACACCTGCAGACCAATCCATCTAAGTCTGCAATTCAAACAGCGCTCCTTCCCTTCCGAGCTCTGCCGTGCGCCCAAACAGTGGTTCCCCCCAATGTGTGGGGTATCAGCGTACTCAGGACAAATTGGACAATAACTTTTGTGGTCCAATTTCTCCTGTTACCCTTGGGAAAAAAAATTGCGGGCTAAAACATCATTTTGTGGAAAGAAAAAATGATTTTTTAATTTTCACAGCGCTACATTCTAAACATTAGTGAAACAATTGGGGGTTAAAAGTGCTCACCACACATCTAGATAAGTTCCTTCGGGGGTCTTCTTTCCAAAATGGTGTCACTTGTGGGGGTTTCCACTGTTTAGGCACGTCAGGGGCTCTCCAAACACGACATGGGTCCCGATTTCAATGCAAAATTGGCTGGAATTGAGAAGTCAAATGGCGCTCCTTCCCTTCCGAGCTCTGCCATGCGCCCAAACAGTGGTTTATCCCCATATATGAAGTATCAGCGTACTCAGGACAAATTGCACAACAACTTTTGGGGTCCAATTTATCCTGTTACCCTTGGGAAAATAAAAAATTTGGGGCAAAAAGATCATTTTTTGTGAAAATTAATATGAATTTTTTTTTTACGGCTCTACATTATAAACTTCTGTGAAGCACTTGGAGGTTCAAAGTGCTCACCACACATCTAGATTAATTCCTTAGAGGGTCTACTTTCCAAAATGGTGTCACTTGTGGGGGTTTCCACTGTTTAGGCACATCCGGGGCTCTCCAATTGACATGGGTTCCGATCTCAATTCCAGCAAATCTTGCATTGAAAAGTCAAATGGCGCTCCTTCCCTTCCGAGCTCTGCCATGTGCCCAATCAATGGTTTGCCCCAACATGTGGGGTATCGGCGTACTCAGGACAAATGGTACAACGACTTTTTTGGTCCAATTTCTCCTGTTACCCTTGGTAAAAGAAAACAAATTGGATCTGAATTTAAAATTTTGTGAAAAAAAAGTTGAATGTTCAATTTTTTTTAAACATTCCAAAAATTCCTGTGAAGCACCTGAAGGGTTAATAAACTTTTTGAATATGGTTTTGAGTACCTTGAGGGGTGCAGTTTTTAGAATGGTGTCACTTTTGGGTATTTTCTGTCATATAGACCCCTCAAAGTCACTTCAAGTGTGAGGTGGTCCGTAAAAAAAATGGTTTTGCAAATTTTCTTGCAAAAATGAGAAATCGCTGGTCAACTTTTAACCCTTATAACTCCCTAACAAAAAAAAAAATATGTTTCCATAATTGTGCTGATGTAAAGCAGACATGTGGGAAATGTTGTTTAACTATATTATGAGATATATCTCTCTAATTTAAGGGCATAAAAACTAAAAGTTTGAAAATTGCTAAATTTTCATAATTTTCGACAAATTTTTGTTTTTTTCACAAATAAATGCAAGTCATATCAAAGAAGTTTTACCACTATCATGAAGTACAATATGTCACGAGAAAACAATGTCAGAATCACCAGGATCCGTTGAAGCGTTTTAGAGTTATGACCTCATAAAGTGACAGTGGTCAGAATTCTAAAAATTGGCCGTGTCACTTAGGTGAAAACAGGCTTTGGGGTGAAGGGGTTAATTATGCCTATATTTTTTCTCACTTCACCAACTTATACTATTTAGTGCTGAAACATCCATTGAGAGGATGCTGTAACACTTGAGACAGGACAGCGAATTCAAATGACAAAAAAAGAGATCTCTTTAAAATAAAGGGAAGCAAATAAATTGGCATAATCCTGGTCCTGCAGCCACATCAGTACCTTGTGGCCATCGGTCCGGAGCTCTGTAAAATGCCTACTATCTGCTGGCATACCCGGCTCTTTTGTTTACACGATCTGGTGCAATATTGTGCAAGACCAGCTATCAATAGAGGAGCAAGGAAAGCCGTCAAATAGGTGGTGGTTTGCAGGGCTTCGTCCGTCACAAAAAACTGATTGAATACTAGTCCCATAGGCTTACATTATAAGAGATTTCCAGCTCATGCATAGTCGGGACAGTCTGAAGAGTGGTGATGTCACTCAGAAGAGGAGAACCGTGCCGGATAATGAAAAAGACGGAGGTAAGTGAGTATATTAACACACTTTACAGTACACAAACATTTCCACAAATGTAGAGGAAAAAAGTTCATGAGTGAGCTTCTTTAAGTAGCAGGCATAGACCGCATAGGTGGCCCATTCAACTAAAGATTATGGACCTTTTGCTCCTCAGTATCGTATCACAATACACTTAGCTCATGTATCACTAAAGGCCCATTCATGCGTGCCGATGATTTATCAGAGGAGCTTTTATACAATTGTTCAATACAGAACATACCCTGAGTAAACTTGTCCACTTGAGCAAACACAACCATTTGTTCTTTTATTGCTTGGGTCATGTGATAATTAAAGAGTAACTAAACATTTAACAGTTTTTATATTTATTTAGGTACATTAATTGCTTATCGAACACCACCAATCTCTAGAAATACTGCTGAGATATTTGTTGCTTTGGATGCAGGAGCATCTAGCTCCTGCCTGAGTGCGTGCACAAAGAGTATGGATTCAATAAAGTCTTTATAAAGCCTTAGTAATAAAAGCTTTTATGACAAAAGAAAAGTGGCATAAACGCTGAAAAACAGCAAAATATTGGTAATTACCTTCAGATCAGTTGAATGTTAGTCCTGTTATTCTCCACTGACCAATCAAAAGACTGCTCTGCTCAGGAGGCAGGAGTACCTGTGACATTCTACTGAATCCTTGCGCTGCCATGGGTACTCCTGCATGCCAAGTCCTAAGCTGTCTTTTGAGCGATTGGTGAAGTCTCTAAGTAATTAATGTGCCTAAAAAATATAAAACTATTGAAATGTTAGTTACTCTTTAATATCATTGTTGCTGGTAGCAGATCCTCTTGTGTAAACAGGATGTGCTGCTAAAAATGATACTGTATGGACATAAATAATTGCATTAGTGTCCTGTAAATGGAAACATCAACTTGCTTTATCGCTCATTGCAGACATTGTATCTGCTTAACTAGGATTGTGCACAGTAACATACAGACAGTGTCAGGTTGATGCCATTATACTGATTAAAATGATACCTTGGTTGATGAAATATGTCTTGTGGTTGTTGTTTAATATCTTATTTTCAGTTAATGATATTCTCGTGCTCCTGAGTGACCTGGGGGGGGTCTTCATGTGGTACTCTGATTAGGTATTACTAATGCAGACTGCTGACAGGTCATTGATCCCTCACTGACCTGCCCCCTAGTTTACATATTTAATATTATATAAACACATAAAAAAAAACAACAACCGTATATAATCACATAATCCCATATGTACTGTGTACATAATTAATGTTTCAGGTTATCCTGTTATAAAAAAAAAAAAAGAAATCTTTGGAAAATGGCACCTGCTGTACCTGTGCAGTAGCAGCTATCTGTGTATATAGAGGTAATCCGATAGCTGGTACTGCGCATTTGCCGGCGGTGCTATCTCGCTAGAGTAAAAAAAAAATCTCCTCCAAGATGGCACCATCTGCGCCTGTGCAATAGCCATCGGACCACCTCTATATACACCAGTAGCTGCTACTGCGCGGGCACGGTGGGCGCCATTTTAAAATGGATTTTTTTTTTTTTAAATATCAGGAGAACGTCAAACATTTTAATTATATACACAGTACACTTGCAATTTATGCTGCAGTGCAGGTGCCACCACTGGCACCTTCCTGCAGAATGTTTTTTTTTTTTTTTTTTTAATATGTACATATAATATTCATTATGTTAACTAGGGGACAGGTCACTGAGGGATCAGTAACCTGTCAGAAGCCATCAATATGAATAGCTAATCAGAGCACCACATGAACCCCACCCAGCAGCATGAGCATATCATTAAGGCTGCTCTCACACTAGCGTCGGTAAGGGGGCCGTCGTGCTGCGTCGGCCCGACGTACCGACGCATACTGTGACAAAAATGCCCAACATGGGCAGCGGAAGCAGTCTTAAGACGCTTCCGCTGCCCCATTGCAAGGTCCGGGGAGGAGGGGCGGAGTTTCGGCCGCGCATGCGCGATCGAAAATGACGGTCCCGATGCACAAAAAAAGTTACATGTAACTTTTTTTGTGCAGGCGGAGCGCCAAAACACGACGCAACCATCACACGACAGTTGCGACGTGTGGCACTGCGTCGCAATGCGTCGCTAGTAAAAGTCTATGGAGAAAAAAACGCATCCTGCGGGCAACTTTGCAGGATGCGTTTTTTATCCACAACGACGCATTGCTACGTGCAGTGCACGACGCTAGGGTGAAAGTAGTCTAACTCAAAACTGAAAATAAAGATTAAACAACAACCACAAGATGGATTTCATCAACCAAGATATCATTTTAATCAGCATAACGGTGCCAACCTGACACTGTGTGTAGAGTACTGTGCACAATCCTGCTGACAAGTTCCCTTTTTCCCTTTAAATGTTGTTCATATTCGGTCTATTAAACAGTATTCAGATGTTCTTGTGAGTGGAGGACCCTCTTATGTACGCCACTAGTGGAATACATAGTAATCCACCCTGTTCCTGGACTTAGCTACATAAAACTTTAATACTACAAGTGTGTCCTATAAATGTTACATGATCTCCGAAAACTGCCATCCTCCCTTTTCACAGGTGACCGGTTTCTTTCCCCCCTAGTGTTGTAATAAGCATGTCCATCTATTTAAGCTGTAGGTTTGTACAGGATGCATTTCTATCATTATCGAAGAACGTGCAAAGAATTCGCTTTGTAGATGGAAACTTTTAATCTGTATTATTTCCTTAATGATAAAACGTCCTTGAATGACACATTCAGTAAGTAACATTTACCTAAGTGGCCGGCTAACTGATTAAACTATCTAAACAGCCGATACTAGCCCTGTGTACGGTACTTGCAACATACTAGTGGAATACCAAGTATCAGTAAGACCTGTATTGTATTTATATCCCTTATTACACTCCTTTTTTTGTATGTTTTACGCACAGTGACAAGTGTTCACTTTTCCATTACAAAGCATACGATGAAATGAGCGTGTTATGCAGGCAGGTCCCTCTGGTAACAGGAACCATTGGAAGCAAGCAGAAGTTTTCACATTGCAACAGAAGGAACTTTGGGATATAACTCTACTTGCTCAGGCAAGATCTTCTTAGAATGGACCACATTTAACAGCTGAATGGTTGTTTTTTTGTTTATTTTTCTTTTGCAGACTTTTTGGGGCTGTTCCATCTATTTGAATGGGAATTGCTGAAATCTTTTATATAGCTGCAGAAACAATCTTTTTATACAAGTGAAAGGAATAGATTTTTGGTTGCAGAAATTTCTGCTAGAAATGTTCCCACTTTTGTAGGCTTCAGGTTTCCTTATAATACCGTGCTTATTGGCCCTTTACTTAGTGCCCATTATACATATGTAGGTTTGTGCTCATAGTGATGAAGCCAGTTGTGACCTTTTTTAAAGGGGTTGTCTGGTTCAAGTCAATAAGTCTGCAGTCACTCTGTGTGATTACAGACTTATGAATCCCCCTAGTGCATGTACTGTGTGGATTCGCCGGATTCAGACCTGGAAACGAAGGGTACATATGATGTATACATACTCCCAGCCAGTGGGCACGGCCTCACTTCATACACTTGTATGGATCCGAGGGCGAGCCCTGTCTAGTGTCGAAGCTGGCCAATGGGTTTGGCCCTGCTCCATACAAGTATATGGAAAGACAGGCCGTGCCCACTTCCTGGGAGTATGTATAACTCATGCAAAAGGTTTCTGTGCAAGTATAATGCATTGCAATGTTGGTCAAAGTGAAAGTCTCACAGAGGGACTAGGTAAAAAAAAAAATTATGTTTTAACCCTTTTCCAACCTGGGACGTATAGGTACATCTAAGGTTGCCTCCCCTGTTTGCTGCTGGCTCCGGCGCTGAGCCCGCAACTTTTCCAGCACATGTCATCTGATTTCATTGGCTGACATGTACCCCTAACAGCCCCAGGTGGAATAGAAATCCACCCGCAATGATTAACATGTTAAATGACGCTGTCAATCTCTGCACTAATCCTGCCCATCGGTTGCCATGTCACATGACCGCAGGTCGCCAATAGGTTGGCATGACAAACCCGGGTTCTGCAGGAGACCCCTGTGGTTGTCATTGCCGGATAGCTATGAGCACCGCTCAGCGGTTGGCGCTTATAGCAAGTGAGCATTTCTGCTACACAGAACAGGGCTGAAACCTGGATGATCGCAGCTTCTAGTATCCCACCATGGCTATTGAAGCAACTGTAAAGTAAAAAAAAAAATGTTTTTAAAAATATTAGGTTTAAATCACCCCCCCCCATTTACCCCACTCAAAAAATAAATAAATAAAAAAACACATTTTGTATCAACACTATCAGAAACGCACAATCTCTCAATATATAAATAGAATTGATCCAATTGGTAAACGGTGTAACGGGTGAAAAAAATCAAAGCACCAGAATTATGTTTTGTTGCCAACATTTAATTTAAAATACAATAATGGGAGACCAAAATATCGTATCTACACCAAAATGGTATCAATAAAAGCATCAGCTCGATACACAAAAAATAAGCCCTCACCCAGTCCCAGATCGCAAAAAATGGAAACACTTTGAAACTTGGAAAATGGTAACTCTATTTTTGAGAAAGTTTTAGATTTTTTTTTCACCACTTAAATAAAGAAGACCCCATACATGTTTGTTTCTATGAACTCGTAATGATCTGGAGAATTATCATGGCAGTTCAGTTTTGGCATTTAGTGAACATGTTAAGGAAAAAAAAAAAAAAATTGCGCTACAGATTCCGATTCCAGCGCCAATGAGGATGGTAGTACATTGGTGAGCCCTTCCACCCTCCCAGGTCCAGTTTCACAAGCATTGACCCCTTTAGATGTAGGACGCAGCGAGAGGGGGGAGGAGAAATTGAACTTGGCAATTTTCAGAAAAGGAAACGGGTCTCTTGGAAATCAACAACATAGACGATAAGTCCCCCGCCTTACTAATCACGTAAGACAGTGCCATGATGGTAATACGACAATACTCCACTTTGTCGGATTAGAAAGAGGGAGCTTACCGCAGCAGGGTGGCAAATTACATAGATTTCTTTAGAGGAGAGAGACTAGATGGATCTTACGCACAAGTGCAACGGGGCCAATAGGCCTGAACGAAAAGATTGACATGTCAGTCTTTTTGTGATTATTCCATCATTGGTCTCTCTTTTGTGTTTCAGGTTATTTTTTGTTTAGTGTTTTGATGTTTTAAATGTATTATTTTCACAATGTTGTTTGTACATGTATTTGCATTCTGGGAGGTGGATTGTATTACACCCATGACGTCTGGCAGTGGGAGGTAACTTGATGCGGTGCATGATAAGAGACCGCTCCACTCCCATCCGCTATTAGGACCCTTGGAAGCGCAGCAGCGCGAAACGGCCGTCGTCCGTCTTTGTTCACGTTCTCCCGATCTAAGGCTACAGATGTCCTAATAAAGGCTTGTTTTTACCGGGATCGGTGAGTGCATTCCATTTTTTCTATTGGACTGGACTTTGTATGCATCTAAAAGATGTTGCACCTGAGTATCCTGTATTTTTGGGCGTTATTAGCACCAGCAGCTGAGCATGGCTTAGGGCAGGAAGGTCATAGACTTGCAGTGGTGCGGATGGTTTGCTATTCTTCTAAATGGACTGCATCTATAAAACTGCCACACCAGTTTACCCGTTCAGTGAACGACATAAAAAATGTGGCAAACTATGATTTTTCATCATAATGCTGGAAAAAATTGGAATAAAACGCAATCAAAAACACAAATCTAAAAAAAAAAAAAAATGTTGCTGAAAACATCCTCTTGTCCTGTAAAAAAAAAAAGCCACCATACAGCTCAATCAGCGGAAAACTTAAAAAGTTATAGCTTTCAGAATATAGCAATGCAAAAATAATTATTTTTTCTATAAAGTTTTTGTGTAAAAGCTCCAAAACAAAAAAAATTATGGTATAAATGAGGTATTGCTGTAATGGTACTGACCCAAAGAATAAAGCTGCCTTATCACTTTTACCACATGCGAATTGGCATAAATCCCCACCCCGCCAAAAAAAAATATTTATATAGTATAGTTATTAAGGTTGAAGGAAGACTTTAAGTCCATCTAGTTCAACCTATAGCCTAACCTAACATGCCCTAACATGTTGATCCAGAGGAAGGCAAAAAAACCCCATGTGGCAAATAGTAAGCTCCACTTTAGGGAAAAAAATTCCTTCCCGACTCCACATACGGCAATCAGACTAGTTCCCTGAATCAACGCTCTATCAAGGAATCTAGTATGTATACCCTGTAACATTATACTTTTCCAGAAAGGTATCCAGTCCCCTCTTAAATTTAAGTAATGAATCACTCATTACAACATCATACGGCAGAGAGTTCCATAGTCTCACTGCTCTTACAGTAAAGAATCCGTGTCTGTTATTATGCTTAAACCTTCTTTCCTCCAGGCGTAGAGGATGCCCCCTTGTCCCTGTCTCAGGTCTATGATTAAAAAGATCATCAGAAAGGTCTCTGTACTGTCCCCTCATATATTCATATATTAAAATAAGATCACCCCTTAGTCTTCGTTTTTCCAAACTAAACAGCCCCAAGTGTAATAACCTATCTTGGTATGGCAGACCCCCCAGTCCTCTAATAACCTTGGTCGCTCTTATCTGCACCTGCTCTAGTTCAGCTATGTCTTTCTTATACACTGGAGACCAGAACTGTGCACAGTATTCTAAGTGTGGTCGAACTAGTGACTTGCATAGAGGTAAAATTATGTTCTCCTCATGAGCATCTGTGCCTCTTTTAATGCATCCCATTATTTTATTTGCCTTTGCAGCAGCTGCCTGACGCTGGCTACTAAATATGAGTTTGTCATCCAGCCATACACCCAGGTCTTTTTCATTGACGGTTTTGCCCAGAGTTTTAGAATTAAGCACATAGTTATTCATCTTATTACTTCTACCCAAGTGCATGACCTTACATGTGTCCTCATTAAAGCTCATTTGCCATTTATCAGCCCAAGCTTCTAGTTTACATAAATCATCCTGTAATATAAATTTGTCCTCCTCTGTATTGATTATCCTGCAGAGTTTAGTGTCATCTGCAAATATTGAAATTCTGCTCTGAATGCCCCCTACAAGGTCATTAATAAATGTTAAAAAGAGGGCCCAGTACTGACCCCTGTGATACCCCACTGCTAACGTGACCCAGTCCGAGTGTGGTCCATTAATAACCACCCTTTTTTTCCTATCCCTGAGCCAGCTCTCTACCCACTTACACATATTTTCCCCTATCCCCATTATTCTCATTTTATGTATCAACCTTCCGGGCCCAGAGATTTGTCAATTTTAGTGATTTTTAGACGCCGCCGTACTTCCTGCTGGGGTAAGCAGGTGACATTTAATGGGGAATTTTTATCACTAGTCATTTTGTCTGCCATGGGATTTTCTTGTGTAAATACTGATGAAATAAAGTCATTTAGCATATTGGCTTTTTCCTCATCCTCATCCACCATTTCACCCAGACTATTTTTTTAGGGGGCCAACACTATCATTTTTTAGTTTCTTACTATTTACGTAGTTAAAGAATATTTTGGGATTATTTTTACTCTCTGGCAATGCGTCTCTCTGTCTCAATTTTTGCTGCCTTGATTTGCTTTTTATTATTATTATTATTTATTGTTATAGCGCCATTTATTCCATGGCGCTTTACATGTGAGGAGGGGTATACATAATAAAAACAAGTACAATAATCTTAAACAATACAAGTCATAACTGGTACAGGAGGAGAGAGGACCCTGCCCGCGAAGGCTCACAATCTACAAGAGATGGGTGAGAATACAGTAGGTGAGGATAGAGCTGGTCATGCAGCGGTTTGGTCTTCTTTGGTTTCTTATTTTTCAGAATTTATTTAAAGGGAACCTGTCACCCCGTTTTTTCAGTATGAGCTAAAAATACCGTTAAATAGGGCCCGAGCTGTGCTTTACAATACTGTATTTTTTGTCCCCTGATTCCCCACCTATGCTGCCGAAATACCTTACAAAAGTCGCCGTTTTCGCCTGTCAACCACACTGGTGTGGTCAAAAGGGCGCATCTTGGTTTCAGGAAAATGGCCGCCGCGATCTCCATCTGCGCACGCGCGGCATCCCGCGGCCATTTTCCTGAAGCCCCGGGAAGCAGAGCACTCAATCTGTGCACGCGCGGCCTCAGAAAGATGGCCGCCACCACCGATAACCAGGGGAATAGCACAGATCACGCTCTTTTTCAACTGTTGCGCATGCGCAAAACACTGCGCCAACGCCGGGAAGATAAGCAAGAGGTGGAGGAGAAACAGCCATTTCACCACGCCCTTTTGCCCAGACCAGCGTGATTGACAGGCGAAAACGGCGACTTTTGTAAGGTATTTTGGCAGCATAGGTGGGGAATCGGGACAAAAAATACAGTATTGTAAAGCACAGCTCAGGCCCTATTTAATGGTATTTTTATCTCATACTGAAAAAACGGGGTGACAGGTTCCCTTTAATTTTCTGTATTAATTTAATGCCTCATCCCTACCTACTTCCTTTAATTCTCTAAATGCTTTCTTTTTGTCACTTATAGCACCCCTTACAGCTCTATTTAGCCATATTGGTTTCCTCCTATTTCCAGTATGTTTATTCCCATACGGTATATACTGTGCCCAGGTCCTATCCAGGATGCTAATAAACGTCTCCCATTTTCTTTGTGTATTTTTATGTCTCAGGATATCATCCCAGTTAATTGCACCAAGATCCTCTCTCATCCGTTGGAAATTTGCCCTCCTGAAGTTTAGTGTCCTTGTCACCCCCTACTACCCATCTTATTAAAGGATACATGAAAACTTATTATTTTGTGATCACTATTCCCCAAGGGACCCCAACCCTTATATTTGCTATGCGGTCTGGCCTGTTGGTTAATATTAGGTCTAGCAGTGCCCCCCTTCTTGTTGGGTCCTGAACCAGTTGTGAAAGGTGATTGTCTCTCATAGTTGCCAAAAACCGATTACTTTTGCTTGAACTGCAGGTTTCTGTTCCCCAATCTATTTCAGGGTAGTTAAAGTCCCCCATAATAATGACTTCTCCTTGGGTCGCAGCTTCATCTATTTGCTTTACGAGGATATTCTCCATTGCTTATATTATTTTTGGAGATTTATAGATATTCCCGAATTGCTGTTTTTTGTGCATTCTGCCTCCCAAAAATTGGAATAGAAAAATGTCTGTGTGTAACAGCAGCCAAACAGAAAACAAAAAACCTGATGTATATCTGGTATTGTTGTAATCGCACCAGCCCGAAGAATAAAGTCAATTAATCACTTGTAGTGCAGAGGGTATGGCATAACATATAAATAAAACCAATTCTTCACATGCTGTTGATTTTGTTTATTCTGTCTCCCAAACATTGCAGTAAGGCTCGGCTCACATTTATCCAGCACTTACACCAGAGTTTCCATGTAAATATCTGAAATACGTGAATCAGATGGAACCCACGACTGAATGAGGCTGAAGGAGTCACTGTGGACACCAACTGGCCAGTGATCTAGCGATGTTCATCTTTTTAGATGTACATAAAATTGACATCAACCACAGTTTTGTGCCCTTCTGAAAAGGACAACACTAAAGAGAAACTATATGGAGTCCACAGTAACTCTGCTGCCTCATTATAGTGAATGGATCCATTGGGGGTTTCATCTGAATCATGCCACTCGGAGATTTAGATGTAAACTATGTAGTGAGTGGTCAGCGTAGAGCACCAGATGAATGTGATCCCAAAAGTTATGTAAAATGTTCCTAATAAAAGCTTCAACTCAATCCACAAAAAAGCAAGTCCCCACACGGATCTGTTATCTGTTAACGTAAATATAGGGGGCTTCCACGTTAGTGGTAGTGCAAAGGCTCTGGGAAAGCGAAATGGCTCCTCACCTGCCAAAAGAAATTCAGCAAATTCTGTGCTCCCAAATCCAAAAGCCTCCCTCCCAATTCATGAACCGTTTTCAGCAGAATACTGGTGCGAAACTGTATGAAATGTGGAAAATTATTTTATCAATTTACCTCTGTACAAATATTTTGCAACTTGTCGTCTTTACGTCTGCTCCAACCAACTTTTTGAAAAGCAGAAGACGTTTAGTGGGAGGGTGACTCCATGCAGCCCACAAATTCATCAAAATTTACACCACAACAGTTGCGTATATTATGACAGGAATGTAATTCAGTCAATGACTTTAGGTACAATTCTCAAGCTAGTTAACAATAGCTGAAAGATTCACCAAATTCATGACAGGCACATGGTCCACTAAATGAATTTGGCTCATCTTACTTCAGTATATTCTTGATCAAGATGGAGTGCAGAAAGTCAGTCTTGATGAAACGGGTTAAAAGATTTTTATGATTCTCTTCCTTGACAGAACCCCCTAACTGTCATCTGATTTGAGATAATTCAGTTTCTCATTTTGTGATTTACGTTGCCTACTGTTCAGTATTTGGTTATGTACTGGAGAATTGCACGTGGTGGTTTTATCTAGTTCCCATTTGTACCATGTCTGAGTCCTTTATCAGATGCACAATTTCAAGTAGATTGTAAACTTTTGCTACATACATTAACTTGCAATGTTTAATCAGTTGAGTGTTTATACTGTTGATCTTTTTCTCGTGATAAATAGCGACTCTAATCTTAAATAAAACCGATAATAGAACATGGAAGTGCAAATGATAAAAAGTTGTAGTAAACATTTTTTTTTTCACTAGCGTAAACAATATTAAAGAGATCAGCTCATGTCCCCAAATGCTATTAAAGGGAACCTGTCAACCCCCCCCCCCCCCCAGGTGTTTGAAACTAAAAGAGGCACCTTGTGCAGCAGTAATGCTGCATTCTGACAAGGTGGCTCTTTTAGTTCTGGGTGCTGTAACTGCCGAAATAATCCATTTTGTAATTTGTCCTAAATGCCTTTTCTTCAGTCCTGGAGGTAGGTCTTTCCCCCCCCTGCTGCAGACGCCACACAGCCGTCACTCAAATCTTCTTGGCGCCAGGCGCCGCCTCCTAACCGCTGTTTTGAAATGAGCCGGCGCCTGCGCTCTTTTCTCCTGCCTTGGGAAGGCGCAGTGAGCGCTGCCCGTCTGTCCTCATATGCAGTCTAGCTGACTGCGCCTGTGCAGCCGCCCTGCCTGTGAATCCCAGCCCCGCAATGTGAATAAATCCGAAGACACTGCGGGGCTGGGATTCACAGGCAGGGCGGCCGCACAGGCGCAGTCAGCTATACTGCATATGAGCACAGAGGACGGGCAGCGCTCACTGCACCTGCCCAAAGCAGGAGAAAAGAGCGCAGGCACCGGCTCATTTCAAAACAGCGGTGAGGAGGCGGTGCCCGGCGCCAAGAAGATTTGAGTGACGGCAGTGTGGCGTCTGCAGCAGGGGGGGAAAGTCCTGCCTCCTTGACTGAAGAAAAGGTATTTAGGACAAATTACAAAACTGATTATTTCGGCAGTTACAGCAACCAGAACTAAAAGAGCCACCTTGTCAGAATGCAGCATTACTGCTGCACAAGGTGGCTCTTTTAGTTTCAAACGCCTGGGGGGGGTGACAGGTTCCCTTTAAACTGCAGATATAGAGTTAATTTACAGGTTAATGGCTTTCCAAAGCTGTACGGCCGCTGTAATGAAAGCACGGCTACCGGGGAAAGAATGAACTTTAACCCATTTATGTGAAATACCGGCTCCCTGACTTTGCTCATCCACCAAGCCCGCATCTTTCTCAGCACATGACTGCTGATTTAATCAGCCACCATGTGGCTCTAATAGCCACAGATGGAGCGGAGCTGTGCCTGCAACCTCTAACCTATTAAATCTGACTATCAACAGTATTCAACACGCACTGGGGGGCGTCATACCACATGCCCTTTGGCACACCCGTGACGTGATTGCGGGGTGACGATGGGTTACCATGACATGCAGGGGTCTGTTTAAGAGCCTATGCAAGTTATTACAATCCTCCTTCAAAAGAGTGTTTTGCTGGCATTTATAGATCATTACTTTCTCTTTACATAGCAGTGCATCAGACGATAGTAGCTTCAATTCCCCTATGGCGACTATTAAATACAATAAAAATTAAAAAGGTTTGAAAAATATGAAAAAAGTAAAGCACAACTGTTCAGATAGCCCCTCCTTTTGCCTCGTTAAAAAAAAACAAAACAGAAAAATAAACACATTTGGTAATGCATGTAGAGAACGTCTCTTAAGCGCCAACACTGTAATTATTATCATCATTATTAATTTATATAGCACCATTGATTCCATGGTGCTGTACATGAGAAGGGGTTACATACAGATTACAGATATCACTTACAGTAGACAGACTAACAATGACAGACTGATACAGAGGGGCGAGGACCCTGCCCTTGCGGGCTTACATTCTACAGGATTATGGGGAAGGAGACAGTAGGTTGGGGGTTGCGGGAGCTCCGGTGTTGGTGAGGCGGTAGCTTTGGTAGTGATGAGGAGGCAGCGAGGTCAGTGCAGGCTGTAGGCTTTCCTGAAGTTATGAGTTTTCAGGTTCCGTCTGAAGGATCCGACTGTGGTTGATAGTCGGACTTGTTGGGGCAGAGAGTTCCAGGGGATGGGGGATATTCGGGAGAAGTCTTGGAGGCGATTGGATGAGGAGCGAATAAGTGTGGAGGAGAGAAGGAGGTCTTGGGAGGACCGGAGATTATGTGAGGGAAGATGTCGGGAGATTAGTTCAGAGATATATGGAGGAGACAGGTTATGGATGGCTTTGTAGGTCAGTATTAGTAATTTGAACTGGATACGCTGAGGGAATGGGAGCCAGTGAAGAGATTTGCAGAGGGGGGAAGCGGAGGAGTAGCGAGGAGAGAGATGGATTAGTCGGGCAGCAGAGTTAAGGATGGACTGGAGAGGTGCAAGGGTGTTAGCAGGGAGGCCACAGAAAAGGATTTTGCAGTAGTCAAGGCGGGAGATGATGAGGGCATGCACAAGCATTTTAGTAGGTTGAGGAAAGGACGGATTCTGGAGATATTTTTGAGCTGGAGGTGACAGGAGGTGGAAAGAGCTTGGATGTGCGGTTTGAAGGACAGGGCAGAGTCGAAGGTTACTCTGAGGCAGCGGACTTCGGGTACGGGGGAAAGCATGATGTCGTTGATTACGATAGGTCAGGTAAGGAAGATTTGTTGGATGGAGGAAAGATGATGAGTTCAGATTTGTCCACATTGAGTTTGAGGAAGCGAGAGGAGAAGAAGGAGGATATGGCTGATAGGCACTCTGGGATTCTGGACAGCAGCGCGGTGACGTCTGGGCCAGAGAAGTAGATTTGAGTGTCATCAGCATAGAGGTGGTACTGGAATCCATGGGACTTTGAGTTGTCCCAAGCCAAGTGTATAGATTGAGAAGAGTATGGGTCCTAGAACAGAGCCTTGGGGGACTCCAACAGAGAGAGGGTGGGATGAGGAGGTAGTGTGGGAGTGGGAGACGCTGAATGTGCGGTTGGAATGGTACGAGGCGATCCAGGATAGGGCGAGGTCTTTGATGCCAAAGGAGGAGAGGATCTGTAGTAGGAGGCAGTGGTCAACTGTGTCAAAAGCAGAGGACAGGTCTAGAAGGATGAGTACAGAGTATTGTCCAGTAGCTTTGGCGGTAAGTAGGTCGTTAGTGATTTTGGTCAGGGCAGTCTCAGTTGAGTGATGGGGGCGGAAACCAGATTGTAGATTGTCGAACAAAAAGTTAGATGAGAAGTGGGAGGAGAGTTCAGCATGGACGTGCTGCTCCAGGAGTTTGGAAGCGAATGGGAGCAGCGATATTGGACAATAGCTGGACATAGCAGTTGGATCGAGGGTTGGCTTTTTAAGGATGGGCGTGATTGTGGCATGTTTGAACGCAGAGGGGAAGGTGCCAGAAGTTAGTGATAGGTTGAAGAGGTGGGATAGGGATGGGATAAGTGTGGTGGTGAGGTTGGGGAGGAGGTGGGATGGGATGGGGTCGAGCGCACAGGTGGTGAGGTGTGATTTGGAGAGGAGACAATTAAGCCCCCCTTCAGTGATGTTGGATAGGGAGGTTATGGGGTTTGGGCATTGGTCTGGTATACAAAGGGGTTGTGGTGGTTGAACAATAAAGACTTGGCTTGTCTGGTCCATCTTATTTTTAAAGTGTGTGGCAAAGTCCTCAGCAGAGATGAGGGAGGTTGGAGGGGGCAGTGGGGGGCGGAGGAGGGAGTTAAAGGTTTTGAATAACTGTTTGGGGTTGTAGGATAGGGAAGATACGAGGGTTGTGAAGTAGGCCTGTTTAGCAGAGGTGAGTGCAGATTTAAAAATGAGCTTTGCTTGTTTGAATACAGTGAAGTCATGTTGCGAGTGCGTTTTCTTCCAACGCCGCTCCGCAACCCTGGACACTTGCCGGAGCTTTTTGGTGGTGTTATTGTGCCAAGGTTGTCTATTGATACGTCGCACTCTGCCATGGACGAGAGGGGCAACCATGTCAATAGCTGATGCGAGAGTGGCATTGTAGAAAGCAGTGTCTGTGTCATGGAGTGAGGATATGGATGCCAGTGGTAGGATGGAGTCAGAGTGTGTGGGTGTCTAGGTGTGCAAGGTTTCTGCGTGGGTGCGCATGTTGCTTGACATGGATGACCGGTGAGGAGGACCAGGATGAGAAGGTGAGCAGATGGTGGTCGGATAGAGGGAGAGGGGAGGTGGTGAAGTTAGATCGAGAGCAGAGACGGGTGAATACCAGGTCTAGTGTATGCCCGTCTGTGTGGGTGGCTGCGGAGGACCATTGAGTAAGTCCAAAGGATGAGGTAAGGGACAGAAGTTTGGAGGCTGTTGACTGAAGGATATCAATAGGGATGTTGAAATCACCCATGATGATGGTGGGAATGTCAGCAGAGAGAAAGTGAAGAAGCCAGGTGGAGAATTGGTCAATAAAGGCAGTGGCCGGGGTCACTGAAGGTCGGTATATGACAGCCACTTGGAGGTTGGAGGGAGAGTAGATGTGGACAGAATGGACTTCAAAAGAGGGGAGGATAAGGGAGGGAAGAGGCGGGATTGGGTTAAAGGTGCAGTTAGGAGAAAGGAGAAGACCCACTCCTCCACCATGTTTGTTGCCGGGTCGAGGAGTGTGGGTGAAGTGGAGGCCTCCGTAACACAACGCAGCAGGGGAGGCGGTGTCAGAGGGTGTTAGCCATGTTTCTGTGAGGCCAAGGAAGGCAAGATTGCGGGAGAGAAAAAGGTCCCTATGGGAGGTGGAGCCGCATATTCATCAACTGTAATGGGCGGCACCACGTGACCGCTCAGTGCAGGAGAAGCTGCGGGGCGGAGAGCAAGCGTCGAGGGAGGCGGGTGAGTATTTTAATGCCGGCGGCTGGGCGCACAGGGGGTGGGAGGGGGGAGGATACCCTAAAGTTTATTTTAAACACATAAAAACCAAAAAAAAAAGATTTTTCATCCCTTCTCCCCAGCGAGCGCTGGAGAGAACGGATGAATGGCGGCTTCAGCACCATGCTGGGGGGACAGCGCTTACTGTAGCGCTGTCTCTCCTGCACGGTCCGTGTGGTACCCAGGCGGCACACGGCTGCCGCACGTGTGCCACCCGGATGGCCTACGTGAGCTCACGGACACACGTACACGGATAACTCCGGTACCAATTTTTTCCGGTACCGGAATTATCTGGACGTGTGGGACAGGCCTAATTGCATAAAACATTGTGTAGTCTGAGTGAAATCCGACATTTCTCTCGCTTTGCATTCGACTAATTTACATGCTAGCGCGAGTGATCCCAAATGAAGAGCTCCATTGGACATGGTGACCTTTTCAAGGTAGCCCAACAAGAACTTGTCTAGGGTAATTTCATACTGGGATTTTTTTTTTTTTCTGCAGCAAAACCTGATCTCTTGGCAGGAATGAAGTTGCAGGAAAAAGCAGGTTTTTCTTGCGTTTTTGCTGCGGTTTTGGCATCCTAGATTTGTCTCTTGTCCATGCTGATAAAGTATAGTGTTGAAAAAAGAAGTCCTATTGTATAGAATCAGGTTTTGGCACAAAAAATGCGGCAAAACCTTGATACCTGCGTTTGTGGTGTGTTATTTTTTTTTTGTGTGTGTTTTTTCACAACCTATTTAATTTCAATGGGTGAAAAACACTGAAAAAAACGCTGAAAGAAGTGACATGCTCTATTGTGCAAAAAACAAGGCAAAACACAAAATCCTGATACAAAAAAAAAGTGGTGTAGATTGAGACTTCTGAAATCTCATAGACTTTGCTGGTAGTGTAAAACGCAGCCGAAAATTTGCATAAAAAAAGCTGCAAAAATGCCTACTTTGAACTTAGTCTTGGAATGGGGTTCTAACCAGAATTAGGGTTTTATTGCATTTGATCTTTTATTATGGGGTCCGTCTACTGATTTAAGATCTTGAGCATTATTGTTATCATTTAGACCATGTACACACATTAAGTATTTGAGTTTTTTACATCAGTATTTGTAAGCCTAAATCGGGAGTGGGCGAAAAATACAGAAGTGGTGACGTGTTTCTATTATACTTTTCCTTTGATTGTTCCGCTCCTGGTTTTGGCTTACAAATGTTGAGGTAAAATATTGATCGAGCACTCAACTTGTGAACGTGGCCTTAAAGTATGAAACTGGTTTGGTTTTCAATAATTTAAATACATGCTAACCTTGTTTTTCAGTCGCAAAACTGGGCATTATACGATGAACCACGGAAACATGCACAGTGCTCTCGATAAAGTGACTTTTAACCGTTCGGGATCACAAGACTCGTTAGATGAACAGTCTCTTGATGAATACTGGACTGAATTAGAAAACATTAAAAAGAGTTCTGACAATACTCAAGAGGAACAGCGTGTTGTGGTTAAAGAGCCTGATGGTAAGAACCTATTGAGGTTAACAAGATGGCAGCAAGCTCGTTGTTCGGTAAACTGCCCTGATGCCTTTGCTTCCTCTCTTTAGGATCTTTTATGAAGATCTCGTATTTGTAAGATACATTTGAGCCAAGCAAAATGAGCTTGTATACTGTTTAGTTTAAGGTATTGATTATTTTGCTTTTGACATTTCTAGAGGGTGAGCTGGAGGAGGAATGGCTCAAAGAAGCCGGATTGTCCAATTTATTTGGAGAGAGTGCAGCAGACTCCCAGGACAGCATGGTGTTCCTATCTACTCTAACAAAGACTCAGTCAGCAGCTGTCCAGAAACGAATCGATACTTTCACTCAGACCTTGAGGATGAAAAACAAACACCATCAGATTCCTGATGTCCGGGATGTATTCAAGCAACCAACAAGCTCAAAGGACAAAGTATGTACAAATGAGCGAGCTTGATTTTCCATAACTGTAAATGATTCCCAGCAATAGAGTGCTTTAAGCAATGTTTGCCAGTAAATATCCTTTTATTATGGTATAAAGGTGAAGGATGGTATCATTGAAATGGTGTAATGTTGCTTTGTTAAGGGAGCTTTCCAGGCCTCACCAACAGGAGATTGGTGGGGGTGTCCGGCATCAGACCTCCACCGATCAGCTGAAATCACTCCTCCAGTGACGCTGGATCTAAGCTTGAATATGAGATGAACAGTAGTACTCAGCAGTGGCCACTAAGCAATGTATAGTTCTGCGTTGTTTAACCACATACATCACTTAGTTCCGGCCGCTGAGCGAACAGTTTTCAGCGTATTGGTGGAGGTGATGGGTGTCTGACCATCACTGATATCATATTGATGACTATTGTGGAGTTCACCGTGCAGTATAACTCGCATGTTAATTTTTATTCTGTGCGTTGATACAATTACTGTGATACCCAATTTATATACAGTATTCTTCTTTTTACTGCTTTTGCACAAGAAAATCTTTTTTTGTGTTTAAAAATCTTTTTTGTTGTTTTGGTTGTCATATTTGTCACAGCCATAACTTTTTCATTTTTCTGAATACATTGCTGTGTAAGGGCTTACGTTAGAAGCTATAGTTTTATCCATGTTAGGATATAAATGATTTTTTTGAAAAGATTATATTTCATATTTTGTAAGGCAATAACAAGATTTTTGACACAGATATTCATTTTTTTTAAAGAGTTTCACAGTTCTCAATAAATAACAAGGTTTTATAGTACGGAATATTTTAAATGCAGATATATATATATATATATATATATATATATATATATATATATATATATATATATATATATATATATATATATATATATATATATATATATATATATATATAAAAATCTTGCTGACCCCACAATAAAACTTAAATACCCAATCCTTTGATTGCATTGATAGTACACTGTACAACCTACATGTGACTGGCAGCATATTGGGCTCTGCCTGCTGCAGGATCGGGATAGGCTAAAGTTTATGGCATACGTGGAGATCATTGTTAGGCCTAATTGTTGGCACAGCAACCTTCAGCACCCCAACGACCATTATGCCAGGGGTGCCGATGGACTGACAAAAGGAGCCATTTCCCTTTATCAAAAAACTCATTTCCTGCTGTCACGTCTCACAGCAGCATCTATGGGGTTACATTTCTGAGATCGGACCCAGGCTCAACCCCCAACAAAGCACAGCAGTGGCTCAGCTAGCTGTGCATATATGCGGCTCCTGCTGCGGATGGCACGGGCACAATTCCTGTTTTTGTACCATCAATCAGCCTTAATTATACATCTGATTGTGGGAAATCGCCTACAATCTGGACATACTGTACGGTTGCTGGAAGGGGTTAAAGGGAAATGGTACAATTTTTGGCATACCAGGTTAACATTAGAGAAGGCCTACAAAGCAAAACATTACTTGGGGTGCAAAAGTGTTACATAACTGAAGCTGCAAGTTTAATGCAAATTCTTCGATTTCAATTACTTTTTAATTTCTAAATGTCACACACTTGTCATGGTATGGACTTCTACGGCGCAGTAATGTCTCACAACACTATTTGCAATGTTTGTCTTTTTAGGACTTGTTCCCACTTTGCATGGTAATGAGTTTGGGAAACAAAATTTTATTTAGGAAAAGTCATAAGCTTCAACCCTGAGTATTCCCACACTGTCCAATATTGTAATGCATACATAATATATGATTATATATAATCTATGATGGATGTTGCTGAAAATAAAAAGTAGTTCTTTTTCCATCTATGTGCATTTTAGGCTGAAGACTTGAATGGATTTCAATCTGCAGACAGCAGCCAAGGAGCAAGTGAAGTGCTACATGAAAAATCTGATGGTATGTGATGGATTGCTTTTGTGTCCCTATACTTCTGACTCCCGATTAAAAATGATTGACATGGTTTTATGGGTCACATCTACAACAGTACACCAGCAATGGGAAGATAGGAATTGTTCTCAGAATTATAGGAAACCAGGATCCAGTTAAGAAAAAGAAAAATCCATGCATCAGGGAGCTACTTTTAAAAACCTGACGTACCCAACATTAAAGTCCCCCCTAATGATGGAACGATGAATAAACTTTGTGTACATGACCGCGCCATACACATGTCCGATTATTGCACAAATATCTTTAAGATGCAGCCATACATTTCTGATGTATAGCGAAAGAAAATGATGATCTTAATGTGATGCACCCAATGGCAGTTCAAAAATAATAGGTTGTTCAGTTTCCGAATTCTCAAAACCTACACCTTTATGCCATGAACAAAAGTCGGCCAATAAATGCCCAATTGATCTTTTGGACAAATGCGACCTTTCGTCATCCAAAACTCGATTGTTTGCCATCAACAGAACCGAACAATAGATTGTCAACGTTGTCTGTTTGCTACAACTGTGGTCCAATATGTGCGGGGGTGTAATGATTAGAATTTTATTTCACACATCTGTCAGTACTAATTATGTTTTTGTGGATATATTGCTACATCAAAGTTCTTTATAAAAAGTCGCTACATTTTGCTGCGTTTTTCTCTGTTGCAACAAGTCCTCAGCTTTGCAGCAACACTCCACTCTGACTGAAAGATCTGCTGTAAAGCTTTGGGCACCAAATTAGGATCATCCACCAACCGCTCTTTACCACCTACTATTTACCATTTTTAAATGAGTTATTCAGTGTTTTTCTGTTCATGCAGTGGAGTATAGATGAAAACCAGAAAGAAACAGATGCAGCTGGAAATGATGGTTGCTTTTAGATAGATCTATGGTCACTTTATTAAGTGAATCGGAGAGCTGATGCGTATACTTTAAAAGATGCCTGCTGCCCGGGATTGACAGGGATTTGCCTGTGTGTGTGTACAGGGAGAGACCTATTAATCCAGTGCAGCAGGAGCAGGCAACTCTTAAAGTATGTTTTCCTTAAAACATGGCAGCGTTTCAGAGTAAACGTACATAGCTGAGATCATACAGCCAGTGCCTGACACATACTATCCTTGCATCGTGTATCAGCTTTCATGGTCATTTTAAGGCATTTTAGAACAGGGGCCTTCGTAAGAGTAGTTACAGATGAAAGCACATGTTTGTAGACATCCATAGCTCCAAAGTGATATTGCATCTACAGTACTATTCTTTTTTTTTTTTTTTTCTTCCCCCCCCCCTCTACATTCTAATACAGATTTGGGCAAAGTACGGCCCGCAGGCAACATTTGGCCCTCTGGCTGTCTCAGTCCTGCCCGTGAACCGTTAAGGAGCCTGAAAATGGATTTCCATGGGCCACACAGTTACTGCCCACTCGCTGTCTCCATCTGCGCTGACTTCCTTGGTGGAGGAGGGGCCTCTGGTCACTTCCTCCACCAATTAGCATGTGGAACAGCTGCCGCGTTGATGTATTTTCATCACGTCAGATGTGTACTGCAGTGCATCTGGAGACAGGAACCAGAAGCAGAGCGCCGTGGAACGGAACCAAGGTGAGTATGTTGTATGCAAGTATGTCTTTTTTTTTTCTTGTTTTTTTTCATGTGTATTGGATGTTTGGGTGCACATGGGGAGGCTATGGGGGGGTGTCATGCTGCACATGGGGAGGCTATGGGGTTTCGAGCTGCACATGGGGAAGCTATGGGGTGTCATGCTGCACATTGGGAGGCTATGGGGGTTTCGTGCTGCACATGGGGAAGCTATGGAGTGTCGTGCTGCACATGGGGAGGCTATGGGTACATTGTGCTGCACATGGCGAGGCTATGGCGGTGTCGTGCTGCACATAGGGAAGCTATGGGGACTTCATGCAGTATATGGGGAGGCTGTGTGGGCTCATGCTGCATATGGGGGAGGCTGTGTGGGGCCTCATTCAGTATATGGGGAGGTTGTGTGGGGCTCATACTGTATACAGGGAGGTTGAGTGAGGCTCATGTTGCATATAGGGAGGCTGTGTGGGGCTCATGCAGTATATGAGGAGGCTGTGGGGGCTCGTGCTGCATATGGGGGAGACTGCGGGGCTCATACTGTATATAGGGAGGCAGTGTAGGGCTTATACTGTATGTAGGGAGGCTGTGTGGGGGCTCTTACAGTATATAAAGGGATAAAGGGCTCTGGGATGGGTCAAACGATATACAGAGGCAACTGCAATCCGGTTTAAACATTATATAGGGGGATGTCAGCATATTTAATTCGGCTCAATATTAAGTGATACAATTAATATTAACCCCTTTCCGACGTTGGGCATAATAGTACGCCCACGTCAGACACCCTCCCTTTGATGTGGGCTTTGTCGGTGAGCCCACATCTTTCCCGGGACATGTCAGCTGCTTTGAACAGCTGACATGTGCCCGCAATAGCCTCGAGTGGAATCGCGATCCACTCACTGCAATTAACCCGTTAAAAATGCCACTGTCAAACTCTGACAGCGGCATTTAACAAGCGCTTCTGCAATCGCGCCGGAAATCCACCCATCGGTGACCCCCGTCACGTGTTCGTGGGTCACCGGTGGGTTGGCATGACAACCAGAGGTCTCCTGGAGACCTCCATGGTTGTCACTGCCGGCTTGCTGTGAGTGGCGCTCATAGCAAATGAGTGATTTGGCTGCATATAGGCGATCTGATCATCGCCTATATGTAGCTGAGGAGATCGGGTTATGGCAGCTTCTATTGAAGCATGCCAAAAGTTTAAAAAAAAAAAAAAAAATGTTTTTAAAAATATAAAAGTTCAAATCACTCCATTCTAAATAAAATTATTAAAAAAAAAAAAAAAAAAAAGAAAATATACACACTTGATATCACTGCTTTCAGAATCTCTTGATCTATCAATAAAAAAGAGGATTAACCTGATCGCTAAACGGCGTAGCGAGAAAAAGTCAAAACGCCAGAATTACATTTTTTTGATCACCTCAACATTGCATTAAAATGTAATAACTGTCGATCAAAAGATTGTATCTGCACCAGAATGGTATCATTAAAAACGTCAGCTGGAGAATCATAATGGCAGGTCAGTTTTAGCATTTGATGAACCTAATAAAAAAGCCAATCAAAAAACAACTGTGATTGCATTTTTGTTAGCAATTTCACCGCATTTGGAATTCTTTTCCTGTTTTCTAGTATGCAACATGGTAAAATAAGGATGTCGTTCAAAAGTACAACTCAACCCGCAAAAAACAATCCTTCACATGGCCATTTTGACCAAAAAATAAAAAAGTTATGGCTCTGGGAAGGAGGGGAGCAAAAAATGAAAATGCAAAACCAAAAATACCTCTGGTCATTAAGGGGATAATATAATTAGCAATATAATAATTATAATGGTATTAATATTGAGTAGAATTAATTTCAGTCTATTGGTTCCGCCCTGCACAACAGTCACGGTCTCTCATGTGGCCCCTCTGGAAAATTAATTGCCCATCCCTGCTCTAATATATTTACTGAAGTTTGCCATCCATGCATCCATAACCAATACAAGGAAGGGTGAGGTCTGCTCATCTTTCCAAGGTGAGTTCTGTTTACTCTCACCGTCTGACCGGTGTCATGCGATCATATGTTGTCTCGTACATGCGATCGAGGCGATTATGCAAATGACACTCCGCTCAAATGCTGTCAGAGTGATCCGAATGTCAGTGCACCGTCCTTCGATTCCATTGCATGAGAATTGCAGCACAGGTGCAGAGGAGATGGAGAAAGTAATTTCTCCATCTCCTCCATTGCCAGTGTGTGCAGTAATCTGCACTCGGATGGCATCATCTGAGTGCAGTCCGATGTTTCATACACACCCTTAGGCTTGACAGAAATAAGGGGTTCTCAACCACAACAACACCCCAACACACGTTTTGTTCAGACTTATTCAGGAGACCTGCGTTGGGGTGGCGGGGATCATCCACACTGCTTTCTTTACCTCTGTAAGTACTTCCCCTGCATCTTAGCGATATGTGTATGGCTTTAAAGTAATGTACTCACTGCTCATTATTTAGACTGGCCTTCGATGCAGACCTACTCTAAGTAATAGGAGAAAGGTGCAATGATATGACTATAGTGAGTGATTCTCTCTGCACCCATGCTCCACGTGGATTAGCATGGACAACTTCAATAGTTATATACCTTTTGAAGTACTCTTACCCACACACTGGCCACTTACATTTGAGCAGTTAGTGGATTTACACCACCGCCAAATTTAAATTCAGGCCTCTTAGCGTATATATAGAGGCTATCCAGTATTGTGCACTTTATCTGATGAGTGCCTGTCCCTGCATCTGTGCTCGGCAGCCTTTTGTGTTTTATTGTTATTTGAAGCTTTAATGTTTTCCAATATAGAGACATTTTAAGGATTATACTGTGGTGGTTGAGAACCCCTTATTTCTGTCCTATGTAGCTCATGAGATTTTTGTCCTTTCCATTGATGCGTTCTGGACATTTGTGTTAAATACACCCATACACTTGTATAGGTGCTGTGATAGTTTTCTCATGCCGAATCAACATGATAAAATAATCGTAGATCTGAGCTGCCCCATAGTATAACACTGGGCCGAGTGTGATCCCATAAAACATCAGATAGCACTCGGCTTTGTTATACGCTCGTGTGTGCGAGTCATTTTTCAGTTTACCCAAACCCTACCATTATAGACACTGCTTTCTTTTTTTTTCTTCTTTAGTACATTACTTTTACACACAGAATGCTTTTGCAATAAAATAAGAAAATTGCCAATACTTATTCCATGCCCCTCCAGCTTGCTTCTCCGCTGCTGTCCCCAATCTTTTTTGGCATAGCAACAGTAACATCACAACTACAGCTCATGACCGCTGCAGCCAATTGCTCAGCTTTGCAGTCATAATGATATAGAAGATACAAGGGTAGTGGTGTAGAGGCAAGGAGATAAGGTACACTGATTTTCTTATTTTTTACTACCAAGATACCATGAAAAAACTGAAAATCGTATTTTGTGACAAAAGAGGCATGGGTTGTAAACCTCAACAGCCCCCATGTACGACTGGGGAGAAATAAACCATTATTCTACTGTATGGATATATTTATGGCTGAATCCTATCTGTACATCGGGAAACAAAATTCAATATGAAATCTGTATAAGTGTGACACCCCAGGGTCCTGGTTGTCACAGTGGCATTGCTTTCCTCACGGGGAGAGTGATGTCACGCTTGGAAGCGATGGAGGATTCCTCTTAACTGGTAATTGGCACATACAACACCATTCGGACTTCAGGCCAGAAGGGGGAGCTCTACCCCCGACTTCAGGGGAGCTGCTCTCTCTTTGGTCGGGAGGAGGAGTTAGTTGCTGGGCAGTTGCTAGACAGTTAGGAAGAGTGTGTCAGTTGGTGCCAGACAGCAGACTGGAGCAGTCTGAGGCAGAAGGACGAGTGAGGGGCTGTACTGCCGAAAGTTCTGCTGCTCCTAGATATGAAATAAAGAAGGAAGAACAGCCTTTAGCTAACGTGCCGGAGAGCGAAGCACAGGAGAGTGACAACTTGGGAGAATAGCTCCGACTGGGCTACCTCCCTCACAGAGCCCAGATACCGGTAACCGGAAAACCGAGGTTGTGTCATAGTCTAGGAGGCACAGCAGAAACCGGTAGGACAGCTAGACTACATGTAACTTGTCCACCTTAACACCCAGGAGACACAGTGACACATAGAGCCCGGGTCATGATAGAGACCCTGTAAAAAGGCTCGAGTCACCTGTCATACGAGTTTGTGTCGCACTTCACTAAAGGACAGAGATAACTGAGAGGACCTTGCTAAGAAGCCATAGGCAGTAAGGGACTACAATAACACAGCACTAGAAGGAAGGCTTTTAACTCGACCTGGTAAAACTGAACTCTGAACTCGCTTCCAAGCCGGCCGGACCCTGCCTGTACCTGTGATTTGGTGCCCTGGACAGTGGCTGCCTGCTACCATCAGTAAACCAGGTAAAGAGACTGCAAACCTGTGTCCTCCTTTCTTTATTGCACCACTCACCATCTTCCATCTATTCACTGGGAGCCCTGTGGACCTACTTCACCTGTGGGAAGTTATACCATCTGGCTGCCATAACATCACCCGAGAGGACCCCTTTAAGCAGCGTTGGTCACCTCTGACCGAATACCACAGGTGGTGTCATGGGCATTTATTATTTTACAAATCCCTTTAAAGACTATCCCTCTAACATGGGCGCCCAGGGCCACGGACTGGGTCGCCACCCCGTGACACGTCCTTTTAAGTACCAGACCCGGTACCGAGTACCCCACGGCCCTGGCGGGCGTTCCATATCTCCTGAAGAGACCTGAGTAGCCCCGAAAGCTTGCAATTTGTTACCATCTTTTCAGTTAGCCATTAAAAGGTATCAACCACTGAGGACTCTCAATTCTAAATATTTTTCTATCTCCATCATAGAAACATCAGATATAACTCTTATTGCTTCAAGGACCTTTAGGGATTTGAGGACAAAATAAAAAAAAAAAAAAAAAAAAAAAAATAGAACGTAATTGTAAATATCAGTGTTGTATTCATATCAGTTGAGGTGGAGAAATGAAGAGATGTTTAGTTTAGCATCATCTGCGCTATGGTATATCAGTTCTTTTATATTCTGCTTTTTTTTTTTTATTTGGTCAGAAAACCAGAACAATGTTGCATATTGTATTCCTGTGTTGTGAACACAACGTTTAATTTCTGTTTTCTCAGTCGCATGTGATACGAACTGTGACTGTTTGCTCAGCAGATGAAAATGTTTTGTAGAAATGGAAACATTCCCTGAGTGCAGATCCTCGGGAGGTTCTGTAAAGCAAACTGAAGAAAACTGCAAACTACTCTCTTTGTAAAACATAACAGTGGAAGATAAACTATATCCGAGTTCTGCATCTTCCCAGATGGTCCATTCTGTATTATCGCACTACAAGTTCTGCTATGTGTGTGTATATGTATGTATCTATCTATCTATCTATCTATCTATCTATCTATCTATCTATCTATCTATCTATCTATCTATCTATTCTCTATAATATAACCCTGGGAGCGTCACTCTGTCCGAAGCCTTTATAGACTGCGCAAGCGCCGGCGCAGTCTGGACCCCACAGAGTGACGCAGCCCAGGAGATCGCGGTATGCGTAAGCACTGAACGCACACACTGCGATCTCCAACGGAGAAGCAGGGACGAGCCAGGAGGGTGAGTATGCTATATTCACCTGTCCCATTCCAGTGATGCGCGCTGCTCCGTCCTCCACATCCTCTGCTTGTGACGTTCAGTTCAGAGGGCGCTATGACGCTCTTAATGCGCGCTGCCCTCTGACTGAACAGTCACAGCCAGAGGACCCGGAAGACGGAGCGGCACGCAGCAGTGTATCAGGGCCAGGTGACTAGAGCAAGTGTCGGGGGCCTGAGCTAGTGGCGACTCCGGCACCTGACCCCCACAGCGCGGCGGTGTCCCCGCCTGCTCAGGCCCCCAGCACTCGGCGCCCAGCGACGATAGGTGAGGATGTTATTTTTTTATTTTTTTTAATGCATCAGCATACAGGGCATATAATACTATGGAGCATCTTATGGGGGCCTTCAACCTTTATGGATCAGCATACAGGGCATATAATCCTATGGAGCATTTTATGGGGGCCTTCAACCTTTATCGATCAGCATACAGGGCATATACTATGGAGCATCTTATGGGGGCCATCAACCATATTGGAGCAGCATATGAGGCATATACTATGGAGCATCTTATAGGGGCCATCAACCATAATGGAGCAGCATATGAAGCATATACTATGGAGCATCTTTTGGGGGAAATCAACCTTTATGGAGCAGCGTATGGGGCATATGGATGGGAGCAGCCAATTACAGAATGGTGGTGCAGGATGGGAGCAGCACATTACAGAACTGTGGCGCAGGATGGGAGCAGCACATGACAGCATGTGGGTGCAGGATGCAAGCACTACATGACAAGATGAGGGCGCAGGATGGGAGCACCACATGACAGCATGGGGGTGCAGGATGGGAGCACCACATAACAGCATGGGGGCGCAGGATGGGAGCACATGACAGGATGAGGGCTCAGGAAGAGAGTAGCACATGACAGGATGAGGGCGCATGATGGTAGCAGCACATGACAGGATGGGGGTGGAGTATGGGAGCACCACATGACAGGATTGGGGTACAGGATGGGACCACCACATGACAGGATTGGGGTACAGGATGGGAGCACGTGACAGGATGAGTGCTCAGGAAGACAGTAGCACATCACAAGATGTAGGCACACAAAACAGGATGGGGGCTGCACATGACAGGATGGGGGCGCAAGATGGTAGCAGCACATGACGAGATTAGGGCGCAGGATGGAAGCAACACATACCATGATGGAGACCATGTACCAATATAAATGCTCGCCACCCGGGCGTAGAACGGGTTCAATAATAAATATATATATATATATATATATATTTATTATTATTATTATTATTATTTATTGTTATAGCGCCATTTATTCCATGGCGCTTTACATGTGAGGAGGGGTATACATAATAAAAGCAAGTACAATAATCTTAAACAATACAAGTCATAACTGGTACAGGAGGAGTGAGGACCCTGCCCGCGAAGGCTCACAATCTACAAGTATATATATGTGTGTGTGTATATATATATATTGTATGTGTATATATATATATAGATTCAAGATTCAAAGAAGCTTTATTGGCAGGACCAAATACACATCAGTTTTGCCAAAGCAAGTGTATAAAGGCAATAGGGATAGGGACTGTGGGGATGTTGGGTAGGAGCTGTAGGGGAGGTGGATGGGGGCAGATCCAGGGTGGGGGCTATAATCCATGGCATAGGGAAGGTGGATGGGGGCAGATCCATTGTGGGGGCTATAGTCCATGGCATCATGGCTGTCTTTCTCGCAGTCTATGACATTCGCTCACATACCGCGCTGCTATCTCCACTGCTCTCTCTTCTTCTCCCAGCAGGATATATGTCTTCTCTTCCTCCTTCATGGTGATGAAGTCTGGGAAGAGATGTGAGAGTCTCCTGAAGTGAGTGTCCCTCACTGCTGAGTATTTGGAGCAGTGTAGCAGGAAGTGGGTTTCGTCCTCTATGGCCTCCTGATCACAGTGTTGGCACAGTCTTTCCTCCCTGGGCTTGTAGTTCCGCCTGTGTCGGCCACATTCGATGGCCAGACTGTGGGCACTGAGTCTATATCGGCTCAGGATCTTGCGATCTGCGGGGTCCGGGAGTTTCTCCAGATATGGGGCCAGTCTGTAGTCTCTCTGTAGGCTCCGGTACATGATCAGTTTCTGTGAGTTGTTGATATCATTCTTCCAGTCACTGACATACCTCTCCTGGCCTTCGTCTGCCATCTTCCTGATTCCGGCTTTTGTCAGGTTGTTATGATTGGTGTTCTGGTCTGGTTGGGCTTGGCTGTTCCGAGGGTTCTGGTTTTTCTGTTTTTCTGTTTGTATATATATATATATATATATAACCTGAAAGCAATATGCTTTCTTTGTCTATTCTTGATTGTATAGTGATGACATATAGCATTGCTGTACTTATTTTTTGCAGTTTCCTCTGTTTTGGTTAATCTTTTGCTATGCTGTGTAGAAAGAAACTGGCATCCTCCATATGGATTTTCTTATTGTGCATCCATGTTTGATAGTTCCATTCCGACAGAAGAACAAAAAATTTAGCTTGTGACTGTGATCGCTATTGATCCACTGTAATCTATAGGGGAACTGATGTCAAGTGTTCAAATGAAGCGTTGGTGGCCTATGGAATGTCTTGGTTCCTTAGGCCCTGTGGTGCTCTTTATTGCTACCTTGTACTCTGAATGGAGCTTCATGTCTGAACTCTCCCTAACTATTTCTGTATATCTAGAGCTAGAAGATGAAGCTACAGAGGTAGCAGAAAAAAAAGATACTCCTGAAACTGCCATCAATCTGGAAATTTCATTCGCTGAGCAGGCTTCAAACCTCAAAGAGTTCCCTAATGTCAGGAATGAGAAGGAAGATGACTCCTTATTACCAGTAAGTATTTTTGTATAACCTTCTGCAATTATCTTGAAAATTTGCCAATGCGATATATACTGCAATCTCCTTTTGAGATTGCTTTATCACATTTTTCTTTTAGGAAATGATATGCAATTACATTCCTCAGAGAGGAACAAGACTGGAATTCTAGTGCCACGGATTGGATGTAGCAAGCCTTACCTTACAATTAGAAACTCCATTTCCAGACATATTTCGGGTTGTGCAAGGCAGGAGATTTGATTGGGCATGGCCTATAAGTCTCCTTACACCAGCTTGACACTCTCAACAAGGAGAGCTATTCCGCTTAATTTTTTTTTTTTTTTTTAGTAGGAAGAATTAATTTTATAATATATACTTTGTTGAAGAAATGGACAAAACATAAACTGGTATGTCTGTCAGATACCAATTATGCGGATAGTTTATTTACAGAATAAGAGAGCAAAGGGTCTATAGTAGTGGTGGGTTGTATGTGAAATAGCTGAAACATTGAGTTGAAAAATACTTGGACTTTATGAATGACTCTCAGTGTGGAACTATATATGACACTGTCCAGCTGCTACTGTGACAAAGACCTTATCAACTCACTGTGCAGCCAAAGTCAAAACCTTGAAAAATCCTCTACCTTTAGCTACCTGCAGCTGGGCAGGGTTTCTACTGCATCGGAACTGTCTGATCTTGCCATAAATATTATATGAACACACACTTAATAGGGATCCGTTTTGGGAGCTGAGACAAGTGGTCCAGAATACCAAAAAGACTCAGATGGCCCATCACTGGGCTCCAGGGCTACTTATTTAAAGTATCAATCGTAAAAGTCCATATTAGCCCTTAAAGATCCTTTCCACATGACTTAGGATATAATGCTATACCAAAATCTCCATCTGCAAACGCTTGTTTCAGGATTTTTGCAATAGGTGCAAAGCAGATAAACTGGTTGGCTGAGGGAGAGTCTTTTGATGGGGTATCTACGGAGTAAAGTTTCTCCTTGTGGAAAAGATCAAGTTTGTATAGGAAGACTTATAGGCCATGCAAAGTTCCCATGGAAAATGAAAAAAATGCAAGTAGGCTCTTCACAAAGGGAGAGAGCAAGGTCTCTACTACCACCTATTGGAAAAAACAATTCTTAAAGTCAATCTCAACCCTTTAAAGAGCTTAGAATAGCATTACATGACCTATATGTCTTCCTACTAAGACTTGGCGCTCTTCAGAAACAGAAACTTAATGGTTTCAGCTATTTAAAGTGGACTTTCAAGACTTTTTATCTATTAAACTAGATGTAGTGACAGCTAGTTTAATAATTCAGTAGTTAAACACTAACATGTTTTTTTCCATTTTATAATCAACTTTGTTTCCTAGATATGAGCTTATAACATTTTTATCCTAATTTTCCCTTGAGCCACATGGTTGGTGTAAGATTCTTCCCTGGGATATATACTTAATTCTGTGGCTCTGGCCAGTCATAAACCAATGCAGCATCACAGAAATGTACTTTGCCGGTGCTGGCACTGTTCCCATGATCATTAGCTGCTGCTCTTCTTCTGTTGCACCTGTTGCATGAACAAAGGTGTTCGGCAATGAGAGTTGCTCATGCTTTTCTGACCTTCTCTCAGGGTCTGTTCTATATTGTGTTCTATCCTGTGTTAGAGGTAGGAATAAGTACATGCCCCCTGAAAAGAATCTGTTGTCCCCCATCTGTCTGAAGGGAATATTTAGATACAATTTTTAGGTCATATCTCGGGAAAGATGATGTCCATTATAAAAGGGGAAAAAAGTGTGTTAAGTAGCTTTTCAGCCCCTATATCAGGACACAGAGGTTAAAAGGTGGCAGTTATGAAAGGCCATCTTTGAATGCAATATTATACAGTGCATTAAAGGGTTGTCCTATATTCTCAGTTCAGTAGTGCACTGCCACCTAGCTCCTAAATTTCCTGAATGCTTGGGTTAACGAATGCTTGATTAACGAATTGTACCGGCAGCATCGTTGCACTGCTGTTCCAAGCTGTGAGCTCTCAATACTGCAATATAAGCCAGTTTTAGCTCTGCAGCATAAAAGCGCAGTGGTACTGTAGGTGGTTGGGATTAGGTCCTAATGGCGCTCTCCAGCAATCCCGGCTGGCTTTAGAGAAGTAGAGAAGTGCTTACAAACTTGGTAGAAAAGACCTTTTAAATACTGTGCCTGTCCAGCCACAATTGCTATTGTTTGAAGATGAGCATGATCCAGGAGATGGGAATAGCCCACAAGACAGTTTATTTTAATTGTGCCTGCATGATTTCTGTTTGACTTTCAATGACTCAATTGAGTTTGAAATGTTACAGAACTACAGACTTCCTAAAGCCAAGACTGGCATCACAAAGATTGGCGATTTGGCTCCTCAGGATATGAAGAAGGTGACTTCTCTAGCTCTTATCGAGCTTACTGCCTTGTATGACGTTCTGGGCACAGAATTAAAACTTCAGCGAGCTGCCAAGATGAAAGTTAAAGGTAATTACATAAAGAAAGAATAAATAGTACGCTTTGGCTGTAAAAAAGCACCAAGTGCCCTTGTGAGTCACACACACCAATGATTGATTAACCTTTAATACACTTTAGTGCCTTCAGGTGACAACGACGTCCCAAAGCCTATAAATGTTTTTCTTCCAACACCATGCAAATAAAGGCCACAGGGAATGTACCATTAGTATTAAAAGGATTGAAACTTCTAATGTCAGAAGTTATTGAAGTAAATATTAGAATGATGTGGATACTTTTTGGCCTTGGAAACCACGTTGCATGATGGAACACACGGGGTCTTATGACCCTGCAACTTCTTATTTTTGTTCAAAGCTGCTCACCTGTGGTCACCATTAGCCCTCCCGTGCCTTTTCATTCCTTTTTTAACCAAATTTGCTTTAGCTCCTCAAAGACTTTGTATTTATTTTGCTGGCTTTATACAGTAGCTTGCGTAGGTGGTTTTAGGCAATAGGTGGTGCGAGGCAAGGGTGGAGATGTTGTGTAACTTACGGTGTTCCATCCCAATACATTTTGTGCACGGTTGTGCATTTTAGTTATAAAAAATTTCCGTTTTCTTTACTCGTAGTAAAATTAGTGGGTTATTTTGCCAGCTATGTTGCATAAATTGGAGATGAAAGGGCCTTGACAGGGCCTTTTTTTATCCGATATATTTTTATTCAATAGTTTCATTAAAGAATTTTAGGTATGCAGTAAATGAGAAACAACCCACACAACCCTGCCCTTACCTGTCGTCCAAATACAAACTGGGCCATGTGCACAGCTTTTGTTGCTCTCGGCACTAAAAATGAAATTCAAATATATTAAGGAAATGCTAAGAAAAGAAAATGCACAAAAACGTAAAAGTATCCTGTGCTATCTTCTGTCTGGCCGCAATACAACTGGCTGCAGCAGAAACCTCTGCAGTACCTTATCTGTAGTAGGACAATACACTGAGACCAGGGGGCAGTCCGTGAATTGCGGTCTCATCTTGGATTGATTTGCATGGACATCTGAATGTGCCCTTAGGCCAATATATGTCACAATGTGCTCAGTTCAGGTCATCCTAACAATAATTACTAAGTTATAAAGCAGAAGATCAAAAAGTACCAATAAAATTATAATCCCCTTTTGATTTTCATTAGTTCTGTAGACACTGTTACTAGATATTATATAGTAACATGTAACACTGCGGTGGATCATCTGAAGAACACAACCATGTGGTGGTTTAGTAACACCTCCATTCAGTAACTAATACTACCATTCTTTTGCTAAATAAAATAAAAAAGCAATATTGCCATGCAGATGGTCTGCAGTATAATGTCACACACTAAGTAGTTTTTTAACTCAAAGACAGAATAGCCGAAAATGAATTCTAGTCACTCATCCAGCGTCTTTAATATATGTTTGCTTTTCTGTTTCCACTAAGCAGGGCTTTGGAGTCGGTAAGCCAAACCTCTGACTCTGACATTTCCCAACTCTCGACTCTACAACTCCAACTCTACAACTCCGACTCCACAGCACCAGGTCACTACTGAGCATGTACATAAAGTGCAGCACAGATTCATCTCCGCTAAAAGCCAAGATCCTTAGATCAGGAACAGAACAGACATTTTATACCCAAAACTCCGACTACACTAAAATGGACACAGACGCCACAGCTCTGAAGTGTCCCAAAATGCTGTCCTTCTCAAAAATAGCATTGTTCTATGGCTTACTGTTGCTTTTTTTCCCCCTCAGTGCTGACCCTGACCCTATTAATCTGCTAGCTATTCTGCCTGTTGCCAAAAATATTGTTCTACTCAAATAAGAGTATCCCCAAACAAGAGTGAACTACAGAAAGTGTCCCCAAAAACAAGTATTATGTATCTATTTTATCTAACTCAAGTGAACATTTAAAATACTGTTAGACACCCAGTAACGCACAGTAAATGGCTCTGTCACTTCTCCCTCTGCACCTCAATATCGCCAGCAGGTCCCAGTGAGTGTTTGGGGTGTTCTACTCTGTATCTTCATCTGGGTAATCCCTTTACTTTCTCAGAACCTCTTTCTGTACTCATGAAATATATGGTGTTTCTGTACCTTCATTTACATCAATCGCTTATTAAGTAGAGCACCCACTGGTGCCTACACATAGAATGGGAGCACCAATGTCTGGCACCATTGCCGTTCCTCGGCCTTTAGTACCTGGAGCAAAAATGGATCCACACTTGGGCACCCAAAGCTTTCGTTTAACATTGTAGTGGATCTAGCAGCATTCCTTAATTTATTGATTAGGCAGTATTATTTAGGCAACGGTTTGCAAATGCTATTTAGGATCTCTATGGCACTGTTAATTAGACACTCAATGGTATGAATGCTGCAACGCTGTGTCACTGCATTTTTTTTTGCTGCTTTATTATATACCATAAATGGGGTGTTGTGTACCCAATCATTACCATTATTTGATATCAGAATTTATGCATTTAGGAGCATGATAGATGACACTAAATATAGAAACCAAATATGTAAAGGTGAACTTTGATATCAGAATTTATGCATTTAGGAGCATGATAGATGACACTAAATATAGAAACCAAATATGTAATATGAAAGCTAAGATTTGTCATACTGGACAGCTAAAAGAATATAATTTACATAGTTAAAGGGGTTGTCCGGCCTCAATCTATAAGTCTACAGTCATGCTGTGTGACTGCAGACTTGTGTGTCCTCACATTGCGCTTAATGTGTGCTATGAGGATTCTACAGTGCCTCCGGTAGGTTCCTTAACCCAATATGTGCAATTTTCATACATGCGGTCACTTGCCAACTAGATGTGCACGGTCTCGCTCAATGCAAGGGTGCATGATGGAAGGGATTTGCAAGTCTAGTGACTGAAGACTTGCAGCCTAAGGACGGACAAACTCCATAATGTTTTTTTTTTTTGTAAAGAAACTATTTAATCTTAATTTTTTTTTTCTACTAGATTTCGGCATTTTCCAGGTTCCTTTGTCTGTATTGCTGGAGCTAGATCAGAGGAAAAATCCAGGCACCAAAGTCCCACTAATCTTTCAAAGTGTATGTTCTCTTTTGTTCCTTGCTAATTCATTGTATAAAAAAGGATGGTGATGTATTTTGTTACAGGGAACTTGTCATACTGTAAATGCAGTCTGATTCTGATCTGCAGACATAATGACATTTACAGCTGAGCAGAATAAATGGCTTTTCTGGAAAAGATCAACTTGTATTTCGTCAATGTGAATTGAGAACAAGAAACCCGGCACAACCTGTTGCTATTCTGATTGCCTGTATAATCAATGGATATGCACCTTTTGTACAGCAAGGATAGGCCGCTCACTGGAAAAAACACAACATTGAAGTTCTTGAGAAAAAGAAAAGGGTGGCCCTCACCGTTCTTGTAAAAAGACTTTTATTTCACATCTTTAAAAACCTGGAGCAATGGAGAAGTGTGGAGAGCAGGATGAACGGACGACTGCCGTTTTCTGCTAACTGCACTTCAACGGGTCCTGTCCTGCACACTTCTCCATGGCTCCATGCTTTTAAAGATGTGAAAAAAGTCTTTTTACAAGAATGATGAGTGCCACCCTTTTCTTTTTCTCAAGAATTCAACTTGTATTTTGTTCATTGACATCCCTGGTGTTGGTAGGCATATGAGCCCAGTGGACAGTCCTACTGTATGCACAACCATACACAATACGGCCCCCAGCAGGGCTCGTATGCTTACCAATGCCTAATGAGTTAATGAATATAATACAAGTTATACTGAAACTTTTCCCACAGAAATGTATATCAATTTGATCAGCTCCTCCTGCTCTGTAACATTCTACCTGAAGATCAGATGCCATTATCAACATGACGAATTCCCTTTAAAATTAAATCCAAAATTTCAGGTATTTGTTGGCCAATATCAACATCAGGGACGGACATATCATTGGTGCAACCTGTGCAGCCACACAGGGTCGCAACAGATAAGGGGGTCAACTGCCACTTCCAAAGAAGTAGCAGAGACAGAACTAGTTTCTAAAATATAATGTAGAATTAAGGGTCATGCACAAAGTTAGATAGGAATCATATATGAACACATGATGCAAAAATAGACCATTTCAAAAACCATATAGGTGTAAAATGCTAAATTATATTAGACATAGTATTAAAAACTATAAGGAAAAACAGCTGAACTAGGTGGTGGTGAGCGTTACAGAAAAGAGGGTATCAATCACTCCTAATAGTATAATCTCCAAAGAGTTAATATAGGAAAATTAACACATGTCCAAAATACAAAATAAAGACAACAATCAGCATAATTATAGCAGAGTACAAGTAAAATAGCACCTTTTAGTATACGGTAGCTGAGAAAACATAATATGGGGTACATACATACACACCAAGTATATATCGTAGCAATGGTGTAAATACACATGAATTGTTGTTAATGGAGTATAAGTAAATAGTAAGGTGCAAAAATGCAGGAATCAAATAGCCGATCAAGCATGTGAGCACAATAGGTGCTGACTAGTGATGAACGAATATACTCATTACTTGAGATTTTCCGAGCACGCTCGGGTGACCTCCTAGTATTTTTTAGTGCTCGGAGATTCAGTTTTCCTCATCTCAGCTGCATGATTTACATCTTACTTAGCCAGCTTGATTACATGTGGGGATTCCCTAGCAACCAGGCAACCCCCACATGTACTTATGCTGGCTAACAGATGTAAATCATTCAGCTGCGGCGATGAAAACTAAATCTCTAAGCACTAAAAAATACTCGGAGGTCACCCTAGCGTGCTCGGGAAATCTCGAGTAACGAGTATATTCGCTCATCACTAGTGCTGACTGATATAAAATTAGTCTTGAGTACAGTGCATGTGCAATGGGCATGGAAGGAGATCAGGATTTCATCTTTACCTAAGGTATGAACACACAGCCAGGTCCCCTATGTGCATTTCAGCGCTTCCTCCTTCCGGGAGGTGGGGATGTGGGCTTCATCGGCTATTTGATTCCAGCACTTTTGCACCTTACTATGTCTCATTCCTGGCCCCATGTGTCTTCCCATCATGGCCCCATGTGTCTTCCCATCATGGCCCCATGTGTCTTCCCATCATGGCCCCATCATGGCCCCATGTGTCCTCCCATCATGGCCCCATGTGTCCTCCCATCATGGCCCCATGTGTCCTCCCATCATGGCCCCATGTGTCCTCCCATCATGGCCCCATGTGTCCTCCCATCATGGCCCCATGTGTCCTCCCATCATGGCCCCATGTGTCCTCCCATCATGGCCCCATGTGTCCTCCCTTCATGGCCCCATGTGTCCTCCCATCATGGCCCCATGTGTCCTCCCATCATGGCCCCATGTGTCCTCCCATCATGGCCCCATGTGTCCTCCCATCATGGCCCCATGTGTCCTCCCATCATGGCCCCATGTGTCCTCCCATCATGGCCCCATGTGTCCTCCCATCATGGCCCCATGTGTCCTCCCATCATGGCCCCATGTGTCCTCCCATCATGGCCCCATGTGTCCTCCCATCATGGCCCCATGTGTCCTCCCATCATGGCCCCATGCGTCCTCCCATCATGGCCCCATGCATCTCCATCCCCCCCCCATATTTCTCCATCCTGCCCCGCCATGGGTTCTCATCCTGCCCTGCCATCTGTCTTTTTCAACTCCTTGAGGTGCGGATGCGCCGGTTCATGACCGTTATATCTTACTCAGGCAACATGTGATACATCAGCTGCCGGCCTCTGATTGGCTGGCAGTTCCTATTGCAGTGCAGGAAATGGGTTCTGTAGGGAGATAGATTTCAACTGAACGCGAGTTCGGGAACGCACTTTCAGTTACTGAGCGAACAGCCAAGTCTTGGCCTTGGGGCCGGTGAGGAGGGGGATCCCATACACCAATAAGGGCAGTAATTCCCTCATGGTGGCCCTGTATATAAGCCATCAAATTGTTTAATGATAAAGAAAACGTTTATATTTTATCACAACTATATATATTTTTTTCTTTGTAGCTGATTGAACAAATAGAGAAAGGAGGACTGGAAACGGAAGGTGTTCTAAGGATACCTGGAGTGGTTTCGCGGATTAAAGTAACTTCATAGATTTCTATACTTCCATATGCCAATATGTTGTTCTTTATTTTACTTGTCCACCCTATGTGTAGGAGAATGGGCTGGGGTTATATGTTTATAAATAGTGCTATGTAGATTACACACATGATCCTCCCTAATAATTAGGAGGATTCATTCTGAAACCCCTGCAAATGCTGTCAGGTTGTGATTGGTTAAAATCCAATCATTGGGAACCTCGTCTGTCAGCAGGATTTCTTGCCCAAACTATTTACCATATATGCTCTTATAGCCCTTTATTTGGCCACACTACTTCTGTTACTGAGAAATGAGTGCTTGAATTGTTATGCAAATTAGACTGAAAATCTGGAGTTTCTGTCACTCAAGCTCTATTACCTGCCCTGTGCCGTCTCCTGCTTGACTGAGAACTCTTTTGTCTGAAGTCATACAGCATAGACGCTGTCAATCAAGCTGGAAGAGGCCGTTCTGGGCAGGGCCTTGAGCTGAAGTGGCCAATGCTTCAGATTTAGAGGCTTATTTGCATATGAATACAAATGCCAATCTCTCAGTTATGAAGAAATCGACTGGCCATGGAAAAGTATTTCTGCACTAGTGTTTGAAAGAGCTTCATGCACATAGTTTGAGGAGTGAAATCCTGCTGACATGTTCCCTTTTAAAAGTATCCAACTTGCTTACTTACGTCTATTGTAACATTGCTGTAACATTACTTAACAGCGTTATGTTACGTCTATTGTATTCAGCTCGGGTTTTTTCTTGTAATGAAATACAGTAGATTCCCGCTGTAATTACATACTATGTAGTTATTTTTCATTAATGTTAAACAGATAAAGCATGTTTTAGGATATTATATACATCATACTTGTGGAGCAGGACTAACAGGATATCTGACCTGCTGAGTCACCTGAAGATGTATACTTTTACTTTTTAAATTTAGCCCTGCATATATGTAGCAAACCATTATTTGCTTTTTTACAATGTGTGTAATTTTGTTGGTTACTACTTGTTCAGAAATGTGTCTCTGATCTCAGGAGAATAAAAAGTATTGAGCCAGATGTGGCACCTTAAATAGGACAGCATATTAAAGCTTCAGGTTCCTACTCTTAGTAGCCCCATTGGCAGAAGAAAATGAACATTCAAGCTATGGGCAGAATTGATCAAGCCTTGGTTTTCTACTTCTTGGCAAGAAAGATTGCAGGATTAATATGTGACAAATTTATTAGGAGATACTTGTATCTTAATGAATTTGACACATTTAAAGGGGCATTCCATGTAGATAAATAACATTTTACTGACCCTGCCCTCATAGACTATAAAGTTGAGATGGCCAGTGCAGTTCTATTATATTTAAAACACTTGTAATTCCGTTTGACAGGAGCTGCTCCTCACTGCTCCCCCTCCCCTCTGGGACAATATGTCACACAGCAGTGTGGAGTTCCTTGCTGTGACTTGCAGCCAGTCCCAAAATGAGAGGAGGGGTGTCCACCCCCCCTCCCCCCCTTTATCTATAGAGAAATGGTTATTATTAGGAGATGGAGCTGCACACTGCTGTAATTCCCTAGACAGGAGGGGTGAACAGTACAGAGTAGCTCCTGTCACTCCAGGCCCAATAATGTCTCCCTTTCTGCAGTTGGAGGTGGAGTGGCATGACCTGATCTCTGCTAGTATCTCTGTAATGAAGGATATATTATCAGGGGGCTGGCTGTTACTGCAAACAGCCAGGACCAGGCCATGCCCCCACCATACCCCTGTTACGCACAGCATAGAGCTTTACCCTGCTGTGTGATGTAACCTCGCAGAAAATTATCTTCAGTGTCCCCAGTGAGGCTTACAATCTATAAGCCACACGCTTATACAGGTCATTGAATTGGAAGATTTGTGCTACCGCTTTAGATTTGAAGAGTGCCTCTTTACATTAAAGTCTTCTTCTCATCTTCTTAATGGGCATAATTGCAAAGTGCTTGTAAAAACAAGCAAGTTGACATTGTCCTTATTAACAATTCTCCCCATAATAAAGAGTGGAGTGATGTTCAATTTTGGTTACTGCTCTTTTCCTAGGTTGTTAGCCACTACTGATGGGTAGCAGCATGGGCGAAAGCACTGATCTGAAGTTGGCCAAACTGCTGGAGCTCAATGTTGGCTCTTTGTCTGACCTGCTTTAATGCACCTGTGCTGTTCCAGTGCTACCGAGGCTTAGATTCCTTTACTTGTACCTTTTCGGACCATTCGTATAAAGATATCACTGGTTTTGACTGTCAGTAGAGCAGGAGTGCAGTGTCTTCAGCTTACAGATAGGCTGAGGACTGGGGAACATGGACTAGAACATGAGACAACTCCTTTTAAAAGGCTTACTTATGGGGATTTATGCAGCACATATAATTCTAATCAGACTAAACAGAGCTGCAGTGTAAAAAATAAGGCAGCGATAAGTAGCAGGTTGAACATGTGCAGGAGATGGGCTTTAGACTATTTTTTTCTTACATGTATGGCTTGGACAACAATTCTAGAAGCATATCATAGCTTTATAACAAATAGAGACCTCCAAACCAAGGAAGAAAGCTGCCAGCACAAGCCTATAAATAGCAGATAAGGATCACCCAGGGGTAGAGGTTTAAGTATCATCTTCTAGATCTCAATGGGCCTTCCTCTTTAAAACCCACAATATTCTGCAGGAAATTGTGCAAACCACAGCTTCCTAAATATTTGCACTGCAGTGTAGTGGGGCCTGCAGTTAAAAAAACTAAATTTCAGAATGCTTAAATATTGAAATGATAACCTAATGATTGTTTTTCAGTCTCTATGTTTAGAATTAGAAACAAAATTTAACGAGGGAACATTCAACTGGGATACGGTGAAGCAGCACGACGCAGCCAGCCTCCTAAAGTTTTTCATCCGAGAGCTCCCTCTGCCACTGCTGACGGTGGAATACATGAAAGCTTTCCATTCTGTGCAGCGTAAGATAATTTTTAGAGTTAAATTAAATATGGTGCCCGACATTTCCGCTTCTTCGGAGATGACATGGCTGGCGCAGTCGTCATTTTATGTAGAGGAATTATGGACTGCATATTAAATAAGAGCATTGTATGAAAGGACTTTTATTCTGACTATAATGAAGCCACTGAAAGCTGGAGCTGACCTCCAGAATGCTATTTTTGCCATTTATTGCTGTGCATGACATGGTGACATTGATTACATCATTGCTAGAGCATAAGTTCATGTGCGCCGCGCTGTGTCTTGGGATTTTATGATTACTTACACTATTAAACATAAGATAACAGATTGAGTCTTTATCAGAATTAAGTGCTCTAGTTCCTTGGTAGCAGCCCAACAAGTCTAGTACATTTCAACCTTCAAAATTCTTGTTCGTTAGGTGATTTGATCTTTAATGGCTTCGGTCTCCAGGTGTACATTAACCTTAAAGGGGTATTCTGAAATTTGGCAGTTATTCCTTAGACATAGCATAGGAGATAACTTCCGAAAACGCTGGAGGGGTTTCAGTGATCCTGGGAACCGGGGGTTCTCAAGAGCCCTGTGTGAATGGAGTGGTGGACAATCAATTCTTAGATAGCAGAGCGCTGTGTTTGGCTGGCTTTGGGCACTCCTATAGGATTGAATAGAGCCACAGTGCACATGATCGGCTACTGCTCCATTCCCAATGGCTCTTAATTCTCGGGTTGATAGCAGTCACTGTATTGATTGGGACGTTATACCCTGCCCAACGGATTGGGGAGATTTGTAAGCTGTAAGCCAGTGAGGGCAGGGCCCTCTCCCCGTTGTACTAGTCTGTCATTGTTCGTTTGATCATTGTAATTTATATCTATACCCTTCACATGTACACCACTATGGAGTTAAGGGTGCTCTAAAAATAAATAATAATAAATGTATTAACTAAGTGATTGCAAGCATTTTTATAGAAGTCAATGAATGAACAAATGTTCTAATGAACGTTCGATCTCAAATGTGAATGGTCTTTGCTTAGTGACATTTTGCATTTATCCCTACTGGTGTGATGTGGATATTCATATGGGCTAATAATTGCTAGACTATAAAACAGAAGTCAGCGAATATCCTTGAAACTGAACTGGCAATATGAAGAATAAGGGTAGCAGCTTGGTAAAAGTCAAGTGCCCTATCTCCCTAATTTTACATGGGTGATAAGGGCTGTCCATGTTGGAATTGCTTCTTTATGGTTCAAGGATCTCCTTGGAATATACTTAACTAATAAATAGTTTGGTAAAACTATACTAATGTAGAATATTATGACATAACCTTAATAGAATGTCGGTGGATCTGTGCTCACTCAGGCAGGCAGTAACCACTTTGGCCTCCTGAAATGTGTACTTTGGAGCAGTTTTTTGAGTAATCAGTGGCTGGTTCGGCACTCGGACCTCCACACTCATCCGTAATCATGAATATAGAATAATGTTCCACAGTTTACTTACGCTTTACATATTTTCTACTTTAGACCTTCCAAGTAAAAAGCATCGTCTCCAAGCTCTGAATCTCCTGGTCATTCTACTGCCTGATGTACACCGTGATACTCTAAAGGTCAGATTGTTTCTCTATAATATACACACAGAGGAGTTGGAGTTTCACAGCTGAATATTCAAATTGTCTTTTCAGAGGAAGAGGACTTCAGTGCCACCTGTTGGAAGTAGCAACCCTACAAATCAGTATGGAGCCTTTAACGAGCCTTGAAGGAATGCTACTTCCAGTAGATGTTGACGCTAGATTTCAAGTCCTCTTTCTCTCTGAAAAGACCGTATTTAATTTCCCAGATGAGTATGCAAGGCTTTAAGTCTCCTCATACTGGCATTCCACACATGGCTTGTCACTCTCCACAAGGAGGAACCTTCAACCTACATTTTTTTTTATTGTCTGTACAAGTCCCCTCTAAAACGTAAAGTGCTGCGGAATATGTTGGCACTATAGTAATAAAATGATCATTATTACTGAATGTTAGCATTCATTTAACAGATTTAACACATACACCTACTGTGGTTCTGCTGAACAGAACATAGCTTAACATAGAACCATATTGTAGTTTATATAGAATCTGGCACCAGATTTTTGCTGCCCCATCTGAGAGCAGCATGATGTAGGGACAGACCCCTGGATTCCAGCAATGTATTGTAAACGTGCCCGGAGAGGTAGCCTTGAGCGAGGGACTCTGTTTCTGCGCTCCGGCAAGCTACAGAAAAATGTGAGTCAACTCTGGCGCGTGTGTGATGCTGTTACTGTAGACACGCATTGAGTGGCCATGATTCCTGAAGAATGGAGAACCACAACAGTCCATAAAATCAAACTTGTCGTTACTAAGTGTTGTAAAATCACACCGCAGAAAACATGAATTGTAATTGTTCTTTAAGCGACATGACCCTGACATGTTTCCAGCCTTCATCTTCAGCGGCACAGTTGGTGAGACTTTTCGCGAATCGAGTTAGGGACTTCCAATCTTCCCAACTTAAAATGACGCTATACCTTCTTGTGTTCCCGATCTTCAGCCCACTTTTCAGGCACCACGTAAATGAAGGGCCTGTGGATACCTCTTTTACTGGATGTGCCCCCAGCATCGCTGACTGTCTTAACTTAGACCCACAACCCTCAAGACTTGGTTGACATTTCCCGTTCCTGGAAGCCCTTAGGGACTCTCACAAAGTTGCTGATCAAACCTTCTCAGTATTCCGCTGACACAAATGGAGTACTTCCAGTTGTTCCCTTTGCTTACTTCCACAGTTGTCTCTGCTGTGTTCTTCTCTCGCACACACACACTCCAGACTTCAGTCTGGACATAAAGTATCTTCGGTTTCCTTTTTGTTTCAGGTTCTACTTGAATTCCTTCAAAGGATCGTTGATCACAGAGAACAAAATAAAATGACTCTGAAGAACGTAGCTATGATTATGGCACCAAATCTTTTTACCCTCCACACCTCTCCTTTAAAAGCTCCAGATCAAGACGCTGTTACCAGTGCAGCCCAGACAGCTTCTGTTATGCTTTTCTTGATCAAGTACCAAAAGCTACTGTGGACGGTATGTAATAGGTCGGATCAAGCTGTATTATATGGTATATGGGTTAAATGTTTATAGAGCACTGTGCAGTCGTAGTCATGGCTGCCTTAATATAACCTTTTAGACCTGTCCTAGTGGTCCTGCAAATTATAGAAATCTCATCTGTCTGTGAATAGTTAGGCTTAAAATGTGATAATGTTAAGTTTGATCATTTTTCAGGGTTTGTACTGTAAATTTAGTTCTTTATCACTCTGAGCTCCAGGGCTGTTCACTTTCTGAACCATAAAAAAGATAATTTTGTTCATTTTGATCAATTAAATAACCTGTCTTTAGATTTTTGCTACTTAAACTGAGAGCAACATAACATAGGGGCACAGACCCTAAAAAAAATATATCACTTACTGGGCTGCTTAGTGTAGATTTTATAAAATCACAGTTTTATCAGCAGGAGATTATCACTAGAGGACTACTTAGTCGGCAGCCAGATAATCCAACCACACCCTCACCACTGATAAACAGCTTTCTGTATACACAGTTCAATGGCAGAAAGCTGCCAATCATTGGTGTGGGCAGAGTTATTCAGAGCTCAGCATTCATAATAGCAGGTAAATAGCGCTCCGTTCCTCCCGAATCTCTCCGTATCACTTAGTAGCACTGCACAGCCACATATAGGATATTGCCATGTTCAGTAGAAATTGTGGAACAAATTTTGGTGCCATTTTTACCAACTTCTTGTGTGAAAATGTACAATCTGGGGCTAAAACAAGTTTTTGTGGTAAAAATGTAATTATTTATTCTTCATTGGTTCCAATGGTTTCAAATTCTATGACACAGCAGCAGTGGCAATATGATCACTGCACCCCTAGATGACTTTAAGAGATGTAGTTTGCAAAATGGGTCACTTATGGGTGTTTCTGAAGTTCAGTTCTGGCACCTCATGGGCTCTCCCAGAGGGTCCTGGCAACCGCAAACCATAGCAGTAAAATCTGGTGCTCCTTGCCTTCTGAGCTCTGCACTCTGCCTGAAAGGTGTCTCCGGATTACTTGTAGGGTATTGGCGCAATCAGGAAAAAATGGACCTCCGTTTGTTGTAAAAAATTTCTTATTAGCCCTTTGAAAAATTAAAAACTTGAGGCTAGGACAACATTTTAGTGGTAAAAATGTAATTTATTCTTTCTTCACCGCTCAGTGGTATAAAATTCTGTGAGGCACATGTGGTGTCAATATGATCACTGCACCCCTAGATGGATTCCTTGGTGAGTGTAGTTTGTAAAATGAGTTCACATACAAGGGGTTTCTGTTGTTCTGGCACCTCAGGGGCTCTGCCAATGTGACATGGCACCCTCAAACCATTCCAGCAAAATCTGAACTTCAATATGGCGCCTCTTCCCTTCTGAGCTTTGCCACTGTGCTTCAGAAGTAGTATTCCCCCCACATATGGGGTATCGGCGTGCTCAGGAGAAATTGTATGGTGCAATTTCTCCTGTTACCCTTGTGAAAATTAAAAAAATAAAAATAAATAAATTGGGGATGAAATATTTTTTGTGGGGAAAATGTGATTTTATTTTCACGGCTCAATTGGGGGAGAAAGGTTTAACTTGATGGACCTAGGTCTTTTTTTTTTCCAACCAATGTAACTTTATGGGGATGCCATTAGTTCATGATTCTTGAGGTCTGACTTCGGAGACCCCCAGTAATCCTGAGGATGGAGGGGACATAAAACTGGTGTAGCACTCTGTTACCCTGTAATTTTTCCTTGCCCGCTGGTCCGTGCCCCTAATTCAGTGGTCCATCAATGCAATTTCGTCCAGGGTTTCGTTGGCTGTGGCTACTATGAAGGTTAAAACACAGTAACGGGGGTACTGTACTGCTCCCCACCAGTCCTATGCTACCTTTGTCTCAGAATTTGTGGTGATCCCAAAGGTCAGACCTATAAGAACGTAATGGCATATCCTAGAAATGTAGCACCAATTTGAGATGGAAAAAAAAAAACTTTATTTAAAAAAAAAAATAAAAAAAATAAATAAAGATATATATTTTTTTTAAAGATAATGTCCCCTCTTTATAATATGGCTTTCGGAGGTACAGTATGAGAGCTGTATTACAGACCTGTATGCCATAGGTTATGTGCACAAGCCATAATGGACAATTTGGGCTTCTTAAGACACTTTACACATTGGTGACACTTGGTGCCAGTCAGTAGGTGGATTTGTACCATTTTAATGCTTTTTTTTCTTTGCAGCATTTCCCATGTGAACTGGTCAGTGGATCATAGACTGTAGTGATGTATGTGCAAATAATATACATGCATATACCTCATGATGGTTTAACTTTTTTTTTTTTGCAGATCCCAACATTTCTCGTTGCACAAGTAAGGCATCAAAACCAGAAGAAAACGTCTAAAGAAAGGGCTATGAAGCGACTTCTGAAAATAATGGCATACGACAGAGAGAAGCCCGAGAAGACTGAAAGGAGTGCAGATGTAAGCCTTGGCTGCACAGGGAGGTTTTATTTGTCAGTATAAAATGTTCTGCATGCTAGAATTTAACCCTTTACCATACAGTGACTTTCTAATATTAATTGTTGGTCTGGCCAGTGAATGCGGAGTCCTGCAGAGTGGATCTTCGTTCAGGCTTGTACATAGGTCCTACACCAATGGACCCCCACTGTATGACTTCCATAGCTGCAGTATGCCACATGAAAAATATGCTGTAGTTTTAATCCGGCTTCATCAAAGGAGAAGTTTAACGTTAATATTTTAGACTGGGCATTCGAAAAGCTGGAGCCTGTTGCTGTGTGCTGTTGGAATCTTGTTACTTACTGTAGTCATGTACCCTCTAGTGGAACAATTTAGAACTTTGCACAACACATTGGCCTTCGCTATAGGCTCTTTATTTTGGAAGATAATTGCTATTACTGTAACTGTCTGATTACTTATTGGAACGGTGGGAGAATTAATTTCGATGCAGGGCCTTAAACCCAGAAATATACTGCACTTTAAAATCTCTGAAATGGGAAATTCAAATTTGGGTTACTTATTTTAAGAGAAGATACTCTTTGTTCTATGTAATAGATTCTAATGTATCCCTCCAACAATTTTAATTTTGTGAAAACCTTCAAATTGACTGTACTCAAACAGTAATTAAAAGGTTCAGCTTTATTTATAATTACAAAGATAAATAAAAAGCACAATAATATACTTATAAAATGGAAATAAGCGGGGGCAGAAATACCATTGGTGTAACCTGTGCAGCCGCAGAAGGACCCAAGAGGTAAAGAGTCCACTTCCACTTCTAAAGCAGGTGGAATTGTGGATCATGATGAGCTATTGATTTTGCACAGGGGCCCTCTTCTTTCTATCTGCTCTTGAAGATCATGATCATGTCAATTCATGCGCTAAGGAAAAAGGTTCTACATGCTACCATTCCATAGAATAACAACATTACTGTTCTAAAAAAAAGCTACAAAGTAGTAGAGAGAGCACTCAATCTCGAAAGTGATATGTACTGTATATGAAATAACTTAGTAAACTGCAAGTGAATGAGTAACTATAAATATAATAATTGGATCATGTACATTCGATGTTGCATAAGTGTCTAGTACATCAAATTGTAGAATAAAGAGGGCTTCTATAAGGTATAAAACCAAATCAAATAGTTGTAAGCAAATACTAGGTAGTGAATACCGGCTACTAAAGATGAGTCAATTTGCAGAACTCTGGTCCATCAGCCAGGTCCGTTATCTGTGACTGCTGAATGTGAAGCCTGAGAATCTCCTTACCTCACAGGCTCTTCTTTTGATTAGGCAGACAGGCGTGACATCATGAATGTGCAAAGTGCCCAAACAAAGTAGTCGTGGGTGAGTTGCTGATCCCACTTGCTCTGGCATTCTACAGACAACACGAGTCCCTGTCCCGGTGTGCTTCTGTTTGTGGGGTGTTTCACCCTTACTTCTGATCTGCAGGACTCCATTGGCCCCGTTTTTTTTTTTTCTCTTCTGGAACCTTGGCATCAATCAATCCGGAGGACACAGGTTTTAAATAAACAATCAAACTTTTACTGGACAGTTAGGGGTCTTTATAAATAGGCATATAGGATAAGGCCCAATGGGTTGTTCTCTTTCACATGGGTACCGGACACAACTTCAGCCCTAGTTCTCGGTATAGGTAGAGTGTCCCTCTTCTATCTTCACTAGCACTAGGAAGTCTTCACCACCACTAGCAGTGCACCCAGATTTCAACACCTTCTGCCTCATGGAATCTGAGTCCCAGTCTCCCTCAGCTTTCCCTGTAGCTTCACGGATTCAGTGCTCCCAAGGACCTCGACGTCCATCTCAAGGTTCCCCAGGCTGGTAGACGAAATCACATGAAAGGGTATTTTTAGCAATCCCCTGCCCCGAATATTAGGCCCATGTTGTCCCTAGCAGCGCGATACGTGAGACTGCTGCTGTCACTTCACTGTACTGCCCTGCACTGAACTGTCATTTCCTGAACTATATCCCCACTGGTTGTTACCCTTGACCACATGTATGAATGTAAAATACATTTAAACCCCTAGAGTGTCAGGGAGCAGACCATCAGCTTCACAACTCCTACATATGCATCACGCTGCAAGATGACCGCACCAGCTCAGCTAATCAAAAGAAGAACAGGGGATGCTAGGAGGAAAGGAGAATCACAGGGATCTTGTCCAGCAGTCACAGTTTACTGACCTGGCCGATGGATCACTGACTCCGCTGATGGAGGGAGTCCTGCGGATCTTTCCTCTAATCTCTTAACTACTATATAATACTAGCAAAGGTATGCACGATGCCCGATTTGCGGTAGCGTCATCCAGGTTTCCATGTCTCTAGCTACATGTCCACTCATCAATATACGGATTGGTTTACCTTTCACCACAGTTTGTAGGTTAATTTTATAATTTTAAAATATTGGAAGACCTCTCTCAAGTCTAACATAAGAATGTTAGTCTGCCTTTTGGGCATTAGTGACAGAGCTGGCTTTACTGGTCTTTGTAGTCCATTATTTTGTATAATGTATGCATTTAGAGAATTGGTGTACGAATGTTTGTAAGAATTCTTGTCCCCAATTATCAGCCCTTGTAAACATGCAAAACACTTGTTTGTTGGGCGATTGGATCTTTTGTGTTGCCTAAGAAATATTATCAGCAGTGCATTACACCGTGTACACAGGGAATTAGCTGCTAATAACTTGATGATGGGGACAGAATGATTGAATTAATCATTCTGCTGTTCCCATTAGTATTCATCAGCATATGTACACAAACCTGTAAACGAGTGTCAATCGACTTGTAAAGTGGAATATAAAAAACCTGCACACTTCTGTTAAAATACCACACTATAAAAATCATTTCAGAACTTTTCCCAGCTTAATGTCACACGTAATCTGTACCAAGCCTTTGAGAAACAAACTAAAATCATTTTGAGAGTGGAAATGAAAATAAGCAAACTCAAATAGTGTGGTTGCATAAATGTGAACACCTTCTTACAAATGGGGATGTGGTTGTATTAATTAGCCAATCACATATAAACTAATGTTAAATAGTCAGTGCACAGCTGCCAACATTTATAGTGATTCTGATTAACTCCATATGAAGTTTAACTGTTCTAGTAGGATTTTCCTGACATTGTCTGAATTGTATTGTGCAGCAAAAGCCATGGACCGTAAACAAGTTGCACAAAAAGGGAAATCATTGTGGAAAGTTCAGTCAGGAGAAGGGTTAAAATGTCCAATGCATTAGACATACCATGAAACACTGACAATTTATTGAGAACATGCTTAAATTTAGCAAAACAGTAACATTACTTGGGAATCACCAGCCCTCAAGAATTGATGAAAAGACTGTAATAAAATTAGTCTGAGATACTGCAAAGAGGCCTACAGCAACATTGAAGGAGCTGCAGGAATTACTTGCAGTTACTGATTGTGTACTGCATGTGACAACAATCTCTCATATTCTTATGTCCGGTCTGAGTGGTAGAGTTGCAAGATAAAAGCCTTTTTTACAAAGAAAAATATTTAAGCCCACTGTGTTTTTCAAAAATGTGCATCATGCCTGCCAAAACATGTGGGGAAATGTGTTCTAGCGTGATGAGACCAAGGTTGAACATTTTGGCTATACATATTCCAAAATGTATGGTTGGCACAAAGCCAATTCTGCACATTTTCAAAAGAACACTATACCCACAGTGAAGCATAGTATAGGTAACATTATGCTTTCAGGCTGTTTTTTGGCAACTGAAACTTGGGCAAAGTACAGGGACTTAGGAACAATTCTATATATAAGCAATTTTTTTAAGAAAACCTTCAGGCCTCTGCTAAAATGCTGAATATAAAGAAGAATGTCACATTTCAGCATAAAAACGACCCTAAGCATGCCTCCAAATTGACAAAAGAATGGCTTTTCCAGAACAAGATCCAAGTTTTGGAATTACCTAAACCGGGTCCAGACCAGAAAAGAATTGAAAATCTGTTGATGACCTGAATATGGCTGTGCACAGGAGATATCTTGGTAATCTGACAGATTTGGAGGTCAGCTGCAAGACCGAGTGGAGAAAGATTGCAATTTATAGATGTGCCATACTGATAGACTGCTTCCCAAGAAAACTAAATGTTGTCATAAATTCAAAGGGTACCTCAACAAAGTAGCAGTTCAAGGGTGTGCATATTCCTGCAACCAAATTATTTTAGTGCTTTTTTTTTTTTTTTACATTTTCCCTCCCGGAAAGTTTTTTTTTTCTGTTTAATTGAATTGTACAGCAGATTATAGGTGACATTAAAGTTGGAAAAAGTTCTGATGATTCTTCTTGTAAAAATTACACAATGAGAAAAACCTGGCATTTTAACTGGGGTGTGTAGACTGTTTGTATCCAGTGTATATAATTAATCTGTGCTTGTTAAAGGTAATGCCACAAAAAGTTTTTGCTATAGAATCTGAGAGCCGCATGATATAGATACAGAGAGCCTAACCCCCTGGGCTAGTCCCCCCCCAGGCCAGTCTTTCCACCCCCCCTCCGGGCCAGTCTTTCGATTTCCCCCCCCCCCCCCCCGGGCCAGTCTTTCCACCCCCTCCGGGCAAGTCTTTCCACCCGCTCTGGGCCAGTCTTTCCACCCCCCCCTCCGAGCCAGTCTTTCCACCCCACCCCCCCGGGCCAGTCTTTACACCCCCCCCCCCCGGGCTAGTCTTTCCACCCCACCCCCCTCCGGGCCAGTCTTTAGAGATCATTGTTAGATCTAGTCTATGGGAAGAGTCACCATGCTGAACTTGTCCCACATATTACCACTTGCGTTGCATAAGATACACTTCATTTTAAGCGATACCAGCTTTGCTCTTCCACTTCAAATGCTTAATTGGAATACATAATGTGAAATGTTTTTAGATTACTGGTTTTAAATAGTTTTCGGTCCTTTTTAAGTTATGTGGTAAATCCAACCAGCTGTTTGTCCCCAGAAATCATTATGTCTTAAGTGATCTACTGCTGTATGAATAAATCCAGACTTTTATTCCTTTTTTTTTTTTCTCTAATTCAAAAATGACTAATCCCAGGGATTCATACGAGTACAAGCACCTCAATTTTCCAAGGTTTCAATGGCGATACAACTAACAGAAGACTTAAAAGCTGGTGACATCCTAGCCCGGTTCCTTAATCAGGAAAGGTATATTGTTTGTTTTTTTTTACTAGTTTTATATTATTGAAATAACTTAAATGGATTACAATTTCTAGCAACTCTCCCTTGTTAATTACTGATCCATTAAAACTCGGCATGAGTGCCCAGACATTGGGTTCCTGTAACAGTAATGGTATTGTATACGCTTACATAAAACCGTTATCATGTCAAGTGAAACATCTTGTATCAATAGCACAAGTAAGCAAACCTTGGGTTTATGAAAATTGTTTCAAATCCAATGACTAATTCTTAGGTTTTCTTATGCCTTGATTTAAACAAAACGCTATTTTTATCATCATGTATGAATTTTGCACAAAACATGTGTATAATTGCATACAAGCGAGATGAACAAGAAAAATCTTTATTATAGCCAAAAATGTACAAAATATTATATCTAAAAATGTATTGAACATTTCTTCTGCAACTTTATTGGAAATTAATTCATTCACCTTTTCCTTTTCTCTTCTAAGCTTTTGTTGATACTTTTTCTTTTATAGAAGGCCTGCTGATCTTTTCTGTGTGGCGTCCAGCAGTAGTTTCCCATTATGTTCATGTTCCATCTACTTGATATCCTGATTTAATAGTTCTCCTTACTTCTCGCTAACAGCACCAAGATTTTCAGGAAGGTAGTCCAAATGGGAATGTAAAAAATGCAACTTCAAATTCATCAGACAACCCAAGGCTTTGAAACGTTTTTGCACATTCTCCACAGTGGAGTTAAATTTTGGAACTTTTTTGTTGTTACCTAGAAATTTCTTCATGACTTCTTTTAAAGAATCCAAAGCCCTTTTCAACATCTTTCATTTTTGTTTCGAACACGTTGTCCTTCATGAGTTTTTATAAAGAAAACGAAAAAACGATGATCAAAAGGCCATATTATCTTATAAAAAGCACAAAGTTTATTAAAGAGCTAAAAATACAGGCATATAACCATGGTGTACAAAAAAGGGGGGCACAAACACACCCACTACATACTAACACCCATAACAATGCATAGCCACGGGATTCATATGGCAAAAAGTAGATGACACATATGTAAATTATCAAGGCGTATCCAGGGATGGACACAAACAATGGAAGGGTACAAAAGACTGCTCAAATACTAATACCACCCTGGATAAAGCGCCCTAAGTATAACATATTATCCCTACACACCATATCCAGCTAAGCTGGAGAACACCATAATATATAATAATAAATATCCGGTAAAATTACCTATATAAAGTGCGGTGCAGGTATCACCAATACCCGTGGTGCCACGTGCGCCCCGACGCGCGTTTCGGTCTCCTTTTTCAAGACCGAAAAAGGAGACCGAAACGCGCGTCGGGGCGCACGTGGCACCACGGGTATTGGTGATACCTGCACCGCACTTTATATAGGTAATTTTACCGGATATTTATTATTATATATTATGGTGTTCTCCAGCTTAGCTGGATATGGTGTGTAGGGATAATATGTTATACTTAGGGCGCTTTATCCAGGGTGGTATTAGTATTTGAGCAGTCTTTTGTACCCTTCCATTGTTTGTGTCCATCCCTGGATACGCCTTGATAATTTACATATGTGTCATCTACTTTTTGCCATATGAATCCCGTGGCTATGCATTGTTATGGGTGTTAGTATGTAGTGGGTGTGTTTGTGCCCCCCTTTTTTGTACACCATGGTTATATGCCTGTATTTTTAGCTCTTTAATAAACTTTGTGCTTTTTATAAGATAATATGGCCTTTTGATCATCGTTTTTTCGTTTTCTTTATATGATAGTTGGTGATAGGCTCACAGTCCTATTATTGGTAACATGGTATAGTTACACTATATATATTTATGAATTAACATCAGGTTGTTATATTTACCATGTTGTGTTGTCATATTTATCTCTTCATGAGTTTTTGAATATTCATACCCACAAAAATGCTTTCCTTCAGTTTTTCCTCTGACAGTCCCTAAAACTTTGTACATGGCTACTTAAAAGTCTCTCTTTAAATAGAGATTTCACAAAATGCTGCAGTCCAAGCTTAATATGGAGTAGTGACAGGAGAATGTTAGTGGGAGCAAATACATTTTCCGCAACTATGTTCTTAAGTTCAGGTTGAAAAGATGTTCTCGTTGGACAACTTTATTTGATCCAGTGATGAGTCATATCTCGGCTGTCCCATTCACACAAAAAGCATAGGTATTTTGTGTTTCCTCCTTGCTGCCCAAGGAGCAAAGAGAACCTTCAATGTTAAATTTTTCCATGAGCCCAGAATCATCTCTGCAATACACCAGAGCACCGTCTTGAGAAAAGTATGGAAGGAATTCCTTTTCTCCACTTCTGTACAATGAAAAACAGGTACCAGGAGCTAACAGGTTCTTTTCCTTTAGTCCAAGGCCTAAAAGTTCTACAGAATGTTTAGGGAGGTCCAAGTTTCGACTAAATCACTTAATTTAAGCTGTGAAAAAAAGCTGTGGCAATCTAATGACCCCAAAATCATCCACCAAAGGTCATGCAAAGGGGTCAAAGTATGGTGCAAGAAAAAGCCTAAGTAAGGAGTCATTGTGGAAAAATTGTACATGATTGTAAGCTTGCGAGCAGGGACCTCTCCCCTAATGTCACTGTTTAAATTGTCTTAACTTGGTTTGAATTTATTGTCTGTACATGTCCTCGCTCAATTGTAATTATAATTGTGTATATATATATATATATATATATATATATATATATATATATATATATATATATATATATTAGTACAGACCAAAAGTTTGGACATACTTTCTCATCTAAAGATTTTTCTGTATTTTCTGAAATATTTTCTGAAAATTGTAAATTCACACTAAGGGCATCAAAACTATGAATTAACACGTGTGGAATTATATACTTAACAAAAAAGTGTGAAACAACTGAGAATATGTCTTATATTCTAGGTTCTTCAAAGTAGCCACCTTTTGCTTTGATGACTGCTTTGCACACTATTGCCATTCTCTTGATGAGCTTCAAGAGGTAGTCACCAGAAATGGTCTTCCAACAGTCTTGAAGGAGTTCCCAGAGATGCTTAGCACTTGTTGGCCCTTTTGCCTTCACTCTGCGGTCCAGCTCACCCCAAACCATCTCGATTTGCTTCAGGTCTGGTGACTCTGGAGGCCAGGTCATCTGGCGTAGCACCCCATCACTCTCCTTCTTGGTCAAATAGCCCTTACACATCCTGGAGGTGTGTTTGGGGTCATTGTCCTGTTGAAACATAAATGATGCTCCAACTATACGCAAACCGGATGGAATAGCATGCCGCTGCAAGATGCTGTGGTAGCCATGCTGGTTCAGTATGCTTTCAATTTTGAATAAATCCCCAACAGTGTCACCAGCAAAGTACCCCCACACCATCACACCTCCTCCCCCATGCTTCACGGTGGGAACCAGGTATGTAGAGTCCATCCGTTCACCTTTTCTGCATCGCACAAAGACACAGTGGTTGGAACCAAAGATCTCAAATTTGGACTCATCAGACCAAAGCACTGATTTCCACTGGTTTAATGTCCGTTCCTTGTGTTCTTTAGCCCAAACAAGTCTCTTCTGCTTGTTGCCTGTCCTTAGCAGTGGTTTCCTAGCAGCTATTTTACCATGAAGGCCTGCTGCACAAAGTCTCCTCTTAACAGTTGTTAATATGCCAGATTACTTACAAATTATCAGGGAATGATTCCAAGGCTGCCAGCGGCTAAGTGTGTGCACCCCGACGCGCGTTTCGGATGCTCAGTCCTTCGTCATATTTACTAATATAGCACTGAGCACTTTCACTTGGTCCTTGAACCAAGATGCCCCTTGTGATGGTAAGCAGTCATTGCACACAGCACTTTTTATACTCCTATCACAGTTTTTCTTGATTTGGTCTATTACACCACCTTGTGGTGGAAATTGGCTCTTGCACATAGCACTTTTTTACACCTTATATATATTTTTTACGGATTTTATACACTGTTTTTGTGATAGTATTATATTTGGTTGTTTGCCTGCACATATATATTTTTATCCATTGTCCCTGGATAATATAGGCTATAGATTGCCCTTTATCTTTGATATAAATTGGCTTGCCTTATTATATGCGGCTTAATTTGTGCACAGTTTTGTATTGTACTATATAATTATAATATATACATTTTTTAACATATATATTTTTATGCTTGTCACTATTGCTACCAATAAAAATTAATTTTGTGATAACTATTCCCTGTCACTTTCTTATTGGTCCAACTCTGTGTTTCGGTGCAGCTTTTCCGTCTTCATTTCTTAAAGTAATGATGGCCACTCGTTTTTCTTTACTTAGCTGCTTTCTTCTTGCCATAATACAAATTCTAACAGTCTATTCAGTAGGACTATCAGCTGTGTATCCACCAGACTTCTGCACAACACAACTGGTGGTCCCAACCCCATTTATAAGGCAAGAAATCCCACTTATTAAACCTGACATGGCACACCTGTGAAGTGAAAACCATTGCCGGTGACTACCTCTTAAAGCTCATCAAGAGTGTGCAAAGCAGTCAGCAAAGCAAAAGGTGGCTACTTTGAAGAACCTAGAATATAAGACATATTTTCAGTTGTTTCACACTTTAATTCTTAGTTTTGATGCCTTCAGTGTGAATTTTCAATTTTCATAATCATGAAAATACAGAAAAATCTTTAATATATAAATAGATGGTGGCCCTATTCTAACGCATCGGGTATTCTAGAATATGCATGTCCACGTAGTATATTGCACAGCCCATGTAGTATATTGACCAGCCACGTAGTATATTGCCCAGTTACGTAGTATACAGCACAGAGCCACGTAGTATATTGCACAGCGACATAGTATACAGCACAGAGCCACGCAGTATATTGGCCAGTCACGTAGTATATTGCCCAGCCACGTATGTCACAGGTTAAAAAATAAAAAATAAACATATGCTCACCTTCCAAGGGTACCCTTGTAGTTCTGTCGCCTGTGTGCGGTGCAGGCAGCAGCTTCTGGTCCCAGGGTGTGATGATGTCGTGGTCACATGACCGTGATGTCATGGCAGGTCCTTCTCGCGCAGGCACGCAGAACCTGTGATGACGTCGCGGTCACATGACCGTGACATCATGGCAGGTCCTTGTCGCACACCATCCTTAGCACCGGAACCTGCCGCTTGCATGGAGCGGTCACCGGAGAGTCGCGAGGAGCGGGAAAGGCGGCAGAAGGTGAGTATATAATGATTTTTTATTTTTTTAAAATTATTTTTAACATTAGATGTTTTTACTATTGAGGCTGCATAGGCAACCTCAATAGTAAAAACTTGGTCACACAGGGTTAATAGCAGCGGTAACGGAGTGAGTTACCCGCGACATAATGCGGTTCGTTACCGCTGGCATTAACCCTGTGTGAGCCGTGACTGCGGGGAGTATGGAGCGGGCGCCGGGCACTGACTGCAGGGGAGTAGGGAGGGACTAATTGGACTGTGGCCGTCGCTGATTGGTCGCGGCAGCCATGACAGGCATCTGGCGAGACAAATCAGTGACTTGGATTCCGTGACAGACAGAGGGGCCGTGACTAGGGTTGAGCGAAACGGGTCGATCATTTTCAAAAGTCGCCGACTTTTGGCTAAGTCGGCGTCTCATGAAACCCGATCCGACCCCTGTGCTTGTCGGCCATGCGGTACGCGACTTTCGCGCCAAAGTCGCGTTTCAATGACGCGAAAAGCGCCATTTCTCAGCCAATGAAGGTGAACGCAGAGTGTGGGCAGCGTGATGACATAGATCCTGGTCCCCACCATCTTAGAGAAGGGCATTGCAGTGATTGGCTTGCTGTCTGCGGCGTCACAGGGGCTATAAAGGGGCGTTCCCGCCGACCGCCATCTTACTGCTGCTGATCTGAGCTTAGGGAGAGGTTGCTGCCGCTTCGTCAGAAGCAGGGAGAGCGTTAGGCAGGGTCCACTAACCACCAAACCGCTTGTGCTGTAGCGATTTCCACTGTCCAACACCACCTTCGGTGTGCAGGAACAGTGGAAGCTATTTTTTTTTTTTTTTTTCCTCAGCGCTGTAGCTCATTGGGCTGCCCTAGAAGGCTCCGTGATAGCTGTATTGCTGTGTGTACGCCACTGTGGAAACCAACTGCTTTTTTCAAAGCACATATCCTCTTGTTCCTTTCTGCACAGCTATCTTTTTTGTTTGTCCACACTTTTTATTTAATTTGTGCATCAGTCCACTCCTATTGCTGCCTGCCATACCTGGCTTAGATTACTGCAGGGAGATAGTAATTGTAGGACAGTCCCTGTTTTTTTTTTTTTTGTGGGAGATTAAGATTGGCATTTCTGCTACAGTGCCATCCCTGTGTGTGCCATCTCTCACTGAGTGGGCCATAGAAAGCCTATTTATTTTTTCCGTGATTTGTGTTCTAAATTCTACCTCAACACAAAAACACTACATCAATCAGTGGTAGAAAAATATTGGCCTCAGTCAGGGCTTGTGTGCCACTGCTGTGTGTGCTATCTCTCATTCAGTGGGCTATAGAAAGCCTATTTATTTATTTATTTTTTTTCTTATTATTTGGTTTCTAAAGTCTTCCTGAAAAAAAAAAAATAATAAAAAAACAGTGGGAGAGTAATATTGCCCTTTCAGCTTGTGTGCCAGTCTTGACTCCTGGGTGTGCCACCTCTCTCTCATTCAGTGGGCCATAGAAAGCCTATTTATTTTTTTGGTTTTTTTAATATTATTTGGTTTCTAAAGTCTCCCTGAAAAAAAAAAAACATAAAAAAACAGTGGGAGAGTAATATTGCCCTTTCAGCTTGTGTGCCAGTCTTGACTCCTGGGTGTGCCACCTCTCTCATTCAGTGGGCCATAGAAAGCCTATTTATTTTTTTTTTAAAATATTATTGGGTTTCTAAAGTCTCCCTTAAAAAACAAAAAATACATAAAAAAACAGTGGGAGAGTAATATTGCCCTTTCAGCTTGTGTGCCAGTCTTGACTCCTGGGTGTGCCACCTCTCTCATTCAGTGGGCCATAGAAAGCATTTTTTTTTTTCCTTGATTTGTGTTCTAAAATCTACCTCAACACAAAAACACTACATCAATCAGTGGTAGAAAAATATTGGCCTCAGTCAGGGCTTGTGTGCCACTGCTGTGTGTGCTATCTCTCATTCAGTGGGCTATAGAAAGCCTATTTATTTATTTATTTTTTTTCTTATTATTTGGTTTCTAAAGTCTCCCTGAAAAAAAATAAAAAATAAAAAAACAGTGGGAGAGTAATATTGCCCTTTCAGCTTGTGTGCCAGTCTTGACTCCTGGGTGTGCCACCTCTCTCTCTCATTCAGTGGGCCATAGAAAGGCTATTTATTTTTTTGGTTTTTTTAATATTATTTGGTTTCTAAAGTCTCCCTGAAAATAAAAAAAAAAAAACTTAAAAAAACAGTGGGAGAGTAATATTGCCCTTTCAGCTTGTGTGCCAGTCTTGACTCCTGGGTGTGCCACCTCTCTCTCTCATTCAGTGGGCCATAGAAAGGCTATTTATTTTTTTGGTTTTTTTAATATTATTTGGTTTCTAAAGTCTCCCTGAAAAAAAAAAAAAATAAATTAGGTGGGAGATTAATATTGACATTAGTGCTTGAGTGACAGTCCTGCGTGTGTGTCATCTCTGTGATTTTGTGCCACAGAAAACAGAGTGTGTAACATTGTGCCTGATTTTCCTTGTGGTCTCACCAACCTGTTAAGGGATATTGAAATCATACTGAAGTTATAGCTCACCGTGTAAGTTGTTTGACAGCAACAAATAAAGTTACTTTGGTTAAGATTTTAAAACAATGAGGAAGTCTGGTGCAAGAGGTCGTCGTGGGCGTTCATTGTCAGCTGGTAATGATGGTAGTGGTAGTGGAGCATCAGGTGGTCATGGGGATAAAAATATTCCACCTAAGTCTGGAGCTGTGGAGCCAGTTTCGTCGTCAGGCTACACAAGGCCTCGAACGCTCTCTTTTCTGGGAGTAGGAAAACCGCTTTTAAAGGCGGAGCAGCAACAGCAAGTTTTGGCTTACATTGCAGACTCAGCCTCTAGCTCTTTTGCCTCCTCTTCCGAAACTGGTAAATGTAAAAGCAGCGCGTCGCTTGTGGATGTTCACGGTCAGGGACAAGTCGCTTCCTTGTCCTCCTCAGCAAAAACTACAACAAGAGAGAAGGATGCAGCAGGCGACACAACGGGTCACTCCATGGAGCTCTTTACACATACCGTCCCTGGCTTAGAAAGTGAAACATTTAACAGGCCATGCCCATTACAAGTATATTCTGACATGGAGTGCACTGATGCACAGCCACAGCCAGAGTACTATGCTGCTCCTTTGACTCAGACCACCACATTGCCCTCTCAGGGTACAGATCCACAATCAGACCCTGATGAGACTATGTTGCCCCGCCACGAACGCTATACCACCGACCGACACAGTGACACAGACGAAGTTGCACACGAGCTCGAAGAGGAGGTAATAGATGACCCAGTTATTGACCCCGATTGGCAGCCATTGGGGGAACAGGGTGCAGGCGGCAGTAGTTCAGAAGCGGAGGTGGAGGAGGGGCCGCAGCAGGCATCAACATCGCAACAGGTTCCATCTGCCGGGCCCGTATCTGGACCAAAACGCGTGTCAAAGCCAAAACCTGTTGGAGGACAGCGTGGCCATCCGGTTAAAGCTCAGTCTGCAATCCCTGAAAAGGGATCCGAGTCTAGGAAGAGTGCAGTCTGGCATTTTTTTAAACAACATCCAACTGATCAGCGCAAAGTCATCTGTCAAAAATGTTCAACTAGCTTAAGCAGAGGTCAGAATCTGAAAAGTCTAAATACTAGTTGCATGCATAGACACTTAACCACCATGCATTTTCAAGCCTGGACTAACTACCAAACGTCCCTTAAGGTTGTAGCACCCTCGGCCAATGAAGCTAGTCAGCAACGCAACATCCCTTCCGTCACTGTAAGGCCACCATTTTCCGCACCACCGGCAGTATCTGTGCAGGTTTCTTTGCCAGCCAAAAGCAGTCAGGGTCAGGGAACCACCAGTTTTGTAGGAGGAAATATTGCATCTAGGGCACCGGCGGAAACAATACCGTCTCCAACCGTCTCTCAGTCTGCCATGTACACCGGCACACCCGAAAGTTCCACGATCTCCAGCTCTCCAGTCCAGCTCACCCTACATGAGACTCTGGTTAGAAAAAGGAAGTACTTATCCTCGCATCCGCGTACACAGGGTTTTAACGCCCACATAGCTAGACTAATCTCGTTAGAGATGATGCCCTACCGGTTAGTTGAAAGCGAAGCTTTCAAAGCCCTGATGGAGTACGCTGAACCACGATACGAGCTACCCAGTCGACACTTTTTTTCCAGAAAAGCCATCCCAGCCCTGCACCAGCATGTTAAACAGCGCATCGTCCATGCACTCAGGCAATCTGTGAGTACAAAGGTGCACCTGACTACAGATGCATGGACCAGTAGGCATGGCCAGGGACGTTATGTGTCCATCACGGCACACTGGGTGAATGTGGTGGATGCAGGGTCCACAGGCGACATCAATTTAGGGACAGTTGTGCCTAGCCCACGGTCTAGGAAACAGTTGGCTGTAGGCGTTCGCACCCCCTCCTCCTCCTCCTCCTCGTCCTCCTGCAGAAGCTACAGCTCTTCCACAGAACGCAGTCTGCCAACCACTCCATCGGCAGATGACACTGTTGCACACCAGTTGTCCCATTATGGGCCAGCTACTGCCAAGCGTCAGCAGGCTGTATTGGCTATGAAGTGTTTGGGCGACAACAGACACACCGCGGAAGTTCTATCCGAGTTCTTGCAACAAGAAACGCAGTCGTGGCTGGGCACAGTAGATCTTGAGGCAGGCAAGGTAGTGAGTGATAACGGAAGGAATTTCATGGCTGCCATCTCCCTTTCCCAACTGAAACACATTCCTTGCCTGGCTCACACCTTAAACCTGGTGGTGCAGTGCTTATTGAAAACTTATCCTGGGTTCTCCGACCTGCTCCGCAAAGTGCGTGCACTTTGCTCACATATCCGACGTTCGCCTGTACACGCCAGCCGTATGCAGACCTATCAGCGGTCTTTGAACCTTCCCCAGCATCGCCTAATCATAGACGTTGCAACAAGGTGGAACTCAACACTGCACATGCTTCAGAGACTGTGCGAACAGAGGCGTGCTGTTATTTATTTGTGGGAGGATACACGGGCAGGCAGTAGGATGGCAGACATGGAGTTGTCAGGTGTGCAGTGGTCTAAGATACAAGACATGTGTCAAGTCCTTCAGTGTTTTGAGGAATGCACACGGCTGGTTAGTGCAGACAACGCCGTAATAAGCATGAGCATCCCCCTAATGCGTCTGCTGATGCAAAGTTTGACGCACATAAAGGAGCAGGCGTCTGCACCAGAGGAAGAGGAAAGCCTTGATGACAGTCAGCCATTGTCTGGTCAGGGCAGTGTACAGGACGAGGTAGCGGACGAGGAGGATGATGGGGATGAGTATATTTTTAATGCCGAACCTTTCCCGGGGGCACAGGAAATTGGTTGCGTGTCACGGCCGGGTTCTGGTTTTTTGAGGGACACAAGTGACGTAGATTTGCCTGCAACTGCCCCTCAACCAATCACAACCGGAGATTTGACAACTGGAACTTTGGCCCACATGGCGGATTATGCCTTACGTATCCTAAAAAGGGACACACGCATTACGAAAATGATGAACGATGACGATTACTGGTTGGCCTGCCTCCTTGATCCACGCTATAAAGGCAAATTGCAAAATATTATGCCACATGAGAACTTGGAACTAATATTAGCAACCAAACAATCAACTCTTGTTGACCGTTTGCTTCAGGCATTCCCAGCACACAGCGCACGTGATCGTTCTCACACGAGCTCCAGGGGGCAGCAGACTAGGAGTGTTAGGGGTGCACACATCAGAAGTGGCGTTGGACAGAGGGGTTTTCTGACCAGGTTGTGGAGTGATTTTGCTATGACCGCAGACAGGACAGGTACTGCTGCATCAATTGAAAGTGACAGGAGACAACATTTGTCCAGTATGGTTACTAACTATTTTTCATCCCTTATCGATGTTCTCCCTCAACCGTCATTCCCATTTGATTACTGGGCCTCCAAATTAGACACCTGGCCAGAATTGGCAGAATATGCATTGCAGGAGCTTGCTTGCCCGGCAGCAAGTGTCCTATCAGAAAGAGTATTCAGTGCTGCAGGTTCAATATTAACCGAAAAAAGGACTCGTCTGGCTACCCAAAATGTTGACGATCTAACATTCATTAAAATGAACCACAACTGGATTTCGAAATCTTTTGCCCCACCTTGCCCGGCCGACACCTAGCTTTCCTATGAAAAGCTCTTGCCTGTGAATTACTTTTCTAATGTCTAATTTGCTGCAGCTGATTGTACAGCATACGACATGTTTACACCTCCCTAAATGGCAAAACTCCCCACACGGGGCCGTGGTATCGCGACTTGGCGCAAGCACCCGTGAGACTGCTGTTTGTCTGAAGAGGTGGGTGTGCTCGCTTTTGGTTGACGGCATTGCTACTGGGTCCCTCATAGTACAATGTAGTGTCTCTGGCGGTGGTGGTGCGCACCCAACGTCAGACACACCGTTGTAACATGAGGGGCCCTGGGGCGGTCCCGCCGGCCTCAAGAGAGTTCCCCCCTACCCCAGCTCAAAATGTGCTCTACCACGTGCAAAATTATGTCGCACAGCTCCACCAATCTTTAGTCTATTCGCTGACATCATTCAATGTCTGGCACTGACAATACAAATTTGTAGACATCTATGATGCAACTTAAAGTAGTCTGTGTCAGTGTCCTATATTGCACCATTACATAGTTACTGCCAAATTACTATGTCAGAAACTCAGCAGATGAGCCCACCCCTGTACCTAAGTATGCCACCTTTTTTTTTGTTTTGGTTGTTTTGCGAGACATTAACATCTATTTATATTTTGGGAGTACTGGGACAGACACTCCTTGCACTACTCCTCCACTCACCACCAAGCTGCCTGTGTATCCATGTAACCGCTGTAAAGCTGCCATGAGCCTATTGTTTGTTATTTTAGGCCTTTGATAGCCTGTCTGCGGTCCCTACTTTAAATACTCCTCCACTGACCACCAAGCTGCCTGCCCGTGTATCCATGTAACCGCTGTAAAACTGCCATAAGCCTATTGTTTGTTATTTTAGGCCTTTGATAGCCTGTCTGCGGTCCCTACTTTAAATACTCCTCCACTCACCACCAAGCTGCCTGTGTATCCATGTAACCGCTGTAAAGCTGCCATGAGCCTATTGTTTGTTATTTTAGGCCTTTGATAGCCTGTCTGCGGTCCCTACTTTAAATACTCCTCCACTCATCACCAGCTGCCTGCCCGTGTATCCATGTAACCGCTGTAAAGCTGCCATGAGCCTATTGTTTGTTATTTTAGGCCTTTGGTAGCCTGTCTGCGGTCCCTACTTTAAATACTCCTCCACTGACCACCAAGCTGCCTGCCCGTGTATCCATGTAACCGCTGTAAAACTGCCATAAGCCTATTGTTTGTTATTTTAGGCCTTTGATAGCCTGCCTGCGGTCCCTACTTTAAATACTCCTCCACTCACCACCAAGCTGCCTGTGTATCCATGTAACCGCTGTAAAGCTGCCATGAGCCTATTGTTTGTTATTTTAGGCCTTTGATAGCCTGTCTGCGGTCCCTACTTTAAATACTCCTCCACTCACCACCAAGCTGCCTGTGTATCCATGTAACCGATGTAAAACTGCAGTATTTTGCTTATAAAAAAGAAAATACTGGAGAGATATCAAATGCAGACATTTTAACATTAAAAACAAAAACACATACAACAAAAAACTGGTACAGTACAAAAATTGGCCACCAGCTACAAAAACTTTCTCCTGCAAGTAGTTAACTGAAAGGTTTTTTTCCATTGAAAACACAGATATGGCATCCACCGAGTGTTGTCCTGTCGCGTCTTCTTTATATTATTGCCAAGAAGCTGCAACTGAATAAAGCTGAGCTTCTACCTTCTGCCTCTTATTAACTGCTTTTTTTTAAAAAAATTGTCCACCAGCTACAAAAACTTGCTCCTGCAAGTAGTTAACTGAAAGGTTTTTTTCCATTGAAAACACAGATATGGCATCCACCGAGTGTTGTCCTGTCGCGTCTTCTTTATATTATTGCCAAGAAGCTGCAACTGAATAAAGCTGAGCTTCTACCTTCTGCCTCTTATTAACTGCTTTTTTTTTATAAAATTGGCTGTTCCGGCCTACTGAAGGTGTCTGTCTGCCCCTGCCTGGTGTTGTCCTCAACTGAATAAAGCTGAGCTTCAACCTTCTGTTCCAAATTACCATTTTTAAAAATGCAATTGGCTGTTCCGGCCTACTAAAGGTGAATGTCTGCCCCTGCCTGGTGTTGTCCTCAACTGAATAAAGCTGAGCTTCTACCTTCTGTTCCAAATTACCATTTCTAAAAATGCCATTGGCTGTTCCGGCCTACTAAAGGTGAATGTCTGCCCCTGCCTGGTGTTGTCCTCAACTGAATAAAGCTGAGCTTCTACCTTCTGTTCCAAATTACCATTTTTAAAAATGCAATTGGCTGTTCCGGCCTACTAAAGGTGAATGTCTGCCCCTGCCTGGTGTTGTCCTCAACTGAATAAAGCTGAGCTTCTACCTTCTGTTCCAAATTACCATTTTTAAAAATGCCATTGGCTGTTCCGGCCTACTAAAGGTGTCTGTCTGCCCCTGCCTGGTGTTGTCCTCAACTGAATAAAGCTGAGCTTCAACCTTCAGTTCCAAATTACCATTTTTAAAAATGCAATTGGCTGTTGCGGCCTACTAAAGGTGTCTGTCTGCCCCTGCCTGGTGTTGTCCTCAACTGAATAAAGCTGAGCTTCTACCTTCTGCCTCTTACTAACTGCTGTTTTTTTTAAAAATTGGCTGTTCCGGCCTACTAAAGGTGTCTGTCTGCCCCTGCCTGGTGTTGTCCTCAACTGAATAAAGCTGAGCTTCAACCTTCTGTTCCAAATTACCATTTTTAAAAATGCAATTGGCTGTTCCGGCCTACTAAAGGTGTCTGTCTGCCCCTGCCTGGTGTTGTCCTCAACTGAATAAAGCTGAGCTTCTACCTTCTGCCTCTTACTAACTGCTGTTTTTTTAAAAAATTGGCTGTTCCGGCCTACTAAAGGTGTCTGTCTGCCCCTGCCTGGTGTTGTCCTCAACTGAATAAAGCTGAGCTTCAACCTTCAGTTCCAAATTACCATTTTTAAAAATGCAATTGGCTGTTCCGGCCTACTAAAGGTGAATGTCTGCCCCTGCCTGGTGTTGTCCTCAACTGAATAAAGCTGAGCTTCTACCTTCTGTTCCAAATTACCATTTTTAAAAATGCCATTGGCTGTTCCGGCCTACTAAAGGTGTCTGTCTGCCCCTGCCTGGTGTTGTCCTCAACTGAATAAAGCTGAGCTTCAACCTTCAGTTCCAAATTACCATTTTTAAAAATGCAATTGGCTGTTCCGGCCTACTAAAGGTGTCTGTCTGCCCCTGCCTGGTGTTGTCCTCAACTGAATAAAGCTGAGCTTCTACCTTCTGCCTGTTACTAACTGCTGTTTTTTTTAAAAATTGGCTGTTCCGGCCTACTAAAGGTGTCTGTCTGCCCCTGCCTGGTGTTGTCCTCAACTGAATAAAGCTGAGCTTCAACCTTCTGTTCCAAATTACAATTTTTAAAAATGCAATTGGCTGTTCCGGCCTACTAAAGGTGTCTGTCTGCCCCTGCCTGGTGTTGTCCTCAACTGAATAAAGCTGAGCTTCTACCTTCTGCCTCTTACTAACTGCTGTTTTTTTAAAAAATTGGCTGTTCCGGCCTACTAAAGGTGTCTGTCTGCCCCTGCCTGGTGTTGTCCTCAACTGAATAAAGCTGAGCTTCAACCTTCAGTTCCAAATTACCATTTTTAAAAATGCAATTGGCTGTTCCGGCCTACTAAAGGTGAATGTCTGCCCCTGCCTGGTGTTGTCCTCAACTGAATAAAGCTGAGCTTCTACCTTCTGTTCCAAATTACCATTTTTAAAAATGCCATTGGCTGTTCCGGCCTACTAAAGGTGTCTGTCTGCCCCTGCCTGGTGTTGTCCTCAACTGAATAAAGCTGAGCTTCAACCTTCAGTTCCAAATTACCATTTTTAAAAATGCAATTGGCTGTTCCGGCCTACTAAAGGTGTCTGTCTGCCCCTGCCTGGTGTTGTCCTCAACTGAATAAAGCTGAGCTTCTACCTTCTGCCTCTTACTAACTGCTGTTTTTTTTAAAAATTGGCTGTTCCGGCCTACTAAAGGTGTCTGTCTGCCCCTGCCTGGTGTTGTCCTCAACTGAATAAAGCTGAGCTTCAACCTTCTGTTCCAAATTACCATTTTTAAAAATGCAATTGGCTGTTCCGGCCTACTAAAGGTGTCTGTCTGCCCCTGCCTGGTGTTGTCCTCAACTGAATAAAGCTGAGCTTCTACCTTCTGCCTCTTACTAACTGCTGTTTTTTTTAAAAATTGGCTGTTCCGGCCTACTAAAGGTGTCTGTCTGCCCCTGCCTGGAGTTGTCCTCAACTGAATAAAGCTGAGCTTCTACCTTCTGTTCCAAATTACCATTTTTAAAAATGCAATTGGCTGTTCCGGCCTACTAAAGGTGAATGTCTGCCCCTGCCTGGTGTTGTCCTCAACTGAATAAAGCTGAGCTTCAACCTTCAGTTCCAAATTACCATTTTTAAAAATGCAATTGGCTGTTCCGGCCTACTAAAGGTGAATGTCTGCCCCTGCCTGGTGTTGTCCTCAACTGAATAAAGCTGAGCTTCTACCTTCTGTTCCAAATTACCATTTTTAAAAATGCAATTGGCTGTTCCGGCCTACTAAAGGTGTCTGTCTGCCCCTGCCTGGTGTTGTCCTCAACTGAATAAAGCTGAGCTTCTACCTTCTGCCTCTTACTAACTGCTGTTTTTTTTAAAAATTGGCTGTTCCGGCCTACTAAAGGTGTCTGTCTGCCCCTGCCTGGAGTTGTCCTCAACTGAATAAAGCTGAGCTTCTACCTTCTGTTCCAAATTACCATTTTTAAAAATGCAATTGGCTGTTCCGGCCTACTAAAGGTGAATGTCTGCCCCTGCCTGGTGTTGTCCTCAACTGAATAAAGCTGAGCTTCAACCTTCAGTTCCAAATTACCATTTTTAAAAATGCAATTGGCTGTTCCGGCCTACTAAAGGTGAATGTCTGCCCCTGCCTGGTGTTGTCCTCAACTGAATAAAGCTGAGCTTCTACCTTCTGTTCCAAATTACCATTTTTAAAAATGCAATTGGCTGTTCCGGCCTACTAAAGGTGAATGTCTGCCCCTGCCTGGTGTTGTCCTCAACTGAATAAAGCTGAGCTTCAACCTTCAGTTCCAAATTACCATTTTTAAAAATGCAATTGGCTGTTCCGGCCTACTAAAGGTGTCTGTCTGCCCCTGCCTGGTGTTGTCCTCAACTGAATAAAGCTGAGCTTCTACCTTCTGCCTCTTACTAACTGCTGTTTTTTTTAAAAATTGGCTGTTCCGGCCTACTAAAGGTGTCTGACTGCCCCTGCCTGGTGTTGTCCTCAACTGAATAAAGCTGAGCTTCAACCTTCTGTTCCAAATTACCATTTTTAAAAATGCAATTGGCTGTTCCGGCCTACTAAAGGTGAATGTCTGCCCCTGCCTGGTGTTGTCCTCAACTGAATAAAGCTGAGCTTCTACCTTCTGTTCCAAATTACCATTTTTAAAAATGCAATTGGCTGTTCCGGCCTACTAAAGGTGAATGTCTGCCCCTGCCTGGTGTTGTCCTCAACTGAATAAAGCTGAGCTTCAACCTTCAGTTCCAAATTACCATTTTTAAAAATGCAATTGGCTGTTCCGGCCTACTAAAGGTGTCTGACTGCCCCTGCCTGGTGTTGTCCTCAACTGAATAAAGCTGAGCTTCAAGCTTCTGTTCCAAATTACCATTTTTAAAAATGCAATTGGCTGTTCCGGCCTACTAAAGGTGTCTGTCTGCCCCTGCCTGGTGTTGTCCTCAACTGAATAAAGCTGAGCTTCTACCTTCTGCCTCTTACTAACTGCTGTTTTTTTAAAAAATTGGCTGTTCCGGCCTACTAAAGGTGTCTGTCTGCCCCTGCCTGGAGTTGTCCTCAACTGAATAAAGCTGAGCTTCTACCTTCTGTTCCAAATTACCATTTTTAAAAATGCAATTGGCTGTTCCGGCCTACTAAAGGTGTCTGTCTGCCCCTGCCTGGTGTTGTCCTCAACTGAATAAAGCTGAGCTTCAACCTTCTGTTCCAAATTACCATTTTTAAAAATGCAATTGGCTGTTCCGGCCTACTAAAGGTGAATGTCTGCCCCTGCCTGGTGTTGTCCTCAACTGAATAAAGCTGAGCTTCTACCTTCTGTTCCAAATTACCATTTTTAAAAATGCAATTGGCTGTTCCGGCCTACTAAAGGTGAATGTCTGCCCCTGCCTGGTGTTGTCCTCAACTGAATAAAGCTGAGCTTCAACCTTCAGTTCCAAATTACCATTTTTAAAAATGCAATTGGCTGTTCCGGCCTACTAAAGGTGAATGTCTGCCCCTGCCTGGTGTTGTCCTCAACTGAATAAAGCTGAGCTTCTACCTTCTGTTCCAAATTACCATTTTTAAAAATGCAATTGGCTGTTCCGGCCTACTAAAGGTGAATGTCTGCCCCTGCCTGGTGTTGTCCTCAACTGAATAAAGCTGAGCTTCAACCTTCAGTTCCAAATTACCATTTTTAAAAATGCAATTGGCTGTTCCGGCCTACTAAAGGTGTCTGTCTGCCCCTGCCTGGTGTTGTCCTCAACTGAATAAAGCTGAGCTTCTACCTTCTGCCTCTTACTAACTGCTGTTTTTTAAAAAAATTGGCTGTTCCGGCCTACTAAAGGTGTCTGTCTGCCCCTGCCTGGTGTTGTCCTCAACTGAATAAAGCTGAGCTTCAACCTTCTGTTCCAAATTACCATTTTTAAAAATGCAATTGGCTGTTCCGGCCTACTAAAGGTGAATGTCTGCCCCTGCCTGGTGTTGTCCTCAACTGAATAAAGCTGAGCTTCTACCTTCTGTTCCAAATTACCATTTTTAAAAATGCAATTGGCTGTTCCGGCCTACTAAAGGTGAATGTCTGCCCCTGCCTGGTGTTGTCCTCAACTGAATAAAGCTGAGCTTCAACCTTCAGTTCCAAATTACCATTTTTAAAAATGCAATTGGCTGTTCCGGCCTACTAAAGGTGTCTGTCTGCCCCTGCCTGGTGTTGTCCTCAACTGAATAAAGCTGAGCTTCAACCTTCAGTTCCAAATTACCATTTTTAAAAATGCAATTGGCTGTTCCGGCCTACTAAAGGTGTCTGTCTGCCCCTGCCTGGTGTTGTCCTCAACTGAATAAAGCTGAGCTTCTACCTTCTGCCTCTTACTAACTGCTGTTTTTTAAAAAAATTGGCTGTTCCGGCCTACTAAAGGTGTCTGTCTGCCCCTGCCTGGTGTTGTCCTCAACTGAATAAAGCTGAGCTTCAACCTTCTGTTCCAAATTACCATTTTTAAAAATGCAATTGGCTGTTCCGGCCTACTAAAGGTGAATGTCTGCCCCTGCCTGGTGTTGTCCTCAACTGAATAAAGCTGAGCTTCAACCTTCAGTTCCAAATTACCATTTTTAAAAATGCCATTGGCTGTTCCGGCCTACTAAAGGTGTCTGTCTGCCCCTGCCTGGTGTTGTCCTCAACTGAATAAAGCTGAGCTTCAACCTTCAGTTCCAAATTACCATTTTTAAAAATGCCATTGGCTGTTCCGGCCTACTAAAGGTGTCTGTCTGCCCCTGCCTGGTGTTGTCCTCAACTGAATAAAGCTGAGCTTCTACCTTCTGCCTCTTACTAACTGCTGTTTTTTTAAAAAATTGGCTGTTCCGGCCTACTAAAGGTGTCTGTCTGCCCCTGCCTGGTGTTGTCCTCAACTGAATAAAGCTGAGCTTCTACCTTCTGTTCCAAATTACCATTTTTAAAAATGCAATTGGCTGTTCCGGCCTACTAAAGGTGTCTGTCTGCCCCTGCCTGGTGTTGTCCTCAACTGAATAAAGCTGAGCTTCAACCTTCTGTTCCAAATTACCATTTTTAAAAATGCAATTGGCTGTTCCGGCCTACTAAAGGTGAATGTCTGCCCCTGCCTGGTGTTGTCCTCAACTGAATAAAGCTGAGCTTCTACCTTCTGTTCCAAATTACCATTTTTAAAAATGCAATTGGCTGTTCCGGCCTACTAAAGGTGAATGTCTGCCCCTGCCTGGTGTTGTCCTCAACTGAATAAAGCTGAGCTTCAACCTTCAGTTCCAAATTACCATTTTTAAAAATGCAATTGGCTGTTCCGGCCTACTAAAGGTGAATGTCTGCCCCTGCCTGGTGTTGTCCTCAACTGAATAAAGCTGAGCTTCTACCTTCTGTTCCAAATTACCATTTTTAAAAATGCAATTGGCTGTTCCGGCCTACTAAAGGTGAATGTCTGCCCCTGCCTGGTGTTGTCCTCAACTGAATAAAGCTGAGCTTCAACCTTCAGTTCCAAATTACCATTTTTAAAAATGCAATTGGCTGTTCCGGCCTACTAAAGGTGTCTGTCTGCCCCTGCCTGGTGTTGTCCTCAACTGAATAAAGCTGAGCTTCTACCTTCTGCCTCTTACTAACTGCTGTTTTTTTAAAAAATTGGCTGTTCCGGCCTACTAAAGGTGTCTGACTGCCCCTGCCTGGTGTTGTCCTCAACTGAATAAAGCTGAGCTTCAACCTTCTGTTCCAAATTACCATTTTTAAAAATGCAATTGGCTGTTCCGGCCTACTAAAGGTGAATGTCTGCCCCTGCCTGGTGTTGTCCTCAACTGAATAAAGCTGAGCTTCTACCTTCTGTTCCAAATTACCATTTTTAAAAATGCAATTGGCTGTTCCGGCCTACTAAAGGTGAATGTCTGCCCCTGCCTGGTGTTGTCCTCAACTGAATAAAGCTGAGCTTCAACCTTCAGTTCCAAATTACCATTTTTAAAAATGCAATTGGCTGTTCCGGCCTACTAAAGGTGTCTGTCTGCCCCTGCCTGGTGTTGTCCTCAACTGAATAAAGCTGAGCTTCAACCTTCAGTTCCAAATTACCATTTTTAAAAATGCAATTGGCTGTTCCGGCCTACTAAAGGTGTCTGTCTGCCCCTGCCTGGTGTTGTCCTCAACTGAATAAAGCTGAGCTTCTACCTTCTGCCTCTTACTAACTGCTGTTTTTTTTAAAAATTGGCTGCTCCGGCCTACTAAAGGTGTCTGTCTGCCCCTGCCTGGTGTTGTCCTCAACTGAATAAAGCTGAGCTTCAACCTTCTGTTCCAAATTACCATTTTTAAAAATGCAATTGGCTGTTCCGGCCTACTAAAGGTGAATGTCTGCCCCTGCCTGGTGTTGTCCTCAACTGAATAAAGCTGAGCTTCAACCTTCAGTTCCAAATTACCATTTTTAAAAATGCAATTGGCTGTTCCGGCCTACTAAAGGTGAATGTCTGCCCCTGCCTGGTGTTGTCCTCAACTGAATAAAGCTGAGCTTCTACCTTCTGCCTCTTACTAACTGCTGTTTTTTTAAAAAATTGGCTGTTCCGGCCTACTAAAGGTGTCTGTCTGCCCCTGCCTGGTGTTGTCCTCAACTGAACAAAGCTGAGCTTCCACATTCTGGCTTTCGCCCTATACTATCAGATATTAAACTGCATTTGGCCTACTAGTGTGGTTATGCCCTTGAAACAGTGTCTGCTGCTCTTGGGTTTGCTACTCCACTGAACAAAGCAATGCCGCCTGTTTAGTCCTGTTACCAATTTTGAACTGCATTTAGCCTACTTTATTCTTTGGCCCTATATCTGTTTCCTCCTCATCCTGCCCATTGCCCAGCCACTGCTAGATGAGTCTGCTGGTACATTGACCTAGACCACTACATTCCCCTTATACTCTACACAGCCAGAATCTGACCCTGCTGAAAGTAAGGTTCCCCTTCCCGCATGTTATACCACCTTACACAGGGACAGAGAGGAAGGTGCAGATGAAAGTGCAGGTTCCTTCATCAGGTGGGGGGGCATACTCGTTGGCGACGTCACTGGCACAGGGCCCCTCAGAGTACGCAAAAGTGTCGCTGCTGGTGGGAGGCGCCCCCGCCATGCAAACACACATCGCTGTACTTTGAGGGGCCCTGTGCCAGTGCCAATGCGAACGAGTGGGCCCCCCCTGCTTGCTCAGGATCACAGCACTTGCAACGTTGAAATACTTACCTTTCCCTGCAACACCGCCGTGACGTAGTCCGCATTTCCTGGGCCCACGAAAAGCTTGAGCCGGCCCTACTCCCCCCGCAACTTTTGCCAAATGACCCCCAATTCCCTATGCCCAACTATTATTATAAAGTTAATTAAGATTGACAAGCTTCAGAAACAAGAATGGATGTTTTTGGCATTAAAATGGGCACTGTAGGTGTTTTCCTGGCCTCCACTCACTGCCGACTATGCTTCCCCATTGACTTGCATTGGGTTTCGTGTTTCGGTCGATCCCCGACTTTTAGCGATAATCGGCCGACTGCACTCGACTCGACTCTGGACAAAATCGGGTTTCACAAAACCCGACTCGATCTTAAAAAAATGAAAGTCGCTCAACTCTAGCCGTGACCAATGAATATCCGTGACAGAAAGAAAGACAGACAGAAGGACAGACAAAGACTTAGACAAATTTTTCTGCTGATGGAGTGATGCAGCTGTATGGCAGCTTGTTTTTTACGGGACAAGATGATATTTTCAGTGATATTATTTTAATTTACATTCTTTTTTTTGATAGTGTTTGATTCCACTTTTTCCAAGTGGTATGAGGATAAAGCATAGTTTGCTACTTTTTTTTTTTTTTACGGCATTCACGGAAGGCCTTAAGTAGAATGACACACTTGTAGATCGGATTGTTACGGATGCAGCATTACCAAACATACGTACATCTTTTGTTTATTAAATTTTTTTTTACATAAAAATGTTTATTAGAGCATTTTTTATTATTTTGTGTGTTTTTTTTTTTTTGCATATTTGTTTTTTCCTTTTACCTAGTCCCTTTATGAGACTTTCACTTTTTTTATTGAAGGTACAATGCATTGCAATGCACTAGCATTGCACTGCATTATACCTATGCTGAAAGCTTCTGACACCATGCTGTCAGAATGGTCTTAGAAGCTTTCTGTAGCTTGGTGACACGGGTCACCATTGCAACGATCAGGCCCTTGCCATGATGTTGTGGTGACGCCATCCCTCTGCCTCCCTCCTGAATGCTGCGATCACGCTCGATCGCAGCATTTAGGGGGTTAACAGCCAGGGGCGGCACTGACACCACTTCAGGCTGTTAGTGCAGATGCTCAGCCACTTGCAGAGCTGAGCTGCTACACTGATCGGGCAGGAAGTGGTGATATTTCAGCATCTCCTGCACAATCATGCTGTGATCGGTCAGTCAGATTGACTGACCAATCACAGCGATCTGGGTGCACGGACCGACTGCATGTGTCCCCGCACCTCTTCCTGTGCCTCTCAGCTGTCACAGACAGCTATTGGCACTGAACTTTCATAGCGTGTTTACATGTAGTGACAGTTTAAATTCATGACTGGCATAGCCCGTCTTGGTGCAGGAACGAACACCCGGCCATGACGGGCTATGCCTGTCATTGGACATTAGGGAGTTAAAACACTGTGATTGTCGATTGCTAAACTCGGAAGGTTTTTGGTCCTTTGGTAAGGGAGCATTCCATCAAAATTTTTCACCTCATACTATATTGCAAATTTTCATCATATTGTATAGCACTGTGTATTTGCAATTGCTCATTTTACCCTTCTACCCAGCTAATTTTTCTTTCCCATTAGGTCTATGACATCACATGATTTAAAACTGACTAGCTGAATCCTTCTAAGCTCTATGTAGAAACAGGAGGTCAATTTTCCCTGTATATCTTGAGTCACTGCAAAAGTCTATGGCAGGAAGGACGAGAAGGCAGATGGGTCAGAAGTTTGAGGGGAATGATAAATGCAGGGTCAAGATTCTTCCTGTTTCTTCATCGATCAGAGAAAACCAAAGAATCAGCTGGTATGAAGGCAAAATGAGCAATTGTAAGTACACAGTGTAATATAATTTAATGATTACAATATATTAATGTTTTAAAAATTGTGATGGGAGTTATTCTTTAATTGTTTTCTTTTATTTTATAGTGAAATACTATTAAGATATTGAACACATAAAATATAAGCAATATTTTAAACGTAGATTTGATCTGAAATTTTACTCTTTATATTGACAGTGGCTCATCAACAAATTTAAGGAAAGAAGAAGTTAGTTTATATGAAATTGGAGGAAATATCGGTAAGTGAGTGTTCAACGTACCCAATCTCCCTGTTTCCTCTGCAAGACTTCTGTTCATAATGAAGTATGTTATGATGATGATGTGCTTAATTATAACATATCATCTATATGGGATGGCTAAATGTGTTAATACCTGCCATAGTTATATGATATTATACGTATAAGCATTTCTCCATTTTTCAACATAACATGAAGCCACGTGTAGCTTATATTATTGTGAGCTGCCTGTGTGGTCTAAATGTGCTATGATGCCCTGTAGCATCTCTGGACTTGTCTCCCAATGAGTAGAGATGCTGAACACATACTGTTTTGGCATGGACCCCAAACATGGACTAGGAAGTTTGTGTTATTGTTTGGATTAGGCACCCCGAACACCGGGTGTTTTTCGCGCTGTCGAGCTCTAACCGGCCATAAGATTAATACTAGAGTATTGAGTCAGGTGACAGCATGAGTCTGCAGCTGGGATCGGAGGTAAAAAGTTTACCTCTGGTCACTGGGGTCGGCTGATGGGATTACTACTCCCATCAGCCTACGCCTGTTGCTTCTAATAGCAGTGGGAGCAGACGGCGGCTGATGGGAGTATTCATCAGCCTGCGCCTGTGCTCTAAATAAATCATTTTTAAAAAACTGAGTAGATTCCCATGTATTTCTGATAATCAGTTAGGAAAACTGATAGCTGCGGGCAGCAACTCTCAGTTGTCAGCTTTAACAAGGATGATTATCAAGGATAAAGGAGTTTTCAAGCTATTTTTTTAAAATTTAAATAATAAAGTGTGGGGTTCCCCACATTTGACATCCAGCCAAGCTAAGGCAGACAACTGGGGGCTGGAATTCTCAGGCTAGTAAAGGGCCATGTATATTGGCCTCCCGCAGCTGAAAAGGTGCAGCTATTAGATGTGCAGGTTCTGGCACTTTGCCCAGCTCTTCCCACTTGCCCTGTGGCAGTGGCAAGGGGGGTTCATATTTGTGGGGTTGATGTCACCTTTTTATTGTCTGGTGACATCAAGACCACGGCTTAGTAATGGAAAGACATCTATAAGACGCCTCTCCATTACAAATCCTATAGTTGTATTGTAATTAGGCACACAGCCAGAATAATGTCTTTCATGTGAAATAAACAAAACACACTTTTTGACTTCTTTTTAATTTAAAAATAGCGAACAGTTATACTCACCTGTCCATCGTTCTGTCACTCCATAATCCATGTCTAGGGATAAACAGCTTGCAACCTGGACTGTGCCAAGATGTGATCGTCCAGGCTGAGAACCACTGAGCAATGGGCTGCTGCAAGCGCAGCATCAGTGACTAGCAGTGACGTCAACGAGGTTCCCGCAGGTTGCTTAGGCTGTGTTCCCAGCCACGCCCCGGAACTACTGCAACCTCAGTGAGATCCCCGCTAGCACAGAGAGAAAAAGTCTCATGGGGCAGCAATGAGTTCACCTTGAGAAATTTGTAATTTCTCCCAGTGAACTGTGTTGAACTTATCACTGCAGCAGGAGACTTTTTCTCACTGTGCTAGTGGTGATCTCACTGAGGTTATAGTTTAGAAGCCCAGCAGGGAACGTAGCCTCTGTGACCTTCAGTAACTAGATGATGTCACTGCTAGACGTGGAAGCTGAGATCATTCCTCAGTGGTTCTCGGCCTGAACAGTCGCAATTTGACACCGTCCATTTTGAAAACTGTTTATCCCTGACATGGATTACAGCATGGGACAGAACGACGAATATTTGAGGGATATGGTTGTTTTTTATTTTTGTTTTTGTTTTTTTACAGGAAACCATGGCTTCAGTGGAATAAGTGTTAGAGGAGTTTAACTGTGTTTATTTTTAAATAAAGCAAGTGTTTTTATTTCAAATAAAAGATTTAATTTTGACAGTTTTTATTTCCAATACAACTATAGGATGAGTAATGGAGAGGCATATTAATGATGCCTTGCCATTACTAAGCCGTGGGCTTGATGTCATCGGACAATACAAAGGTGACATCAACCCCACAAATATGAACCCCACTTTCAACTGCCACAGAGCAAGTGGGAAGAGCCGGGCAGAGTGCCAGAATTGGCACATCTAATAGATGTGCCTTTTCTGGGTGGCTGTGGGCTGCTAATATTGGCTGAGGGGAGCCAATATCCATGGCCCCTTTCCAGACTGAGAATACGATTCTTAGGTGTCTGCTTTAGCTTGGCTGGTTGTCAAATATGGGGGGACAACATACCGTTTTTTTTAATTTATTAAAAAAATTAAAACAGCCTTGGGATCCCTCCATTCTTGATAACCAACCTTGTTAAAGCTGATAGCTGAGAGATGCAGCCATTTTTTTTTTTTTATTTAGAGCGCAGGCATTGGCTGCTTACTACTCCATCATTGGGAGCATTAGCAGATAGGAGTAGTAGACTCCAGCTGCGGACTCACCCTGTCATTTGACAGCATGGGAACCGCAGCTCTCTGACCAGCGGTAGTGATTTTACCACCGATCAGAGTCGATGTTTGACGCACTGTCATGCGGCAACCAATGTTCAGGCCCCCCCATTCAAGTGAATTGGGTTATTGTTCAGGTTCATTTACTGTTCTAGTATCTGAACTGAAATCTTTTTTTTTTTTTTTTAACTGTTCAGTTACCCGAACATCCAGGAATTCGCCCATCACTACCAATGAGCACATCTGAGATGTCATTGGTCAGCAAATGCTAAGGGAGCTGTCAGCAGTAGATCTTGATGCTCTATATGCCCTATTATGTACAGTGTGGCACAACATTCCTGAGCCAGGCATTATTAACCCCTTAAGCCCCAAGGGTGGTTTGCACGTTAATGACTAGGCCAATTTTTACAATTCTGACCACTGTCCTTTTATGAGGTTATAACTCTGGAACGCTTCAATGGATCTTGATGATTCTGACATTGTTTTCTCATGACATATTGGGCTTCATGGTGGTGGTAAAATTTCTTTGATATTACCTGCGTTTATTTGTGAAAAAAAATGGAAATTTGGTGAAAATTTTGAAAATTTTTATGCCCTTAAATCAGAGATATGTCACACAAAATACTTAAGTAACATTTCCCACATGTCTACTTTACATTAGCAAAAAAATTTTGGTTCCAAAATTGTGCTGGAGAGTTATAAGGGTTAAAAGTTGACCAGCAATTTCTCATTTTTACAACACTATTTTTTTTTTTAGGGACCACATCACATTTGAACTCATTTTGAGGGGTCTATATGATAGAAAATAACCAAGTGTGACACCATTCTAAAAACTGCACTCCTCTAGGTGCTCAAAACAACATTCAAAAAGTTTATTAACCCTTCAGGTGTTTCACAGGAATTTTTGGAATGTTTAAAAACAAAATGAACATTTAACTCTTTTTCACAAAAAATTTACTTCCGCTCCAATTTGTTTTATTTTACCAAGGATAACAGGAGAAAATGGACCCCACAAGTTTTTCAATTTGTCCTGAACACGCCGATACCCCATATGTGGGGGTAAACCACTGTGTGGGCGCATGGCAGAGCTCAGAAGGGAAGGAGCACCATTTGACTTTTCAATTCAAAATTGACTGGAATTGAGATGGGACACCATGCTGCGTTTGGAGAGGCCCTGATGTGCCTAAACATTGAAACCCCCACAATTGACACCATTTTGAAAAGTAGACCCCCTAGATGTGTTGTGAGAGCTTTGAACCCCCAAGTGTTTCACTACAGTTTATAACGCAGAGCCGTGAAAATAAAAAATCATTTTTTTTCACACAAAAATGTTTTTTTTAGCCCCCAAAATTTTTATTCTCCCAAGGGTAATGAGAAATTGGACCCCAAAAGTTGTTGTCCAATTTGTCCTGAGTACGCTGATACCCCATGTGTTGGGGTAAACCTCTGTTTGGGCGCACGGGAGAGCTTGGAAAAGAAGGAGCACTGTTTTACTTTTTCAACGCATAATTGGCTGGAACTGAGATCGGACGCCATGTCTCTTTTGGAGAGCCCTGATGTGCCTAAACAGTGGAAACCCCAATTGTAACTGAAACCCTAACCCCAACACCCCCCTGGCCCTAATCCCAACCCTAACCACACCCCTAACTCCAACACACCCCTAACCCTAACCACACCCCTAACCCTGACACACCCCTAACCCTAATCCCAACCATAAATGTAATCCAAGCCCCAACCCTAACTGTAGCCCTAACCCTAACTGTAGCCCTATCCCTAACCCTTATGGGAAAATGGAAATAAATACATTTTTTTTAATTTTATTATTTTTCCCTAACTAAGGGAGTCATGAAGGGAGTTTGATTTACTTTTATAGTGTTTTTTTAGCGGATTTTTATGATTAGAAGCTGTCACACACTAACAAATAGTTTTTGCGTCTCCACATTGAGAGCTATAATTTTTCCATATTTTGGTCCACAGAGTCATGTGAGGTCTTGTTTTTTGCGGGACGAGTTGACGTTTTATTGGTAACATTTTCGAGCATGTGACATTTTTTGATCGCTTTTTATTCCGATTTTTGTGAGGCAGAATGACCAAAAACCAGCTATTCGTGAATTTCTTTTGGGGAGGGGGGGCGTTTATACCGTTCCATGTTTGGTAAAATTGATAAAGCAGTTTTATTCTTCGGGTCAGTACAATTACAGTGATGCCTCATTTATATCATTTTTTTTGTTTTGGCGCTTTTATACGATAAAAACTATTTTATAGAAAAAATAATTATTTTTGCATCGCTTTATTCTGAGGACTATAACTTTATTTTTTCACTGATGATGCTGTATGGTGGCTTGTTTTTTGCAGGACAAGATGACATTTTCAGCAGTACCATGTTTATTTATATCCGTCTTTTTGATCGCATGTTATTTCACTTTTTGTTCGGCGGTATGATAAAGCGTTGTTTTTTGCCTTGTGTTTTTTTTTTTTTTTTTTTTTTACGATGTTCACTAAAGGGGTTAACTAGTGGGACAGTTTTATAGGTTGGGTCGTTACGGACACGGCGATACTAAATATGTGTACTTTTATTGTTTTTTTTTTTTAAATTTAAATAAAGAAATGTATTTATGGGAACAATATATTTTTTTTTCTTTATTTAGGAATTTTTTTATTTTTTTTATACATCTAAATATTTTTTTTACATTATGACATTGTCTCAGGGGGGACATCACACTATATTGACAGATCGCTGATCTGACACTTTACAGAGCACTGTGTCAGATCAGCGATCTGACATGCACTGCTGGAGGTTTACAGGCGCCTGCTCTGAGCAGGCGCTTGTAAGCCACCTCCCTGCAGGACCCAGAAGTAGCCCCGCGGCCATTTTGGATCTGGGGCCTGCAGGGAGGAGACGCTCAGTACAAGGTGAGCACATCGCCTTGTACCGAGGGTCTCAGTGAAGCCCGCAGGGAGCCCCCTCCCTGTGCGATGCTTCCCTTTGCCCCTGGAACGCTGCGATCATGTTTGTTCACAGTGTTCAGGGGGTTAATGTGTCAGGGGCGGTCCGTGACCGCTCCTGGCACATAGTGCCGGATGTCAGCTGCAATAGTCAGCTGACACCCGGCCGCGATCGGCCACGCTCCCCCCGTGAGTGCAAGCACAGAAATGCATGTGCTTAGTTTTGATGAAGGAGCGTACCCGGATAAGGTGTTATCAGAGCATGCTTGTTTGCTAATAGTTTCTTCAGTGTGCTTGAATATTATGCTTGAGTTGCCTTGTTTCACAGCCGCAACACATGCAGAGATTGCCTTTTTGTTAGTACTTGTCACTCAGACTCCATACTGAATAAATTGGGATGTTTTGAAAAATTTGTTTCAATTTTTTCATCATTTGCATATTATTCTTAACAGGACTATCAATCCTGTTAGGCTGGTTTCACACTTGCGTTTTGATCTGCAGCGTTTTAGCGTTAGGGTTAGGATCCCTAGGGTTATGGTTAGGGTTAGAGGTAGGGTTAGGGTTAGGGTTTGGATCCCTTTATCACCTTGATGGTGGGGGGTGGCTTATCAGTGACCTGGTGACCAGGACATTCTTCTAATAAAAAGCTACCCCTAACCCTAACCCTAGGGATCCTAACCCTAACCCTAACCCTATGTAATTCTATTAATAGTGGGTTTTCTAGTTGATTTTGATGATTGGCAGCTGTCACACACTTCTCAGCATGCGTTTCAAAAACGCAAACGCAGGAAAAAACGCATGTAAACGCGTCAAAACGCCGTGTTTTTTTTTCTGCATGCAAAAACGCATGCGTCTAAAAAACGCAGCGTTTGCATGCGTTTACATGCGTTTTTACACCACCTTCTTTTTTTTTTAAAAAACGCTGCAGATCAAAACGCAAGTGTGAAACCAGCCTTATTTTCACATTTCTATGACTTTTCCTTCTTGGTGTTGTAAATTTAATGTTGAGGAGTATCTATCTCCATTTACGATCAGAATCATAACCGTTTTGGGAATAGTATGTCAGAGCTGCATATAACTGACCAGCATCGTATTCAAAGAAACGTTGAACTTTCTAAAATATTAACCTTTTGATATGCCACGTCTGGTTTTCTAAAATGTTATAACCACTTCTGTTTATCATTGTAGGTGAGCGATGCCTTGAAGATACAACGTCCATGAAAGATTTGTTAATACTCAATCCTCATGCTGAATGGGTTATAAAACCAAAACCCAAAGAATGACCTTCCAGGCATAAAATAGCATAATATACAAAACAAGCATGAAATGGTATATAGGAAAAGATTCATTGCTGGCTACAGCAGGCACATTATTTATAGCCCGGCTGAGACACATTTCACCACCAGTAATGACCTGTTCTGTTCATTTAACAGTAATGCAGATCATTATGTTAGCTTGGCTCCTGATTTTCTGGTAGAGAGTCATCTTTCAGAAGTAATGATGCCCTATTGCTCATGAAAGCCATTGTGTTAAAAGTATTTTATCAATGCAAAACTCCATTGTTTTGAAGGTCCAGTTTTCCGGAAAACTCTTTTTGCCTTACTATAAGTTCATGAAGGAATTATTGTAGCAGGACTATATTTTTCTTTTTTGTATAGATGATATTTTTGTTATACCTGTACATATAATTATATACAGTATTTTTAAAAGGACCATGAAGAAACTGTGTGAGTTGAACTTGTGTAGTTTATTTGACTTTTCCATATTGATTTTTAACCTCATTTCTTTTCACATAAGCCCTGACCTGTATGTAAATGTACAGTATGTATACACATTATTCATGTACTATTAAATTGTTTAACATGTCTTCTTAGGTGGACTATGACTGGAAGCTGTACTAGACTAATTTAGAAGTGTGAAGAAATCCTACTTTAACATTGATTTTGGCCCTAACAGCAATAATAATTTATTTTGTAAAATGATTACATGAATATTCTTCTCCTTGATACAATATATGTAATCTTAAATCTGTTTCAGCTGGAATGATATTGATGAACTACCCTTGTGGTAGGCCATCAATGTTTAGCAATGTCTAAAGAGTGGAAAACCATTTTAATAGCATAGCTTTGTATGATGCAAATATTCTTCTAAGAGTATCCACTATATAGTATACAGTTGTTTCTCACGTCTAACTGCAGACAGCATGATTTAGTTATAAATCTAACCATCAATATCAACAGTCCCACTGTAGAAACCCACAAAGATTAGAATATGAGGCTCTAAAATGTCCCATCAGGATAGAGTACAACGCTCGGCTATCTCTTAGTTTCATGGACTTTTCCATTCGTCTTAGGCATTTCTGAGCCATACTTTTGGAAATAGTAGGCAAACAGAAAGGAGGGACCCAGGGGGATCAGCTAGTTAACACGTTCACTTTGGCTATATGATAACTTCTTAATTGGAATAACCCTTTAATATTGGAATATGGATATGGTTATGCTTCCGACTCAGTCCAAAATCATATAAATAAGGAGAAACATGTTAATTATATGGAAATGGACTTGGAAAAAGATAGTGGAGTTGCACAGGAAACATTTTTTCTCAATTCTCACACTTTAAAACCATGACCCATCATTTAAGCTATTTTTTCTTCTAAAATGTAGCAGCACATTAGAGTTAGGAATAACTAATTATAATAGGCAGACTTATCTCCAAAACTGCCTACTGTGAGGGCAGCCTAATCTTGGAGAAGGGCACCCTTATGATTTGTCCATATATTTAATTAATTTTTTTGTTGTCTAGAATAAAACTTTTCTAGTAAAGTGAACTACAAACCTGTATAACATATAATTATTAGTCCAGTCTGTACCAAAAATCTTAACATGCGGATGCATCATTGGTTATGTTCAGATAATTATGTATGAATACAGAAAAGCAAAGTGAAGCTATTCTGCGGTTAGTTCGATTGAATGTAACCAGTTAAACTAAACCTCTACCCAACATTGGAAGAAAGTAGAAAAGGGTAAATTGTGTTGCATTATATTATTTTATCACACCATATACAAATACATTCTCTAAAGGAAATGTTTTCTGTATTTCTTTCAACTCTGGCATTTTAAGTGTTCCCATAATATTACTAGATGAAATGAGCAACTTTAACATCTGCTAACATGAATTGGTACTGGAATTTACAGGAACAATGTAAATATGAAAAATAAAAAAGATATCACAATACTGGATGATCGCATTTTTTTTTCTGTCCTGTCCGTATTTCAGTCTACAGATGTATTCTTTCTTCTCTATACGTTTGGCTTGACCAATTCCAAGATGAATGGCTTGAGATTAGAGATGAGCAAATTTGATTGGGTCAGGGCTTATTCAGCAGCTATAGCACGTACTGTATAATCTGCAGAGGCAACCCGGCTTCCTGGGTCGCACCGGCTGATCAGCTGAACGGCTCCGCAGCTGCATGTGTCGCAGTTGTGTAACAGTCACAACACCTGCATGGAGAGCCCAACAAACAGGCTCTCCATGCATGTGTCATGACTGTCACACAGCCGTGACACATGCAGCTGCGGTGCCGAACAGCTGATCAGTCGGAGCATTCCACGATTTTCACCTTAATGACCAAGTCACATTTTTAAGATCTGACCAGTGTCACTTTGTGTGTTAATAACTCTGAAACGCTTCAACATAGCCCAGTGATTCGGAGATTGTTTTTTTTTCGTGACATATTGGACTTTATGGTAGCAGTACAATTTGTTCTATATAACGTGCGGTTTTTTTGTGAAACTATCGGAAATCTGGCGAAAATTTCACAATTTTCACACTTTGTCTTATGACCTTAGATCAGAGAGTTATGTAACATAAAATAGTTAATAAATAATATTTCCCACATTTCTCCTTTACATCTGCATCATTTTTTGAAGCATTTTTTTTTCTGTTAAGTTAGAAGGGTTAAATGTTAATCAACAGTTTCTCATTTTTCCAACAAAATATGCAAAACCATTTTTTAGGGACCACCTCACTTTTGAAGTGACTTTGGGGTGCCTATATACCCAAAAATGACACCATTCTAAAAACTACTTCTCAAAGTCCTCAAAACTGCATTCAAGAAGTTTATTAAACGTTCAGGTGGTTCACAGGAACTAAAGCAACGTGGAAGGAAAAAATGAATATTTTTACTTTTTTTTTTTCCACAAGAGTAACAGGAGAAAATGGACCCCAAAATGTGTTGCGTAATTTCTCCTGAATACCCTATATATAAAATATATAGGAGCACGGTTTTGACTTTTTCAACACAAAAATAACTGGAATTGAGAGCGGACGTATGTCACGTTTGGAGAGCTCCTGATGTGCCTAAACCATGGAAACCCCCACAGGTGACCTCATTTTGGAAACTAGACCCATTATGGGTATTTTCTAGGTGTGGTGAGCACCTTGAACCCCTAGATGCCTCACATTAGTTTATAACGTAGAGCTGTGAAATTAAAAAATAAAATTTTCCCCACAAAAATGTATTTTTAGCCCCAAATTTTTTCACAGTAGATAATAGGTAATAATAATTGATACCCAATTTCACCTTAATGTGAAGATCCCTCCCAAATGTGGTTAAAACCTTCTGTTTGGTTTATGGCAGAGCTAGGAAAGGAAAAAAGCGCTATTTGGAATAGTTTGTGAATGTCATGTCACATTTGGAGAGCCCCTGATATGCGAAAAAAGCAAAAAAAAACCATAAGTGACCCCATTTTGTAAGCTAGACCCATAAAGGAATTAATTTAAGGGTGTACTGAGCATTTTTAACCTCTTTCTGACCTCGGACGGGATAGTACGTCCGAGGTCAGATACCGCGCTTTGATGCAGGGCTCCGGCGGTGAGCCCGCATCAAAGCTGGGACATGTCAGCTGTTTTGAACAGCTGACATGTGCCCGCAATAGCGGCGGGTGAAAACGCGATTCACCCGCCGCTACTAACTAGTTAAATGCCACTGTCAAACGCTGACAGTGGCACTTAACCGGCGCTTCCGGCCGGGCGCCCGGAAATGAGCGCATCGCCGACCCCTGTCTTTGAGACCTCTATGTTTACTGATGCCGGCCTGCTGTGAGCGCCCCCCTGTGGTCACCGCTCATAGCAAGCCTGTAATTCAGCTACATAGCAGCGATCTGATGATTGCAGAGCCGATCGAGTTGTGCTAGCTTCTAGCCTCCCATGGAGACTATCGAAGCATGGCAAAAGTAAAAAAAAAAAAAAAAAAAAAAAAAAAAAATTAAAAAGTGAATAAAATAAAAAAAAATATAAAAGTTTAAATCACCCCCCCCTTTCGCCCCATACAAAATAAATCAATAAAAAAATGCAAACCTACTCATATTTGGTATCGCTGCGTTCAGAATCGCCCGCTCTATCAATAAAAAAAAGATTAACCTGATAGCTAAAGGGCGTAGCAAGAAAAAAATTAGAAAAGCCAGAATTACGTTTTTTTGATCGCCGCGACATTGCATTAAAATGCAATAACGGGCGATCAAAAGAATGTATCTGCACCAAAATACGATCATTAAAAACACCAGCTCAGCACGCAAAAAATAAGCTCTCACCCGACCCCAGATCATGAAAAATGGAGACGCTACGGGTATCAGAAAATAACGCAATATTTTTATTTATTTATTTTTTTAGCAAAGTTGGGAACTTTTTTTCACCACCTAGATAAAAGAGAACCTAGATATGTTTGGTGTCTGTGAACTCGTAATGACCTGGAGAATCATAATTGCAGGTCAGTTTTAGCATTTAGTGAACCTTGTAAAAAAGCCAATCAAAAAACAAGTGTGGGATTGCACTTTTTTTGCGATTTCACCGCACTTGGAATTTTTTTCCTGTTTTCTAGTACACGACATGGTAAAACCAATGATGTCTTTCAAAAGTGCAACTCGTCCCACAAAAAATAAGCCCTCACATGGCCATATTGATGGAAAAATAAAAAAGCTATGGCTCTGGGAAGGAGGGGAGCGAAAAATGAACACTGAAAAACAGAAAATCCCAAGGTCATGAAGGGGTTAACTTACAGGTCATTCACAAAGTGTTATAACATTTAGATGTGAGAACAAAAAAATTATTTTTTTTTCTACTAAAATACTGTTTTGGCACCAAATTTATAATTTACACTAGGGGTAATGGGAGAAATTAGACCCCACAATTTTTTCTATGCAATTATTCCCAAATGTGGCAGTACTTCATATGTGATTGTACACTACTGTTTGAACACACGGCAGGGATCGGATGGGAAGAAGCCCTACTTGGCTTTTAAAATGCAGATGCTGATTGAATAGATTGTGGGCTCCATTAGCTGAGCTGCTGAGTGCTAGAAGAGCAGAATCCCCCCCACCCCCCAGGTGAGCTCAAATTGGAAATTTAACCGCCTAAGGATCACATCTAGTGGCATAGTGAGCAGTTTGAACCTATAGATGCCTCACAGAATTTAAAAAAAAATGTAATTTCTTTATTTGCTGCGTATTTGTGCGCAAATTCTCTTGGGGTATAAGTAATTACATGACTTTATTCTTCAGGTCAGTGCAATTACAGTGATACCAGATTTATCTTTTATTTTTATTTTTTTGCTGCTATCATTCAGTGAAAAAGCATGTTTATAAAAAGTAGTTTATTTCATCGGAATATTCTGAAAGCTGCAACTTTTTTTTACTATTTGACGAACACCGCTGTATGAGGTCTTATTTTTTTGCTGGACTAGTTGCAGATTTTTTTTTTGTACCATTTTTGGGTATGTTGGATACAATGCATGTACAAATAGTACATCCCCGGCAAGGGTACGTGTAGCAATAAGTTTGACCCCCTTGCCCAAAGATTGCGTCGGTCATTTAAAGTGACTAGTACATAAAGAGTCTTTGAGTTTTGTAGCTCCTTTAGCGATGAGCCTTGGGCGTTCATTAATAAACGGTACCACTTTTGGCTCACTCAACAGTATGTTCCAGTTTTTTCGTAGGATGCCGTAGATCTCAATCCAATGATTATCTATATAAAGTGATTTGTCTTTGAGAATTCATTCCTTGGTTTAGGCCTGAGTAATTTATTGCGTTCCTTTTCTGCAGAGGCTTGAAAGGCCTGTGCAATGATTCTTTTGGGATATCCCCTCTCTTTAAAGCGAGATGTAAGCGATCTTGCTTCTCTGAGGAAGCAATCCTGTTGTCTGCAATTGCGTTTTACATGGTATACCATTCCGGCCATGCGGTGGATGAAAACTGCTGTAATTAAGCAAACTGTTGGAAGCCGTCGTCTTTCGAAAGTGATGTACAGATATGGCCTCCCTTCTTAGTGATCTGCAAATCCAGAAAGTCCACCACGTCCATGGAAACACTAGAGGTGAGAGATATTCCTTGAGTTGCAATTTAAATCGGCACTTAATTTCTCACTCAGTGAAAGAACCAGACCAAAAGAACAAAACGTCATCTATGTAATGATACCATTTGACAATATGCGCTTTAAATGAAGGTTGAAGACTCCCATGAGTCTCCTCCCACCAACCTAAAAATAGGTTGGCGTTGGATGGCGCACATCTTGCACCCATGACGATGCCTGATGTCTGTTTATAGAATGTTCGATCGAAGACAAAATTGATTCTCAAGCACAAACTTGAGTAAATCAAAAATAAAAGAATCGTGCATCCAGTCACCTGTTGTTCTTGAATCCAGAAAAACAGACACAGCTTGTAGTCGCAAAGGGGGTTCAATACACGTTGTGAGATAGCGCTTACCGCATGTGTTGGGGGACACTCGCTAAGCAATGGGACTCGGTCACACAGGCACATTTTTCTCACAAAAGCAGTCCATGCGGTTTATTATGCAAACACTTGTGGGACTACAGGTCCCATAACAACAACATTACTTCAAGCTTACAGCGCAGACTCCCTCTGCGACACATATCGGCCATTTACAACTCTGCCAGTCACTGTTTCACCATCATTATAACCACAGATACGCCTCCATGCATATCCTGAGGAGCACACACAGCGCCCCCTAGCTGTAACATGGGTCACTGCATCACAATGTATAGAGGGATTCAACATCCATTGTAATCATCAGAGTACTCTTGTTGATGGTAAAGCTGTCCAATAGGTTGACAAGATGGGAAGAATCCCTAATATACGATCCTAGGGAAAGGACAAAGGGCTGTAGAAAAAAAGATCCAGATACATGCAAGGACGTTCAATCAAACATCCAATACCCGAGATGATTAGTCGTCCCAGATAGGGTTGAGCAACTTTCATTTTTTAAAGATCGAGTCGGGTTTTGTGAAACCCGACTTTGTCCAGAGTCGAGTCGAGTGCAGTCGGCCGATTATCGCTAAAAGTCGGGGATCGACCGAAACACGAAACCCAATGCAAGTCAATGGGGAAGCATAGTCGGCAGTGAGTGGAGGCCAGGAAAACACCTACAGTGCCCATTTTAATGCCAAAAACATCCATTCTTGTTTCTGAAGCTTGTCAATCTTAATTAACTTTATAATAATAGTTGTTCAATGGAACTTGGGGGTCATTTGGCAAATTTGTGGGGGGTAGGGCTTGTTCAAGGTTTTAGTGGGCCCAGGAATCGTGGACTACGTCACGGCGGTGGAGCAGGGAGAGGAAAGTATTTCAACGTTGCAAGTGCTGTGATCCTGAGCAAGCAGGGGGGGCCCACTCGTTCGCATTGGCACTGGCACAGGGCCCCTCAAAGTACAGCGGTGTGTTTGCATGGCGGGGGCGCCTCCCACCGGCAGCGACACTTTTGCGTACTCTGAGGGGCCCTGTGCCCGTGACGTCGCCAACGAGTATGCCCCCCCACCTGATGAAGGAACCTGCACTTTCATCTGCACCTTCCTCTTTGTCCCTGTGTAAGGTGGTATAACATGCGGGAAGGGGAACCTTTCAGCAGGGTCAGATTCTGGCTGTGTAGAGTGCAAGGGGAATGTAGTGGTCTAGGTCAATGTACCAGCAGACTCATCTAGCAGTGGCTGGGCAATGGGCAGGATGAGGAGGAAACAGATATAGGGCCAAAGAATAAAGTAGGCTAAATGCAGTTCAAAATTGGTAACAGGACTAAACAGGCGGCATTGTTTTGTTCAGTGGAGTAGCAAACCCAAGAGCAGCAGGCACTGTTTTAAGGGCCCAACCACACTAGTAGGCCAAATACAGTTTAATATCTGCTACTGTAGGCCAAAAGCCAGAAGGTTGAAGCTCAGCTTTATTCAGTTGAGGACAAACACCAGGCAGGGGCAGACACCGTTAGTAGGCCCTAAACACCATTTTTTTTAAACAGCACTTAATGAGAGCCAGAAGGTTGAAGCTCAGATTTATTCATTTGAGGACAACTTGAATTAGGGACTGCAGACAGACTTACCAGGCTGTCCCCTGTGTGGACCATGCATCCAATACATTAACCCATTGCGCCACAAAGGACACGTAACCTTCCATGGCCATGCCTACAGGTCCATGTGTCTGTTGTCAGGTGTACCTTTGGACTCACAGATTGACATAGTGCATGGACAATGCGGTCTTTTACATGCTGGTGGAGGGGTGGAATGGCTTTTCTCGCAAAAGAATTGTCAACTGGGTAGCCCATAGCGTGGTACAGCGTAGTCCATCATGGCTTTATTAATATTAAATAAAATAAAAAAATAGGCTCTATGCACTGTAAAATAGGTTCCAGGGGTAAACGGGCAGCATTGGTGTGGTCAGTGGAGGAGTAATGCAAGTAGGGACCGCAGACAGGCTATCAAAGGCCTAAAATAACAAACAATAGGCTCATGGCAGTTTTACATCGGTTACATGAATACACAGGCAGGCAGCATTGTGGTCAGTGGAGGAGTAATGCAAGCAGGGACCTCAGACAGGCTATCAAAGGCCTAAAATAACAAACAATAGGCTCATGGCAGTTTTATATCGGTTACATGGATGCACAGGCAGGCAGCATTGTGGTCAGTGGAGGAGTATTGCCAGGAGTGTCTGACACAGTTAGTACTCCAAAAAAATAAATAGATGTTAATGTCTCGCAAAACAACTATAAGTAAAAAAAGGGTGGCATGCTTAGGTACAGGGGTGGGCTCAACTGCAGAGTTTATGACAAAGTAATTTGGCAGTAAATTAGTATTTACTGGTGTCAATATAGGACACTGACCCAGACTACTTTAACTAGCATCATAGATGCAAACAAATTGGTATTGTTTGTCAGTGCCAGGCATTGAATGATGTCAGTGCATAGACTAAACATTGGTGGAGCTGTGCGAGATAATTTTGCACGTGGTAGAGCACAGTTTGAGCTGGGGGGGGGGAACTCTCTTGTGGCCGGCGGTACCGCCCCAGGGCCCCTCATGTTACAATGGTGTGTCTGACGTTGGGTGCGCACCACCACCGCCAGAGACACTACATTGTACAATGAGGGACCCAGTGGCAGTGCCGTCGACCAAAAGCGGGCAAACCCACCTCTTCAGACAATCAGCACTGTAACGGGTGCTTGCGCCAAGTGGCGAGACAACGGCCCCGTGGGGGGATTTTTCCCATTGGGGGAGGTGTAAACATGTCGTATGCTGGACAAACAGCTGCTGCAAATTAACAGATTGGAACACTCAGTAAGACCAGTCCACAAGCAAGACCTTTTTATAGGAAAGCTAGGTGTAAGCCGGGAAAGGTGGGGCAAAATAATTTGAAATCCAGGAGTGGTTCATTTTAATGAAGGTGAGATCATCCACATTTTGGGTAGCCAGACGAGTCCTTTTTTCGGTTAATATTGAACCAGCAGCACTGAATACTCTTTCTGATAGCACACTAGCTGCTGGGCAAGCAAGCTCCTGCAACGCATATTCTGCCAATTCAGGCCAGGTGTCTAATTTTGATGCCCAGTAATCAAATGGGAATGACGGTTGAGGGAGAACATCGATAAGGGAAGAAAAATAGTTAGTAACCATACTGGACAAATGTTGTCTCCTGTCACTTTGAATAAATGCTGCAGTACCTGTCCTGTCTGCGGTCATTGCGAAATCACTCCACAACCTGGTCAGAAAACCCCTCTGTCCAATGCCACTTCTGATTTGTGCACCTCTAACACCTCTGCCATGTAGCCCCCTGCAGCTTGTGTAAGACTGAGAACCATCACCGGTGCTGTGTGCTGGGAATGCCTGAATCAAACGGTTTACAAGAGTAGCTTGTTTGGTTGCTAATATTTGTTCGAGGTTCTCATGTGGCATAATATTTTGCAATTTGCCTTTATAGCGAGGGTCAAGGATGCAGGCCAACCAATAATCGTCATCGCTCATCATTTTAATAATGCGTGTGTCCCTTTTGAGGATACGTAAGGCATAATCCGCCATGTGGGCCAAAGTTCCAGTTGTCAAATCTGCTTTTGTGCTGGTTGGAGGGGCTGTTACAGGCAAATCTACGTCACTTGTCTCCCTTAAAATAACAGAACCCAGCCTTGCAACGCCACTAATTTCTGTTGGCCCAGGAGAAGCTTCCTCATTCAAAAAGTACTCATCCCCATCATCCTCCTCGTCCTCCTCCTCCTCTTCGCCTGCTACCGCGTCCTCTACACGGCCCTGACCAGACAATGGCTGACTGTCATCAAGGCTTTCCTCTTCCTCGGTTGCAGACGCCTGCTCCTTTATGTGCGTCAAACTTTGCATCAGCAGACGCATTAGGGGGATGCTCATGCTTATTATGGCATTGTCTGCACTAACAAGCCGTGTGCATTCCTCAAAACACTGAAGGACTTGACACAGGTCTTGTATCTTCGACCACTGCACACCTGACAACTCCATGTCTGCCATCCAACTGCCTGCCCGTGTATGTGTATCCTCCCACAAAAACATAACAGCACACCTCTGTTCGCACAGTCTCTGAAGCATGTGCAGTGTGGAGTTCCACCTTGTTGAAATGTCGATGATTAGGCGATGCTGGGGAAGGTTCAAAGACCGCTGATAGTTCTGCATACGGCTGGAGTGTACGGGCGAACGGCGGATATGCGAGCAAAGTCTGCGCACTTTGAGGAGCAGGTCGGGTAGCCCCGGGTAACTTTTCAGGAAGCACTTCACCACCAGGTTTAAGGTGTGAGCCAGGCAAGGAATGTGTTTCAGTTGGGAAAGGGCTATGGCAGCCATGAAATTCCTTCCGTTATCACTCACTACCTTGCCTGCCTCAAGATGTACAGTGCCCAGCCATGACTGAGTTTCATTCTGCAAGAACTCGGACAGAACTTCCGCGGTGTGTCTGTTGTCGCCCAAACACTTCATTGCCAATACAGCCTGCTGACGCTTGCCACTAGCTGTCCCATAATGGCACACCTGGTGTGCAACAGTGGCAGCTGCGGATGGAGTGGATGTGCGACTGCGGTGTGTGGACGAGCTCTCGATTCTGCATGAGGAGGAGGAAGAGGAGGAGGGGGGGCGAACGCCTACAGCCAACTCTTTCCTTGACCGTGGACTAGGCAAAACTGTCCCAATATTGCTGTCCCCTGTGGACCCTGCATCCACCACATTCACCCAGTGTGCCGTGATGGACACGTAACGTCCCAGGCCATGCCTACTGGTCCATGCATCTGTTGTCAGGTGCACCTTTGTAGTCACAGACTGCCTGAGTGCATGGACGATGCGGTCTTTAACATGCTGTTGGAGGGCTGGGATGGCTTTTCTAGAAAAGAAGTGTCGACTGGGTAGCTCGTAGCGTGGTACAGCGTAGTCCATCAGCGCTTTGAAAGCTTCGCTTTCAACTAACCGGTAGGGCATCATCTCTAATGAGATTAGTCTAGCAATGTGGGCGTTCAAACCCTGTGTACGCGGATGCGAGGATGAGTACTTCCTTTTCCTAACAAGAGTCTCATGTAGGGTGAGCTGGACTGGAGAGCTGGAGATCGTGGAACTAGCGGTGGTGCCGGTGGACATGGGTGAGTGAGAGAGGGTTGGAGATGGTATTCTTGCCGGTGCCCTACATGCAGTGTTTCCTACTGCAAACCTGGTGATTCCCTGACTGCTTTTGCCTGGCGACGAAAGCTGCACAGATACTGCCGGTGGTGCGGGAAATGGTGGGTTTACAGTGAGGGAAGGGATGTAGTGTTGCTGACTAGCTTCATTGGCCGAGGGTGCTGCAACCTTTAGGGACATTTGGTAGTTATTCCAGGCTTGCAAATGCATGGTGGATAAATGTCTATGTATGCAACTTGTATTTAGACTTTTAAGATTCTGACCTCTGCTTAAGGTAGTTGAACATTTTTGACAGATGACTTTGCGCTGATCATTTGGATGTTGTTTAAAAAAATGCCAGACTGCACTCTTTCTACTATCGGATAACTTTTCAGGCATTGCAGACTGAGCTTCTTTAACCGGATGGCCACGCTGTCCTCCAACTGGTTTTGGTTTTGCCACGCGTTTTTGGCCAGATACGGGCCCGGTAGATGGAACCTGTTGTGATGTTGATGCCTGCTGCGGCTCCTCCTCCTCTGCTTCTGAACTACTGCCGCCTGCACCCTGTTCCCCCAATGGCTGCCAATCGGGGTCAACAACTAGGTCATCTATGACCTCCTCTTCTATGTCGTGTGCAACTTCGTTTGTGTCACCGTGTAAGCCGGTGGTATAGCGTTCGTGACGGGGCACCATAGTGTCCGCTGGGTTTGATTCTGCCTCAGTACACTGCGAGGGCAATGTTCTGGTCTGAGTCAAAGGAACAGCATAGTAATCTGGCTGTGGCTGTGCATCTGTGCACTCCATGTCCGATTCAACTTCTAATGGGCATGGCCTGTTAACTGTTTCACTGTCTAACCCAGGAACGGTATGTGTAAAGAGCTCCATGGAGTAACCTGTTGTGTCGACTGACGCATCCTTCACTGTTGTTCTGGGTGAAGGACACAAGGAAGCGACTTGTTCCTGACCGGGAGCATCCACTGATGATGCACTGCTCTGACATTTGGCACTTTCCGAGGAGGAAGCGAAAGAGCTAGAGGCAGAGTGAGCAATGAAAGCCAATACTTGTTCCTCCTGCTCCGGCTTCAAAAGTGGTTTTCCTACTCCCAGAAAAGAGAGCGTTCGAGGCCTTGTGTAGGCAGACGACGTTTTTGGCTCAACAACTCGAGACTTAGGTGCTGTACTGCTTTTACCACGACCACCTGATGCTCCACCACCACTACCATCATTACCAGCTGACAATGACTGCCCACGGCCACGACCTCTTCCACTAGACTTCCTCATTGTTTGCAAAACGTAACCAAAGTAACGCTATTTGTTACTGTAAAACAACTTATAAGGTGAACTCAAACTTCTGTAGGATTTATATATACCTTTATAGGAGCCTGACACTGAAGGGAAAATCAGGCCCAATGTTACACACTAGGCTTTCTGTGCCCCAATAATTTGAGACATATGGCACACACAGGAGCAGCACTCAAGCAGACTTGCCAATATTTATCTCCCACTAATTATTTTTTTTTTAAAGGGAGAATTTACCCCCCCCAAAAAAAGGCCCAGTATTACACAGTGGTTTTCGGTGGCACACAATGAGAGAGAGATGCCACCCACAGCAATGGCACGGAGGCAGACTTGCCAATATTTATCTCCCACTAATAATTTTTTTTTTAAAAGGGAGAATGTACCCAAAAACTAAAAAAATGGCCAAGTATCACACACTGGTTTTTGGTGGCACACAATGAGAGACAGATGCCACACACAGGACTGGCACGGAGGCAGACTTGCCAATATTTATCTCCCACTAACAATTTTTTTTAGAAAAGGGAGAATGTCCCCAAAAACAAAAAAAATGTCCAAGTATCACACACTGGTTTTCCGTGGCACACAATGAGAGACAGATACCACACACAGCAATGGCACGGAGGCAGACTTGCCAATATTTATCTCCCACTAATTTTTTTTTTGGAAAAGGGAGAATGTACCCCCCCCCCCAAAAAAAAATGGCCAAGTATTACACACTGTTTTCGGTGGCACACAATGAGAGACAGATACCACACACAGCAATGGCACGGAGGCAGACTTGCCAATATTTATCTCCCACTAATTTTTTTTTTGGAAAAGGGAGAATGTACCCCCCCAAAAAAAAAAAAATGGCCAAGTATTACACAGTGTTTTCGGTGGCACACAATGACAGACAGATGCCACACACAGCAATGGCACGGAGGCAGAATTGCCAATATTTATCTCCCACTAATTTTTTTTTGGGGGGAAAAGGGAGAATTTAGCAAAAAAAAAAAAAAAAATGGCCAAGTATTACACAGTGTTTTCGGTGGCACACAATGAGAGACAGATACCACACACAGCAATGGCACGGAGGCAGACTTGCCAATATTTATCTCCCACTAATTTTTTTTGGGGAAAAGGGAGAATTTAGCAAAAAAAAAAAAAAATGGCCAAGTATTACACAGTGTTTTCGGTGGCACACAATGAGAGACAGATACCACACACAGCAATGGCACGGAGGCAGACTTGCCAATATTTATCTCCCACTAATTTTTTGGGGGGAAAAGGGAGAATTTAGCAAAAAAAAAAAAAATGGCCAAGTATTACACAGTGTTTTCGGTGGCACACAATGAGAGACAAATACCACACACAGCAATGGCACGGAGGCAGACTTGCCAATATTTATCTCCCTGCAGTTATCTCAGAAAAGTATGGCAGGCAGCTATAAAAAGGACTGCTGCACACAAAAGTGTGGACAAACACACAAGATAGCTGTGGAGAAAGGAAGGAAAAACAGGATTTGTGCTTTGAAAAAAGCAGTTGGTTTGCACAGCGGCGTACACACAGGCACAGCAACGCAGCTATCAGGGTCAGGGAGCCTTCTAGTGCAGCCCAATGAGCTACAGCGCTGAGGAAAAAAAAAATGTAGCTTCCACTGTCCCTGCAATCAAAAGGTGGTGTTGGACAGTGGAAATCGCTACAGCACAAGCGGTTTGTAGCTTTATGTACCCTGCCTATCACTATCCCTGCTTCCGAAGAAGCGGCAGCAACCTCTCCCTACGCTCAGATCAGCAGCAGTAAGATGGCGGTCGGCGGGAACGCCCCTTTATAGCCCCTGTGACGCCGCAGAAAGCAAGCCAATCACTGCAATGCCCTTCTCTAAGATGGTGGGGACTGAGATCTATGTCATCACGCTGCCCACACTCTGCGTCCACCTTCATTGGCTGAGAAATGGCGCTTTTAGCGTCATTGAAAAGCGACTTTGGCGCGAAAGTCGTGTACCGCATGGCAGACCCCACATAGGGATCGGCTTGGTTTCATGAGACGCCGACTTTGCCAAAAGTCGGCGACTTATGAAAATGAACGATCCGTTTCGCTCAACCCTAGTCCCAGAGGTTCCTGTATGGACTTATTGACATTAGGAAGCATGTAAAAGGTTGGCACAACTGGATGTTTAGTAGTTAAGAACTGCCGTTCTTTTTTGTTGATGGTGCCCAAGTCAAAAGCCCAAGTCAAAAGTTTTGAATAATCTATCAATTCTCAATTTAAAAGTCTCCGTAGGATCTGCGGGTAATACCCTATAAAATTACATATGTCTGAGAGTGGGCAAGGCGGGCTGATGCTCTAAAGCTCTACTGTTAACTTTGCCCATCATTGAAGAGCCTTTCAGAAGGGAGGCTGTGGATTTAGTTAGCCGGATGGCCACTCCCAGCATCTCTGGGAAACACTATCTACAGGCAATAGTAGACTATTCCACCCGGTACCTGGAAGCTGTAGCCTTTTCTCTCATTCAAGCCGACAAGGTGGCCACCACCTTGCAGGAGATTTTTTTTTCTGAGTGGGTTTTTCTCAGGCAATTCTCACTGACCAGGGGACCCAGTTTATGTGGCAGTTGATGGAGTTCCTCTGTAAGCAGATACAGATGAAACAGCTGCTGACCAGCCCATACCACCCATAGACTGTGCAAATTGTTCAATGGCACCCTGAAGTAGAAGCTTAAGATGTTGTTCAACTCCCAAAGGCATGACTGGGAGCAGTACTTGCCTACCACAATGTTCCATGGGCCTAAACGGGGTTCTCCCCCTTTGAGCTCCTGTACTGGTGACGTGTTCAGGGACCCCTGGCTCTGGTGAGAGGGGTCTGGGGAAGAGAATTTGGCCACCCCTGGAGTGTTGGTCATCGAGTATGTCTCGTGCTTCCATGACAAGATGCAGGCCTTGGTGCAGCTGGTGCAAAATAATATGACTCGAGCCACGGCTAAGCAGAATCGATAGTACGACTAGAATGCTTGTGACAGGACCTGCCAGGTGGGTCAAAAGTTGTGGGTACTGATCCCTATAAAGAAGGAATATAAACCAGCTCACCCGTGATGCATAAACCAATCTTCGGGAGCATGGACCCGCTGTGTCCAGGCGTATAGAATCCAAAAAAGAAAAGAATGTCCAGCTTTACAAAATCCGTAAAAAAGAGTGGGTAAGAATCTATGATGTCATGATTAAGGGAGCTTAGTCTCCAGAAACGCGTTGAGATTCTTACCCATATGGTTCGTGCTGAAGTCTGTATCCTCTATGCTTAAAAGTTTGTGAATAAAGAAAACTCTTTTTTACGGATTCGGTGAAGCTGGACATTCTTTTCTTTACTGATCCCTCTACCCCATGACAAGCTTCAGGTAGCCTGAGAGTGCCCATATCTGGTGCACTAGCAGCTCACACCATATTGAAATGTACCTGGTCAGTGGTCACCCTACACCACGCCCGGGGAAGGTGAAAGGCCTTCTTTGTGAATGTGATGAAGGCACACGATAAGAAGGAGGCCTGCATCTTCCTTGTATGCAACCTGCCAGAAGATCATGCTGCAGCACAGGTGATTTTTTTTTTTTTTTTCAGGTCACTGAGGGATCAGTGACCTGTCAGAAGCCATACCGATCACAACACCCCCCCTATGCTGCCTCAGAGCTCTAGCGTATTATTAACTCATACTTGAAAATAAAAATGAAACAATCACAAAATGGATTTTAGCAACCAAGGCATCATTTTAATAAGTATAACAGTGCCAACCTGACAGTGTAGGCTACTGAGCACAATCCTGCTGACCGCTTCCCTTTAAATAATATATAAAGGAGCAGAGATGCCTACTTGTCCCACTAATAACACCATAGAATAACGCAATAGAGAGAGAGCATATACTATAGACTACCTGTAGCATATGTCTGGCATATGTCTGTTATCAGAACTAATAGAGAGAGTCTCAAGACACAATAGTGTCAAAGAACAAAGATCAAAAGCCTTTAGATATCATGATGAGGGTTCATTCCTACTTGCGATGAAATCAGATGAATGCAATCCGATTTACAAAAATAAATAAATACAAAAATCAAAAAACTCAGTTTCTTACACACAGCATCCGATTGCAACGCAATTTTAACATGAGCTTTTGCAATCCTCTATGTAATTTTTGTGTGTAGTTTACTGTACATGTTTTTTTTTTTTTTTTAAATAAATTCCTTTCTGAAAGAAAAAAAGGTGTCCTTTTGAAAAGCTGGCTCTTTATCTGCCGTGTACAGTGAAATCATAGTGTGACCCGATAGATATATACTGTATATAAAGATGTCAGTCTCATATATGATTAGCACAGTGCTTGTGTAGCTTACTGTTCATGTATTTTTTTACATACTAAATTTTCTGAAAAAAATGGCGTGGAATCCCACAATAATTTATTGACCAGCTTAGGGAAAGTGGACGGCTGGAGGCAGATGTTTATAGCCAGGAAAAGGGGTAATATTCATGGAACTTCCCAGGCTGTAAATATCAGCTCACAGCTGTATACTTTAGTTTTTCTTGGTTATTAAATGGTGGACCCCCCAAAAAATGAATATTCAGCAAAGCCTAGGCAGGCAGCTGCGGACTGATATTAATAGCCTAAAAAGGGACCATGGAAGTTCACCCCCTCCCAAACTAAAAATCTCAGCTCCTAGGTAATCACTCAGCCTGTTTACTCTTTTTCCTTTCCTTAAAGGATCTATATAGGTGGTGATCTCACTTGGCCTGTGTTTTATTATTATTATTTATTTATATAGCACCATTGATTCCATGGTGCTGTACATGAGAATGGGTTACGTACAAGTTACAGCTATCACTTACAGTAAACAAACTAACAATGACAGACTGATACAGAGGGGCGAGGACCCTGCCCTTGTGGGCTTACATTCTACCTGTTCAATACTTACGCACACAATTTATTCTACAACATGCCTCTCCGTTTCAGGCCATGCGCCTCCATGATTAACTACACATGTTATTTACATTAGATAACGGATAAACTGTATATATAAATATTATATACATATGTATGTATGTATGTGTGTGTGTATATATATATATATATATATATATATATTGTGCCTTGCGAAAGTATTCTGCCCCCTGGAACTTTTCAATCTTTTCCCACATATCATGCTTCAAACATAAAGATACCAAATGTAAATTTTTGGTGAAGAATCAACAACAAGTGGAACACAATTGTGAAGTTGAATGAAATGTATTGGTTGTTTACAATTTTTGTGGAAATTCAAAAACTGAAAAGTGGGGCGTGCAATATTATTTGGCCCCTTTAACTTAATACTTTGTTGAGCCACCTTTTGCTGCGCTTAAGGTACCTTCACATTAAGCGACGCTGCAGCGATAGCGACAATGATGCCGATCGCTGCAGCGTCGCTGTTTGATCGCTGGAGAGCTGTCACACAGACCGCTCTCCAGCGACCAACTATGCCGAGGTCCCCGGGTAACCAGGGTAAACATCGGGTTACTAAGCGTAGGGCCGGGCTTAGTAACCCGATGTTTACCCTGGTTACCAGCGTAAAATGTAAAAAAAACAAACAGTACATACTTACATTCGCGTCCCCCGGCGTCCGCTTCCTGCACTGACTGAGCGCTGGCCCTAACAGCAGAGCGGTGACGTCACCGCTGTGCTGTACTTTCACTTTACGGCGCTCAGTGTGGGAAGCGGACGCCGGGGGACGCGAAGGTGAGTATGTACGGTTTTTTTTTTTTTACATTTTACACTGGTAACCATGGTAAACATCGGGTTACTAAGCGCGGCCCTGCGCTTAGTAACCCGATGTTTACCCTGGTTACCAGTGTAAAACATCGCTGGTATCGTTGCTTTTGGTGTCAAACACGACGATACACGCCGGTCTGACGACCAAATGAAGTTCTGAACTTTGTTCAACGACCAGCGATATCACAGCAGGATCCTGATCGCTGCTGCGTGTCAAACTAAACGATATCGCTAGCCAGGACGCTGCAATGTCACGGATCGCTAGCGATATCGTTTAGTGTGAAGGTACCTTTACAGTTGCAAGTCGCTTGGGGTATGTCTCTTATCAGTTTTGTAGATCGAGAGACTGAAATTCTTGCCCATTCTTCCTTAGCAAACAGCTCGAGGTCAGTGAGGTTTGATGGAGATCGTTTGTGAACAGCAGTTTTCAGCTCTTTCCACAGATTCTCAATTGGATTGAGGTCTGGATTTTGACTTGGCCATTCTAACACCTGGATACGTTTATTTGTGAACCATTCCATTGTTGATTTTGCTTTATGTTTGGGATCATTGTCTTGTTGGAAGACAAATCTCCGTCCCAGTCTCAGGTCTTTTGCAGACTCCAACAGTATTTCTTCAAGAATGGTCCTGTATTTGGCTCCATCCATCTATCTTCCCATCAATTTTAACCATCTTCCCTGTCCCTGTTGAAGAAAAGCAAGCCCAAACCATGATGCTGCCACCACCATGTTTGACAGTTGGGATGATGTGTTCAGGGTGATGAGCTGTGTTGCCTTTACACCAAACATATCGTTTGGCATTGTTGCCAAAAAAGTTAGATTTTGGTTTCATCTGACCAGAGCACCTTCTGCCACATGTTTGGTGTGTCTCCCAGGTGGCTTGTTGCAAACTTTGAACAACACTTTTATGGATATCTTTGAGAAATGACTTTCTTCTTGCCACTCTTCCATTAAGGCGAGATTTGTGCAGTGTACGACTGATTGTTGTCCTATGGACAGACTTTCCACCTCAGCTGTAGATCTCTGCAGTTCATCCAGAGTGATCATGGACCTCTTGGCTGCATCTCTGATCCGTCTTCTCCTTGTTTCAGATGAACGTTTATAGGGACGGCCGTGTCTTGGTAGATTTGCAGTGGTATGATACTCCTTCCATTTCAGTATGACCGCGTGCACAGTGCTCCTTGGGATGTTAAAAGTTTTGGAAATCATTTTGTATCCAAATCTGGCTTTAAACTTCTCCACAACAGTATCACGGACCTGCCTGTTGTATTCCTTGGTCTTCATGATGCTCTCTGTGCTTCAAACAGAACCCTGAGACTATCACAGAGCAGATGAATTTATATGGAGACTTGATTACACACAGGTGGATTATATTTATCATCATTAGGCATTTAGGACAACATTGGATCATTCAGATATCCACAATGAACTTCTGGAGTGAGTTTGCTGCACTGAAAGTAAAGGGGCCAAATAATATTGCACGTCCCACTTTTCAGTTTTTGAATTTCCACAAAAATTTTAAATAACCAATAAATTTCATTCAACTTCACAATTGTGCTCCACTTGTTGTTGATTCTTCACCAAAAATTTACTTTTGGTATCTTGATGTTCGAAGCATGATATGTGGGAAAAGGTTGAAAAGTTCCAGGAGGCCGAATACTTTCGCAAGGCACTGTATGTATGTATGTATGTATGTATGTATGTATGTATATGTATATATATATGTGTGTGTGTGTGTGTGTGTGTGTGTGTGTGTATATGTGTATATGTGTGTATATATATATATATATATATATATATATATATTTTATTATTATTTTTTAATTTTTTTCAATAATTCACCTAATATGTGTTTTATGTGTATAAATACACTCACTGGCCACTTTATTAGGTACACCTGTCCAACTTCTTGTTAACACTTAATTTCTAATCAGCCAATCACATGGCGGCAACTCAGTGCATTTAGGCATGTAGACATGGTCAAGACAATCTCCTGCAGTTCAAACCGAGCATCAGTATGGGGAAGAAAGGTGATTTGAGTGCCTTTGAACGTGGCATGGTTGTTGGTGCCAGAAGGGCTGGTCTGAGTATTTCAGAAACTGCTGATCTACTGGGATTTTCACGCACAACCATCTCTAGGGTTTACAGAGAATGGTCCGAAAAAGAAAAAAAATCCAGTGAGCGGCAGTTCTGTGGGCGGAAATGCCTTGTTGATGCCAGAGGTCAGAGGAGAATGGGCAGACTGGTTCGAGCTGATAGAAAGGCAACAGTGACTCAAATCGCCACCCGTTACAACCAAGGTAGGCCTAAGAGCATCTCTGAACGCACAGTGCGTCGAACTTTGAGGCAGATGGGCTACAGCAGCAGAAGACCACACTGGGTACCACTCCCTTCAGCTAAGAACAGGAAACTGAGGCTACAATTTGTACAAGCTCATCGAAATTGGACAGTAGAAGATTGGAAAAACGTTGCTTGGTCTGATGAGTCTCGATTTCTGCTGCGACATTCGGATGGTAGGGTCAGAATTTGGCGTAAACAACATGAAAGCATGGATCCATCCTGCCTTGTATGGAGCATCTTTGGGATGTGCAGCCGACAAATCTGCGGCAACTGTGTGATGCCATCATGTCAATATGGACCAAAATCTGAGGAATGCTTCCAGCACCTTGTTGAATCTATGCCACGAAGAATTGAGGCAGTTCTGAAGGCAAAAGGGGTCCAACCCGTTACTAGCATGGTGTACCTAATAAAGTGGCCGGTGAGTGTATATTGCAATCTTTTTGGTTTTACTACAAGTGCAGGCACCTCTTTGTATGTAGTACTATCGCATACCACTCCTGTTAATAAAGGTATTTTCTCTTTTCACCAATTGTTCCACACTCTTATTTTAGATCTTATGTTTGATGTTCTCTTTTTGGTTCTGCCCCTTTTCACATGTAATGCGCCATGGAATATATGACGCTATAACAATAAATAATACCACAGTGTGGCTGCCAAAGAAAGGGAGCCTGTCATTTTTCTCAGACTTTTTCTGGTTGGATGTTGAGATGCATGGGTTCATTGGGCCCTATTGTGGTTTAATATTGCCATTTGTCATTTTGACGTTTTAATGGTTTTGAACAAGTCTTTGTCTATTGTATGGTTCAATAAAAATATTTACTATTTTTGGTGATCCCTGTGTTCATGGCATGATTCTTTCTAATGTATAACCAACCGATGAGTACTTTGTTAATAAAAATGAGTGGATTGAGTTTGTCAAATTTTCTGAAATTCATGGTTTTACACGAATTCAAACATTTTGAGATTTGTTTTGTGGGGGCACAATTTCCAATATCGCTGAAGCATCTGAGTGAGCTAATATCATTTTGCATTGCCGTGCAGGCCTCCTCATGATTCCCTGCAGCTATTACATCTTACAGATTATCATACCTTGTATAGGGATGGTCAGTACCTAGACCATTACAGAGCAACAGTTCCCAGTGGAGCACAATTTGTATGGCACAGTAGTTTTCCAGACTTTAAGCTCTTATGGACAGTGGGGCCCTCGCTCTCTCCTGTAGAGTGTAAGCCTTTGTGGCCAGTGAAGCCTCCCTCCCATTCCCTCTATCTTTACCCCCTCTGCTTTCCCCTCTCTCTCTCAGTTCCCCTCTCTAAATTTTATCACTCCCACCTCCCACCCTCCTCTCTTTCACAACGCTGTGCATAAGGCATAAAGCAGTGAGCCGCTGTTGCCAAAGTAACTGCGAGACATCTTTAAAGCACCACTCCAGTGTTTATTTTTATTTTACTGCTGGAGTGGTGCTTTGAATCTAAGGTCCCTGCACTTAGTCTTATATGTTCCATAGCAGTCTACCCCTTTTATCGTTGCTGCTATCATGGGTCTTTGGCATTTTGCAACCTGCTGGATCGCTCCAGTATTTCAAGGAATGAGTCGGTGGTCACTCTTTAAGGCTGAGAGCCTTGTTCTAGCTCTCATAGGCGTGCATTGAGAGCTTGAGACACAGCTGTCCTCCAGCTAGTCAGAAGCTGTGGTCACAAGATGGCGCCATGGGACCGGTGAGGCACTGCAGAAAGGTGAAGACCTCGGAGGGAGAGTTTAAGGGTTGGGACAGGAACCTTACATTGGAGTCACCACTCCAGCACTGGAAAAAAAAAACGCTTGAGCTTTAAGCCTATAGTCAGATTCATTGAGGTCTGTTCACTTTTTTTTTTACTAGCATATAAAAGCAATTTGTCTTTTTTCCCCAAACCCATTACCCTAGCAGCTTTTATACAGAACTTCTAACATGTGTCCATTACACAAATTAACAGATTTATAGAGAAATTGCTTTACTTTATTTTGTCTAGTTTTAAATATATCCATTTTGCAAGACATAGTTGACATTCTGCAGACATCAAAATTTCTAATGTCTAGTGTCATTCAAACTTGTAAATATTAGAATATAAATAGATCTAAATGTTTTTTTTTCAAGTCTGGCCAGCCCTGGAAGAATGGGTAGAAGATTACTTCTACTCTTTCTGAATTATACATGGCAGACATACATTCTGTATTAGTTCATTATTAATATATGTTTGACACTATAAGGATCCATGCAGGCTTGTAGCGCTATTTTGTAGTCCTGGAAAGGTACTTCGGTGCATATCGGCTCCAAAAGTTGTCCTCTTCTTACCATCTCCGATAACGCTGAAGCCATAATGTTAAGCTTTGTTAGATCTACAAGGATAGGAAAGGTAAAAAAAAGGGAATATGAAGTCATGGTGTTTTGTACAGTCTTCAATCTGAATTAAATATTTGCTTTAAAAAAATAAAAAGGCTGGTCTCACATGTTTATAATACGATTGTCATTTTATAAAATCGCTAAACCAAGTAAAGGCTCTACATCCCCTTCCCCCAGTAGTATGGGTCGTTTCTTTTCCTACTCCATGGTGGTGAAGTCTGGGAGAAGATGAGAGAGCCTCCTGAAGTGAGTGTCCCTCACTGGAGTTTTTGGTTAATCTCTGCAAGAAATGGGCTTCATCCTCCACAGTCTCCTGGAGGCACTGATGGCAGAGTCTGCTCTCAGGGATTGTAGTTATGTCCACACAGGGCCGCTGTCAGGGCTTTACTACCCTTACTGCTGTATGGGGCCCGGAGAGCATCAGTACAGAGGGGGGCCCATACCCCGCCTCTTATGCTTCTGCTCACTGGCCACCATCGTGCACTAAAGTGCACACACTTCAGCACTGGGGCCTGGGAGCTTCTCCCAGAGCTCCACTGCCATCTAATCTTGATGACTGTGCAGCTCCAGCTCCCTTCGCCTTCTCTGGCCTTCCATTAAGGCGACGGTGCATATGTGCCAACATTGTATGAGGATGCTAGGAGCAGAGCTGCGCCTGTAGCGGATCTTCCGGAAGGTAAGTATGAAAAAAGTTCTGTATTTTTTTCTTAAAATTAATTAAATGGGTGAGGGGAGGAGGAGGGAACTGCACATGATGAAGTGGGGGAAGGGGACTTGCAAGTGATGAAGTGTGTTTGAGGAGGGACTGCAAATAATGAAGTGGAGAGGAGTGGGGGGGACAGTGGACTACAAACGATAAAGTGGGGATGAAGGGGACTGAAAATGATTAAGTGAGGGAGTGAATAGGAGTGCATATGATGAAGTGAGGGGAGAACGGGGACTACAAATGATGAACTGAGGGTGAGGGATGGGGGATAGTAATTGAAGGTGGGGATGGGGAGAGCAAATTATGAATTGAAGGTGTGGGGAGAGCAAATGATGACCTGAGGGAGAGCAAATAGTGATGAACTTTGAGGGTGGGGGGCGTAAATGATTTTTTGAATGTGGGAGATAACAGTCGATAATGAATAGAGGGTGGGAGAGAGAGAAGACATGACAATGAATTGTGGTGGAAGGGGCATGTAAAATGAATTGGGGGAGTTGGAGGAACATAGTGGGGGCCGTTGAGGATGTAGTGACTGGTAATGAATTGGGGGAAACAGTACAGGGGCTAATTAATTTATAGATTTATTAGGTGGGGAAAGTGGCTATTTATAGTTAGTGGAGACACAGTGGTGCATTATAATTTGTATTTTGAATGGTGGGTTGCACAATAATTATATATTAATGGTTTGTGCACGTTTGTATTCAGAGGTGTAGTGTAGAAGAAAGCAGAAAACTGGGGAATGTGCTCTGGATAACTGTTATTTTATACAGAGACGAGTCCTGGCTGGAAAAAGTAATGGCATTCAGCGCTGCATGAAAAAGAAAAGCAAATATGAAGGAATTCAGCTAGAGACTTCACTGGTGAGTCGGTGTGTTACATGTACACTGATATTATACACTATATACTGTGTACAGAGCTCATGTGCATAATGTCACTAGTGAGTCAGTGTGTTACCTGTACACTGACACTATATACAGAACTCCTGTGTATAATGTCACTAGTGATCACTGTATTACCTGTACACTGACACTATATACAGAGCTCCTGTGTATCTCACTGGTGATCACTGTATTACCTGTACATTTACAGTAAATAGAGATTCTGTATATAATGGCACTTTGTATTATTTTGTTAATTAGTGATCAGTATTGTAGTATTCGGTCATTATGTGGTGGCAATATGTGGTCTGGTCATGATGTGGCTGTATTTATTCCTTGTATGTGGTATTATTCAGTTGATAGTTGGTGGTAATATGTGGTCTGGTCATGGCTTGGCAGTATTGGCTACTTGTATGGCTTATTATTTGGTCACTAAGTGATGGTAATATGTGATCTGGTCATGGTATGGCTGTATTTTTCCCTTGTATGTGGTAGTATTTGGTCACTATATGGTGGTAATATGTGTTCAGGTCATGGTGTGATGGTATTTGTCTCTTGTATGTGGTATTAATGGTCATTTAAAAAATAAAATTGTGACGTTCTCTTAAAGAAAAATATATAAAAATATGCCTAAACAGTTTTTGGGATATTTTAAGAAATGTTTAATAGGTTAGAGTAAAGTAGTACCTGGCCAAGAGAGTCTACCTTGTCCTGGTGGTGGCTAAAAAAATCTTTTGGCCAGAACAAAAGCTGCTGGCTATTTATGTGATCTGGTGTTTGATGGGAACTGTTAATCTGATTGGTGAGAATGTGGTGCAGAAGTTTAGTTTTTCCAAGAGTGAGAGGTAGGACTGTGGAAGATTCGAGGGGTGTAGGTGGAGCTGGGCGGAGTCTCAAGGGGGCCTGAAGATTTTGCCAGTATGGTGCCCTTTAAATTTCTAGCGGCAGCCCTGTGTCCAGATTCAGTGAGTAGGCTGTGGGCACTCAGTCTGTATATCATCAATTTCTGTGATTTGTTCATGTTGCTCCACAAGACGCTGAGATATTCCACTTTGCCTTTGTGTACCATCTTCTGGATTTTGCTTTTTGTCAAGCCATGCAGATTGGTGGCTTGGTTAGGCTGGTTTTGGGTGGTTTGTTGGGGGGCTTTGTTCTACTTGGGCTTCCTGATGTAGCAAGGATTTCTGATGATAGAAGCTGAGCTACTACTTTGTAGATGAGTCTTGAATGATAGCACTTTCTTCAGGATTTCTAGGTGTAGTGGAAATCTGCCCAATTCTGCTTCACATTCGCTGTTTGATTTGCTCTGATTGACTTAGACAAGGTGTTTGCCGAACCTAGGTGGAATATTTCTGTTGACCTAGTGTCCCACTGTGACCAGTTTGAGTGCCTCAAACTTTGCTACCATACTGAAGGATTGGGGCAATTATGGTATCAAAGCATTTTAGCCAGACGGATACAGGTGCCTTGAGATGGTACAGTTGTTTTCTGATGGCATAGAAGTCTTTGAAATCCTTGTCTTTCAACAACTCTATGGCTTGCTTAAAGCTCCCTGATCAACTGAGTTCTAGGCCCAGGTAGGAGTGCTTGTTGGTTTCTGAAAGTGGACAGTTGTCTATTATGAAGGGAGATGGGCAGCTGGTTTCTTCTTTCTTTTCTGGAAAAAACATATTAGCTTTCTTCCAGTTAATTGGCAGTGCCCATGTGGGGTTTTCAAGTGATCTTGTATGCTTTTCTCAGTGATAACAGCATGAGGTCATCAGTATTCATCGGAAATTTCACCTTGATGTCATGGAAGGTGATGTCACGGGTGTGTCAGAGACGGCAGACAATCGCATAGCATCTGGTTGCAGAAGGTCTCTGCGGTTAGCTTTGCAGATGCCTTCCTATTCCTTCAGACTCTTGGATCCAGTGGCAACCTCCCCTGGCTTTAATTAATACACCTGGACCTGGGTGTTTATTGACATCCTGGCTGCTTCTGGGAATCGCCGGTTATATTTGCATTTCTCCCTGTTGAAGCTTGGAGCTATAGCTGTCGGCTATCTTCCTCTTTGGTGCTGTTGGAGGACGTCAGTGTTTTCTCTCCAAGTCAACTCAGAGGGACAGAGTGCCCTCTGTATCCAGTGAGGACAAGGGATTGATTACCTGCTTCAGTCCATGTTTCCAGGAGGATCTGTATATCAATATTTTTCAGTTTTTGATTGAAGTCTGGATTGCCGTTCTTACATCCCAAGGCTGAAGTTTTCAGGTCATGGATATTGCAGCTACTGATGATTAAATGTGACATTGTGAGCGTGGTCTTTATCACCTCCATATCAGTAATTGCTCTACTCTGTATGGGGAGGGTTGTGTATTCCATGGTTTGTGTTTCCCATGGCCTAATTTTGGGTACAGTTCACAGTTTCCAGTTTGCTGAGCATAGTCAGTTTTAGGTCTATGTGTTGGTAGTGCTCTTTCTAGAGGTTTTTGATTCATGTGGGTGGTCCAGGTCACTCGACTCTGTTTAGCACTATGTCTTTGAGTTCGTAGACAAGAACTCTGATTCCTTGGTTGTTGAGATGTTTATCATCATACAGGTGATAGAGATTTATGGCAGGATGTTGTGAGCGATGTCTGGTGTCAAGGTGGTCTTGGCTGCTAGCTCTTTGATGTATTGGGTGATGTGTCTGGGGACATCTTTTCTTGCCAGCAGAGATGACAGGATGACCTTACAGCCTGGGAACTTTTGTCTTGTAGGCTTTGCTAGCTGGCACAATTGTTCAATATATATTATTTATTACGGCTGTTGCTTCTTCTATAGATGAGCAGTGGATTTTGGAAACCCTTTTTCTTGGGAAAAGTCACGTTGTTTTGAGGTATTTTCTATTGTAGGCAGCACGGTGACGCATGGGCAGCACGGTGGCGCAGTGGTTAGCACAGCAGCCTTGCAGCGCTGGAGTCCTGGGTTCTAATCCCACCTTGGACAACATCTGCAAAGAGTTTGTATGTTCTCTCCGTGTTTGCGTGGGTTTCCTCCGGGCACTCCGGTTTCCTCCCACATTCCAAAGACATACTGATAGGGAATTTAGATTGTGAGCCCCATCGGGGACAGCGATGATAATGTGTGCAAACTGTAAAGCGCTGCGTAATATGTTAGCGCTATATAAAAATAAAGATTATTATTATTATTATTGTAGGTCTATAATCTGGACTGTATCAGGATGTGGTGATTGGCTTCTCCCATGTAGTCTTTTGTTTGCATTCTGTTTGCTACTCTGTCATATTGTGGGGGCCCGCTGTCATTCTTGACTTGGGGTTTTTATATTTGGCTCTGGACCACCCTATATTTCTCGGTTACTTTCTGCATTGCTCTCTATATTTAGGTGGTTATTTAAGTTAGTGGTGTTATTGTTGTTGGCTCTCACTTTGTCTGCAACTCTCCTCTTCCCTGGGTCCCCCTCTTGGGTTACGGGTGGTGTCCAGCTCTTTAACTTTGCTATCTCTCCTCTTCGTTTTGCATTTTCTTGCCGCAGTTCAAGTTTGATTTCCTGGACTGCTGAGTCTAGTACACACTTTAGTCTGGTTATCTCTGCATCTGTGTGGTTATTTGTCTTTGGAGTTGCTCCTTAAATATTGTAAAGCTCCTCTCCAGCTGTAACAGGCAATCTATGGGGATCTCTAGTGTGGGGGGGGGGGAGCATGATTAGGGCTTTGGGCAGCAGGGGGATCTCTGGTGGTCCACTCTGTAGAAATCTGCTCTTCACTGTTCCTACATGCTGGCCTTACCTCTTTGTGTTTGAGCCTTGACTTTAATGTGAAGAAATATTTCTTCAAACGCCTGAAGGATGCCCTCATTGTCCGACATGACTATTATGCCAGAGTGGTATAAATTAATGGTGATTGTGACGTAGTCATTCTGTGGGTCTTTTACTCTGATTTGTCGGCCCCTGCTGATGCCACATTTTAAAATGTTTTTATACACTGTGTGCAGAATTATTAGGCAAGTTGTATTTTAGAGGATTATTTTTATTATTGATCAACAACTATGTTCTCAATCAACCCAAAAGACTCATAAATATCAAAGCTTAATATTTTTGGAAGTTGGAGTGGTTTTTTTTTAGATTTGGCTATCTTAGGAGAATATCTGTTTGTGCAGGTAACTATTACTGTGCAGAATTATTAGGCAACTTAATAAAAACCAAATAAATTCCCATCTCACTTGTTTATTTCCACCAGGTAAACCAATATCACTGCACAAAATTTAGAAATAAACATTTCTAACATTCAAAAAACAAACCCCCCCAAAATTAATGACCAATATAGCCACCTTTCTTTATGATGACACTCAACAGACTTCCATTCAAAGATTCTGTCAGTTGCTTGATCTGTTTATGATCACCATTGCGTGCAGCAGCCACCACAGCCTCCCAGACACTGTTCTGAGAGGTGTACTGTTTTCCCTCCCTGTAGATCTCACATTTTATGAGGGACCACAGGTTCTCTATGGAGTTCAGATCAGGTGAAAAGGGAGCCATGTCATTATTTTTTCTTCTTTGAGACCTTTACTGGCCAGCCACGCTGTGGAGTAGTTGGAGGCATGTGATGGAGCATTGTCCTACATGAAAATCATGTTTTTTTTGAACGATACCAACTTCTTCCTGTACCACTGCTTGAAGAAGTTGTCTTCCAGAAACTGGCAGTAGGTCTGGGAGTTGAGCTTCACTCCATCCTCAACTCGAAAAGGTCCCACAAGTTCATCTTTGATGATACCAGCCCATACCAGTAACCCACCTCCACCTTGCTGGTGTCTGAGTCGGAGTGCAGCTCTCTGCCCTTTACTGATCCAGCCTCTGGCCCATCAAAAGTCACTCTCATTTCATCAGTCCATAAAACCTTTGAAAAGTCAGTTTTAAGATATTTCTTGGCCCAGTCTTGACGTTTTATCTTATGTTTCTTGTTCAAAGGTGGTCGTTTATCAGCCTTCCTTAAATTGGCCATGTCCCTGAGTACTGCACACCTTGTTCTTTTTGTTACTCCAGTAACATTGCAGCTCTGAAATATGGAAAAACTGGTGGCAAATGGCATCTTGGCAGCTTCACGCTTGATTTTCCTCAATTCATGGGCAGTTATTTTGCGCCTTTTTTGCCCAACACGCTTCTTGCGACCCTGTTGGCTATTTGCCATGAAACGCTTGATTGTTCGGTAATCACACTTCAAAAGTTTGGCAATTTCAAGACTGCTGCATCCCTCTGCAAGACATCTCACAATTTTGGACTTTTCAGAGCCCGCCAAATTTCTCTTCTGACCCATTTTGCCAAAGAAAAGGAAGTTGCCCAATAATTAAGCACACATTATATAGGGTTTTGATGTCATTAGACAACACCCCTCCTCATTACAGAGATGCACATCACCTGATTTACTTAATTGGTAGTTGGCTCTCAAGCCTGAACAGCTTGAAGTAGGACAACATGTATAAAAAGTATCATGTGATCAAAATACAACTTGCCTAATAATTCTGCACGCAGTGTAGTGTTTGCACAGGGCTGTATGCCAGGCGGAAGGCTACTCGCTATAGAAGATGACACGTGTCTTTCTCTTATCTTCTTCCTTAAGGAAAATTGATTTCTGCTTTTTGCCTGATGGTGGAGTGTTTTATGGTCTTTCCTGCACTCATGCTCTTGTGATCTATCGATATGTTATCTCATGTCGCCCAAGCCGCTGCTGCTACAATACTGACCTCTATACTAGGCTCAGTTACAAAGCTAGGATTCTCTGTGTCCAAAATGTGATTTATTTTCAAATTTCCTTTTGGGCTTGTCCTCTAGAGGGAATCTATAGGGTTTGGAGATGTAGAGAGATGTAGCAAAATGTCTTTACTTCTTGATGTTCAGCTCTGGGGTCTGTCAGACTTGACATTCTTTGCTGCATGCAGCCTGTGTTGTACAGTTCTCGCTTGTCATCTAAAATTCCTCTTGAATCCTGGTTTCTTCTTTTCTTTCTTGGATGTGTTTCAGTCCTGCTCACTTCTGCCTTCCATGGAGCCAATATTTTCCAGATTTTGCCTTACAGGTTGCTTATTACAATGTGTAAGTTGTTAAAATATCTGTAGCTCATGTTTAGTGCAGATCACTCCTGGGAACCCTGGGTGTTGTTCTCTCTCTTTCTCTCCCTCGCTCTCTATCTCCCCTTCTTCACCTCTTCTCTGTAGCTATTTTAGACATAAGCCATGTTCTTTACTGAAAGCTTTTCATAAGACTCATTATTATCACAGGCAGGACTACAATAATAAGTAACACCTCTATACAATGCTGATAGCACAGAATTCACCATTCATAAAAGGTGATTTCACAGCTGACCTTGATCCTCCTCCTTTGCACTCACCCATTATATTTTTCACTAAAAAGCATATTGTTGGAGACTATTGCTGTGAATGTTCATATGAAGTTCAGATACAGTATATAGATGTCTATTTGATTCCAAACATCTATAACACAATGGACTGACTGTACTAGTGCTTCATGTTTACTTACCATGCATGTGGTTTCGCTTCCATTGTGTCATCCAAAAGCCACATACTTTCATGTTTTTAAATATTAATGCTTTCTAAAATAAAGCAAATGTTGATAATTTTATGTTCAGAAGACAGTCAGAAAATTCTAGTAAAATAAGTATAATTTGTATCAATATTATAGACTCAAAGTCTGAACAATGGCGCTGCTAGATTGCTGTAGGTAATGTCGGGAAATAAAATATGACACTCAAACAGCAATTTTAAGAGTTGGAAATGATGCAGTTTTTGGAAAAATACCAGAGATCCAAATCCCAGGCAACAATTCCGGTTTCAGTGGTTGGACTCCACCAAATCTAATAGTAGGTAAATTCCTTCAACACCTTCATGCCACAGCCGGTTTTAATTTTCCTGACCAGTGTCAATTTATGAAGTAATAAATCTGGAATGATTCACCATATCTCAGTGATTCTGACATTGCTTTTTCATGACACATTTGACTTCATGATAGTGGTAAAGTTAGGTCTATATGACTAGCGCTTATTTATGAAAATATCGAAAATTTGACAAATTTAGAAAAACTCAATTTTTGAACTTAGAATTTTTATGCCCTCAAAAAAGTCATACTGCAGAAAACAATAAACAACATGTACCACATGATATAGGTATAGATAGATATAGATATAGAGAGAGATAGATATATATAATCTATTATATTTTTTACTTCCACTTTATGGCAGCATTACTTTTAAACATTTTTTTAGAAGGGTTAAAAAATGAGGAACACTTTATTTTTCATCGGGATGTTTGCAGAACCAAAGCGAACCTTGAAAGGTTTGCTCATCTCTAGTAATGACAACATTTTCTGCTCCAATTTCTGTGGAAACACCATCTACATCAATGTACACATAAATACGCACAGATAACTATTACCATAAAAACTGCTACGACAAATACATGTTCATTAATAAACCAACCTCTCTGATTATTGGGAAAACATTAGAGATAAACAAATCTTTTGAAATTCAAGCTAACCAGCTTTGCAAAATTCTTTTTCCTTTTTTTGAAAAATTTGATTTGCAATGAATCAAAAGAACTGCAAAGCCTTCAACTATCTTGAAAAGATGTGTAGATCACTCTAAGGTCCCCTAGGATTGTATGTATCCCATTTCAAGCTCCATAATGCAAACACACCCTAAACCCACATGCGCATGTTGAGTATTTGAGTTTTTCACCTTCGTATTCAAAAGCCAAAACCAGGAGTGGAACAGTCAGAGCAAAAGTATAATAGAAACAAGTGCAACACTTCTGCATGTTTCACCCACTCCTGGTTTTGATTTACAAATTCTGCAGTATAAAACTAACCAAATACTCAACGTCTGTGTGCTGCTCGTGTCTGTAGCGTCACAAAATACCTGCATGTGTGATATACTTATATATATATATATACACACACTCACTGGCCACTTTATTAGGTACACCTGTCCAACTTCTTGTTAACACTTAATTTCTAATCAGCCAATCACATGGCGGCAACTCAGTGCATTTAGGCATGTAGACATGGTCAAGACAATCTCCTGCAGTTCAAACCGAGCATCAGTATGGGGAAGAAAGGTGATTTGAGTGCCTTTGAACGTGGCATGGTTGTTGGTGCCAGAAGGGCTGGTCTGAGTATTTCAGAAACTGCTGATCTACTGGGATTTTCACGCACAACCATCTCTAGGGTTTACAGAGAATGGTCCGAAAAAGAAAAAAAATCCAGTGAGCGGCAGTTCTGTGGGCGGAAATGCCTTGTTGATGCCAGAGGTCAGAGGAGAATGGGCAGACTGGTTCGAGCTGATAGAAAGGCAACAGTGACTCAAATCGCCACCCGTTACAACCAAGGTAGGCCTAAGAGCATCTCTGAATGCACAGTGCGTCGAACTTTGAGGCAGATGGGCTACAGCAGCAGAAGACCACACCGGGTACCACTCCTTTCAGCTAAGAACAGGAAACTGAGGCTACAATTTGTACAAGCTCATCGAAATTGGACAGTAGAAGATTGGAAAAACGTTGCTTGGTCTGATGAGTCTCGATTTCTGCTGCGACATTTGGATGGTAGGGTCAGAATTTGGCGTAAACAACATGAAAGCATGGATCCATCCTGCCTTGTATGGAGCATCTTTGGGATGTGCAGCCGACAAATCTGCGGCAACTGTGTGATGCCATCATGTCAATATGGACCAAAATCTCTGAGGAATGCTTCCAGCACCTTGTTGCATCTATGCCACGAAGAATTGAGGCAGTTCTGAAGGCAAAAGGGGGTCCAACCCGTTACTAGCATGGTGTACCTAATAAAGTGGCCGGTGAGTGTATGTATTGCTAGTTATGGTGAGGGCTGGTTCCTCTGCTGGGAAAAACTGCATCCACACAGATTATCCAATCCCTTACTGGGAGATCGATCACTTTAGCCTGCACCTGGAGATGTGCACGATCCCTCAGAGGGGAGGAGATGCTTCTGACAGGTTGCCATGTGTCAAGCAGAAAAGATGTAGGAAGAAGTAGCAAGATGGAGGTCCGCAAGCAGAAGAGAGGAGCATGGACTCTCTGCTAGTACAAGCTGCAAAACACAGGGCATCAGTCAGGGCCGGCGTCAGCACCCGGGCAAGTGCCGGGGCCCTGACAAGACAGGGGGGCCCACTCACGCAGTCATACATCCATCTGGCTGCTTTAACCCTTTCTACCCTTTCAATTTGCCCTGCCTGGCACAAGCATCTTCTCAGTCAGTGCAGGGCCAGGCACATAGGGGTTAAGGACACAGCCAGCGTGACATTTTCGGCGGAGAGTTCTCCTGCTCTGCTCTCCTGGCTGTGTGCACTGTGCAGTGCTGAACTAATCAGGCACAGGCAGATTCCGGACTGGAGGAGCTGCTACCGGCACCTGAGTGAGTGCCATGCTATATCGCTGTATATTCTGACAGTCTGGGTGACCTGGGGCGGCCATGGGCTGGGTGGCTGCAGCTGACATATATATATATATATATATATATATATATACTACAGCAGCCGCCCAGCCCAGGCCCCCAGCACAGCCTGTATAGATACAGTGTATATAATATATATACAGGATAGGTGCTGGGGGCCTGGGCTGGGCGGCTGTTGAAGTACATACACTGCACAGTACCACTCCCCTGTATATATACACCGCACAGTACCTCTCCCCTGTATATATACACCGCACAGTACCTCTCCCCTGTATATATACACCGCACAGTACCTCTCCCCTGTATATATACACTGCACAGTACCTCTCCCCTGTATATATACACTGCACAGTACCACTCCTCCTGTATATATACTGTACACTGCACAGTACCACTCCTCCTGTCCTGTATATATACACCGCACAGTACCTCTCCCCTGTATATATACACTGCACAGTACCTCTCCCCTGTATATATACACTGCACAGTACCTCTCCCCTGTATATATACTCCGCACAGTACCTCTCCCCTGTATATATACACTGCACGGTACCTCTCCCCTGTATATATACTCTGCACAGTACCACTCCCCTCTATATATACTCCGCACAGTACCTCTCCCCTTTATATATACACTGCACAGTACCATCACGCCCCTGTATATATACCGTGCACAGTACCATCACTCCCCTGTATATATACACTGCAGAATTTACAATAGCTATCACTCATGTAAGAAGTGAAATCTGGCATTGTACTATACCTATATTTCTCTGCTGTATCTGGGCATCATGAATCGTGGTATGTGTTAAAGGGGGGGGGGGCACTGAGACTCTTTCGCCCGGGGCCCTCAAAAACCTGGAGCCGGCCCTGGCATCAGTCCCTAGGGCACAGAGACTTCCAGGGTCCGGTACTAAACATAAAGATGGGTTGGTTTTCATATAACGAGCAGTAGAGTGCTTTTGACCAGGAGTTCAGCAGCGCAAGAGAGGGTGTTTTCCACAAGATTCAAGCTGCCTGCTCGAGGGAAGGGATCACAGATCCAGTAATAGCATATCTTTTCCCTGGTCTTAGGGTACTACAATATTTGGGGGTATTTATCTTTGCATCAAGTGTTAATGTGCTTCATGTGTGTAAACTATTTCCCTTTACTACATTATGATTTTTTTCTATCATTATATATATATATACACTCACTGGCCACTTTATTAGGTACACCTGTCCAACTTCTTGTTAACACTTAATTTCTAATCAGCCAATCACATGGCGGCAACTCAGTGCATTTAGGCATGTAGACATGGTCAAGACAATCTCCTGCAGTTCAAACCGAGCATCAGTATGGGGAAGAAAGGTGATTTGAGTGCCTTTGAACGTGGCATGGTTGTTGGTGCCAGAAGGGCTGGTCTGAGGATTTCAGAAACTGCTGATCTACTGGGATTTTCACGCACAACCATCTCTAGGGTTTACAGAGAATGGTCCGAAAAAGAAAAAAAATCCAGTGAGCGGCAGTTCTGTGGGCGGAAATGCCTTGTTGATGCCAGAGGTCAGAGGAGAATGGGCAGACTGGTTCGAGCTGATAGAAAGGCAACAGTGACTCAAATCGCCACCCGTTACAACCAAGGTAGGCCTAAGAGCATCTCTGAACGCACAGTGCGTCGAACTTTGAGGCAGATGGGCTACAGCAGCAGAAGACCACACCGGGTACCACTCCTTTCAGCTAAGAACAGGAAACTGAGGCTACAATTTGTACAAGCTCATCGAAATTGGACAGTAGAAGATTGGAAAAACGTTGCTTGGTCTGATGAGTCTCGATTTCTGCTGCGACATTCGGATGGTAGGGTCAGAATTTGGCGTAAACAACATAAAATCTTTGGGATGTGGTGGAACGGGAGATTCGCATCAGGGATGTGCAGCCGACAAATCTGCGGCAACTGTGTGATGCCATCATGTCAATATGGACCAAAATCTCTGAGGAATGCTTCCAGCACCTTGTTGAATCTATACCACGAAGAATTGAGGCAGTTCTGAAGGCAAAAGGGGTCCAACCCGTTACTAGCGTGGTGTACCTAATAAAGTGGCCGGTGAGTGTATATATATATATATATATATATATATATATATATATATATATATATATATATATATATATATATATATATATACACACACACACATATACACACGCACACTGGATACAGGCCAACTGGCCCTCTTTTTCTAGCTATACGTCTGTGCAGGGTCAGACAGGAGTAAAGGGACAGCCGTCGTATGAGCGGGGGCGCCAATTTCTTGCCAAGTTAGGGTGCCAACCTCCGCATCTAGGTAGGATTACAGGCAGGTGCAAAGATAGGGTTATACCACTCCTTCCGGCACTTCGGCTGAGTAAGAGTGTTATTTACTGAGCACCATTATAGTTCTACACAGTGTGATGAAGTAGTATACATTATATATTTCCCAGGGCCATAGGGTCATTTTTTGAGGCTAAGTTTGCTCAGGGGCTACACTCTGCACGTCTTTATCGTAGCAGAAAGTGGTATATTAGGTTGAATATTACCTTGAGAGTATTTATTTATCCCGAGGCTGTCTATCAAGAATACAGATTCCCTCGGATGATAGGTAGCCCTTAGTCTCCTGCACAAATTTTTTTGTTTATTACACTTTTTTTCGTGTCTTTGCTGCGTAGACTTTGTCACCTTCATGTGGTAATTTACTAGGTATTGTATTAACTTAATAAAGGTTATATTATAGAGAGGGGTTTTTTTATTAGTAAGTAGGATATTAATGAGGTAAATAAACACAGCCTGGTGTTGGAACCAGACTAAGCACCCAATCATGAAATTATCATAAAATGTTCCGGTCATAATAGTTCGAAACGATGGGTTATGGGCCCATGAATGTCTGTAGTGGCGAGGATGCAGTGGCTTTTCAAGCTGATTGAGAAAGCTAGAGACTGGCCTATGTTCTCCTGTATGTAAAGGAGCAGATTATCGTTTCTGTTTTGAACCAAAGTTTCCTCTTTTCCAAAAAAGACCAACCGAGATATGTTGCTGCTTTTATTTTTTTAACATGCAAGTAACTGGCCATAGTATTGGCGTATGCATACACCTATACTGATCAAGCAAATAGCGTGCCAGCTCTGAAATATCTCTCTCCCTAAGCATTAAATCACTATATTATTCTCTTTTCTTCACACACTATTCGTCACTACTGTGTCATCACACACACTATTTGTACGATTTGTTCACTATTTTATGACTTTTGCTATTTCTATGGCTAAGCGGAGCTGAGACATGTTCTCCCTATCCAGGTTTACCACAAAATGGCTATTGCATTCCCTGCTTCAACATTTCTGCAAGCTATGACAGTCACTCTTGATTCGCTAACCCACCATGTGATGGGATAGCTGCAAGGTATTATGGGGAAGTCCACCTGCCAGTCTGTAGTGAAGGTCGTGTGATCCTTTTCTGGCTGATGTAATCTTATGCAAGGTGTAAAATGGCAGTTAGGAGATTCAGATAAAATGAACTTAAAATTGTTTAAATTCTTCCCGATCAGTGAATTCCTAAATCATTTTGTTCATCTCTATTTAATAAATACCCTACAGATACATTTGTTATTGACATGCTGATGAGAAAAAATGCTGTTAGTAAGTATTAACCCCTTACTGACCTCGGACGGGATAGTACGTCCGAGGTCAGCTCCCCTGCTTTGATGCAGGGCTCCGCGGTGTTAGGCGTCTATGAACTCGTAGTGACCTGGAGAATCATAATGGCAGGTCAGTTTTAGCATTTAGTGAACCTAGCAAAAAAGCCAAGCAAAAAACAAGCGTGGGATTGCACTTTTTTTGCAATTTCACCGCACTTGGAATTTTTTTCCTGTTTTCTAGTACACGACATGCTAAAACCAATGAAGTTGTTCAAAAGTACAACTCGTCCCGCAAAAAATAAGCCCTCACATGGCCAAATTGACGGAAAAATAAAAAAGTTATGGCTCTGGGAAGGAGGGGAGTGAAAAATGAACACGGAAAAACGAAAAATCCCAAGGTCATGAAGGGGTTAAGACAGGTGCCATTCTGGAGAGTGGCTAAATTATCATAAGTTAAATACTAAGGTGGGAAATGTGATCTGGTCAACAAGGTAATTAAGAATGATGCTTATGGTTCTACTAATGTATGTGAATGAGTATGTGAATACATACTGCAGGTAAAGGCGTTGGTTTTCTTGACATTCCTCCATATGTTACCATAGTGCTCCCATCCCTATGGAATACATAATAAAACGATTTTTAAGCATATTTTGTAAGAGGAACATGGGTTGCTATGTTTATATAATATAGATATTTATAATTTTTTTTAATAGAAATAGCAAATATTTTTCATAATGGAAGTCAAACAAAATGTGCTAAGAAAAATAGATTGCTTAACAATGGAAAAAAAGTACAAAGCATTGTTCTGCCAGCTGACCACCTGTTCTCTTGATATTATCTTAAGTTATTTTTTTTTTTTAAGATTATCAGCTCCGTACTTATAAAGAGCCCTACATAATGATTTATGCCAAAAGCATGGCATCAACTTCTCCCAGGATCCTCAAGAAGGATTTGTTTAGGCTCATAATGTATCTTAAAGGGATCTCCAACCAAATGATGTCCTGTATTTGTGTGACTGTTATGTGCTCAAGCATCCACTTCCCCCTATATATTTACTGGGAATCCGCTAGAATATGAACAGAAAAATATACATCTTGTTTTTTCCATTAAGAGCTGGTTATATTGAATAGGAACCTAAGCAGTTTCTCTGCAGTTACCCAGGACTGAACCCTCAGGAATAACTTGAGTGGATCACGTGTACCTTGATACTCCGACTGGATCTACACTTATTGTGGATCACATCCCCTAACAGGAGTACAGTCAACAGTCAGTTCCTGCTGCAACAACAGTTTACCTAAAGAAAGTCTATCACCAAGTTTATACTGCCCCATTCCTTTGGCAGTCTTTCCTCAGTACGATACAATACTTTAAAGGGCATTATCAAGTTTGGAAGTTATCCCCTATCCATGGGATAAAGGGTAACTTCCCGTTAGCTGAGGTTTCAACTGCTAGGACTCTCACAGATCTCAAGAACTGAGGCTCTGACGAGCCCTGAGTAAATGGAATGGTGGTCGAACTAGCAACTGCCATTCCGTTGGTCTTATGGCCGTGCCGAAGGCAAGATGAGAGCAGTGCTCAGCTATCACATTAAGAATAAATGGAACGACCAAATGCATACGCTCAAACATGAATGTGCAAAAACTTGTCTTTATATTCGTTCTAGCAGGTCTGCTCCAAGCACCACTGCCAGTGCCCTTTTTGTTTTAAAGGGAACCTGTCAGCTGATACATGCTGTGCAAACCCTTTAACTATATGATATCCTAATGAATCTGCCTCTGTCAACATTGTGTCCTGGCCCTGACAGAATGTGAGCTACCTGAAGCCACCAAGGAAGTTAATATTAAAGGGACTGTCCAGCCTCAGAGTACAAGTCTGCAGTCACTCTGAATCCTCACTGCACGCTGTGAGGATTCAGCGGTGCTGGCGGCGGGCACATGACAGCAAGTATGTGATTTGCACACATGCAGTCATATGCCGAATAGATGTGCACTATATTGTTCAATCTAAGTGAATTGAGTGAGGCTGGACACATCTAGTCAAAATGTGGCTGGAAGTATGTGCATTGTGCCTAATGCTAGGATTCATAAGTCTGCAGTCATAAAGAGTGGCTGCAGTCTTTTACCCTAAGACCTGACCACTCTTTTAACCCCTTTTCCTTTTTGGGCATTACATAAATATGTTATTTGGATATTAAGTCAGTAAAATATAAAATATGTGAGGGATAGACACCATTTTTCTACATTTGTATGGAAACTAGGCTCTGGGTAGCTATTCTGTTTGAGTGTTTTGCAAATGGGCACAATGCCCTTTATACAGATCAAATAAAACTAGCTTTCTTATTGACAGGCAGTTTAATACTTCTTTCCTAATAATTCCAAGTATCAGCTGCTGTACTAATAGGATTTCTCCAGCCGTGAGTTGTAGACTGTATTCATGTCTGCTTCCTAAACAAATCATATAGAGTCATTATCTAAGACAAGGTGGCAATCAGGTTACCAGAGTTGATTTTTACAGGTAATACACAATTTATTCTCCAGTAAGTGACACCTACTTGAGAAGGCAGAAGAGATTTCCAGCAGCTTTTCCACCTACACAATTCAGAGCTAATTTCGGCCTTTCAACTTCCTGAAAAGGGATATGAAAGCGTGGTCAGCTTGCTTCGCATGGCTGTGTACTTTGTGTTGATAATTACTTCATACTGTCACTTCGTATTACTAGTTACAAGCTTGTACTAAAATCCAGCCACCGCGGATGCTTTACAGCTGTAAATGGAATCTAGAAAACGTACAGGGAGTACTGTGTACAGAATTACCTTAAACAGATTTGCCATTTCTGTTTTCTCCAGCATATCCTCAGTAATAACATAGCTGGCACCCTGGGACAATAGTTTCTCCTTCAATTCGGCCAAATTAGGTCTTCAAAGTACAAAGAAAATGAACATGGTTAAATAAATACAGCAGAAAAGCGAAAAAAGTTTATCAAACAGCCACATTATTGATTACATTCATATTTTTTCAATTAAACTGGAATTACATTTGAAGCCAATAGAAGAAAAACATGCTTGGTGCAAGTACAACATGAAGCATGAATAGTAAAACAATCTGGCGCGCAGCAAATTCAAATAACTCTATAAGGTCAGTGGGGGTGCATACCAAGTGAACATGTAACGGAGCATGCCAACAAAGAGAGTCACTATAAGGTATGCACACCAGCCGAAGAGATATATATACACTCACCGGCCACTTTATTAGGTACACCATGCTAGTAACGGGTTGGACCCCCTTTTGCCTTCAGAACTGCCTCAATTCTTCGTGGCATAGATTCAACAAGGTGCTGGAAGCATTCCTCAGAGATTTTGGTCCATATTGACATGATGGCATCACACAGTTGCCGCAGATTTGTCGGCTGCACATCCCAAAGATGCTCCATACAAGGCAGGATGGATCCATGCTTTCATGTTGTTTACGCCAAATTCTGACCCTACCATCCGAATGTCGCAGCAGAAATCGAGACTCATCAGACCAAGCAACGTTTTTCCAATCTTCTACTGTCCAATTTCGATGAGCTTGTACAAATTGTAGCCTCAGTTTCCTGTTCTTAGCTGAAAGGAGTGGTACCCGGTGTGGTCTTCTGCTGCTGTAGCCCATCTGCCTCAAAGTTCGACGCACTGTGCGTTCAGAGATGCTCTTAGGCCTACCTTGGTTGTAACGGGTGGTGATTTGAGTCACTGTTGCCTTTCTATCAGCTCGAACCAGTCTGCCCATTCTCCTCTGACCTCTGGCATCAACAAGGCATTTCCGCCCACAGAACTGCCGCTCACTGGATTTTTTTTCTTTTTCGGACCATTCTCTGTAAACCCTAGAGATGGTTGTGAGTGAAAATCCCAGTAGATCAGCAGTTTCTGAAATACTCAGACCAGCCCTTCTGGCACCAACAACCATGCCACGTTCAAAGGCACTCAAATCACCTTTCTTCCCCATACTGATGCTCGGTTTGAACTGCAGGAGATTGTCTTGACCATGTCTACATGCCTAAATGCACTGAGTTGCCGCCATGTGATTGGCTGATTAGAAATTAAGTGTTAACAAGAAGTTGGACAGGTGTACCTAATAAAGTGGCCGGTGAGTGGATATAGATATATATCTATATATATATAGATAGATAGATATAAAACAGGAAACTTTATTGGTAACAAAGTTTAAAAACAATACAATACTCCACCACATGAGCCCCCACTCTGTGTAAGGTATAGCAATAAACAAAATACACACCTAAACAATCAAATGAATAACAAAACAGAGAAAGATAAACCTAAAATGAAATATAGGCATATAATACTAGAACACCCACCAGCAGGTAAATAGTACACAGCACCAAGTCAATAAAGGTATAAATGACATATATATCACATAGACCTAAAAATATAGTCTAGATCAGGGGTGTCAAACTGCATTCCTCGAGGGCCGCAAACGGGTCATGTTTTCAGGATTTCCTTAGCATTCCACAAGGTGCTGGAATCATTCAGTGCAGGTGATTAAATTATCACCTGTGCAATACAAGGAAATCCTGAAAACATGACCTGTTTGCGGCCCTTGAGGAATGCAGTTTGACACCTCTGGTCTAGATCCATGACGGAAAAAAAAAAAAAAAAGTGCTGAGACATGAGCACAGGGTCCAATTTGTCAAGTAATACAGACACTGTTAAACAGGAGCAAATAACCTGGAAAGGACTGCCATGCTGGCGGCTGAACACAAGAGCGGGTGGTGGGGGAGTGGACTCCCAACGCGTATCGCTGTTACCAGGACAGCTTCGTCATGAAGTATGGACGCAACTTTTTTTTATCTTATCCACTTTCAAAGGCAAAATATTATCTTGTGTTTTCCATTTCATCCTAAAAACAGTGATAGTTATGTGTCAGGTGGAAAAAAAAGAAGTGAGTCTAGTACATGCAACCGACTGTATAATCATTGTATAATCCTACCATGTTTTTCTAGAGGAAGACAAAGATCTCCTATGAGGCAATTGCCAATTTTCTCAATAATTATGGTCAAAAAATCTTTCCCAAATGAAATGATTGGCCCCAAAATAAATGCCCGGATTACAGATCTAATCGCCAGCAATCCAGAACATATACTGTATATTTTCATATGACTTCTTTATTTATTTTTTTTTGCAGCCTTGTATGTTCTATGCTATATCAATTAAGGTAAAACACACTTTTTTAAAAAGCCATTTTGGGACAAGAAACCCAAAGTGACTGGTCAAAGAGGTATGTCCAAGTGGCTTCTCTTCACCCTTCTCCCCTTGACTGACAGGTCCCTCCCTAACTAAATACACATTTATGGGAGGAGTTCTATCAGTCTAGGGGAGTGGGGCTTGAAGTAGCTGATGTGGCCTTGCATTTTGGAGTAATTAACTGTCATGATAGGACTGGAGAGTAAACTGGGACCAGGGGCACCTTTCCTGGCCTTAGCACTAGGGGCCGCCCTAGCTCGCCCTGTTCCCCGGGATACCTCAGATGGTGAGGATGGAGCGCTCCCAGACGCAGGGCCGCGGGGTGCTCGGTACAGGGCCTCTCTGTCTCGATCCTGGGGTTGTCACGGTGGCTAGACCCGGTCCGTGACCCTGCTAAGGGGCGTCCAATGAAAGGTGTGATAATGGTGCGTGGTGCAAGTCGCGATGAATAACGAGGACACAGAGTTGCAGTCTCTTTACCTCTTTACTGAAGGCTTCAGGATCCGCAATCCAGAGCACTGCTAACAGGGCTGGCTGAGACCGGCCAGTCCGAAGGCACATCCAGAGTTCCCTTTGCAGGTGGAAATCAGTGCCTACCTTCTAGCGCCTGTGTGTTGTAGTACCTCCCTGCTGAGCACCACGGGATAGTCCTCAAAACTGTTGTGTCTGTTTCTGATGTTCTTTCTCACAACTCGTATCTGTTCTGATGTTCTTTCTCCGTGCCCCAGATGATATGGCTAGGACGCATCCGTATGACGGGTAGGCCTGGAGTTCTTCCGGGACCCTAGAGACGCCCCTCTCCCACAATTGCCTCCAATGTCGTCTTAGGTGATTTAGGTGAGACAGCCAACCTATAATTAACTGTCCTGCCGCTGTTTGAAGTAATGCTTGGAGCCCAATACTTCCTCGGCGTTCCGGCCACCGGCTACGCGCCTCCGTAGGATGTTGCCACGATCTTAAGTCATGACTCCTACTGGTTCTATTCTCCTTTGTGCTGTGATCTCATTTCTCACTTCTCCACAATAAACCTCCCTTCGTGTCCTTTCTTTGGATGCCACCGCAATGGGGGCAGGCGCGGCTCCATAACGTTCTGTCCTTTTCGCTAGGCCACTGTCAGGATCCCACCCCTGACAGGGACCCGCCGGAATCTTCCCCCGCAACACCCCCTGCCACAGGATGTTGCCTGGATCAAACCCAGTCAGCTTCTCTCTAACTTCCTATCCAACCCCCAGTTTTACCAGATTGTGAGGAGTGGCCTAATACATAGAACCCTTTGCTCCCTCTGGTGGCCAGAGTGTGAAGTGTAATGTGTGACTGTGATACCTGGTCAGGTGAACTCCTTAAGTGCCATCAGACGTACCATCACTCCCCTTAGTGGCGGAGCGTCAGTACTGCAATGACCACGACTCTGGGGCGCTGCAAGGACGCCGGGGCCTTTGCCCTGTCTCCTAGCTGCAGCCCTGCATCTGTCCACCTACCCCACCCGGGGAAGAGAGGCGCTACTGTGTACCTTAGTACACCAACCCGACAGACAGGAGAACAAAGACAAGGGTAAAAGAACATTCCACTCACACAAAATATACTCTCACAAATAACAGAGGTATTCACCAGGGTGGGAAGGATGGGGGAAGAAAATAAGGCAGGTAAGGATGAGGAATTTCCAAGCGTACAAACCAAGCACCAGTCGCACAATAAACTCCTCCAGTTCTCCTTATCCACACCAGCTACTCTCACTCCATCCAGGTCTATGTAACAAGTGCTAACTCAGCCAAGGACCTGGCCAGAAGGCCTAGCTTTTATAGGAGAGAGGAGTGGCTAACCAAGCACTGCTGAATGCAGGGATTTCCACATGGCCAATTAACCCCTGTCCTGCTGAAAGAAAATAAACAAATTTAATACACTAGAGAAGTGCTTCTCAGCGGTGAGCAGGAGCCATCAGACGCTGTGGTCTTCTGGCACTGCTCTGTTGCGGTAACTCCGTGACATTATCCTAGTTTAATCACCCCCGGCAGGCTTCTAAATGTATGTTTTCTCTTAAATGTCACAGCGTAAAACAATTGTAGATGGAAAACTGGAGCCAGTCTCTGATTCATGCTGCTTTTGGTTCAGATGTCAGGCTCTATTTAACCTCTTCCAGACATGGCCAATTTCCATTTCTTTTTTTTTTTCTTTTTTCCTCCCTTTCTCTCAAGAGCCATAACTTTTATTTTTCTGTCCACATAGATATATGAGGACTTGTTTTATGTGAGACGAGTAATACTTTTGAATGACACCATTCTTTTTATCACATAGTGTATTGGAAAATGGGAAGACAAATTCCAAAAGTGGTGAATTTGCAAAAAAAAATCCATCACATTTATGACATTGTTTTTTTGGGAATTGTTTTTATGGAGTAGTTTGTGGTAAAAATGACCTGGCATTCTCCTCATTAGATTACGGTGACACTAAATGTGTACACTTTTTATTTATTATTTTACAGGTGGAAAAAAATCAAAAATTAAAACAAAAGGCTTTGATTGTGTCGCCATTTTCTGAGACGTGGAACAATTTAATTTTTTGTTTTATAGAGCTGTGTGGACTTCATTTTTGCAGCGTGAGACATTTTTATTGATACCATAGAGGGATATAACTTATTGATCTCTTCTTACAGCATTTTTTGCAGTATTTGCGGTGACCAAAAATACACAATTTTAGCATTTTAATTTTTTTTAATCCTTCAGGTTTTATATTATGATAGATCTGGCTTTTCTAGACATGGGGATATCACAGATGCTTGTTTGCTATTTTTTATTTATTATCCTCTGACTATTTGTACTATATACAGCAATACCACAGTAGTGCTGCATATAATAAAAATCACGATCTCTTTTTGAAGTCCAGTCACAGGCTTGGTTTCAAGTGAGCTCTGTAATGACAGGTACAGAGGTCTGTAACAGACCCCCAGCTGTCATAGCAAATTATTGGCGCCCCGTGATCGCTTCACAGGAGAGCAGATGGCCAGGGCCGGACTGGGACTAAAATTCAGCCCTGGCGTTTGATGTTACACAGGCCCACTTGTCGCATGGTGAATATAGAATATATTTGTGCACCTGTATGTCAAAAGATGTGAGGTGCGTTTAACAAGACTATATAACATACAGTCCCAGATGGTCCAGTATTACAGTTCAGTCTTATTTATTGCTCCAAGGCCGGGGTCACACTAGCATATAACATGGCTGAGTGCTATGTAATGATTAATGAAACATCGTATAGCACTCAGCCCAGTGTTATCCTTTGGAGATCTGTGATTATTTTCTCATGTCGATTTGGCATGAGAGAACAATTGCTGCATGCTGCAATAGGCAGCGACACTCGGCTCACTCGCACCCACACAAGTCTATGGATGCATGTGAAACATCGGACTGCACTGGAATGTCATTCCAGTGCAGTCCGATTTACGAAAAGACAGGTAATGGAGGAGATGGAGAAATTACTTTCTCCATCTCCTCCGCAGTTGTGCTCTGATTCTCCCACGTGAGAGCATCGGAGCACAGAGCACTGACACATCCGAGCTGGAGCCGAGGGTCATTGGCATATCGCATCCATTGCTCTCGCATCTGATGTTATACGCTTGTGTGATTCCAGCCTTAGTTGCAATACGAAGAAAAGTTGCTACGTTACACACACAGCAGGGTCTCGTAGACAATGAAGATGAAGCTGCGCTCTCCATAGTGCTATGGTCTTGACCCTGGTAATGTCGAGCCGTTGGGGTAGAAAATAAGAACCCACCCCCACCCACCGAATGACTTTCCCAGTGTCCCATACCCTTGACCTGAAATAACAAATAACTACAAATAATTATTTGGAATAATATCGGCCACAGCAGCCTTTTTATTTAATACAAACAAAACATATATGAAATAAACATCCAATAACTTTAAACTAGGAGGAGTCCTTGGAGCTCCCAAGAATCTGGTGATCAAAACCCTGCATAGCGTGAACATTAACAAAACCAACATTACTCCCAGCCGTTACCACCTGGCTCGGGAGCACCAAAAACCCCAGAGGGTTCACTGTTCACGCTACACTTTCCGGGGAACCGACCACCTCTGCCGGAACCCCCCACCAATTCACCAGATCCAAAACCACTTTACCACTAAATCCAGAGGAGCCATAAGCCAATGGATCCCCCAACCCAATTTCCACCAACTCCAAGGACTCCACCCAGCCACCACTACCACAATGACCCTTGAACACTTAAAATACCGTCAACCCAAATCCCCACCATCCCAAAAGAAAAAAACGTAAACAAATAGGGCGGGAGGGCGGGACACCAATTGCCCAGAGAGCGGGAACTGACCAGGCCACTCCCCCCACCACTAGTTAACCTTTAAATTTCTACCCACAACCCCCTGCACAGTTAACCCTAACCCCTCCCTCCATCCCACGGTCATGCTGTCCTCCACTTACGCCGCGGGGGGGGGAGGGGCGGCTCAGCTCCGGCCATTACTTGACCCTGGTAATGTCGAGCCGTTGGGGTAGAAAATAAGAACCCACCCCCATCCACCGAATGACTTTCCCAGTGTCCCATACCCTTGACCTGAAATAAAAACCGCACACAAATAATTATTTGGAATAATATCGGCCACAGCAGCCTTTTTATTTAATACAAACAAAACATATATGAAATAAACATCCAATAACTTTAAACTAGGAGGAGTCCTTGGAGCTCCCAAGAATCTGGTGATCAAAACCCTGCATAGCGTGAACATTAACAAAACCAACATTACTCCCAGCCGTTACCACCTGGCTCGGGAGCACCAAAAACCCCAGAGGGTTCACTGTTCACGCTACACTTTCCGGGGAACAGACCACCTCTGCCGGAACCCCCCACCAATTCACCAGATCCAAAACCAGTTTACCACTAAATCCAGAGGAGCCATAAGCCAATGGATCCCCCAACCCAATTTCCACCAACTCCAAGGACTCCACCCAGCCACCACAATGAGGGACTTTGAATACCTCAAAGACCCGAGACCCCACCAAAACGAAACGCTATGGCCTTCTCCACACCTTCCTGCAGACCAAGCACCCAAAAATCCATCCCGACAGCGTTCAAATGCACTCCGTCTGCCAACCAGAACGCCCCAACCCCTTTTTCCAACTCGAAATGCCTCACGGCAACTCCACCATTCCTGGTCACAAAAGCCGACACGGCCCTATTGACCTTAATCCTCGCCTTGTTAATTTTATCCAGTGACCGCATATGCCTCCAGCGTTTTCGCGGTACTATCTCCGACCAAACTACCGACAATCCAGGATATAAAACCCACAACCTCAACATGTCTTGCTTTATATCCTTAATTAATTCTCGAAAGGGGCGTATCCCCAAATCATTACCTCCTACGTGCAATACCAAAACATCAGGCGACTTGTCTAAAATTACCGCAGCATGAATTTCCTTCAGGACCCTGTTCCAGGCCATGCCCCGAAAGCCAAGCCACCGAACCACTGCCACCGACCGATCGAAACCCAGTTGCCTACCCTCCGACCGTACGTCAGCTCGCAGGGCTCCCCAATGCACATAGGAATGACCGAAAATCCACACCAGTAGGAGGTGGAAAACCTGAAAAATACAAACACAAGCAATCAAATCCCCACCATATCACAAAACAAATAACCATAACACCGGACCTTACCAGATGACGTAATCATACCCCACTAACACCTCACATAACTACGGTATCTATTTGACTTCCATCTGCCAATACGTTTAATCACTTCCGCATCCAAACCACCCGCAGCCGCGTCAGTTGCCGCCCCAATCCGAAACGAATGAGGAGTAAAGCGCGACCCATCCAACCCCAATTCATTAATCGCCTTTTTGAAAATCATGCCAAACTGATACCTTGACAAAGAGGAACCGTCCTCATGACAGAGCAACGATCCAGCCCTGAGAGGCATGAGCCCCCAAAAAACTTTCAAACAAGTAACTGGGCACATACGCGAGCCGGCGACTGCACCTAGCACCACCTTCTTACTGCGGCCCACCTGGTCAGTCTTTGAGCGACGTAACCAGAACTCCACCCTATCCTCCGACAATAACACGTCACGCGCCAAAATCCCTCCCACCACTTTTTTGGTAGGAGACACCAACTCACCAATCCTCAGCGCACCGAAAAAGGCGAAGGAAAATGCCAAACGGAATAAACAATGCTCAAAAGCCGATCCGCAGCACGTACACAACGCCTCACCCATCCGTTCCAACATAGCAAAAGACACGGGACGCCGTGAGTCCAACCCCCCGCATCGCCTATGGAAACCTTTAACTGCTTGCCACACCAAAAACACTTTGGACAAATCCCGTTGCCCCCTTAACTTAAAACCAAAAGCCAGAGCAGCCAGCAAGCGCGATACCTTCGTCCACGACAAACCTTCCGAAAACCCTCGACTTAACCAAGACAGCAGAACACCCACTTGGTCATCCGAACTAACTACCCCCGGGCAAGCTGTTAACATCCCCTCCCAAGACAACCAAACCGCTTGATACGCCTCCCATGTTTTGGGAGCCAACGATGACCGTATCAAATCTTCAGCGTCCCAGATGCCACAATCCAAAGGTCCGCAGGGCAATCCAAGCCGACGGTCTCTGCTTCTGGAGCCAATACCCGAAAACGCTCGAACTGAAAACGAGAAAGAGAATCCGCTATTGAATTACGCACCCCAGGCACATGAGTTGCCGTAACCTGTGAATTCAACTCCAAACAAGCTAACACCAGTCGGCGAAGAACCCGCACCACGGGAGGTGACGACGCCGTGAGTCCATTCACAGCACACACGACCCCCATATTGTCACAGTTAAAACGAATGCGCCTGTTACGGAATTCATCCTTCCACAAGTGAACCGCCACCAGAATTGGAAAAATTTCCAACAACGCGATGTTACGAACTAGCCCCGCCGCGATCCACTCAGCAGGCCAAGGTGCCGCACACCACTGCCCCCTGAAGTAAGCTCCAAAACCACTACCACCAGCTGCATCTGTAAACAAATCAAGCGAATCATTGTCAATCGCCTCTTCCATCAACAACGACCGACAATTATACGAACCCAAAAAGGTGCTCCAAACTGCCAAGTCCTCTTTCAGCTCAGATGACAAGCGAATAAAATGGTGCGGTGCCCGCACTCCGGCCGTAGCACTCGCTAATCTCCTGGAGAACACTCTCCCCATCGGCATCACCCGACAAGCAAAATTGAGTTTACCAAGCAACGATTGCAACTCACGCAAGGTCAACTTCTTCAAACGCTGCGCACGCGCCAAATCCTCACGCAATCCCTCAATCTTGTCCACCGGCAGCCGAAACTCCCACTCAACCGTATCAATGACAATACCCAAAAAACTCAAACACGTACTCGGGCCTTCCGTCTTTCCAGGCGCCAGGGGAACCCCAAAACGCTCACAAACCCATTCAACAGCCCGCAAAAGCCGATAACAACGATCAGACCCAGCCGGGCCTACACACAGGAAATCATCCAAATAGTGCATAACTGAATCGCAATCCGAAACATCCTTAACAACCCACTCTAAAAATGAACTGAACGTCTCAAACAACGTGCACGATAAGGAACAACCCATAGGCAAACACCTATCAACGTAGAAACCCCCCTCCCAAAAACAACCCAACAGACGAACACTATCAGGATGCACCGGTAGCAACCGAAACGCCACCTCAATATCCGTTTTGGCCAACAGGGCCCCTCGTCCGAACTTACATACCCACGCAACAGCTTCGTCAAAAGACGCGTAGACCACCGAGCAAAGCTCCGGCGCAATACCGTCGTTAATAGACAACCCACGTGGATAAGACAAATGGTGTATCAAACGAAATTTTCCCGCTTCCTTCTTGGGGACCACACCAAGTGAGGAAACAACCAGGTCCTCAAATGGGGGAGACTCAAAGGGGCCAGACATCCACCCCACCGCCACCTCCTTCTTCAACTTCTCTGACACAACCCCCCCATGTAATACTGCTGACCGCAAATTCTTCAGCACCCGAGGGACCACAAATGGAGGGGCAGGAATCACAAAACCATCCCGAAAACCATGATACAACAACACCGATGCCTCTGCCTTGGGATACCTATCTAGATAGGGGACCATCTTTTCCAGCCTCACCGGCGTCACCCCCATGAGAATTCCCGTCCCCAGACTTCGACTTGGCTTTTTTAAAGAATTTTGAAGCCCCGTGAGAGGACCCGCTGCAATGGGAACACAAGTGTTTAAATTTGCAGTTAACCCCAAACTTGCATTGCCCATTGTTGAACTGCCAACATAATCCCGCCTTTTGACCCCCTGACTGACTGGACTGTCCCGACATTCCTGCCGAACTGGACCGACCGCTCTGACCGGAACCACCGGTCCCCCCTTGAAAGGAATGACCAAACTTATACTGCGCCATCACCCGAAGCCAGAGCCCAATATCCTTTTGGTCCCAACGAAGAGTCGGACGTATAGCCTTCCGCTGCCGGAATTGCTCGTCGTACCTCAGCCAAGCCTGCCCACCATAAACCCTATGAGCCTCCCCAATAGAGTCCATGTAGCAAAACAGGCCCGAACAATTCTCCGGCGCCTTTTCGCCAATCACACTTGCCAGAATGGCGAACGCCTGCAACTAGTGTTGAGCATTCCGATACCGCAAGTATCGGGTATCGGCCGATATTTGCTGTATCGGAATTCCGATACCGAGAGCCGATACTTTTGTGGTGTCGGGTATCGGTATCGAAACAACATTAATGTGTAAAATAAAGAATTAAAATAAAAAATATTGCTATACTCACCTCTCCGACGCAGCCTGGACTTCAGCGAGGGAACCGGCAGCGTTGTTTGCTTAAAATTCGCGCTTTAACTTCCTTACTTGAAGTCCCGGCTTGTGATTGGTCGCGCGCCGCCCATGTGACCGCGACGCGACCAATCACAGCAAGCCGTGACGTAATTTTAGGTCCTTCAGGATTTTAAAATTACATTCCGGCGTTGTGATTGGTTGCGTCGCGGTCACATGGGCGACGCGACCAATCACAAGCCGTGACGTCACGGGAGGCAGGAGACGCGCGCATTTTAAAATGCGCGCGTGTCCTGCCTCCCGTGACGTCCCGGCTTGTGATTGGTCGCGTCGCCCATGTGACCGCGACGCGACCAATCACAGCAAGCCGTGACGTAATTTTAGGTCCTTCAGGATTTTAAAATTACGTTCTGGCTTGTGATTGGTTGCGTCGCGGTCACATGGGCGACGCGACCAATCACAAGCCGTGACGTCACGGGAGGCAGGACACGCGCGCATTTTAAAATGGTCCCTTGAGGGGCTCCTGCGCCGCCGGGGGGCCCGCGGAGCTAAGTCGGGCGACAGGCGTTCCGGAGGCCTAGTCCGACGCGAACGCCTCACAGGGGACGCCGGCCCCGCCACTAACCCTCCGCTCCCCACGATGCCAGCAACTTGCTGTTCCAGCCAGCCTGGAGGGTGCACAGCCGCTGCAGCCCTCAGGCTCTCCAGGAGTCGATCCACGGTGGACATAGTGAGTGCACACCAATTGCCCAGAGAGCGGGAACTGACCAGGCCACTCCCCCCCACCACTAGTTAACCTTTAAATTTCTACCCACAACCCCCTGCACAGTTAACCCTAACCCCTCCCTCCATCCCACGGTCATGCTGTCCTCCACTTACGCCGCGGGGGGGAGGGGCGGCTCAGCTCCGGCCATTACTGGTCCAAAGTGACCACATTAGCTATGTTTTGCTTCTATGGGAAAAATGTGCATAGAAAATTTTGCATATCTGCAAGAAAAATGGACATGTTGGGAATGTGAAGCACATACCGCAGGTCAGTTTACACTGCATAAAAAAGCCCAGTGGGCAGGAGATTTTTATACGGTAAATCCCATCCACACTTATGAACTGTAAGACGCTGCATTTTTGATGCAACAAAAATATGTAGCGCCAAAAACACACCAATATCTGAGAAGCCGGCAGTGCTTTGGACACAGTGGACATGTGCTGCGTCCATAGTGCTGCCTAAGGCTATGTGCACACATTGAGGATTTCTGTGCAGATTTTTCCACTAAGTTTTTGAAAAATATGCACGTAAAATGCACGGCCACAGATTTCTAGCATTTTTTGTGCACATTTCACCTGCATTTTACCACCTGCTGATTCCTATAAAGGAGCAGGTGTAAAACGCTGCGGAATCCGCACAAAGAATTGACATGCTGTAGAAAATACAATGCAGCGTTTCCACGCAGTATTTTCCACACCATGGGCACAGTGGCTTTTGATTTACATAGTACTGTACAATGCATGGAAAACTGCTGAGAATCCGCAGCGGCCAATCTGCTGCAGATCCGCAGCCAAATCCGCAATGTGTGCACATAGCCTAATACTGAACGTCTATACATACCCTTAAAGTGAACCTGACTGCTGATATCTGCTATGTGACCCATGGGCAGCATGTGTCCGGCAGCGGCTGTACGATCTAAGCCAGGTATGTTTGTCTCTGAAACGCTGCGGCATCACAGAGAAAAACATGTCTGACTTCTCCCCTCCGGCTGCCAATGACTGGTGTGTCTCTGTACACACACGCAGGAGGAAACTTGTCCCTCAGTGGGAGCAGATGGGGAGAAGCCACCAAGGACCTGCCTGTCTGACTAGTCACCCGTATGGCCTTGGTCCTCGGCGGCTTTTAAAGCAGCAGCATTTCAGAGTCAAACATACCTTTCTGGAATCATACAGCCAATGTGTGACACAAACGACCTGCAGAATGAGCAGCATCTATCAGCCATCATATTCCCTTTAAGATCCCATAGGTGCCATTTATGTCACATGGTTGACTATTATCCTTATCACTTTGAGGAGTACTATAACTCCCAGCATGTACAGAAGCTCCTATGGCATGCTGGGAGTTCTAGTTCACCACAGGAGTGGTGATTTTCTCTTGAATTAGGGTATGTTTCCACGGTCAGTAAATGCTGTGGATTGGACGCTGTGTACAGCCGCAGCATCCAATCCGCAGCGTAAAGATGTTACAGCATAGTGGAGGGGATGTAATGAAATCCCATCTCCACTATGCATGCAAGGACACCTACGGCGCCCCTGTGGAGACGGACATGTGACGCGTCTTTCCAGAGCGCAGCATGTCTATTTAGCTTACGGAGACACTCAGTCTCCACAAGATAAATATCACCGTTCTATGTATAGGATGCGGTGATTCTGCACGGTTCAATGAACACATGCGGAATCACCGCACTTATAAAAGACGGTAGCACTTACGACGGAGAGAGTACAGTATGTGCTGCGTCCAAAGCACTGCCGTTACTGACTGTGGAGACGTGGCATTGGAGCAGAGTGGACACAGCTTTTTTTTTTCTTTTAATTCTATTATTGCTTGCCTTTTAGCAGCTTCTTTTTTCCTAGGTACAACTCCGGGGCTTTCTGTGATTCTGCTCAGGACTTTAAGGTTATCAGCAGCTCCTAAATCTTTTCTGTCCCTGCCGCCTCGCTGGTCAGGAGGAAGTGGGCAGTCTGATGTCCTGATCACCAGCTGCAGTAAGAGGCAAGGTCGGAGCAGCACAGAAAGCAGAGCGCGCCTCTCCCCCTCCCCCTGCCTGTCTATGTTACCTCACTGCAGCTGGTGATCAGGACATCAGACGGCAGCCGCAAACTTCATCTCTTGCAGCGGCAGTGATTTCAACAGAGCAGCTAGATCGCTTCTAGCTGCAGAAGCTGACATCATGAAGGTGCAATAGATCGAGCGGCCCACTACAGGGACCGGCCGTTTTGGCATTTGCCAGAAATGCCCGATGGCCAGTCTGGCCCTGGCTGATGGCCATATAGAATGAAGCATCCACGTGTCGGCACATCGTTAATGTTGCTGTTAGAGTTTAACAGTGGCATTTAACATATTAACAGTCTTGGGAGGAGCTTTGCTCCACCCATGACTGTTGTAGGCAGGTCTTGGCTGTACCACTGTTACACCCAGTCCGGTCCCTGTACCTTTGCGGGGTCCCCGTCAGGACTCTCGCTCTGTGCCGGCTCCACGCTGTCCTGACAGAGCCTCTCCTTCCCCTACCTCCTCTGCTTCCTGGCATGCAGCCAGCAAGTCCTTGGGCTGTGTGCTTAGGTCGCGCGCACGATCGCTCCCGGTCTCTTAACCCCTTTACCCCCAAGAGTGATTTGCACGTTAATGACCAGGCCAATTTTTACAATTCTGACCACTGTCCCTTTATGAGGTTATAACTCTGGAACGCTTCAACGGATCCCGGTGATTCTGACATTGTTTTCTCATGACATATTGTACTTCATGATAGTGGTTAAAATTCTTTGATATTACCTGCGTTTATTTGTGAAAAAAACCCAGAAATTTGGCAAAAATTTTGAAAATTTAGCAATTTTCCAACTTTTAATTTTTATGCAATTAAATCACAGAGATATGTCACAAAAAATACTTAATAAGTAACATTTCCCACATGTCTACTTTACATTGGCAAAATTTTGGAACCAAATTTTTTTTTGTTAGGGAGTTATAAGGGTTAAAAGTTGACCAGCAATTTCTCATTTTTACAACACCATTTTTTTTTAGGGACCACATCTCATTTGAAGTCATTTTGAGGGTCTATATGACAGAAAATAACCAAGTGTGACACCATTCTAAAAACAGCACCCCTCAAGGTGCTTAAAACCACATTCAAGAAGTTTATTAACCCTTCAAGTGTTTCACAGGAATTTTTGGAATGTTTAAATAAAAATGAACATTTAACTTTTTTTCACAAAAAATTTACTTCAGCTCCAATTTGATTTATTTTACCAAGGGTAACAGGAGAAAGTGGACCCGAAAAGTTGTTGTACAATTTGTCCTGAGTATGCTGATACCCCATATGTGGTTGTAAACCACTGTTTGGGCGCATGGGAGAGCTCGGAAGGGAAGGAGCGCCGTTTGACTTTTCAATGCAAAATTGACAGGAATTGAGATGGGACGCCATGTTGCGTTTGGAGAGCCACTGATGTGCCTAAACATTGAAACCCCCCACAAGTGACACCAATTTGGAAAGTAGACCCCCTAAGGAACTTATCTAGATGTGTGGTGAGCACTTTGACCCATTAAGTGATTTACAGAAGTTTATAATGCAGAGCAGTAAAAGTAAAAAATCATATTTTTTCACAAAAATTATCTTTTCGCCCCCAATTTTTTATTTTCCCAAGGGTAAGAGAAGAAATTGGACCCCAAAAGTTGTTGTCCAATGTGTCCTGAGTACGCTGATACCCCATATGTTGGGGTAAACCCCTGTTTGGGCGCACGGGAGAGCTCGGAAGGGAAGGAGCATGGTTTTACTTTTTGAACGCATAATTGGCTGAGATTGAGATCGGACACCATGTTGCGTTTAGAGAGCCCCTGATATGCCTAAACAGTGGAAACACCCCAATTATAACTGAAACCCTAATCCCAACGGTAACCCTAACCACACCCCTAACCCTAATCCCAACCCTATTCCCAACCATAAATGTAATCATAACCCTAACTTTAGCCCCAACCCTAACTGTAGCCTTAACCCGAGCCCTAACCCTAACCCTAGCCCTAACCCTAGCCCTAACCCTAACCCTAATGGGAAAATGGAAATAAATACATTTTTTTGAATTTTTTCGCTAACTAAGGGGGTGATGAAGAGGGGTTTGATTTACTTTTATAGTGGGTTTTTTAGCAGATTTGTATGATTGGCAGCTGTCACACACTGAAAGACGCTTTTTTTTTTTGCAAAAAATTTTTTTTGCATTACCACATTTTGAGAGCTATAATTTTTCCATATTTTAGTCCACAGAGTCATGTAAGGTCTTGTTTTTTGAGGGATGAGTTGACGTTTTTATTGGTGACATTTTCAGGCATGTGACATTTTTTGATCGCTTTTTATTCTGATTTTTGTGAGGCAGAATGACCAAAAACCAGCTATTCATGAATTTCCTTTGGGAGAGGCGTTTATACCGTTCCGCGTTTGGTAAAATTGATAAAGCAGTTTTACTCTTCGGGTCAGTACGATTACAGCGATACCTCATTTATGTAACTTTTTTATGTTTTGCCGCTTTTATACGATAAAAACTATTTTATAGAAAAAATAATTATTTTTGCATCGCTTTATTCTGAGAACTATAACTTATTTATTTTTTCTTTGATGATGCTGTATTGCAGCTCGTTTTTTGCAGGACAAGATGACGTTTTCAGTGGTACCATGGTTATTTATATCCGTCTTTTTGATCGCGTGTTATTCCACTATTTATTTGGCTGTATGATAATAAAGTGTTGTTTTTGGCCTCGTTTTTTTTTTTTTTTTACGGTGTTTGCTGAAGGGGTTAACTAGTTGGACAGTTTTATAGGTCGGGTCGTTACGGACGCGGCGATACTAAATATGTGTACTTTTATTGGTTTTTTTTATTTAGATAAAGAAATGTATTTATAGGAACAGTATATATTTTTTTTTTTTTGAATTTTTTGGGGGATTTTTTTTTTTTTTTTACACATGTGAATATTTTTTTTTTTACACTATAACATTGCCCCAGGGGGGCATCATGTTATAGTGTAAGATCGCCGATCTGACACTTTGCTGTGCACTGTGTCAGATCGGCGATTTGAAGTGCACAGCTCCTGGAGGCTTCCCGGCGCCTGATCTGAGCAGGCACAGTGAAGCCACCTCCCTGCAGGACCCGGATGCCGCGGCCATCTTGGATCTGGACCTGCTGCAGGGAGGAGGCAGTAAGAGACCCTCGGAGCAACGCGATCACATCGCGTTGCTCCGGGGGTCTCAGGGAAGCACGCAGGGAGCCCCCTCCCTGCGCGATTCTTCACTATACCTCTGGAACACTGCAATCATGTTTGAACGCAGTGTGCCGGGGGTTAATGTGCCGGGTGCGGTCCGTGACTGCTCCTGGCACATAGTGCCGGATGTCAGCTGGGATAATCAGCTGATACCCGGCCGCGATCAGCGATCCCCCGTGAGCGCGGCCGATCGCATATGATGTACTATCCCGTCGGTGGTCATACGGGCCCACCCCACCTCGACGGGATAGTACGTCTAATGTCAGAAAGGGGTTAAAGAGACAACGTTCATTTTCCAAAAAGTGCTTCTGACCAATGGCGGGTTAATGATTACTATTTCTAGCCCCTCCACCATAGAGAGGGTGCCGGAGCAACAAGTATCCTCAGTTGCTAACTCCTGGTTCCTGCTAGCATGTGCTTCTGTTTCTGAAGTTCTCTGTCAGTGCTCCACTTACTCTGATTGTCTACACAGACTATCTGCTACCCGTTACCTGGCTTTCCTGGACGATCTTCAATCTACTTACTCCAGTTCAGCCTCGGTCCGCCATCCAGTTACCTGAACCTCAGGACATCATCAGTACTGCTGGAACCAGCTTCTACCTGTACCCCTGGAACCCACCGGTTAGCTCTACGTCACCCGCTAACCCAGCTTGTCTGTCTGTCCTGATGGGTTAGCTACCACAAGTCCAGGGTCTAACTGGAAGTAGCACTCGTGTCCCCCAGGTATCCCAGTCTGACCCTGTTTGAGGGGTCTTACCACGGGTGTCTGGGGCTCATGAAGTCACGCCCCCTTGGGAGCCCCCCGGACCATAGTCCAAAGGTTCCACATTTAATTACAATAAAAACGAATGTGAACTTCACCATCTGTGCCTCCGTTTCCATTCGTTACAACCACACAGTTATTACCTGAGGGTTTACTCCGTGAGCCCACCCCATACACTCGCTATCGACTTGTGCAGTACATGTACAGCGAATGTTGGTAAGGGGTGTGGTAGATTGGCTCACTCGGTTGCTCACATAAATAGACACAGGAACTTTTCTCATTTATATCTTCTACTGGTTTATTAAAAAGGTACACCAAGTATTCCAGCATCAGGGTCTTCCTAAAAGCTTGAAGTTTATTAGGTAAGTATAAAAATATATAGCAATTTGTCACAACCCCACAGGGAGATATTAGTGTTAGTGATGAGCGAAGGTGCTTGGATACCATCTTTTCCGAGCACTCTCGGGTGTTATCCGAGCATCTGGGCGTGCTCATATATTAATTTTGAGTCTCTGCGGCTGCATCATTTGCAGCTGTTAGACAGACAACCTCAACACATGTGGGGATTATGTAACAAACAGTCAATCCCTACATGGGTTGAGGCTGGTTAACCCCTTCATAACCTTGGGATTTTCCGTTTTTCCATGTTCGTTTTTTGCTCCCCTTCTTCCCAGAGCCATAACTTTTTTATTTTTCTGTCAATATGGCCATGTGAGGGCTTATTTTTTGAGAAACAAGTTGTACTTTTGAACGACATTATTGGTTTTAGCATGTCGTTTACTAGAAAATGGGAAAAAAATTCCAAGTGCGGTGAAATTGCAAAAAATGTGCAATCCCACGCTTGTTTTTTGATTGGCTTTTTTACTAGGTTCACTAAATGCTAAAACTGACCTGCCATTATGATTCTCCAGGTCAGTACGAGTTCATGGACACCAAACATGTCTAGGTTCTCTTTTATCTAAGTGGTGAAAAGAAATTCCAAAATTTGCTAAAAAAAACAAAAAGATTTCGCCATTTTTCGATATCCGTAGCGTCTCCATTTTTTATGATCTGGGATCGTTTGAGGGCTTATTTTTTGCGTGCTGAGCTGTCATTTTTAACCCCTTTCTGACATCTGACGTACTATCCCGTCGAGGTGGGGTGGGCCCGTATGACCACCGACGGGATAGTACATCATACGCGATCGGCCGCGCTCACGGGGGGAGCGCGGCCGATCGTGGCCGGGTGTCAACTGCATATCGCAGCTGACATCCGGCACTATGTGCCAGGAGCAGTCACGGACCGCCCCCGGCACATTAACCCCCGGCACACCGCGATCAAACATGATCGCGGTGTACCGGCGGTATAGGGAAGCATCGCGCAGGGAGGGGGCTCCCTGCAGGCTTCCCTGAGACCCCTGCAGCAACGCGATGTGATCACGTTGCTCCGAGGGTCTCCTACCTCCCTCCTCGCCGCAGGTCCCAGATCCAAGATGGCCGCGGCATCCGGGTCCTGCAGGGAGGGAGGTGGCTTACCGAGTGCCTGCTCAGAGCAGGCGCTGGTAAGCCTACAGCCCTGCACAGCAGATCGCCGATCTGACAGAGTGCTGTGCACACTGTCAGATCACCGATCTGTAATGTCCCCCCCTGGGACAAAGTAAAAAAGTAAAAAAAAAAAATGTTTTCCACATGTGTAAAAAAATAAATAAAAAATAAATTCCTAAATAAAGAAAAAAAAATATTATTCCCATAAATACATTTCTTTATCTAAATAATAATAAAAAACAATAAAAGTACACATATTTAGTATCGCCGCGTCCGTAATGACCCAACCTATAAAACTGTCCCACAAGTTAACCCCTCCAGTAAACACCGTGAGAAAAAAAAAAAAAAACGAGGCAAAAAACAACGCTTTATTACCATACCGCCAAACAAAAAGTGGAATAACACGCGATCAAAAAGACAGATATAAATAACCATGGTACCACTGAAAACGTCATCTTGTCCCGCAAAAAACGAGCCACCATACAGCATCATCAGCAAAAAAAATAAAAAAGTTATAGTCCTGAGAATAAAGCGATACCAAAATAATTATTTTTTCTATAAAATAGCTTTTATCGTATAAAAGCGCCAAAACATAAAGAAATGATATAAATGAGGTATCGCTGTAATCATACTGACCCGAAAAATAAAACTGCTTTATCAATTTTACCAAATGCGGAACGGTATAAACGCCTCCCCCAAAAGAAATTCATGAATAGCTGGTTTTTGATCATTCTGCCTCACAAAAATCGGAATAAAAAGCGATCAAAAAATGTCATGTGCCCGAAAATGTTACCAATAAAAAGGTCAACTCGTCCCGCAAAAAATAAGACCTCACATCACTCTGTGGACTCAAATATGGAAAAATTATAGCTTTCAAAATGTGGTAACGCAAAAAATATTTTTTGCAATAAAAAGCGTCTTTCAGTGTGTGACGGCTGCCAATCATAAAAATCCGCTAAATAACCCACTATAAAAGTAAATCAAACCCCCCTTCATCACCCCCTTAGTTAGGGAAAAATAAAAAAAATGCATTTATTTCCATTTTCCCATTAGGGTTAGGGCTAGGGCTAGGGTTAGGGCTAGGGTTAGGGCTAGGGTTATTGCTAGAGTTAGGGTTAGGGCTAGGGTTAGGGCTAGGGTTATTGCTAGGGTTAGGGCTAGGGTTAGGGCTAGGGTTAGGGCTAGGGTTAGGGTTATTGCTAGGGTTAGGGCTAGGGTTAGGGCTAGGGTTAGGGTTAAGGCTACAGTTAGGGTTGGGGCTAAAGTTAGGGTGAGGGTTTGGATTACATTTACGGTTGGGAATAGGGTTGGGATTAGGGTTAGGGGTGTGTCAGGGTTAGGGGTGTGGTTAGGGATACCATTTGGATTAGGGTAAGGGGTGTGTTTGGATTAGGGTTTCATTTATACTTGGGGGGTTTCCACTGTTTAGGCACATCAGGAGCTCTCCAAACGGGACATGGCATCCGATCTCAATTCCAGACAATTCTGCGTTGAAAAAGTAAAACAGTGCTCCTTCCCTTCAGAGCTCTCCCGTGTACCCAAACAGGGGTTTACCCCAACATATGGGGTATCGGCGTACTCAGGACAAATTGGACAACATCTTTTGGGGTCCAAGTTCTCCTGTTACCCTTGGGAAAATACAAAACTGGGGGCTAAAAAATAAGTTTTGTGGAAAAAAAAAGATTTTTTATTTTCACGGCTCTGCGTTGTAAACTGTAGTGAAACACTTGGGGGTTCAAAGTTCTCACAACACATCTAGATAAGTTCCTTGGGAGGTCTAGTTTCCTGTCATGTTCCCAATGGCAGGGAATTAAACACATAACACGGGCAAAAACAGGACGAGCTCTAGGGTGATGGAACCTGAGCTGACCGCGATCCTGAACCTCAACACTCAACTAACAGCAGCCGGGGAACGTTCCTGGGGGACTCTAGACGTCTCGCGCCAGCCGGAGATCTAGCTACCCCTATCAGAAGAATCACAGACCTATCTTGCCTCCAGAGAAATATTCCCACAGAAATAGCAGCCCCCCCACATATAATGACGGTGAAATGAGAGGAAGGCACAAACGTAGTTATGAAAACAGATTCAGCAAAATGAGGCCTGCTTAAGCTAGATAGCAGAGGATACAAAAGGTGAACTGCGCGGTCAGCTTAAAACCCTTCAAAATACCATCCTGAAATTACTTGAACTCATGTGCCAACTCATGGTACATGAGTGGTAATTTCAGCCCACTAGAGCAACCAGCAGCAGAGAATTACATATCTGCAAGCTGGACTAAAAGCATGAAAGCAAACATGAAACAGGGAAATCCAGACTTAGCTTGTCTTGAAGGCCTAGGAGCAGGTAGCAAAGGTAACAGAGACACACTGATACATTGATAGCCGGCAAGGGAATGACAGGAAAGCCAGGTTAAATAGGAAACACCCAGCCTCAGATGGACAGGTGGAAACCAGAGACCGCAACCCACCAAAGTCACCCAGTACCAGCTGTAACCACCAGAGGGAGCCCAAAAACAGAATCCACAACAGTACCCCCCCTTGAGGAGGGGTCACCGAACCCTCACGAGAACCCCCAGGGCGATCAGGATGAGCTCTATGGAAGGCGCGGACCAAATCAGTCGCATGAACATCAGAGGCGACCACCCAGGAATTATCCTCCTGACCATAACCCCTCCACTTAACCAAATACTGGAGTTTACGTCTGGAAACACGAGAATCCAAGATCTTCTCAACAACATACTCCAATTCTCCCTCCACCAGCACCGGAGCAGGAGGCCCAACCGAAGGAACAACGGGCACCTCATACCTCCGCAATAACGACCGATGGAACACATTATGAATAGCAAACGATGCTGGGAGATCCAAGCGAAAAGATACAGGGTTAAGAATCTCCAAGATCTTATAAGGACCGATGAACCGAGGCTTGAACTTAGGAGAAGAGACCTTCATAGGGACAAAACGAGAAGACAACCACACCAAGTCCCCAACAAGAAGTCGGGGACCCACGCGGCGACGGCGATTAGCAAACTGCTGAGTCTTCTCCTGAGACAACTTCAAATTGTGCACCACCTGATTCCAAATCTGATGTAGCCTGTCCACCACCACGTCCACTCCAGGACAATCCGAAGGCTCCACCTGACCAGAGGAAAAACGAGGATGAAACCCCGAATTACAAAAGAAAGGAGAAACCAAAGTAGCAGAACTAGCCCGATTATTAAGGGCAAATTCGGCCAGTGGCAAAAAGGCAACCCAGTCATCTTGATCAGCAGAAACAAAACACCTTAAATAAGTTTCCAAGGTCTGATTAGTTCGCTCCGTCTGGCCATTCGTCTGAGGATGGAATGCAGATGAGAAAGACAAATCAATGCCCATCTTAGCACAAAACGTCCGCCAAAATCTAGACACAAACTGGGATCCCCTGTCAGAAACGATATTCTCCGGAATCCCATGCAAACGAACCACGTTCTGAAAAAATAAAGGGACCAACTCAGAGGAGGAAGGCAACTTAGGCAAGGGTACCAAATGAACCATCTTAGAAAAGCGGTCACACACAACCCAGATAACGGACATTTTCTGTGAGACAGGGAGATCTGAAATAAAATCCATGGAAATGTGCGTCCAAGGCCTCTTCGGGATAGGCAAGGATAACAACAACCCACTGGCCCGAGAACAGCAAGGCTTAGCCCGAGCACACACTTCACAAGACTGCACAAAGGTGCGCACATCCCTTGACAAGGAAGGCCACCAAAAAGACCTGGCCACCAAGTCTCTAGTACCAAATATTCCAGGATGACCAGCCAACACAGAAGAATGGACCTCGGAGATGACTCTACTGGTCCAATCATCCGGAACAAACAGTCTTTCTGGTGGACAACGATCAGGTTTATCCGCCTGAAACTCCTGCAATGCACGTCGCAAGTCTGGGGAGACGGCGGACAATATTACCCCATCCCTAAGGATACCAGTAGGCCCAGAGTCTCCAGGAGAGTCAGGCACAAAACTCCTGGAAAGAGCATCTGCCTTCACATTCTTTGAACCTGGCAGGTATGAAACCACAAAATTGAAACGAGAAAAAAACAACGACCAACGAGCCTGTCTAGGATTCAGACGCCTGGCAGACTCAAGGTAAATCAGATTTTTGTGATCAGTCAAGACCACCACACGATGTCTAGCACCCTCAAGCCAATGACGCCACTCCTCAAATGCCCACTTCATGGCCAAAAGCTCCCGATTACCCACATCATAATTGCGCTCGGCGGGCGAGAATTTTCTAGAAAAGAACGCACATGGCTTCATCACCGAGCCATCGGAACTTCTCTGTGACAAAACCGCCCCCGCTCCAATCTCGGAAGCATCAACCTCAACCTGAAAAGGAAGTGAAACATCTGGTTGACATAACACAGGAGCAGAAGAAAACCGGCGCTTAAGTTCCTGAAAGGCCTCCACAGCCGTAGGAGACCAATTAGCAACATCAGCACCCTTTTTAGTCAAATCAGTCAAAGGTTTAACAACACTGGAAAAATTAGTAATGAACCGACGATAAAAATTAGCAAAACCCAAGAACTTCTGAAGACTCTTAACAGATGTAGGTTGTGTCCAGTCACAAATCGCCTGAACCTTGATGGGATCCATCTCAATAGTAGAAGGAGAAAAAATGTACCCCAAAAAAGAAATCTTCTGGACTCCGAAGAGACATTTTGAGCCCTTCACAAACAGAGAATTGGCCCGCAGGACTTGAAACACCTTCCTGACCTGTAGAACATGAGACTTCCAGTCATCAGAAAACACCAAAATATCATCCAAATACACAATCATAAACTTATCCAGATATTCACGGAAAATATTGTGCATAAAGGACTGAAAGACTGAAGGAGCATTAGAAAGTCCAAAAGGCATTACCAAATACTCAAAATGGCCCTCAGGCGTATTAAATGCGGTTTTCCACTCATCACCCTGCTTTATCCGCACAAGATTATACGCACCGCGAAGATCTATCTTAGTGAACCACCTAGCCCCCTTAATGCGAGCAAACAAATCAGTCAATAATGGCAATGGATACTGATATTTGACTGTAATCTTATTCAGAAGGCGATAATCTATACAAGGCCTCAGGGAACCATCTTTTTTTGCCACGAAAAAAAAACCTGCTCCCAGAGGGGACGAAGATGGACGAATATGTCCCTTTTCCAAGGACTCCTTAATATAATTCCGCATAGCAGTATGCTCTGGCACTGACAGATTAAATAAACGACCCTTAGGGAACCTACTGCCAGGAATTAATTCTATAGCACAGTCACAATCCCTATGAGGAGGGAGCGAATTGAGCTTAGGCTCCTCAAAAACATCCCGATAGTCAGACAAAAACGCAGGGACCTCAGAAGGAGTAGATGAAGCGATTGAAATCAGAGGTGCATCATCATGAACCCCCTGACATCCCCAGCTTAACACAGACATTGTTTTCCAATCCAGGACTGGATTATGAGTTTGTAACCATGGCAGACCAAGCACTAGTACATCATGTAAATTATACAGTACAAGGAAGCGAATCACCTCCTGATGAACGGGAGTCATGCGCATGGTCACTTGTGTCCAGTACTGCGGTTTATTCATAGCCAATGGTGTAGAGTCAATTCCCTTCAAAGGAATAGGAACTTCCAGAGGCTCCAGACTAAAACCGCAGCGTTTGGCAAATGACCAATCCATAAGACTCAGGGCAGCGCCCGAATCCACATAGGCATCGACGGAAATGGATGACAGTGAACAAATCAGAGTTACAGACAAAATGAATTTAGACTGCAGAGTACTAATGGCAAAAGATTTATCAACCTTTTTTGTGCGTTTAGAGCATGCTGATATAACATGAGCTGAATCACCACAATAAAAACACAATCCATTTTTCCGCCTATAATTTTGCCGTTCACTTCTGGACTGAATTCTATCACATTGCATAGTCTCAGGTGCCTGTTCAGAAGACACCGCCAACTGGTGCACAGGTTTGCGCTCCCGTAAACGCCGATCAATCTGAATGGCCATAGCCATAGACTCATTCAGACCTGTAGGCGCAGGGAACCCCACCATAATATCCTTAATGGCCTCAGAAAGACCATCTCTGAAGTTTGCAGCCAGGGCGCACTCATTCCACTGAGTAAGCACCGACCATTTCCGAAATTTTTGACAATATACTTCCGCTTCATCATGCCCCTGAGAGAGGGCTAATAAAGCCTTTTCAGCCTGAATCTCCAGGTTAGGTTCCTCATAGAGCAATCCCAGTGCCAGAAAAAACGCATCCACACTGAGCAATGCAGGATCCCCTGGTGCCAATGCAAATGCCCAATTCTGAAGGTCGCCCCGCAGGAAAGATATTACAATCTTGACCTGCTGAGCAGGGTCTCCAGAGGAGCGAGATTTCAAAGAAAGAAACAATTTGCAATTGTTCCTGAAATTCAGGAAGGTAGATCTATCTCCAGAAAAAAACTCTGGAATAGGAATTCTAGGTTCAGACATAGGAGTGTGAACAACAAAATCCTGTATGTTTTGAACTTTTGCAGCAAGATTATTCAGGCTGGAAGCCAAACTCTGGACATCCATGATAAACAGCTAAGGTCAGAGCCATTCAAGGGTTAAGAGGAGGTAAGAAGCAGCTAGACAGCAATTAAGGGCTAGGCAGCAAAACTCTGAGGGAAAAAAAAAAAAAATTCCCTTCAACACTTCTTTTTCTCCTGCTTCAGCCCAAACAATTAACACTTTGTGGGCCGGCTATACTGTCATGTTCCCAATGGCAGGGAATTAAACACATAACACGGGCAAAAACAGGACGAGCTCTAGGGTGATGGAACCTGAGCTGACCACGATCCTGAACCTCAACACTCAACTAACAGCAGCCGGGGAACGTTCCTGGGGGGACTCTAGACGTCTCGCGCCAGCCGGAGATCTAGCTACCCCTATCAGAAGAATCACAGACCTATCTTGCCTCCAGAGAAATATTCCCACAGAAATAGCAGCCCCCCACATATAATGACGGTGAAATGAGAGGAAGGCACAAACGTAGTTATGAAAACAGATTCAGCAAAATGAGGCCCGCTTAAGCTAGATAGCAGAGGATACAAAAGGTGAACTGCGCGGTCAGCTTAAAACCCTTCAAAATACCATCCTGAAATTACTTGAACTCATGTGCCAACTCATGGTACATGATTGGTAATTTCAGCCCACTAGAGCAACCAGCAGCAGAGAATTACATATCTGCAAGCTGGACTAAAAACATGAAAGCAAACATGAAACAGGGAAATCCAGACTTAGCTTGTCTTGAAGGCCTAGGAGCAGGTAGCAAAGGTAACAGAGACACACTGATACATTGATAGCCGGCAAGGGAATGACAGGAAAGCCAGGTTAAATAGGAAACACCCAGCCTCAGATGGACAGGTGGAAACCAGAGACCGCAACCCACCAAAGTCACCCAGTACCAGCTGTAACCACCAGAGGGAGCCCAAAAACAGAATCCACAACAGTTTCCAATTTGGGGTCACTTGTGGGGGGTTTCTACTGTTTGGGTACATCAGGGGCTCTGCAAATGCAACGTGACGCCTGCAGACCAATCCATTTAAGTCTGCATTCCAAATGGCGCTCCTTCCCTTCCGAGCTCTGTCATGCGCCCAAACAGTGGTTCCCCCCCACATATGGGGTATCAGCGTACTCAGGACAAATTGGACAACAACTTTTGGGGTCCAATTTATTATGTTACCCTTGTAAAAATACAAAGCTGGGGGCTAAAAAATCATTTCTGTGAAAAAAAGAGGAATTTTTATTTTCATGGCTCTGCGTTATAAACTGTAGTGAAACACTTGGGGGTTCAAAGCTCTCAAAACACATCTAGATAAGTTCCTTAGGGGGTCTACTTTCCAAAATGGTGTCACTTGTGGGGGGTTTTAATGTTTAGGCACATCAGGGGCTCTCCAAACGCAACATGGCGTCCCATCTTAATTCCAGTCAATTTTGCACTGAAAAGTAAAATAGTGATCCTTCCCTTCCGAGCTCTGCTATGCGCCCAAACAGTGGTTTACCCCCACATATGGGGTATCGTCGTACTCAGGACAAATTGCACAACAACTTTTGTGGTCTAATTTCTTTTCTTACCCTTGGGAAAATATAAAAATGGGGGCGAAAAGATCATTTTTGTGAACAAATATGATTTTGTATTTTTACGGCTCTGCATTATAAACTTCTGTGAAGCACTTGTTGGGTCAAAGTGCTCAACACACATCTAGATAAGTTCCTTAAGGGGTCTACTTTCCAAAATGATGTCACTTGTGGGGGGTTTCAATGTTTCGGCACATCAGGGGCTCTCCAAACGCAACATGGCGTCCCATCTCAATTCCAGTCAATTTTGCATTGAAAAGTCAAATGGCGCTCCTTCCCTTCCGAGCTCTGCCCTGCGCCCAAACAATGGTTTACACCCACATATGGGGTATCTTTGTACTCAGGACAAATTGCACAATAACTTTTGTAGTCTAATTTTTTCTCTTACCCTTGGGAAAATAAAAAAATGGGGGCGAAAAGATCATTTTTGTGAAAAAATATGATTTTTTATTTTTACGGCTCTGCATTATAAACTTCTGTGAAGCACTTGTTGGGTCAATGTGCTCACCACACATCTAGATAAGTTCCTTAGGGGGTCTACTTTCCAAAATGGTGTCAGTTGTGGGGGGTTTCAATGTTTAGGCACATCAGGGGCTCTCCAAACGCAACATGGCGTCCCATGTTAATTCCAGTCAATTTTGCATTGAAAAGTCAAATGGCGCTCCTTTCCTTCCGAGCTCTGCCATGCGCCCAAACAGTGGTTTACCCCCACATATGGGGTATTATCGTACTCAGGACAAATTGTAAAACAACTTTTGGGGTCCATTTTCTCCTGTTACCCTTGGTAAAATAAAACAAATTGGAGCTGAAATAAATTTTGTGTAAATAAAAATTAACATTTAACTTTTTTTCAAACATTCCAAAAATTCCTGTGAAACACCTGAAGGGTTAATAAATTTCTTGAATGTGGTTTTGAGCACCTTGAGGGGTGCAGTTTTTAGAATGTTGTCACACTTGGGTATTTTTGTCATATAGACCCCTCAAAATGACCTCAAATGAGATGTGGTCCCTGAAAAAAAATGGTGTTGTAAAAATGAGAAATTGCTGGTCAATTTTTAACCCTTATAACTCAATAAAAAAAAAAAATTTGGTTCCAAAATTGTGCTGATGTAAAGTAGACATGTGGGAAATGTTACTTATTAAGTATTTTGCGTGACATATGTCTGTGATTTAAGGGCATAACAATTCAAATTTGGAAAATTGCGAAATTTTCAAAATTTTTGCCAAATATCCGTTTTTTTAACAAATAAACGCAAGTTATATCGAAGAAATTTTACCACTATCATGAAGTACAATATGTCACGAGAAAATAGTGTCAGAATCGCCAAGATCCGTTGAAGCGTTCCAGAGTTATAACCTCATAAAGGGACAGTGGTCAGAATTGTAAAAATTGGCCTGGTCATTAACGTGCAAACCACCCTTGTGGGTGAAGGGGTTAATTATATTATTTTGGTGCAGATACGTTCTTTTGATCGCCCGTTATTGCATTTTAATGCAATGTTGCGGCAACCAAAAAAACGTAATTCTGGCATTTCGAATTTTTTTTTCACTACGCCGTTTAGCGATCAGGTTAATCCTTTTTTTTAATGATAGATCGGGCGATCCTGAACGAGGCGATACCAAATATGTGTAGGTTTGATTTTTTTTTTTTTTTATTGATTTATTTTGTATGGGGCGAAAGGTGGGTGATTTAATCTTTTATATTTTTTTTATTTTTTTCACAGTTTTTTAAACTTTTTTTTTTTACTTGTGCCATGCTTCAATAGCCTCCATAGGAGGCTAGAAGCTGGTACAACGCGATCGGCTCTGCTACATAGCAGCGATCATCAGATCGCTGCTATGCAGCAGAAATGCAGGTGTGCTATGAGCGCAGACCACAGGGTGGCGCTCACAGCAGGCCGGCATCCGTAACCATAGAGGTCTCATGGACCTCTATGGTTGCAATGCAAAAGCATCGCTGACCCCCGATCATGTGACAGGGGTCGGCGATGTGCTCATTTCCGGCCGCCCCGCCGGAAGCGCCGGTTAAATGCCGCTGTCAGCGTTTGACAGCAGCATTTAACTAGTTAATAGCGGAGGGTGAATCGCGATTTCACCTGCTGCTATTGCTGGCACATGTCAACTGTTCAAAACAGCTGACATGTCCCGGCTTTGATGCGGGCTCACTGCCGGAGCTCTGCATCAAAGTGCGGTATCTGACCTCGGACATACTATCCCATCCAAGGTCAGAAAGAGGTTAAGGCTGGTTTCATACTTACGCAGGGCAGAGCTGCGGAGGGCTGTGTAGTTCCTTCGCCCACTGCTTCATCTCTTCCATTCAGCTCCGCCTACATCGGCATGCGGCCTGTGTACCTATCTTTAACATTGGGTACGCAGGCCATGCAGATGTATGCAGATGCCTCCGCATGCGTCATTTTGATGCTGCGCCAACCGCAACAAAATGCAACATGTTGTTATAGATAGGAACTCAGGCCGCATGCCGACATAGGCGGAGCTAAATGGAAGAGGTGCTGCAGTGGGCGGGGCTTAACGGAGAAACTACGCAGCCCTCCGTAGCTCTGCCCTATGCAAATGTGAAACCATCTTAATGGCAGGCATGGCGCTGAATAAGAATGGTGCCTCTGACTGCGGTGCCCTTCGCTCCCCTGTTGCCATGGCCACATTGTTATCCCTCCACATCTAGAAGTATTTATAAGGGGGCAGTGTTTACGGCCATAAGCCAATCAGTATGCGTGGCTTATTATTCCCCCCTCCTTCCCTTTCCTCTCGGGCTATAAAATGCTGAGGTGATCTCTTTTCCCCCTCCTTCCCCCATTTCAGTGGGTTTCGGAGGTGCCTTTCCCGCCCACCCTCCCCATTTTAATGTTCATATTGTAACGTTGGTATTTAGTTTATTTTAGATGCAAGTCACAGCGGGAATTAAAGAAAGGACACAGGGGTACGGCTTGTCGGCTGACGTGCCTGTGATTTGACTACAGGGCATTTGGCGGCGAGCGTGGTTAATTAACTTTATGTGCCTTTCTAAGAGTTTAAAAATATGTTTACAAGTTATATGGAATGCATTAATAAAGCTGTGACCGACCTTCACCCATCAATTTTAGTTGTTTGGTCTTATTTTGTATGTCTAAGGGTTATATGTGAGAGGGATCATAGGTATGCTGGGTTGAGGTCTCCGCAGTCCAGCTGCAAATCACACAGCAGCAGAGGCTGGAACATAATATACCAGCACGCCCAGATGCTCAGATAACACAAAACGTGCTTGGATAAGACGTTATGCAAGCACGTTCGCTCATCACTAATTAGCATAGAAAACGCTTTTCAGATTGTGGGTCTTTAATCATGGACATGCAATGATTAAAGATGCACAGTCTGAAACATGCTTGTTATGCTAATATCTCCATGCGGGGTTGTGACAAACTGCTTTATATTTTTATATTTACCTAATAAACTTAAAGTTTTTAGGAAGACCCTGACGCTGGAATACTTTTTCATTTTTTATCTTCTATCTTGTTGCACTGCTGGTACTGGTTCCGAGCCTCAGACATGTATGTGGGTGAGCTGCCTCTTTCTCCTTTTTTCCATGAAAAAGGTATGCAGGCATAACCAGTGCTAAATTCAGAAAAATAAATATGGCCTTTATTGCTTAACTGGAAAACAGAAAATAACATATAGCACAGTCTATGTGGCAGCGGGGATCCGCCAGCTCAGAGAAAAACATCAAGGTTCATCTCACTTTATCACAAACACATCTGGAGCTCTCGACTCCACTCACTCCGTACCCTGAATGATTCAGAAGGCTATTTACCTCCTAGACCGCACCCTGTGGTGGAGATATGGTGAACAGCCTCCCACCCACTCTTTAACTGTTCACAAAAAGAACAGCCCTTAACATGGCTGATTAACCCCTTTCAGCACTTAGTGTGCTGGAGCATTTTTCCCAGGTTCATAGCACTGAAGTTATCATCCTCAGTGATACCTATATCTCCCTTCTAGTACTTTACCAGTGACCTTGTAACAGGTGTTATAGGGACTCTGTCAGCACAGAATGACTGTTTAAAGTAAAGGCATTTGGTGCACTCTTGGCCAAATATTTAAGAGCCACTTCCCACCTGCTTGTTTTCCATCTATCTATGCCATATTTGACCCTACAAAGCCAGAGTCAATCAAAGAAGAGGATGGATGGCGATAGAGGGAAAATAAGCAGGTGAAAAAGTTGCATTTAAATGGTTGGCTTTGCCATGATGCACTGACTGCCTGTAATTAGTTTGAACAGTCATTCACTCCATTTAAAGGAACTCTGTCAGCACAGGATGACTGTTCAAACCAAGTATAGGCTCTTGATTCATGGCAGGGCCACTCGTTTAAATACATTTTCCCAGCTGCTTGTTTCCATCTATATCCAGTGTTTTCTGACTCTATGAAGCCAGAGCTGTCAATCAAAAAGAAAAGGGTGGAAGTAGAGGGGAAAACAAGCAGGTGGGAAGGCGCACCTAAATGTTTGGCCATGACAAGGGTGCACAGAGCACCTGTATTTGGTTTGACATCCTATGCTGACAGCATCCCTTTAAACCCAATAAACTGACCATTGCAACATCCTATGAGAATAGTGCATAATCTCACTTACTTTTTATAATATTAAAATTTTAATTATGATGTTAAAACCATCTTGTTTCTAGTGTGTGGGAGAACACAGAGTTGGGTAGAGATTTCTTAATGTCTAGTGAGCTGGGATTTAAACATGTCCCAGTGTCTTGTAGGGAGGTCTCAGATGTCTTGTTGTCTGGTGTTCAGCAGTTCAGGATTACTGCTGTCATAAAAAGTAATCAGAACAAAAATCTTCAAAACGTTTTTACTGTTAGCATGAGTTACACTACTGACAACACCTTGAATTATTTTTGTCTGACAACTCCTCAATCTGTAGAAGAATATAAAGGTGGCTAGAAATTTACAGGAAAAGAGCAAAGTCAAGTACGTGTCACCTCCTGGTTATTTGTCCATGTCATATCACCAAAGCAACAGTACGAAATAAGAAACTAATGAGATAGCATTCTCTCATATGATGCAGATTATTCCAAGTGTCATTATTCTAATATTTACAACATTTCGACAGCATATTTCAAACCCACCATGCATTTTTCAGGCATGTAACCAAAATGTTGAATCAGCTGGAATAAAGTCACTTGGATTTTTTGCATCATTTGAAAGAGGGCTCCACAATCTGTTACACAATTCAAGTAGGATCAGGACATTATTTTTATTATGCTTTGCTTATGAACCGCTATCTTATTCCGCAGCGCTTTACAGACATTATCATCGCTGTTCCCAATGGGGCTCATAATCTAAAGTCCCTATCAATGTTTTTGGAATGTGGGAGGAAACCGGAGAACCTGCAACGTGTGCACGTACCCTATTGCTTATGTTTATATGTTTTACCAACAGATAGTGATGTGTTTTGCAGCCTACGGAATGGTTTCCTAGCATGTGACGAGAACTGAATTTGTACAGTTATAAATTAGTATACTTAAACGGTTATTTTACTGTGTTATCCTCAAGAACTTTCAAGCCTCCCGGCTTCCTGGTTGCCAAGGGCAATATGTGCCTGAAGATTGAAAGTTCAGACCAGAAGTATGGTATCACCACTGGTCAGAATTGTGCACTCTCCAATGCAGCAGCATCAAAGGAGCATAGGAACACTTCAATCGGCTCAGCTTTAATCAGTGTTTACAGTGCTTTATTGAGAAGCTCTCGTGAGCACTGCACATGCTTGGCCATGCAGCTAGACTGCACCGGTGGCCGGTAACCAAGACAGCAAGCATTAAACAATAAAAACCTACACTGTTGTGTGTGAAGTTTTTGCAAGCACTTTAACAATTTTAACGATTATTGATGTAGAGACATTTCCTATAATGGCAATTATTGAAAGAAAAGTGTGGGCACATCTGTACATTACTGGCATAAGTAGAACACCATATCAGCCTATTTGATCTGCAGTTCTATAAATAAAGTCTGGGATCGGGGGACTTAGATAGTCTAGTATTGTGTGTACTACATTCTGGTATTACCCCCAACTTCCACCTTGTCCAAGTAATACTGTAACTGGCCATGCCCACTGTGCAGTGCTCAAATTATGGTGCTCGTTTCCAGAACTACAGTAGTTCTAAGCCAACATTGCTGTGGTACCGCAAGGAGGGAAGCATCTGTCGAGCTCCCAATGTAACTAAGCATAATCTTACACTTTTATAAATAATTATAAGTGACAATTATTGGAAGGGTTTTAAATGATCATTTATATAATCGTTAATTCCAGTTTTCAGCCTACTGTTTACATGAGAGGATGTGCTACAGATCAACCATGATTTGTATGTCCTCCTAAAAGATGCAGTCAATGAGAAATGAAGAGATTTTTTTATTGACTCACAAGTAGTGTTGAGCGATACTTTCCGATATCGGAAAGTATCGGTATCGGAAAGTATCGGCCGATACCGTCAAAATATCGGATCCAATCCGATACCGATACCCGATCCCAATGCAAGTCAATGGGACGAAAATATCGGAATTAAAATAAACCCTTAATAAACTTGTAGGTTCATTCTACATGAAGGAAAACAACTAAGAATAATGTAGGATGTATTGGGGGATGTGGCGGAGATATTAAAGGGACAGAGGTTTAGCCCAATGTAATAGAATAGCAGGATTTTTTATTTTTTTTTATGAAGTTCGGCGTTAGAAAGAATTTGACTATGTTATTTTTTTTTTTTTTTATGTCAGATATTGATGTTTCACTACTTCCACGCCCTTCACCTTCTTTTTTACTTCTCCCACGCTTTCTTCTTAATTATCCTCATCATCAGCTTCTTTGACATCAACTTCTTCACCTTATTCATCTTCTTCTTCATCTTCTACCTATTATTTTTTGGGTTACATTGTTCATATTCTTTTTATTTTACTATTATCTTCATCATATTCAACTTCTTCATCATATTCTTATTTGTGACAGGCATTCCCGTAGTTGTTATCTATAAAAGTTTGAAGATTACACCTTCCGTTCTGCCTGTCACAAACCAGTTACATTTGTCCGCGTTCAGTTTGGCCTGCAGCATCAGGCTTTATCCAGGGGCACCACGAGGAGGAACGGACTCACCCCCATACACTGCTTAGTCTTCTTCTGCTTATAATTTACATAATATTTTTTTGCTCTGATATTTTGTGTTATGCTTAATGTCCTTCTGCTCTTTGTTCTGCAGCCTCTTGTTCTTCTGCTTCTCGGTCTTCCAGGTCGTCGTCGTCTCCAGGGTCGTCGTCTCCGGGGTCGTCGTCATCGGGGTGGTCTCCGGGGTCGTCGTCATCGGGGTGGTCTTCAGGGTCATCGTCTCCAGGGTCGTCGTCATCACGGTGGTTGTCGTCTCTGGTGTCGTCGTCATCTTAGGGGTGTTCTTCCGGGTCATCGTGTTTAGTCTCTTGAACTTGGAAATGTAGCAGAAGGTACAAGAAGGCTGAGAAAATGCCGAGAACCAGCTGATGGAACTGGAACTCGGATGGCTACCCGAAGGTCCAAGAGCCAATGGAACTACCGAGGACCAGCTGACGTTACTGGAACCCGGTTACTAAGCAGGAGGTACCCGTGCCTGAAAGCACTACCAAGGACCACCTGACGTTGGTGGAACTCGGATACCCAGAGGGAGGCACCTAAGCCAAAGGCTCTGCCCGGAACCAGCTGACGGTACTGGAACCAGGATGGGGAGCAGAAGGTACAAGAGCAAAAGACACTGCCGAGAACCAGCTGACGGTGCTGGAACCCGGATGGGTAGCCGAAGGTCCAAGAGCCAATGGAACTACCGAGGACCAGCTGACGTTACTGGAACCCGGTTACTAAGCAGGAGGTACCCGTGCCTGAAAGCACTACCAAGGACCACCTGACGTTGGTGGAACTCGGATACCCAGAGGGAGGCACCTAAGCCAAAGGCTCTGCCCGGAACCAGCTGACGGTACTGGAACCAGGATGTGGAGCAGAAGGTACAAGAGCAAGTGTCTGCGTGGCTTTTGCAGGACACGTTGCCGGCTGCACAGCAGGGGAACAGCTGGCGGTGCTGGACCCCACTGACACATTGGCGAGGTGTTTGGCTCTGTGCAGCCAGCACTTCCGGACAGCAACGAGCGGTGTTGTAGCCCGGGCTCTGCAGGGGGAGCAGAGTGTAGGCCGAAGCCTACTTGAACCAATTTCAAAGGTAACCTTTAACCCCCCCTCAGGGGTTAGAAAGTAGAAGAGCCACAGCTTATGCAGCAGTAGTGCTGCACAAGTCAAAGGTTGCTCTTTTAATTTCGCTCCTTGCACACGCTGAATGAAACACGTATAACATTTAGCCCTTTATACAGTCAAACTGTGTTGGAGGCGCGAGTTCCCTTTGTAATGAGACGCAGCACAGATGTCAAGAATCCCACCTTGGTGCTGGGTGCAGCCTCCTGAGCGTTGTTATTTGCTGTACAGGAGTCTGCGCTGTCGTGTTATCCCCTGGCCTAGCGCCGTTAGCGCTGCCCATCTTCTGACCTCATTTAATGTTGGCCGGTGCGGTTCGCGATGCCCATGAATCACAGCCCCGCAGTGTATTGACATAGTTTAAACACTGCGGGGCTGGGATTCATGGCCTGGCGCAGTACATATGTTCGCCTCTCGCTTGGGTTCTTACACCCGCTTCAGACTATGCGGCGTCATCTGATCCCTTATCGCATGCCACGGCCATGAAGCCGCACAGTCCGAAGAAGGCGGAAGGAGAGGAGGGACAGGCGAACTGATGCACTGATCCTGCCCATCAATCACACCCTCGCAGTCCCAATAAATAAGACACCGAGGGGCGTTGTGTGGGTCAGGGCGGCCGCAGAGGCGCAGGCAGCCAAACCATGATGCCAGAAGACGGGCAGCGCTACCAAGGGGGTTGCAGCGTGTCATTACAAAGGAAAGTCACACCACCGGGACGGTTAAATGGTCACACAGAGGACACATTGCAGACGTGTTTTCAGTTCCACATGTGCGAGGAGAATACGTTTCTGAGCCACCTTGCACACATGCAGCATTACCGCTGTACAAGGTGGCTGGATAACGTAAAAACGCCTGGGGGAGGGGGGACAGGTTCCCTTCAATTTCAGTTCTTGTGTCTGCGTGGCTTTTGCAGGACACGTTGCCGGCTGCACAGCAGGGGAACAGCTGGCGGTGCTGGACCCCACTGACACATTGGCTGGTGTTTTTCTCTGTGCAGCTAGCACATCTGGGCAAAAACTGGCGGTGTGTTAGAGCCCAGGGACAGCAGGAGGAGGAGCAGGAGGAGGAGGAGCAGGGGGAGGGGAGTGTAGGCCGAAGCCTGCACAGGCGGCAGCTTTGGGTGTGTTGTGTCTGCGTGACTTTTGCAGGACACGTTGCCGGCTACACAGCAGGGGAACAGCTGGCGGTGCTGGACCCCACTGACACATTGGCGAGGTGTTTGGCTCTGTGCAGCCAGCACTTCCGGACAGCAACTAGCGTTGTTGGAGCCCGGGCTCTGCAGGTGGAGCAGAGTGTAGGCCGAAGCCTAATTGAACCGATTTCAAAAGTCACCTTTAACCCCCCCTCAGGGGTTACAAAGTAGAAGAGCCACAGCTTATGCAGCAGCAGTGCTGCGCAAGTCAAAGGTTGCTCTTGTAATTTTTCTCCTTGCACACGCTGAATGGAACACGTATAACATTCAGCCCTTTAGACAGTCAAACTGTGTAATGGAGGCGAGAGTTCCCTTTGTAATGAGACGCAGCACAGGTGTCAAGAATCCCACCTTGGTGCTGGGTGCAGCCTCCCGAGCGTTGTTATTTGCTGTACAGGAGTCTGCGCTGTCGTGTTATCCCCTGGCCTAGCGCCGTTAGCGCTGCCCATCTTCTGGCATCATGTAATGTCGGCCGGTGCGGTTCGCGATGCCCATGAATCCCAGCCCCGCAGTGTCTTAACATTGTTAAAACACTGCGGGGCTGGGATTCAGGGCCTGGTGCAGCACATATGTTCGCCTCTCACACTCGGGTCCTTACACCCGCTTCAGACTGTGCGGCGTCATCTGATCCCTTATCGCATGCCACGGCCATGAAGCCGCACAGTCCGAAGAAGGCGGAAGGAGAGGAGGGACAGGCGAACTGATGCACTGATCCTGCCCATCAATCACACCCTCGCAGTCCCAATAAATAAGACACCGAGGGGCGTTGTGTGGGTCAGGGCGGCCGCAGAGGCGCAGGCAGCCAAACCATGATGCCAGAAGACGGGCAGCGCTACCAAGGGGGTTGCAGCGTGTCATTACAAAGGAAAGTCACACCACCGGGACGGTTAAATGGTCACACAGAGGACACATTGCAGACGTGTTTTCAGTTCCACATGTGCGAGGAGAATACGTTTCTGAGCCACCTTGCACACATGCAGCATTACCGCTGTACAAGGTGGCTGGATAACGTAAAAACGCCTGGGGGAGGGGGGACAGGTTCCCTTCAATTTCAGTTCTTGTGTCTGCGTGGCTTTTGCAGGACACGTTGCCGGCTGCACAGCAGGGGAACAGCTGGCGGTGCTGGACCCCACTGACACATTGGCTGGTGTTTTTCTCTGTGCAGCTAGCACATCTGGGCAAAAACTGGCGGTGTGTTAGAGCCCAGGGACAGCAGGAGGAGGAGCAGGAGGAGGAGGAGCAGGGGGAGGGGAGTGTAGGCCGAAGCCTGCACAGGCGGCAGCTTTGGGTGTGTTGTGTCTGCGTGACTTTTGCAGGACACGTTGCCGGCTACACAGCAGGGGAACAGCTGGCGGTGCTGGACCCCACTGACACATTGGCGAGGTGTTTGGCTCTGTGCAGCCAGCACTTCCGGACAGCAACTAGCGTTGTTGGAGCCCGGGCTCTGCAGGTGGAGCAGAGTGTAGGCCGAAGCCTAATTGAACCGATTTCAAAAGTCACCTTTAACCCCCCCTCAGGGGTTACAAAGTAGAAGAGCCACAGCTTATGCAGCAGCAGTGCTGCGCAAGTCAAAGGTTGCTCTTGTAATTTTTCTCCTTGCACACGCTGAATGGAACACGTATAACATTCAGCCCTTTAGACAGTCAAACTGTGTAATGGAGGCGAGAGTTCCCTTTGTAATGAGACGCAGCACAGGTGTCAAGAATCCCACCTTGGTGCTGGGTGCAGCCTCCCGAGCGTTGTTATTTGCTGTACAGGAGTCTGCGCTGTCGTGTTATCCCCTGGCCTAGCGCCGTTAGCGCTGCCCATCTTCTGGCATCATGTAATGTCGGCCGGTGCGGTTCGCGATGCCCATGAATCCCAGCCCCGCAGTGTCTTAACATTGTTAAAACACTGCGGGGCTGGGATTCAGGGCCTGGCGCAGCACATATGTTCGCCTCTCACACTCGGGTCCTTACACCCGCTTCAGACTGTGCGGCGTCATCTGATCCCTTATCGCATGCCACGGCCATGAAGCCGCACAGTCCGAAGAAGGCGGAAGGAGAGGAGGGACAGGCGAACTGATGCACTGATCCTGCCCATCAATCACACCCTCGCAGTCCCAATAAATAAGACACCGAGGGGCGTTGTGTGGGTCAGGGCGGCCGCAGAGGCGCAGGCAGCCAAACCATGATGCCAGAAGACGGGCAGCGCTACCAAGGGGGTTGCAGCGTGTCATTACAAAGGAAAGTCACACCACCGGGACGGTTAAATGGTCACACAGAGGACACATTGCAGACGTGTTTTCAGTTCCACATGTGCGAGGAGAATACGTTTCTGAGCCACCTTGCACACATGCAGCATTACCGCTGTACAAGGTGGCTGGATAACGTAAAAACGCCTGGGGGAGGGGGGACAGGTTCCCTTCAATTTCAGTTCTTGTGTCTGCGTGGCTTTTGCAGGACACGTTGCCGGCTGCACAGCAGGGGAACAGCTGGCGGTGCTGGACCCCACTGACACATTGGCTGGTGTTTTTCTCTGTGCAGCTAGCACATCTGGGCAAAAACTGGCGGTGTGTTAGAGCCCAGGGACAGCAGGAGGAGGAGCAGGAGGAGGAGGAGCAGGGGGAGGGGAGTGTAGGCCGAAGCCTGCACAGGCGGCAGCTTTGGGTGTGTTGTGTCTGCGTGACTTTTGCAGGACACGTTGCCGGCTACACAGCAGGGGAACAGCTGGCGGTGCTGGACCCCACTGACACATTGGCGAGGTGTTTGGCTCTGTGCAGCCAGCACTTCCGGACAGCAACTAGCGTTGTTGGAGCCCGGGCTCTGCAGGTGGAGCAGAGTGTAGGCCGAAGCCTAATTGAACCGATTTCAAAAGTCACCTTTAACCCCCCCTCAGGGGTTACAAAGTAGAAGAGCCACAGCTTATGCAGCAGCAGTGCTGCGCAAGTCAAAGGTTGCTCTTGTAATTTTTCTCCTTGCACACGCTGAATGGAACACGTATAACATTCAGCCCTTTAGACAGTCAAACTGTGTAATGGAGGCGAGAGTTCCCTTTGTAATGAGACGCAGCACAGGTGTCAAGAATCCCACCTTGGTGCTGGGTGCAGCCTCCCGAGCGTTGTTATTTGCTGTACAGGAGTCTGCGCTGTCGTGTTATCCCCTGGCCTAGCGCCGTTAGCGCTGCCCATCTTCTGGCATCATGTAATGTCGGCCGGTGCGGTTCGCGATGCCCATGAATCCCAGCCCCGCAGTGTCTTAACATTGTTAAAACACTGCGGGGCTGGGATTCAGGGCCTGGCGCAGCACATATGTTCGCCTCTCACACTCGGGTCCTTACACCCGCTTCAGACTGTGCGGCGTCATCTGATCCCTTATCGCATGCCACGGCCATGAAGCCGCACAGTCCGAAGAAGGCGGAAGGAGAGGAGGGACAGGCGAACTGATGCACTGATCCTGCCCATCAATCACACCCTCGCAGTCCCAATAAATAAGACACCGAGGGGCGTTGTGTGGGTCAGGGCGGCCGCAGAGGCGCAGGCAGCCAAACCATGATGCCAGAAGACGGGCAGCGCTACCAAGGGGGTTGCAGCGTGTCATTACAAAGGAAAGTCACACCACCGGGACGGTTAAATGGTCACACAGAGGACACATTGCAGACGTGTTTTCAGTTCCACATGTGCGAGGAGAATACGTTTCTGAGCCACCTTGCACACATGCAGCATTACCGCTGTACAAGGTGGCTGGATAACGTAAAAACGCCTGGGGGAGGGGGGACAGGTTCCCTTCAATTTCAGTTCTTGTGTCTGCGTGGCTTTTGCAGGACACGTTGCCGGCTGCACAGCAGGGGAACAGCTGGCGGTGCTGGACCCCACTGACACATTGGCTGGTGTTTTTCTCTGTGCAGCTAGCACATCTGGGCAAAAACTGGCGGTGTGTTAGAGCCCAGGGACAGCAGGAGGAGGAGCAGGAGGAGGAGGAGCAGGGGGAGGGGAGTGTAGGCCGAAGCCTGCACAGGCGGCAGCTTTGGGTGTGTTGTGTCTGCGTGACTTTTGCAGGACACGTTGCCGGCTACACAGCAGGGGAACAGCTGGCGGTGCTGGACCCCACTGACACATTGGCGAGGTGTTTGGCTCTGTGCAGCCAGCACTTCCGGACAGCAACTAGCGTTGTTGGAGCCCGGGCTCTGCAGGTGGAGCAGAGTGTAGGCCGAAGCCTAATTGAACCGATTTCAAAAGTCACCTTTAACCCCCCCTCAGGGGTTACAAAGTAGAAGAGCCACAGCTTATGCAGCAGCAGTGCTGCGCAAGTCAAAGGTTGCTCTTGTAATTTTTCTCCTTGCACACGCTGAATGGAACACGTATAACATTCAGCCCTTTAGACAGTCAAACTGTGTAATGGAGGCGAGAGTTCCCTTTGTAATGAGACGCAGCACAGGTGTCAAGAATCCCACCTTGGTGCTGGGTGCAGCCTCCCGAGCGTTGTTATTTGCTGTACAGGAGTCTGCGCTGTCGTGTTATCCCCTGGCCTAGCGCCGTTAGCGCTGCCCATCTTCTGGCATCATGTAATGTCGGCCGGTGCGGTTCGCGATGCCCATGAATCCCAGCCCCGCAGTGTCTTAACATTGTTAAAACACTGCGGGGCTGGGATTCAGGGCCTGGCGCAGCACATATGTTCGCCTCTCACACTCGGGTCCTTACACCCGCTTCAGACTGTGCGGCGTCATCTGATCCCTTATCGCATGCCACGGCCATGAAGCCGCACAGTCCGAAGAAGGCGGAAGGAGAGGAGGGACAGGCGAACTGATGCACTGATCCTGCCCATCAATCACACCCTCGCAGTCCCAATAAATAAGACACCGAGGGGCGTTGTGTGGGTCAGGGCGGCCGCAGAGGCGCAGGCAGCCAAACCATGATGCCAGAAGACGGGCAGCGCTACCAAGGGGGTTGCAGCGTGTCATTACAAAGGAAAGTCACACCACCGGGACGGTTAAATGGTCACACAGAGGACACATTGCAGACGTGTTTTCAGTTCCACATGTGCGAGGAGAATACGTTTCTGAGCCACCTTGCACACATGCAGCATTACCGCTGTACAAGGTGGCTGGATAACGTAAAAACGCCTGGGGGAGGGGGGACAGGTTCCCTTCAATTTCAGTTCTTGTGTCTGCGTGGCTTTTGCAGGACACGTTGCCGGCTGCACAGCAGGGGAACAGCTGGCGGTGCTGGACCCCACTGACACATTGGCTGGTGTTTTTCTCTGTGCAGCTAGCACATCTGGGCAAAAACTGGCGGTGTGTTAGAGCCCAGGGACAGCAGGAGGAGGAGCAGGAGGAGGAGGAGCAGGGGGAGGGGAGTGTAGGCCGAAGCCTGCACAGGCGGCAGCTTTGGGTGTGTTGTGTCTGCGTGACTTTTGCAGGACACGTTGCCGGCTACACAGCAGGGGAACAGCTGGCGGTGCTGGACCCCACTGACACATTGGCGAGGTGTTTGGCTCTGTGCAGCCAGCACTTCCGGACAGCAACTAGCGTTGTTGGAGCCCGGGCTCTGCAGGTGGAGCAGAGTGTAGGCCGAAGCCTAATTGAACCGATTTCAAAAGTCACCTTTAACCCCCCCTCAGGGGTTACAAAGTAGAAGAGCCACAGCTTATGCAGCAGCAGTGCTGCGCAAGTCAAAGGTTGCTCTTGTAATTTTTCTCCTTGCACACGCTGAATGGAACACGTATAACATTCAGCCCTTTAGACAGTCAAACTGTGTAATGGAGGCGAGAGTTCCCTTTGTAATGAGACGCAGCACAGGTGTCAAGAATCCCACCTTGGTGCTGGGTGCAGCCTCCCGAGCGTTGTTATTTGCTGTACAGGAGTCTGCGCTGTCGTGTTATCCCCTGGCCTAGCGCCGTTAGCGCTGCCCATCTTCTGGCATCATGTAATGTCGGCCGGTGCGGTTCGCGATGCCCATGAATCCCAGCCCCGCAGTGTCTTAACATTGTTAAAACACTGCGGGGCTGGGATTCAGGGCCTGGCGCAGCACATATGTTCGCCTCTCACACTCGGGTCCTTACACCCGCTTCAGACTGTGCGGCGTCATCTGATCCCTTATCGCATGCCACGGCCATGAAGCCGCACAGTCCGAAGAAGGCGGAAGGAGAGGAGGGACAGGCGAACTGATGCACTGATCCTGCCCATCAATCACACCCTCGCAGTCCCAATAAATAAGACACCGAGGGGCGTTGTGTGGGTCAGGGCGGCCGCAGAGGCGCAGGCAGCCAAACCATGATGCCAGAAGACGGGCAGCGCTACCAAGGGGGTTGCAGCGTGTCATTACAAAGGAAAGTCACACCACCGGGACGGTTAAATGGTCACACAGAGGACACATTGCAGACGTGTTTTCAGTTCCACATGTGCGAGGAGAATACGTTTCTGAGCCACCTTGCACACATGCAGCATTACCGCTGTACAAGGTGGCTGGATAACGTAAAAACGCCTGGGGGAGGGGGGACAGGTTCCCTTCAATTTCAGTTCTTGTGTCTGCGTGGCTTTTGCAGGACACGTTGCCGGCTGCACAGCAGGGGAACAGCTGGCGGTGCTGGACCCCACTGACACATTGGCTGGTGTTTTTCTCTGTGCAGCTAGCACATCTGGGCAAAAACTGGCGGTGTGTTAGAGCCCAGGGACAGCAGGAGGAGGAGCAGGAGGAGGAGGAGCAGGGGGAGGGGAGTGTAGGCCGAAGCCTGCACAGGCGGCAGCTTTGGGTGTGTTGTGTCTGCGTGACTTTTGCAGGACACGTTGCCGGCTACACAGCAGGGGAACAGCTGGCGGTGCTGGACCCCACTGACACATTGGCGAGGTGTTTTTCTCTGTGCAGCTAGCAGTACCGGGCCCCAACTGGCGGTGTTGGAGCCCAGGGTCAGCAGGAGGAGCAGGGGGAGCGGAGTGTAGGCCGAAGCCTGCACTCGAGCAAGTTGAAAGGAAACCTTTAACCCCCCCCCCCCCAGGCGTTTGTAGCTGAAAGAGCCATTGTGTACAGCACTAATGCTGGAAAAGGTAAACTTAGCTCTTTTAATTATGGTCCTTGCACATGCGGAACCTAACAGTTATGAAATGTGTCCCCTCACAGCGTTAAACCGTCCGGTAGGTGGAACTTTCCTTTGTCGTGTGACGCAGCACAGCCATCATTTTTACCCCCTTGGCGCCGTGCGCCGCCTCCTCAGCGTTGTTTTAATCTGTCCCGGAGCCTGGGCTGTTAGGTTAGCCCTTGGCCATGCACACATTTTGCGCTGCCCGTCTTCTGACATCATTTGGTGTCAGGCTGGCTGCGCCTGTGCGGGTGCGCTGGCCGAGATCCCGCCTCGCAGTGTCGTCTAATGTAATCCCACCGCGGGCCTGTGATCCGTGCCCGTGCGCAGTGCATATCCTCTCCTCTCACTCCCCTCCCTACGGCTTTTTCAGACTGTGCGGTGTCACGGCCGTGGCATGCTATTAGGGACCAGCTGACATCGCACAGTCTGAAGAAGCCGTAGGGAGGGGAGTGAGAGGAGAGGATATGCACTGCGCACGGGCACGGATCACAGGCCCGCGGTGGGATTACATTAGACGACACTGCGAGGCGGGATCTCGGCCAGCGCACCCGCACAGGCGCAGCCAGCCTGACACCAAATGAGGTCAGAAGACGGGCAGCGCAACATGTGTGCATGGCCAAGGGCTAACCTAACAGCGCAGGCTCCGGGACAGATTAAAACAACGCTGAGGAGGCGGCGCACGGCGCCAAGGGGGTAAAAATGATGGCTGTGCTGCGTCACACGACAAAGGAAAGTTCCACCTACCGGACGGTTTAACGCTGTGTGGGGACACATTTCATAAGTGTTTGGTTCAGCATGTGCAAGGAGCATCACGAAAAGAGGCACTTTTTCCCTTTGCATCATTACTGCTGCACAAGGTGGCTCCTTCAGTAACAAACGCCTGGGGGGGGGGGGGGTCAGGTTCCCTTACATTTAACTTGTTGTGCCTGCGTGGCGGTCGCAGTACACGTTGCCGTATACACAGCAGGGGAACAGCTGGCGGTGCTGAACCCCACTAACACATTGGCGAGGTGTTTGGCTCTGTGCGTACAGCACTTCTGGACGGCAACTGGCGGTGTTGGAGCCCAGGGGCAGGTGGAGGAGGAGGAGGTTGGAGGAGGTAGGAGGAGGTAGGAGGGATTGCCACACACACAGCAGGGGAACAGCTGACGTTACTGAACCCCAATAACAGAGGAGGGACTGTTGACTGTGCGTACAGCACTTCTGGACGGCAACTGGCGGTGTTGGAGCCCAGGGGCAGGTGGAGGAGGAGGAGGTTGGAGGAGGTAGGAGGAGGTAGGAGGGATTGCCACACACACAGCAGGGGAACAGCTGACGTTACTGAACCCCAATAACAGAGGAGGGACTGTTGACTGTGCGTACAGCACTTCTGGACGGCAACTGGCGGTGTTGGAGCCCAGGGACGGGTGGAGGAGGAGGAGGTTTAAGGAGGTAGGAGGGATTGCCACACACACAGCAGGGGAACAGCTGACGTTACTGAACCCCAATAACAGAGGAGGGACTGTTGACTGTGCGTACAGCACTTCTGGACGGCAACTGGCGGTGTTGGAGCCCAGGGACGGGTGGAGGAGGAGGAGGTTGGAGGAGGTAGGAGGGATTGCCACACACACAGCAGGGGAACAGCTGACGTTACTGAACCCCAATAACAGAGGAGGGACTGTTGACTGTGCGTACAGCACTTCTGGACGGCAACTGGCGGTGTTGGAGCCCAGGGACGGGTGGAGGAGGAGGAGGTTGGAGGAGGTAGGAGGGATTGCCACACACACAGCAGGGGAACAGCTGACGTTACTGAACCCCAATAACAGAGGAGGGACTGTTGACTGTGCGTACAGCACTTCTGGACGGCAACTGGCGGTGTTGGAGCCCAGGGGCAGGTGGAGGAGGAGGAGGTTGGAGGAGGTAGGAGGAGGTAGGAGGGATTGCCACACACACAGCAGGGGAACAGCTGACGTTACTGAACCCCAATAACAGAGGAGGGACTGTTGACTGTGCGTACAGCACTTCTGGACGGCAACTGGCGGTGTTGGAGCCCAGGGACGGGTGGAGGAGGAGGAGGTTGGAGGAGGTAGGAGGGATTGCCACACACACAGCAGGGGAACAGCTGACGTTACTGAACCCCAATAACAGAGGAGGGACTGTTGACTGTGCGTACAGCACTTCTGGACGGCAACTGGCGGTGTTGGAGCCCAGGGACGGGTGGAGGAGGAGGAGGTTGGAGGAGGTAGGAGGGATTGCCACACACACAGCAGGGGAACAGCTGACGTTACTGAACCCCAATAACAGAGGAGGGACTGTTGACTGTGCGTACAGCACTTCTGGACGGCAACTGGCGGTGTTGGAGCCCAGGGGCAGGTGGAGGAGGAGGAGGTTGGAGGAGGTAGGAGGAGGTAGGAGGGATTGCCACACACACAGCAGGGGAACAGCTGACGTTACTGAACCCCAATAACAGAGGAGGGACTGTTGACTGTGCGTACAGCACTTCTGGACGGCAACTGGCGGTGTTGGAGCCCAGGGACGGGTGGAGGAGGAGGAGGTTGGAGGAGGTAGGAGGGATTGCCACACACACAGCAGGGGAACAGCTGACGTTACTGAACCCCAATAACAGAGGAGGGACTGTTGACTGTGCGTACAGCACTTCTGGACGGCAACTGGCGGTGTTGGAGCCCAGGGACGGGTGGAGGAGGAGGAGGTTGGAGGAGGTAGGAGGGATTGCCACACACACAGCAGGGGAACAGCTGACGTTACTGAACCCCAATAACAGAGGAGGGACTGTTGACTGTGCGTACAGCACTTCTGGACGGCAACTGGCGGTGTTGGAGCCCAGGGACGGGTGGAGGAGGAGGAGGTTGGAGGAGGTAGGAGGGATTGCCACACACACAGCAGGGGAACAGCTGACGTTACTGAACCCCAATAACAGAGGAGGGACTGTTGACTGTGCGTACAGCACTTCTGGACGGCAACTGGCGGTGTTGGAGCCCAGGGACAGGTGGAAAAGCAGAGGAACACAATGTAGGCCGAAGCCTGAGAAAGTCGAAAGGGAACCTTTAACCCCCCCCCAAGGCGTTTGTAGCTGAAAGAGCCAGCTTGTGCAGCACAAAAGATGCAAAAGGAAAAGGTGGCTCTTTTCATCATGCTCCTTGCAAACACAGAACTAAACACTTATAAAATGTGTCCCCTGCAACCGTAAAACCGTCCCGGAGGTGGGACTTTCCTTCGTAATGTGACGCAGCCCAGCCGTCATTCCTACCCCCCCGGCGCCGCGCACCGGCTCCTCAGCGTTGTTTTATTCCGTCAAGGAGCCTGCGCTGTTATGTTATCCCGTGGCCAGGCACACTTAGCGCTGCCCGTCTTCTGGCATCATTTGGTGTCTGGATGGCTGCGCCTGTGCGGCCGCGCTGGCAGAGAGCCCGCCTCGCAGTGTCTTCTGATTTAATCCCACTGGGGGCCTGGGATCCATGGACATGCGCACTGCATATCTGAACCTCCACCTCTCACTCATCTCCCTATGGCTTCTTCAGACTGTGCGGTGTCACGGCCGTGGCATGCTGTTATTGACCAGCTGACACCGAACAGTCTGAAGAAGCCATAGGGAAATGAGTGAGAGGTGGAGGTTCAGATATGCACTGCGCATGTCCATGGATCCCAGGCCCCCAGTGGGATTAAATCAGAAGACACTGCGAGGCGGGCTCTCTGCCAGCGCGGCCGCACAGGCGCAGCCATCCAGACACCAAATGATGCCAGAAGACGGGCAGCGCTAAGTGTGCCTGGCCACGGGATAACATAACAGCGCAGGCTCCAGGACGGAATAAAACAACGCTGAGGAGCCGGTGCGCGGCGCCGGGGGGGTAGGAATGACGGCTGGGCTGCGTCACATTACGAAGTAAAGTCCCACCTCCGGGACGGTTTTACGGTATCAGTGGACACATTTTATAAGTGTTAAGTTCTGCGTGTGCAAGGAGCTAAACAAAAATAGCTACCTTTTCCTTGGGCAGCATTACTGCTGCACAAGGTGGCTCTTTCAGTAACAAACGCCTTGGGGGGGGGGGGACAGATTCCCTTACATTTCAGTTGTTGTGTCAGCGTGGCGGTCGCATGACACATTGCCGGCTACACAGCTGGGGATCAGCTGACATTACTGAAACCCAATAACACTGGGTCGTATGTTTTGACTGTGCAGACGGCACGTCTGAGCCTCAACTGGCGGTGTTGGAGCCCAGGAATTTAAGTTCAGGTGGTAGAAAGATGAACACATCAGGAGACCTGGATAACGTATACAGTGACCTAATTATTCAATCAGGAGGAGGAGTGGCAAATTCCGGCGAGATCCAGGCCTTGTTCATTTTCAGGAAAGTAAGCCGGTCAACGTTATCGGAGGATAGTCGCATGCGACGGTCAGTTAGTACACCACCTGCAGCACTAAAGACACGTTCCGATAATACACTGGCCGCAGGGCAAGACAGCACCTCCAATGCATACTGGCTTAGCTCTGGCCATGTATCCAGCTTTGAGACCCAAAACTTGAAAGGGGAAGAGCCGTCTGGGAGTACAGCAAGAGGGCAAGACATGTAGTCTGTCACCATCTGACGGAACCGTTGCCTCCTGCTGACTGGAGCCGTCTGTGATGGTGTAGACTTTTGTGGCGGGCACAGAAAACTGTGCCACAGTTCGGCCATACTGGTCTTGCCTTGGGCAGAGGCACTGCTTCTGCTCCCTCTTTGTGCAGAGCCTCCACCACGGCCTGGACGCACTGAGCTGCTTTGGAATGCACTAGCAGCACTTCTCTCAGTTGGAATGGAGAAGATGATGGAATTGACCAGTGTGTCTTGGTACTCCCGCATTTTTCGCTCCCGGTTCAACGGTGTGATGAGGCTTTCTACGTTGTCCCGGTAGCGAGGATCGAGGAGGGTGAACACCCAATAATCAGACATGTTGAGAATGTGGGCGATGCGGCGGTCGTTTCTCAGGCACTGCAGCATGTAATCCACCATGTGCTGCAGACTGCCAACTGCCCAAGAAACGCTGTCCCCTGCTGGAGGCGTGATCTCTGCCCGCTCGTCATCACCCCACCCTCGCTGTACACACTGAGTACTGGACAATTGTGTAACTCCCTCCTCTGGACGGATGTCTTCCTCCTCCATTGACTCCTCCTCATCCTCCTCACAAACGGTCCCCTGCCTACGCGTTTGTGAGGAACCACGTGGCGCTGACTGTCCAGAAGATGATGGAAATGGTGAATCCTCATCCTCCACCTCTTCCACAACATCATCCCTTAGCGCTTGCAGTGATTTTTCAAGCAGGCAGATAAGGGGGACAGTCATGCTGACTAGTGCATCATCTGCACTCGCCATCCGCGTGGAATAATCAAAGGGACGCAAAACCTGGCAGACGTCATTCATAGTGGCCCACTCTGTGGTTGTGAAGTCTGTACGGCGCTGACTGCGACTTTTTTGCGCCTGAAGCAGCTGGTACTCCATTACAGCTTGCTGCTGCTCACACAACCGCTCCAACATATGTAACGTGGAATTCCACCTGGTAGGTAGGTCACATATGATGCGATGTTCCGGCAGGCGGTGTCGGCGCTGCAGAGCCGCAATGCGCGCTTTTGCCGTGCTGGAACGCCGCAAGTGAGCACACTCTAGGCGGACCTTGTGCAGCAGTGCATCAAGATCCGGATAGTCCCTCAAAAAGCTCTGCACGACCAAATTGAGCACATGTGCCAGACATGGGATGTGAGTGAGGTTGCCGAGGCCCAGAGCTGCCACCAGATTTCGGCCATTATCACACACTACCATGCCTGGCTGGAGATTCGCTGGCACAAACCACACATCGCTCTCCTGCTTGATGGCATTCCAGAGCTCCTGCGCTGTGTGGCTACGATTCCCCAAGAAAATTAATTTCAAGACGGCCTGTTGACGTTTGGCCACGGCTGTGCTCATGTCGGTCGTAACAGGTACACGTTCATCACGGGTCCATGTGGAGGTGGACTGTGACGGCTCCTGCAGCGATGATTCTGAGGAACTGGTGTAAGAGGAGGAGTCAATGCGTACAGAATGGATTCCTGCAATCCTTGGAGTGGGCAGGACACGTCCTGCGCCACTCGCACGGTCTGTACCCGGCTCAACGACATTAACCCAATGGGCAGTGAGGGAAAGGTATCGCCCCTGTCCATGTTGACTGGTCCACGCATCGGTGGTGAGGTGGACCTTGCTACTGACGGCGTTCAGTAGCGCGTGTTTTATGTGTCCCTCCACATGCTTCTGCAGGGCAGGGACGGCTTGCCTGCTGAAGTAAAAGCGGCTGGGCACATTGTACTGTGGGACTGCCAATGACATCAAGTCACGGAAGCTGTCAGTCTCCACCAGCCTGAATGACAGCATTTCCAGTGACAGAAGTTTGGCAATGCCTGCAGTCAGAGCCTGTGCTCGTGGGTGGTTTGACGAGAAAGGCCGCCTTTTCTCCCATGCCTGTACTACCGATGGCTGTAGACTGGGCTGGGAGTGTGTGGATGACTGGGAAAGTGGCGCTGCGGGTGGAATTACAGCGGGTCTCTGGACAACAGGGGCAGAGGTTCTTCCACGGCGATCCTGGGAGGACGCCGAACCAGCTGCGTGTGAGGTAGAGGAAGAGGCAACACGAGCTGAAGAGGTGGTAGCTGCCGCTGTTGGTTGGCCTACCTCTTCAGTGTGTTTTTCTAACTCCGCCGGGTGCCTGTTGCGCACATGTTTCCACATGTTGGAGGTATTGAGGTTGCTGACATTTTTCCCTCTTTTGACTTTTTGATGACACACGTTGCATCTGACATAGCAAATGTCATCTGCAACTGTGTCAAAAAAGGACCAGGCACTGCAAGTCTTGGGAGCGCCCTTTTTGGCTTTTGGAAGAGACATGCTCCTAACGGGTGCCAAAGCGGAGGCTGCAGGATCCGCAGTCTTCCCCCTCCCTCTCCCTCTTTGGGCCATACGGGGAATCTCTTCCTCAGAGCTGCTCCCACCACCTTCCTGTCCCTCACGCCAAGATGGGTCGAGGACCTCATCATCTACACTACCCTCTGCCCCCAACTGCTCCTCCTGGGTAGTCTCAGCAGCAGAGCACGCACCAGTAAGTGGCACCTGAGTGTCATCATCAGCTGATGCGGCCTGCGATGTGGTGACCGGAGCCACTGGCCCACCCGCCTCTTCAGAGGAAGACAGAAAAAGCTGTTGGGCATCACTGCACCCTGCCTCTTCTTCCATTTCTCCAATGCTGCTTGGCTGGCCCCCTGTTTCCAAGCCAAGAGATTCAGAGAACAGAAGTAGAGACGGCTCCTGTCCTGGGCTCTCTGTCTGCCTGGGCAATTTGGCAGGTGGTGAAGAGACAGATGGCTGCTCTCCAGTGCTCTGTGTCTGAGAGGATGTGGCACTAATGGAAGTTGATGCATTAGCTGCCATCCATCCGACAACAGCTTCAATTTGTTCTTCACGCAGCAGCGGTGTACGGCGCTCGGACACAAAGCTTCGCATGAACGACTGTTGCCTGGTGAAAGTGGGTGCTGATGAGTCACCGGTGCCCGCAGCAGGCACAGAATCCCCACGTTCCCTCCCTGCTCCGCGACGGCTCCCACGCCCCCGTGCCTTACTCACTGCCTTCTTCATCTTGGTTGACTGATAAAGATAAGCAGAAAAGTACTAACGGATTTGTGTGCTTATTCCTGAGCAACTCCTCCTAACAGGTATAAGAAGCACTAATTATCTAAAGTGTGGACTAGACACAAATATGAGCTAATGTGGCCTACAGAAATGTAAAGTGGTGTAACTGGTGTGTTTGGTGAACTTTATTATTTATTTATTTTTTGGGGGCTGAACTGACAACAGATAGAGCTGCAGTCACACGGAGACCGTGCAGACAGACGTAAACGGCGCTACAAGGCCCAAAAACCCTCCTCTACTTTATCCTATGTAGTGTTTTTCCACAAATTAGCTGGAGACGGGTGGAAAGACACTAATAGGATTTTTTTGAATAAATTAGCAGCAGACTACACTATTTTGAAAAAAAAGAAAATTGATTTGGCGGTATGACGCAGTGAAAAACCCTGAGCTGGAGACAACCAGGCTATAGCTGCTCACAGATTACAGGGCGAGCTGCAGTCACACGGAGACCGTGCAGACAGCCGTAAACGGCGCTGCAAGGCCCAAAAACCCTCCTCTACTTTATCCTATGTAGTGTTTTTCCACAAATTAGCTGGAGACGGGTGGAAAGACACTAATAGGATTTTTTTAAATTAATTAGCAGCAGACTACACTACTTTGAAAAAAAAGAAAATTGATTTGGCGGTATGACGCAGTGAAAAACCCTGAGCTGGAGACAACCAGGCTATAGCTGCTCACAGATTACAGGGCGAGCTGCAGTCACACGGAGACCGTGCAGACAGCCGTAAACGGCGCTGCAAGGCCCAAAAACCCTCCTCTACTTTATCCTATGTAGTGTTTTTCCACAAATTAGCTGGAGACGGGTGGAAAGACACTAATAGGATTTTTTTAAATTAATTAGCAGCAGACTACACTACTTTGAAAAAAAAGAAAATTGATTTGGCGGTATGACGCAGTGAAAAACCCTGAGCTGGAGACAACCAGGCTACAGCTGCTCACAGATTACAGGGCGAGCTGCAGTCACACGGAGACCGTGCAGACAGCCGTAAACGGCGCTGCAAGGCCCAAAAACCCTCCTCTACTTTATCCTATGTAGTGTTTTTCCACAAATTAGCTGGAGACGGGTGGAAAGACACTAATAGGATTTTTTTAAATTAATTAGCAGCAGACTACACTACTTTGAAAAAAAAGAAAATTGATTTGGCGGTATGACGCAGTGAAAAACCCTGAGCTGGAGACAACCAGGCTACAGCTGCTCACAGATTACAGGGCGAGCTGCAGTCACACGGAGACCGTGCAGACAGCCGTAAACGGCGCTGCAAGGCCCAAAAACCCTCCTCTACTTTATCCTATGTAGTGTTTTTCCACAAATTAGCTGGAGACGGGTGGAAAGACACTAATAGGATTTTTTTGAATAAATTAGCAGCAGACTACACTACTTGGGAAAAAAAAAAAAAAAAGGAACAGTATGAGGCAATGAACCACCCTCCCTGAACTGAATACAACCAACTATGGATGGCCTATGTGGCTGCACTCAGACTGGAGACTGGGCTGCACTCACACACACACACACACAGACCCTGCAGATCGCTGTGAAAACAGCGCTACAAGGCAAAAGCAAGGTGAATAGTAGGTGAACACAGCGGTTGCTAAATTAGCCTTTGGAAAGCACAAAGAAGCAAATCGCTATCTCTAAACTGTCCCTCAGTCAGCAAACAGCGTCCTGTCACTAACTGAATTCACAGCAGAGTGATCGCAAAATGGCGCCAGCGACTTTTAAACTGCATCATGACATCATTACACCAGCCAATCACAGCCTTGCCAGTAGTTTCATGCCCTCCATGCTAAACAGGATGTGCCCACACTTGGAATCAATCTCATTGGCTGAATTTCTGCTTTTTGAATCTTAGAACTTCCGATTCCGGTATCCGATACGCGGCAAGTATCGGAATCCCGGTATCGGAATTCCGATACCGCAAGTATCGGCCAATACCCGATACTTGCGGTATCGGAATGCTCAACACTACTCACAAGATCCCGGCAACGACTAGGAACTCTCTCTCTAAGTCTATTTGGGTGTTTATCAATCTGTGTAAGTTCTCAAGATGAGTTTTTGGTGAGTTTTTAGCGCTGCATAAAAACACAGTTTCTTACAGTACAATTAGAGCATAATTGATGGGAGTTATAGAAATCTCATGTCCTTTTTTTTTTTTTACGCACCATAAACTGATTCGTAGTGCGTGTTTGAAATCCAGAACCTGTTGGTTTTTCTTGCAGATATGCTGAGTTTTATATAATCAATATCAAGCAAACTGACAAAGTAACACCAAATAGAACAAAAGCGGCCATGAGGCATAGTCTAGCCAACTACGGTATATAGTGGAAAAATCCAGTAATTAGTATAATTCCTATAGCATAAACATGGAGTCATAGATTCACCAGATTCCAGGCTGATGACTGCAAATTTGCCTCCAGTATATGCTGATAAAATGCTGCATTCATCTTTCCTTCAACTTTGACCAAGTTTCATGTGCCTTTGAGCTCATACATCCCCAAAACATCAGCGATCCAACTACATGCTTTACAGTAGGTAAATCACTAACAAACAACAATACCACATATTTTTTTAGGGGGGAATTGTAAAACATTCAATATGTATATAATAATTTATAATACCACCCTATGTGGAAACCTTATACTGAGGACACATCAATATACATAGACCTAATTTCTGCAGGAAAAAATGATGTACTAGTCCATAAATAAAAATATACAAAATCTTTATTAAAGACATTTAAAATACAAAAAGACAACATTGACCAGGTGTTTGTCAGTTTACAACCTGTAACAATATAACACCAAGGGCCCCACCCCCACCGGTTACCCCACCATATATAACAACTCAACTATAATGCTTTCTAACAAAGAATAAATACTGGTGCTCATGCACCTATCGTATACCACATATATGTGAGATCCACTGCGATATATCCCGCTATGAAAACAGCGGACGAAGGACGGACCGAAACGCGCGTTGGGGCGGGCGCTCACCCCCCCTGGTTCCCCGTATCTGCTGCATATCCTGCATTGATGTAAGTACATAGTTATTGTTCCTAGCATGAGGCCCGCTATAGGGAGTTATTTATGGTCACTCACACATGTGTTAGGTTGAGAAACCGAAGGATATTTCCTTGATATCTGTATGTGACTATACGCCCTGCACCTGTTAAAAATAAGGCGTAGCACTAGTTATATATATTTTTTAAAGGTAACATTGATAATCAATCATATAGATATTAATAATATTATAATATGGATATCCTTGTGATACCCTTACATTAGTGCGTGCCTTATATTGGTGTAGGGTGTGATATATAAGTAAATTACTAACTGAGCCCCTGTATAGGTTTTCATAGCGAGATATATCGCAGTGGATCTCACATATATGTGGTATACGATAGGTGCATGAGCACCAGTATTTATTCTTTGTTAGAAAGCATTATAGTTGAGTTGTTATATATGGTGGGGTAACCGGTGGGGGTGGGGACCTTGGTGTTATATTGTTACAGGTTGTAAACTGACAAACACCTGGTGAATGTTGTCTTTTTGTATTTTAAATGTCTTTAATAAAGATTTTGTATATTTTTGTTTATGGACTAGTACATCATTTTTTCCTTCGGAAATTAGGTCTATGCTTTACAGTAGGAATGATGTTCCTTTCATCATAGACCTTGTTGACCTCTCTCCAAATGTAATGTTTATGGTTGTGGCCAAAAAGTTCAATTTTGGTCTCATCACTCTAAATTACCTTGTTACAGAAGTTATGAGGCTTGTCTCTGTGTTGTTTTGCATATTGTAGATACTTTGTGGCATTTGCACAGTAATGGCTTTCTTTTGGTGACTTGACCATGCATCCCATTTTTCTTCAAGTGCCTCCTTATTATGCATCTTGAAACAGCCACATCACTAGTTTTCAGAGTCCAGTATTTCAGCTGCTGTTATTTGTGGGTTTTTCTTTGCATCCTGAACAATATTCCTGGCAGTTGTGGACAAATTTTTTGTTGGTCTACCTGTCCGTGGTTTTGGTTTTACAGAGCCCCTGATTTTCCATTTGTTAATCACAGTTTGAATGCTACAGGCTGGCATTACCAATTCCTTGGATATCTTCTTGTATCCCTTTCCTGTTTTATACAGTTCAGCTACTTTTTCCCCTAGATCCGTTGACAATTCTTTTGCTTTCCCAATGACTCACAATCCAGAAATGTCAGTGGCTGGATGAAAGATGCAAGAGTCTGTCTGGATCCCAGAAACTTACTAAGCGTTTATGCACACACACTGATTACAAGCAAACAGGTCACAGGTGAGGATGTTACCTTTAGTAGCCATTCAAACCCATTTGTGTCAACTTCTGTGCATTTTATTAGACCAAAATCACCATTGTATGTAAACTTTTGATCAGGGTAATTTGGATGTTTTGGGTTGTCACTATGATTTAAAATGAGAAAGCACAGTAGTTGGACAATAAATGGCTTCACCCAACCATTAAACATGAGTGGAGAAAAAGTTTTGGTGTTATCATTCGTATTCTCTAAAAAAAGAGCAAGAAAGCAAAAATTCTGCCGGGGTATGTAAACTTTTGAGCACAACTGTAGATGGCAAAATGAGTGCAGATAAACAATTTAGGAAATGAGTCAGTCCTTGTTTTCACTTTCACCTTACAATCATCATAAATGAGTAAGCATGAATGGTCTTTCAATGCAAGAGTTGGCAGCTTGAGTATTTTTTTCTGGACAGCTTATCAAAAAATAATGGATAGATAATATTTATTTGCAGACCCGTTGTAGAACCATAGTAAATTATTAAAAGTATAAGTGATATGTATCTACAACCCGTAATTCTGATCTGAAGACGTCAACTGCATTTATTGTAAAATGGTGATAATTGCAGTGAAAATAATCTGTAGACGTTTCTTTGTTTCCAAAAAAATCACACAGGATAAAATGTGCCCTATTTTTATGGACTGTTAAGGAGTTTCGGAACAGTTGGCAACCGTGTTCACTCCCCCTTATTTCTATTATTATTAGAAGCAGCACATGCCTTATTTTTAACACCGGGGTGAATTCTCAGATGCCTCATTACTCAAAGAGAGAAATTCCTAATGCTCGAATGCTCATTTTGAGTAACTAGTATAATGGGAGTCAATGGGTAATCTGAGCATTTTTTCCAGCAGACTTTACAAGGGGGTATGGGGGCAGTTAAATTGTTGAAATGGATAGGAGAACAGAATGGGGAAGATCCCTGGAAGCATCTCCTACTCCCAGATCGCTGCTGAGACCCATGGTATCACAATTTTACTCCACTTTAAGGACTGACAATAAAACATTCAAAATTGATGAGAATTTGGAGTTTACAGGAAAAAAATTTCAATAAACATTATTTCCTGTATAATGACTTGTATATAAGGCAACATTTTCAAATAATTTATTAAAATTATAATTTAAGTAAACCAAAACTTACATTTTTATTAAAAAATTGTACATTTCAGAGTAATTTATGAAGGAAGCAAGAAATGGCAAAAATGTGATGGAAAAGGTTATCAGATACACCTTATATTAGATATAAAGGAGGGCTTCATACACATTCTGTTCAAATTGTCATGTAGTGGTACTCCTAGACTCATAAGGGCTATGCACTAATTGCAATGCCTGACAAAAATTACAGGCAGGGTCATCCATACACCTTTGAAGGCATTCAAATATTGCAACAAAGTACAGTTGTGGTACTCCTACACTCAACGGCTCTGCACACAGTACAAAGCCAGGAAAAAATTATAAGTAGAGTCATTCAGTCATCCTGAGACCCGTGCAGGCAACAACTGTCAGGCCTCATTCAAATATTGAACATTAAAAACAATTCATGTTCTGCTGTCATCTCATCTGGTGGTGTGGAAAAGTGGGGGCTAATCCAAGCTTTGTTCATTTTTATCAGAGTGAGCCTGTCAGCACTTTCTGTTAATAGGTGAAAGCGCCTATCTCTTTAGACCCCCCAACCTGCTCAAACAAGATGCTAGAGGCAGGGCAGCACAATACCTCCAAGGCATAGAGGGACAGTTTATGCCCAGTGTCCAGCTTTGAGACCCAATACCTGAAGGTTACAGACGAATTAGGGAGTATGCTGATTTTGTCGATCAGGTATTGCTTGACCATCCTTAACATTTTTTCCTTCCTTGTCAAAAATACCAGTCATTAGGGCCTGTACGCTGGGATGGTGTCATGAAATTGACCTATGCCTTTTAAAGTGTACCCCTGCCTCTGTTCTGTGTCACCTTCTCCTCTTCTCCTCCTTGGTTGGGCAAGGAGGCTTGCCCTCTGCCACTAGCATTGTCTGATAGCACCAATTGAATAGACTTTTCTGCCTCAGAAAGGAAAGATGTAAGGTTCTCCTTGTAGCGTGTGTCTGGCAGGATGAATAACCATTACTCTTTTTTTGACAAGCTGAATGTAACACTTAGGCCACATGAAAGGCAGCAGTACATAAAATCTGCCATAAGTGCCAAGTTTCCTACAGCCAACACTTCCCTGTCTGCACCATGATGACTTCTCTCCATCTCTTACCCCTCATTCCCCTCCTCAGCCCATCCACATAGGAGAGATGGGACAAAGCTTGTGTGGGTACTAGCCTCTATTGCGCTCCTGTTTCTCCTACTCCTCAGCCTTCACATTCTCATTGTTACTCATTCCCCACTTAGCACATGAGATGAGGCAGGGATGGGTAGTATCTCCACCTAGTCTGAATGCAAAGCTTCATTGTTAGCAGTGACTCTTTAAGTAGGCACAGAAGTGGGATCATTGCACTGATGATGGCATCATCGCCGCTCACCATCTTTGTGGAGTTTTCAGGGTCTTGAAGAACTGCACAAATGTCAGACATCCATGCCCAGTCTTCAATTTTATGTGCAGAGGCTCACTAAAACACCCAAGGGCATGTTGGACCTGGTATACCACAACTGACCTCTACTGTACACAAAGCCTTGCCAGCACATGCAGTTTGGAGTTCCAGTGTGTGGGTGTTTCGCACACCAGTCAGTGAGCTGGCATTTGCATGCAGTGCTACAGAACTGCCAGAACGGCAGCAGCTGTAGCTGACTTGCAGAAATGGCCATTGATGCTGCATACCTTGACCAGAAGCTGTAGCAAATTTGGGTAGGTTTTCAGAAACCACTTCACTACCAAGTTGAGCACATGGGCCAAACATGGTACATATATGGACTTCCCAAAGTCCACAAGGGTAATGGCATACCACCCATTAGACCCATAGTTTCAGGGGTCGGATCTATGACTGAACATATGTGTGAGTGGTTGGATTCATTATTGCAACCGTTAGTAAGAAGGATGCCAGGTTACATCAAGGACTCGAGAAGTACTAAAAACTTTCTCCAGAAAAACATGGCAAGAAGGTTTTTCGTGGCTCTGTTGTGATGTAATTTCACTTTACATGAGCATACCACATGATGTTGCCATGAGAACCTTAGAGTTTCATCTGAATAACTATAATCTTTATTCACAGGATCTGATACAGTATACTGTATATTGCAAGTGGCATTTTTCTTACTTAAGCATAATGATTTTTCATTTAATAAGACAATTTACAGACAAAGGCCTGGAGTTCCTATGGGAGATAAGTACTCCCCATCGCTTGCAAACCTGACTATGGCTTTTTGGGAATCTGTGTACATTTATTCTGTTGATAACCCGTTTCTTGATTATTTGTTCTGGTATGGCAGATACATCGACGACACCCTCATTATTTGGGGGGGGGGGGGGGGGGTGATGTGTCTGCCATACCGGAATTCATGGAATATGTTAATGGTAATGGTTTTGGTATTAGGTTTACGTACAGGCACAACAAAAAGTGTATATTGTTTCTTGATCTGGAATTGGAGGGTGGGTGCGGTAAATCTATTCACAGTAAAAGGCATATTAAACCCATGAGTGGAAATACGGTTCTACACGCCAAGAGTAGTCACCCCTCCCACACAATTAAATCCATACCGGTGGGAGAATTCACCAGACTCAAGAGAAACTGCAGCAAAGCAATAGATAGAGAAACTGAGTTTGACAATTTGGAAATACGACTTGATAAGCGCAGTTATCCTAAATAGTGTCGAAAAAGAGCCTGAAATATGGTAGATAAAAAATATAGAGAGAATTTATTAAAATCTAATCTTAAATCTAAAAAAAGGAGGGCAGCTAAACAAAATAAACAGTATATTTGCCTTCAGTATAGTTCCCACTTTAATGAGATCAAATCAATTATACATAAACGGCTAACAATTTTTGAACAGGATGACATTTTGTCAAATATACTATATGACGGCATAAATATAGTAGCCAGAAGAGCTCCAACCATAGGGGATTTAATTTCTCCAAGTCAATATACATCCAAATCTAGATCCAATACATGGTTGGAATGCAAAGGCTTCTATAAATGCGGCACTATCGCATGTAGCACATGTGCATCAAGCCAATCAGGCAATATATTTACTAATTATGACAACTCTAAAAGCTATAAAATTAGAGACTTCATTAATTGCCACTCTAAAAACGTGGTATATAAGATCAATTGTACACAGTGTAAAGTTTCATATGTGGGATGCACCACCAGAAAGCTCAAAACGAGAATCTCTGAACACATAAGAGATACATGTAATTTCTATGGTGGTAATAGAAATGTATCTATGGTTGCCAAACATTTTGCTACTTGCCACGGAGGTAATATTGCAGCGATGGCTGTTCAGGGCACAGAATTGGTTAAATGCTCAAATCGTGGTGGGGATATCAAGACGCCTCCTAACCAGGGAGGCGTATTGGATATACACTTTACAAACAAGATCACCGTTAGGTTTAAATAAGAAAAATGAAATAATATATCATTATTGTTAAATGGCTTTTATTTTCTCAACACTTAGTTTTATTGTTAGATGGTATATAGTAGGACCAGCGACTTTTCAGTCATGTGATTGTGTAATTCACAGTGATTGGTTTCTTAGTACTATGAATACTGGCAATGTTCATATGCTGTTAGACATGATTAAGATCGCATAGATCGAAACGCGTTGTCTATCCTCATGACTGCATCCACCTTTGAGCAAGGATTTTAATCACGCTATATTTATATGCACCAATAAAGAATTTCAAGATTTTAGGAGCTGGAGTACACACCTTTTCCTCATCTTCCATTGCTGCACATCTTGGTCGGGACGAAATCTCCGTGCTCCTTCGGTCTGTCGGTGAGCTGGCTGTGGCTTTTAGCCTTATTTTTCTATATATTGATGCTGCATACCTTGACCAGAAGCTCTAGCAAATTTGGGTAGGTTTTCAGAAATCACTTCACTACCAAGTTGAGCACATGGGCCAAGCATGGTACGTGTGTGAGCTTGTCAAGCTTCACACGCACCACCAGGTTGTCGTCATTAGTTTAGTGGCGAGAGCCACAGATCTGTCTGGTCTGTTATTCCGTTCAATAACTGTGCCGTGGTGTTTAGTTTGTCTCCTAGACAAATTTGCTTCAGCAGAGCCTGTTGCCGCCTTGCTGAGGCAGTGCTGCAGAGCTTCCAGCTGATGTGTGCTTTGAGATAGCACATTGGAGATGGAGGATGAGGATGAGCAGGAGGGAGTGTAGGAACTGTTTAGGAGGTGGAGAAAACACTGATATAAGTAGGGCCATCAATCCTTGGTGTCGGTAGCACATGTACTGTGTCAGAATTGGACTCAGCCCCGGCCGCTACAATGTTCACCCAGTGTGCCATCAGTAAAATGTAGTGTCCCTGGCCATGAGTGCTTGTCCACTTTTTGGTTGTCAAGTGGACAATCCCAGTAACTGTGTTGGTAAGGACACGGGTGATGTTTCTGGACACGTTCTGGTACAAGGTGGGAACGCCACTCCAGGAGAAATAGTGGCAGCTGAGGACCAAGTACTGAGTACCAAATTTGTTCACTGTAATGTAACAAGAATCATTTAAATGGTATGAATTACTAATTGAATCTATCAAATATTTCAGAATGTTTTCTGGAGTTTTATATACCACCGTAATGTAATAATAACCGCATTAAACTGTATGGATGAAAAATTGAATCCATAAAATTCATACACATATTTCTGTATGGAAGAGTAATTGAATGACAAATTTTTGAATTTTTTTGGAGTGTTATATACCACCGTAATGTCACAGAAAGCAGCCAATACTCTATGGATGATTAATTAAATCCAGATACATTTTTCAATGCTTTTTTGGAGTGTTCTATACAACCGCAATATACCACAAAGCACAGAATACTATATGAATTAGTAATTGATTCCAGAAAAATATTTTTAACCTTTTTTTGGAGTGTCAAATACCACCGTAATGTAACAAGAACCGTGTTAAATCGTATAGATGGCTAATTAAATCCAAAATGTAAAAAAAAAATTAACTCAAATATTTTGAAAGTTGAGTTGATGTAATCATACACTAATAAAGGCTTTGCAGAAAATGAAAAGGCAGGGAAAAAATAATGAGGGTCATCCATAAATGCCTGAAAGGAAACATTTGGTGTGCCTCATTCAAATATGTTTAAAGTGTAGTTGCTGTACTCCTACATTCATAAAGGCATTGCCGAAAGTGCAAAGCCGGGAAAAGATTATAAGGAGGGTAATGCAATAGTCTTTTTCAGGTCTCTGCTTCCTCTTCTCTTTCCTCAGGAGGCTGGGAGGACTGCCTCCACATTCCTCCTGGAGCCTGATTTCCAGGTACCTGTGCTTTAGGTTACCTGGTTTTCCAGCAGTGCCAGAGCCCCCAACATGTAGAAATGGGCACCAGCCCCCTGAGTCACCTGCACCATTGCCTGCTCTCACATAGGAGGTGGGGAACCCCAAGGACAATCTGATCTCTGGGGGGTGGTAGAAGCCATATCTTGAGCCATCTCAAGGAGACTCTCCTAGGCCATACATTCCTCAGGAAAGTTCCATCCTGCTCCCTTCCTTCATCATGCCCACAGAATACCAGCGATGTTGCCCCTCCATTTTTTGGAACATGACCTTGGTTTCAGTAATCACCTCTTGCAGGCATCTAGGCAAGTGCTCTGTCTCTACCGTCCACTGGTCCCAAACTCTTCGATGGACCCCCATATTCACTGCCGGTCATACTTAACGACCTCCTGCCGGGATGCCAGCAGTTGGTACCTTGTGGCTGGATGGCCCAGTAGCATTTATCGATCCCTGGTCCTGGCTCAACTCCTTGTCCTTCTGACCAGACTAGGCCCTACAGTCCACTCACTAGTTTCCAGTTTCTGGCTTTCTCTTCTGCAGGTCACAAGAACCCCAGGGGTGAAAGCTGCAGTCTGGATTCGGGTCTTAGTGGTTCCAAATAAATGGCTTTTTCCGGACCGCAGACTCCTACCACCTCCGCGGTTTAACCACCTTGGTCTGGCTCCGATATCTCTCCGGTCATTCCTGTCATGGTTCCCAATGGCAGGGACTCAGGCAAAAACGGACTAGCTCTAGGAATGATGGAATCTCAGATGACCGCGACGCTGAACCTAACACGCAACTAATAGTAGCCAGGGGGTGTGCCTACGTTTTATCCCTAGACACCTCGCACCAGCCGGAGGTCTAGCTGCCCCTAGTAGAGGAATACACAGACCTGGCTTGCCTCCAGGGAAACCCCAAAAGTGATAGTAGCCCCCCACATATAATAACGGTTAGGTAAGAGGAAAACACGTACGCAGTATGAATATAGATTCAGCAAAGAGAGGCCCTCTGACTATTGTGGTTTATTCCTAGCCAATGGTGTGGAGTCGATACCCTTCAGAGGGATAGGAACTTCCAAAGGCTCTAGGCTAAACCCACAGCGTCTGGCAAAGGACAAATCCATAAGACTCAAGGAAGCGCCAGAATCCACATAGGCATCCACAGTAATAGATGATAATGAACAGATCAAAGTTACAGACAAAATAAACTTAGACTGTAAAGTGCCAATTGCAAAAGACTTATCAACCTTTTTTGTGCGTTTAGAGCATGCTGATATAACATGAGCAGAATCACCACAGTAGAAGCACAACCCATTTTTACGCCTATAATTCTGCCATTCACTTCTGGACAGAATTCTATCACATTGCATAATCTCCGGTGTCTGCTCAGAAGACACCGCCAAATGGTGCACAGATTTGCGCTCCCGTAAACGCCGATCAATCTGAATAGCCATAGTCATGGATTCATTCAGACCTGTGGGCGTAGGAAACCCCACCATGACATCTTTAACGGCGTCAGAGAGACCTTCTCTGAAATTCACCGCCAGGGCGCACTCATTCCACTGAGTAAGCACAGACCATTTTCGAAATTTTTGACAATATATTTCAGCTTCATCATGCCCTTGAGAAAGGGCTATCAAGGCCTTTTCAGCCTGAATCTCCAAATTAGGTTCCTCATAGAGCAACCCCAGTGCCAGAAAAAACGCATCCACACTGAGCAGCGCAGGATCCCCTGGTGCCAATGCAAATGCCCAATTCTGGGGGTCACCCCGCAACAAGGAAATCACAATTTTAACCTGCTGAGCGGAGTCTCCAGCGGAGCGAGATCTCAGAGAAAGATACAATTTACAATTGTGCTTAAAATTCAAAAAACGAGATCTATCTCCAGAAAAGAACTCAGGTATAGGAATCTTGGGTTCTAATATAGGAGCATGTATAACATAGTCTTGGATATTTTGAACCTTGGAAGCAAGAGTATTCAGGTTTGTAGCTAAACTCTGGATATCCATTTCTTAACAGCTGAGATCAGAGCCATTCAGGGGTTAAGAGGAGAGAAAAAAGCAGCAGATTGCAATTATGGCTAGACAGAACTTCTGAGTAAAAAAAAAAAAAAAAAGTGTCAGAAACTTCTTTTTTCTCTCTTTCTTCAGCCAATACCTTTAATACATTCGGGCCGGCAATACTGTCATGGTTCCCAATGGCAGGGACTCAGGCAAAAACGGACTAGCTCTAGGAATGATGGAATCTCAGATGACCGCGACGCTGAACCTAACACGCAACTAATAGTAGCCAGGGGGTGTGCCTACGTTTTATCCCTAGACACCTCGCACCAGCCGGAGGTCTAGCTGCCCCTAGTAGAGGAATACACAGACCTGGCTTGCCTCCAGGGAAACCCCAAAAGTGATAGTAGCCCCCCACATATAATAACGGTTAGGTAAGAGGAAAACACGTACGCAGTATGAATATAGATTCAGCAAAGAGAGGCCCTCTGACTAGATAGCAGAAAATACAAAAGAGGACTTCGCGGTCACCTCAAAACCCTAAACAGCCATCCTGAAATTACTTTAACTCCGTTATCAACTCATGACACAGGAGTAGTAATTTCAGATCACTAGAGCTTCCAGCAGCAAGAGAAATATAAATGCATGCTGGACAAACAAACACAAAAAATGCCAAAGATCCAACTTAGCTGAATTGCAGACTTGGAGCAGGTAGCAAGCAACAGAGGTGCTCTGGTAACATTGATTGCTGGCACTAGAATGACTGAGAAGCCAGACTAAATAGGAAACTCCCAGTTTCCTGATGGAAACAGGTGCAAGACAAGAGTCAGCCAGTACCACCAGTAACCACCAGAGGGAGCCCAAAAACAGAATTCACAACACATTCCTTTGAAAGTCTCTTATGATTCTGTCATCTTTGACGCCCACTAAGTAAATTACACCATAAGGAGTGTTAAATACCAAGAAAATGTACCATACAGCACGTAACACTATATAGCTGAGTACTGAATCCAGAAAAATTTTATAATGCTTTTTTTGTGTTATATACTACTGAAATGTGTCACAGAGCATTTAATACTGTATGGATGAGTGATTGAAGCCAGATAAATGTTTCAAGACCTTTTTTTGGAGTGTTATATAATGCAGAAATGTACCACAAAGCACGTAATAATGTATGGATGAGTAATTGCATTCCACAATGCTTTTTTGTAGTGTTATATACCATCAAAATGTACCACAGAGCATGTAATACTGTATGGGTGAGTATTTAAATCGATAAAAATTCAACTCTTTCTTTGAATGTTACATATCACAGAAGTGTACAACAATGCACATAATACTGTATGGATTAGTAACTGACTGCAGAAAATTTTTTCAATGCTTTTTTTTTTGGAGTCTCATATATCACAGAAATATACCAAAAAGCATGTAATAATGTATGGATGAGAAATTGAACCCAGAAACAATATTCAATGCTTTTTTGGAGCATTAGATACCACCAAAATGTACCAAAAGCACAAAAATATTCTATGGATAAGTCATTGAATCAAGAAAAATGTTTCAACTCATTTTTGGAGTGTTATATACAACAGAAATGTGCCACCATGCACGTAATGCTCCATGAATGAAAATATAGTACATTTTTTCACCCACAGAAAAAAAATGTTGTCACGTGCAGCAGATACATATTTAGCACTGGACTGCAAACCCTAACCACTGCCTACAGTCTGTAGTCTGTCACTCTCCCTGCTCCTTCAACTGTCCTTCCTTGAGCTAAATGCAGAATGTATCTGATACAAGAAGCAAAATGCAGTCTGATGGTTCATAATCAGCACCAGTATCAACCCTAGAGGACTCTGAGTCACTCAATTGTGCACACACATCCCTAAACAAGCACTCCCTTCCTCCAATAAGAACTTACCCTGTGCTGTGCAATGGCGTCAGTAAGTCAAGCACGGTGGCGCCTGTTCCTTTATAACCTCTGATGATGTCATACTGCCAGCCTATCACAGTAATTCCACTACCAAGATGGCTACGTATGCTCATTAAGGCTAGTTTCACATTAGCCTTTCTGTGCGCAGCGTAGGCCTGAGTACTTCTTCCCTTAAGATCCACATAGATCCGCATGCATCTTGCATACCTATATTTAACATTGTGCACACAGGGACATGCGTTGTATGCGGAAGCATCCCTGCAAGATCCATACGGATCTATGCAGATCTTAAGGAAATAAGTACGTAGGCCTACGCTGTGCACAGAAACGCTAATGTGAAACCGGCCTTACTGTTTAATGGGCACCAAACATGTGGGCCTGGGATTCGAGTTTCAAATTTGAGCACCCACTAACGAGTGCCAAGCACATTGAAGCCCCCAGATATTTCAGTGACATCCGAGTATCACCAAGAACATTCGCTCATCCTTATTTCTGATCAATCTTTTTTGCTCACATAAAGATTGATCACAGCACAGATTTACTTTGAACAATGATCAAGAACAGACTTTAATTAGAGAGATCATGGTCTCATGAAAATCGTCCTCAGTAGTGGGAAGACTCAAGTGGAGGAGTCCATCTGAGACATTATTATTAGGGTTGAGCGAAACGGGTCGGCAATTTTCAGAAGTCGCCGACTTTTGGCAAAGTCGGGTTTCATGAAACCCGACCCGACCCCTGTGTGGGGTCGGCCATGAGGTCGGCGATCTTCTGAATCTGGAATCGGAATTCCGATACCGATTCCCGATATGTTTAAGATATCGGGAATTGGTATCGGAATTCAGATTTAAGTGTAAAATAAAGAATTAAAATAAAAAATATCGCTATACTTACACTCTGATGGGCCCTGGTACTAACCGGGAACCTTCCTTCCTTAGAATCAGCCTTCCAAGACCTGCGGTGACGTCACGGTGACGTCGCGGCTTGTGATTGGTGGCGCGGCCCCCATGTGACCGCTCGTGCGACCAATCACAAGCCGCGACGTCACCGTGACGTCACCGAAGGCCCTGGAAGGGCTGATTCTTAGGAAGGAAGGCGGTCGGAAAGAAGCAGGGCGTGTCCGAGGGTGAGTATATACCTAATAGGAATATACTCACCCTCGGCTTCGTTCCGGCAGCCTTCCTTCCTAAGAATCAGCCCTTCCAGGGCCTTCGGTGACGTCACGGCTTGTGATTGGTCGCGCGAGCGGTCACATGGGGGCCGCGCGACCAATCACAAGCCGCGACGTCACCGTGACGTCACCGCAGGTCTTGGAAGGCTGATTCTAAGGAAGGAAGGTTCCCGCTTAGTACCAGGGCCCGTCAGAGTGTAAGTATAGCGATATTTTTAATTTTAATTCTTTATTTTACACTTAAATATGGATCCCAGGGCCTGAAGGAGAGTTTCCGCTCCTTCAGACCCTGGGAACCATTGGAAACCCAATGCACTGCATTGGGTTTCGAGTTTCGGCCGACCCCGACCCCGACTTTTTTATAGGATCGGCCGATTTCACTCGACCCGACTTTTGAAAAAGTCCCGATCCTATAAAAGTAAAGGTCGCTCAACCCTAATTATTATACCAAAATTGCCCTTGAATTTTTGGTTTTGTGTAAATCCAGAAATATTATAAAAGGCAAATGAGTTTCCCTTCACCTCATTAAAGAAAAAAAAGACACATCAGGTCATACATTATCAATTTATAGGTTCTATTAGTGTTTTATATAAGCTCAACATGTACAGTCTATTTTATCGCTTTCTGCATACATAATTATATTCTATTGCATTTTTCGTGCTAGAGAATTCTCATCACATATTTCCTGAGCGCTTTGTAGCACCCACACAAATAAGAACAGCATATTATCGGTTTTACACAACATAGATTAACTGTGTGTCATGAGCACAGACCTTCTAATAGTTCTGTCAATAAATCAATCTGCTCCAGTACAGAAGCCTTAGAAAAACCCAGAGTGACTTGTCTGGCACAGGGATACGTTTCCACATTGAACACAAGAGGGCAGTATATGACAACACGAAACAGATCATTTTTTTTAGCTCTTTTTGTCTATTTTAACCTTTGCCAATATGAGCATAATACATGATTGTAATTGAAAAATCACAAAATAGTCAAATCCAAAATAGTCGAATTATCCTATGATTTATTGATGCTGTGCCTTCCAACTGCAGTGCAAAGGGCAAGCTTTTAGTTACCAATTCTGACTCCATGTAAGCTGTAGCTCAGTTTTATTTTTCTAAAGGGCACTGCTTGCATCAAATTCATAGAATCATTGAATGTTAGAGTTTGAAGGGACCTCAAGGGTCATCGTGTCCAACCCCCTGCTCAATGCAGATTAGGAATCATGCAACATTTTTGGGAAATTGATACCTCACGTTACATTTATTTTAAAGAGAAATATATATACATACTGTACACTCACAGATGTGGCCTGTCTTAAAATGGCAAACATGCATAAAATGCATAAAAATAACTTGAGGTTTCAGACCTTAATTAGCCTGTAAGTCACCATCATCGTTAAGAAAAACCAGGTGATGCAAATTTCGTAGCGTTATAAAAACCCAGCCTCTTCTAATCTTGTGCCAACAAACAGCAGCCATAGCTAAGCATCTGCCTAGCACTGTGAAAATGAAAATGGTGGAGGTCCACAAAGCAGGAGAATGCTATAAGAAGATAGCAAAGAGTTTTCAAGTTGTCCTTTCCTCATTTCAAAATGTAATTAACAAATGGCAGTTAACAGGAAATCTGGAGGTCAAGATAAGGTCTGGAAGACCCAAAGACCCAAAGTCAAGTCTACACCAGCCGAGACACAATATCCGAACGCCGCAGGTCAAACACTGAAGGATGAACATGAATGACCATACAGAACTGGGCTTTTACAGTGGTGATCAGGAGATGGGAGTGAACCAGTCCGTTACCAATGTAGACGTACGTTACACGGTGCAGGCCTGCCAGTGTGAGGAGCACATATAGGGTACGAAGTGACTTGATACTAAGAACCTGCGGATTTGCTGGAAATTCCATGACCCCCATTAAGTGCCAGTATAATATTCGAAAATGCTTGAAGAGCGCATTGCAGTGATGGGCCTACAGTTGTGAGTGCTGCCCGTGGAAGCTAGAGAAGAAAGATATTGAAGCTCCATAAGAGATAGCACAGAGGAAATACTATTGAGACTGTTATATTGTTGTTGTCATCGCCATTACTGCTAATATCCGCTGACAGCTCCCTTTGCAATTGCTGACCAATGATGTCCCAGATGTGCTTAACGGCAGACAAATCTGGAGATGCTACACACCTTGATAACATGTTTAGGACACGCAGGCTGCCCACAGTAGCATGAGCAAAATGTGGCTTGGCGTTGTCATGTTGTAAAACTGCGCCTCTGAGACTTTGCGGAAATGTCTGCACCACCAGTTCCATGATTGATCCATTCTGTAATGCAAGTGAAATTGTGCATCACATACCAAGCCTAAGGTGACAAACAGTGTCTACAAAAACCATCAGAAGGCATTTGTATGACATTGGGCTATGAATTGGATGTAAAGTCCCACCGACCCCAAGCCACTGCTCTCAAAGACTATCATGGTGGAAAGCAAGACCGCAATGGAGGCTGGAATAGCATTCAGTATGGCACAACATTCCTCAAACAATGATTAATAACCTCATTGACAGCATGACAAGATGTGTAAGCGCATGTATTTGGTATGTGAGTGACACTGATTGTCAACACTGAATAAATCGAGATGCTTTGAAAGTTTTGTTTCATCATTTGCATATCATTAACATATCTTTCAATACTGTGACTTCCACAATTCCACAAGTTTGCCTTCTTAGTTTTGAAATTGCAATGTTAAAAAGAAACACAAATATTCAAATGTAACCTGTACATATATATTCCTTATAATTTTCACATGCTTGCGTGGATTAGAAAGAATACTGATCATCTCTAGCAAGGAAAAATGGCGCTATTATGTATATATAGCATTGTTTCTTTGTGAGGAATGGAAATATTAAGAATTAAATAATTCTTACCTATCTCTGATTACATTAATGGTATTCACACCCATCGAAGCACAAATCTGAATAACAGCTTGACCGACAGCACTGTTGGCTCCATTTTGAATCACTGTGTCTCCTAGTGCAGGTAAAAACACAGTTTTCAATGGCAAAATTAAGACCCTACAGATTATTATTGAAACGTAAAGCACACAAGAGGCAACTCTGATAATACGCAGACAAAATAAATAGTATCGTGACATTTCATAAATCCTGCATGTACTAATCCAAACCGTCTGATAAACTTGAACTTGCTTGCAGCAGAGAACTGTAATATAATGAGACATTTCACAAGGCTACTAGCATAAGGGTATGTTCTTAAGAGGCTGAATTTTTGAGGGAATATTTATAGCAAATTTTCCCCCAAAAAATTATTTGGCGCTGATTTACTATTTTCACTGCAGAACAATTCCCATTCAAATTCTGCCATGATTTTTCAATTAACATTTGGATGAGATTTGGTAATACTGTAACTGATTTTTAATTATTTTTCTCACTTTCTGTATGCAGCACCATTAATTCCGCTCACATGAGTGTAAATTCTCTTATGCGAGAGAGCCGATCGATTATTTTATGACATTTGCGATCAATCTCTGTTCAGAGCTTTATCAGTGACAGCTTAGTGTGCTCTGGCTTCTCTCAGATGAGATAATCGGAGCACACTGTCCAGAGACGGTGGAGAACAAAATTTCTCCACCATCCGATTGCAGTCTGATGATTTCCACGCACACATAGACTTGAATGGTTGGCTGCATGCCATCCAATTTGACCAGCAAATCGCAGCATCCTACAATTTTTTTCTCATGTGAAAAAAAATGCTAATCAGCACTACCACATAGGATAACATTGGTCCAAGTGCTATCCAATAAAACTTCAGATAGCACTCACCCTGTATGTATACACTCATTTGAGTCAGAATCGCCTTTGGGGCTCACAGTCTAAATTCCTTATCAGTATGTCTTTGGAGTGGTGTACTTGGAGGAAACCTGAGCAAACACAGGGAGAACATACAAACTCCTTGCAGATGTCGTCCTTGGTGGGATTTGAACCCAGGACTCCAGAGCTGAAAAGCTACATTGCTATGTATAAAGCCACCATGCTGCTAATACATTGCATATTTTCTTTTTTGAAAACCTCTGTAGAAAATCGGTGGCTTGTGTGTGAACATACCTTTAGGCAGGTTCCACATGTGTTACATTCATGATCTGACTACATACCACAATGTATGGTCATTTGTTCTTTACCTGAACTCAACAACCTCACCGTGATCCTATTACTCTAATGAGGTTGGGTCAGGAGACCCACAGCCGGACTGGCATTGTGTCTGTCCTTAGACAATGAAAGTCAGACATGACCAACTGGTCTAAGAATGAGTGGAGATAATCTGTTAGGACATTTCCCTTATTAAAAACAGGTTGATCTGTCTTCTCAAAGCTTTTCTACCTTTATGAACTTTTTAATATTTTTTTTCTGACTCATAATGCAGAATTTTAGATACTTTTTCACCTTTCAAGGTCCTATCGATGTTGGATTAAAGTATTTTTATCCTATATTCATATTTTTTAGTTCATTAATAATATCTGATTAAAATCTTTACTTTGACATTTATTCCTATTTGTATATATAGATATGAAGCTAATTCAATGGCTCTAAAAGGAATCTTTCTTGCAGTGTCGTTGTCATGTGTAATGTTTGAAACCGATTTGGTTTCTATATTGTAATTCTGTAAAAGCTCATTAGGTAAGGGTTAGTTAAAGAACTGAAAGGAGTCATCTGTTCCAGAGAGGGAGCTTTGTGACTCCGCCATATGTGGCGTATGAATTCTTCCTGCGCTGTAGACAGGTGAATATGAGTGTGGCAGCTGTAAGTGTGAGAGCCTGTCAGATGTGTTTGACAACAACAGCTGTGTATTCTTTGGGAGTTCTGCATGCATATTTATTACCGGTTATTTATAACGTGTGTTCTCTAGCATATGTTTAATAAAAGGATTATTTGAAGAGGCATTAGAAAAATAAAAAGACCTTTTTACGATACGAATTTAAAGCTTAAAGTGACATACCGACATTCAGAGTTTCAAAGTCCATGAGCATACGATAGGCAGTGCAAGGGTTAACACCGAGCGTTGCCGCGCTGAGGAGAGAGATGTCTTTACTTATGGAAATGATGTCACTGGACGTGCAAACGGCTTCGGTTCTCCATGTACCTATTGTTTAAGGAAGCAAATCTTACATGTGGCTCAGTAATTCGTAAATTATTCGAAAAAAACAAATTGCATTAACTGTGCTGATGCTGTAGCTAATAATGCTTCATGGAGCATTTCTCAGTACAAAATGACTGTTCAAACAAAGCACAGGTGCCCAGTGCGCTATTGGCGTGGCCAAGCGGTTCAGTGCACCCCTCTACTTACTTTTTTCTATTTCAGACCCCTACTTCCTTTATTGACAGATTTAGCCTTATAGGAGGTAGAGGAACGGGAGATACTGATGCAAAAAAGTAAGTGGAAAGATGCACTGGACTATTTGACAACGCCAAGGGTGCCCAGAGGGACTGTGCTTTGTGCTGACAGACGCCCTTTTAAAAGGACTTGTCACCTTGTTAAGCAGTGAGTTAGGTGCTGCAGGTCGGTTGGAGGTATTGGCTGGAGGCCTACACAAAGAAAAGATCTACATTGATAGGCCATCAATACCTCCACCACTCTGCATCATATAAAACAACGCTGTCCATATGTGTGAGTCTGTGACTGGTATTGCAGCTCAGTAAGGGGGTGCGCTATCTCAATACACTTGTACTGAGTGAGGATGCATATGTCTAGCCAGCACATGACGGAATGTATGCAAACCACATACCTGTGGTCACGCACCCACTGCTTCTACATTCGAGCACCGGAGAATCCTAACAGAGCGCTGTGCATGCGCTATGAGGATTCACAAGTCTGCAGTCAGATAGAGTCACTCCGGATTTGTAACCAAAGGTTTGACCGTGTATGGAAAATGCGGGTTTCTTACCTTGCAACTGTCCCCTTTCTGCACCCAACCCGTAGACCATTCTACCCTTTGAAATTAAACATTACTCATCAGTTCTTTGGATAATATTGGCCACAGCAGCCAGTTTATTAACAAACAATAACAAATAATAAATACATATCAATTATTGATATAATCTGTAACATGAGGGGAGGGTTCTTGGAGCTAAAAGATCTAGCTTTTATTTACCAATATTCAACGAAGTTCAACCACCATGTTACCCTCAGCTGTAAACCACCAGCTCGAGGGCACCAAACAACCCATTCAGGGAAGACTAACCACCAAAAGCTCCCAGGGTAAGACCCCGTCCAGAGCCCATAGCCGAATGCCAGATCAACCCCACCTCATTTTTACTGTCCGGAATTTACTCACAATTCCTTCCCCCGATGAATCAGCGTCAACTCCAAGAACCCCACCCTCGCCAACTTAGCCACTGCTCTACTCCATCTACTAAAACAACCATCATTCACATACAATTTTTTGTCCTGCTCCACTCGTAACAAAAAAAATTATATTTAGTTTTATTTTTTGTTATATAATATATATACTATAAACAACCCCTTAAAAGATAATTGTAAATAAAAATTCCACCACATGTTAATCCAAACCACCAACAACCAAAAGTAGGGAGGGTGGGTGGTTCTTCACTCTGCGGTTTCTTTTTGAAAATGACGATATTCCCGCACTTTTTCCAGCCCAAACAAGTCCCTTGGCCTGCCCCCTATAACCCCTCTTCTTAACCTCCACCAATCCCTGTCCGTCTTCTGACACCTCTTGGAAACCCCTCCTAGCCAACTGCAGTCTTGTGGTGCTTCCATCTAGCTATGCCTATTCCAGCCCCCATCTAGACAACCTCTTTAAGCTAGACATTCACATAAAAAGGTAGGCTAGTGATAATTAATATGCATAGATAGGTAGAACAGGTAGATAGACAGAAAGACATTCATGAAAAATACAGATATGCTAGGTTAATGATAGGTATTATTGAGAACCTTTTATTCTTCATGAAATAACTAGAAAGAGCATCCTTTCTTTGTACTGTTCATGTGCTGTTCCTCTGACATTCCTCTTAGAAACTTATGAATAAATTGACAACTGTTGAGATCCAAGATGGCCGCCGACTGAGCAGGACATGGTGCACAGAGTTCCTGATTTGACTGAGGCAATCCAAGCCATCTAGCCTCAAAAAGAAGAAAAAAAGGGCTCCAGGGGTGAGAAACAGCATTCATCCTAAGTATAGACCTCATCAAAGCCGTATCGCCATGGCTGGAAAGGTGGAAACCCCCGCTGCCTGGGGATAACACAAGACCAGCAGGGAAGCGTGGGGCCTGGTAGGGCCTGCACCTCTCACCTGCAGGCAGACTCTCCTGGTGACAAGAGGACTATTAGAGGAGCAGTGTTGGACTGGGAGAAGAGAGCTGAGTGGGGACAGCTGAAGCTGCAGGAGGAGAGACACTTGCGGTGAGCAGCCAGACACTTCCCCCCTCCCCCAGCTGTGACAGGCAGATTAACAGAGAGGAAGCATCGGACTGGAAAGAAGGCAGCTGATGTGGATGAAGCCTGAACTGCAGGAGAAGAGACACCGGAGGTGAGCAGCCAGACACTTCCCCCCTCCCCCTGTGGTGACAGGAGGATTATCAGTGTACAAGGCAGCAGGCCTAACTCCTCTCCTGCTCTGAGGAGAGACTTGCAGGGGGAAGAGAGAGGAGATTATCTAGGAAGCCAACAGTGCAACAGAGGGCTGACAGCAGACACCAGTCAAGTTAAGGATACAGCAGAGGGTGGTGGAGGGACGGGGATCGACAGGCGACAACTAAAGGCTGAGTCACACATAACGATATCGTTAACGATATCATTGCAACGTCACGCTTTTGGTGACGTAGCAACGATCCCACTAACGATCTCGTTATGTGTGACAGCGAGCAATGATCAGGCCCCTGCTGGGAGATCGTTGGTCATTGGGGAATGATCAGGACCATTTTTTGGTCGCTGATCACCCACTGTCATCGCTGGATCGGCGTGTGTGACGCCGATCCAGCGATGTGTTCACTTGTAACCAGGGTAAATATCGGGTTACTAAGCTCAGGGCCGCGCTTAGTAACCTGATATTTACCCTGGTTACCATTGTAAAAGTTAAAAAAAAAAACAGTACATACTCACATTCTGATGTCTGTCACGTCCCCCGGCATCCACAGGGTTAAAACTGCTTTCAGCAGGAGCGCTGCTAATGCATGCGCTGCTGCCGAGAGCTTCCCTGCACTGACTGTGTCAGCGCCGGCCGTAAAGCAGAGCACAGCGGTGACATCACCACTGTTACTGCCGGCGCTGACACATTCAGTGCAGCGAAGCTCTCGGCAGCAGCGCGTGCATTAACAGCGCTCTTGCCGAAAGCAGTTTTAACCCTGTGGACGCCGGCGGGGGACGTGACAGACATCAGAATGTGAGTATGTATTGTTTTTTTTTTTTTACTTTTACAATGGTAACCAGGGTAAATATCGGGTTACTAAGCGCGGCCCTGCACTTAGTAACCCGATGTTTACCTTGGTTATCCGGGTGCTGCAGGGGGACTTCGGCATAATTGAAGACAGTTTCAACGATGCCGAAGTCATTCCCCTGATCATTGGTCGCTGGAGAGAGCTGTCTGTGTGACAGCTCCCCAGCGACCACACAACGACTTACCAACGATCACGGCCTGGTCGTATCGCTGGTCGTGATCGTTGGTAAGTTGTTTAGTGTAACTCCAGCTTTAGACCCGCAGTTCATACAGATATCCAGGAGGCCAATTAAGAGGGAGCCGTGTCCAGGGAGGCTGGTGGGGGCAGACACCAAAAGGTGCAAAACAGACTGGTGACATAGTAGTAGACACCTGCCTCTCCAAACAAAGAACCTTTTCTTGAGGCAACAATTAATGTAACTACAGCTGTGTGAAGAGACCCAGAGCACACAGAATATACAGTTAGGTCCATATATATTTGGACAGAGACAACATTATTCTAATTTTGGTTCTAGACATTACCACAATAAATTTTAAACAAAACGATTCAGATGCAGTTGAAGTTCAGACTTTCAGCTTTCATTTGAGGGTATCCACATTAAAATTGGATGAAGGGTTTAGGAGTTTCAGCTCCTTAATATGTGCCACCCTGTTTTTAAAGGGACCAAAAGTAATTGGACAGATTAAATAATTGTAAATAAAATGTTCATTTCTAGTACTTGGTTGAAAATCCTTTGTTGGCAATGACTGCCTGAAGTCTTGAACTCATGGACATCACCAGACGCTGTGTTTCCTCCTTTTTGATGCTCTGCCAGGCCTTCACTGCAGTGGTTTTCAGTTGCTGTTTGTTTATGGGCCTTTCTGTCTGAAGTTTAGTCTATAACAAGTGAAATGCATGCTCAATTGGGTTCAGATCAGGTGACTGACTTGGCCATTCAAGAATATTCCACTTCTTTGCTTTAATAAACTCCTGAGTTGCTTTGGCTTTATGTTTTGGGTCATTGTCCATCTGTAGTATGAAACGACAACCAACCAGTTTGGCTGCATTTGGCTGGATCTGAGCACACAGTATGGCTCTGAATACCTCAGAATTCATTCGGCTGCTTCTGTCCTGTGTCACATCATCAATAAACACTAGTGACCCAGTGCCACTGGCAGCCATGCATGCCCAAGCCATCACATTGCCTCTGCAGTGTTTTACAGATGATGTGGTATGCTTTGGATCATGAGCTGTACCACGCCTTCGCCATACTTTTCTCTTTCCATCATTCTGGTAGAGGTTGATCTTGGTTTCATCTGTCCAAAGAATGTTCTTCCAGAACTGTGCTGGCTTTTTTTAGATATTTTTTAGCAAAGTCCAGTCTAGCCTTTTTATTCTTGATGCTTATGAGTGGCTTGCACCGTGCAGTGAACCCTCTGTATTTACTTTCATGCAGTCTTCTCTTTATGGTAGATTTGGATATTGATACGCCGACCTCCTGGAGAGTGCTGTTCACTTGGTTGGCTGTTGTGAAGAGGTTTCTCTTCACCATGGAGATTATTCTGCGATCATCCACCGCTGTTGTCTTCCGTGGGCACCCAGGTCTTTTTGCATTGATGAGTTCACCAGTGCTTTCTTTCTTTCTCAGGATATACCAAACTGTAGATTTTGCCACTCCTAATATTGTAGCAATTTTTCAGATGGGTTTTTTTCTGTTTTCGCAGCTTAAGGATGGCTTGTTTCACCTGCATGGAGAGCTCCTTTGACCGCATGTTTACTTCACAGCAAAACCTTCCAAATGCAAGCACCACACCTCAAATCAACTCCAGGCCTTTTATCTGCTTAATTCAGAATGACATAATGAAGGGATTGCCCACACCTGTCCATGAAATAGCCTTGGAGTCAATTGTCCAATTACTTTTGGTCCCTTTAAAAACAGGGTGGCACATGTTAAGGAGCGGAAGCTCCTAAACCCTTCATCCAATTTTAATGTGGATACCCTCAAATGAAAGCTAAAAGTCTGATCTTCAACTGCATCTGAATTGTTTTGTTTAAAATTCATTGTGGTAATGTCTATAACCAAAATTAGAAAAAGGTTGTCTCTGTCCAAATATATATGGACCTAACTGTATGTACACAAGCTGTTTAACAGTAGGAAGCTATCACACCACCTACATCTCCAATAGTGCAAATCGAAGAGTCAAAGCACTGAATCACTTAAACCTGCTTATCATACAAGGAAACAGTGCACTAAAATTACCTTCCTTACACACAAAATGAAGTAGGAGGGAATACAGCACCCAATAGGGAAATATGAGCACACACCACAAAGCATTGAAATTTTCGGAGTCTTCCTTTCAGTCACTGAATAGAATCTGAAACCCTGCAGTATATGAAATCAACAATTGATAAAAGATGAAGGTGACTGTTGCACTTGGTCTATTCAATGGTTAATACGTGTTCATACATTTACACTGCAGTATTACTCTTGAGAAGCTCCATCTAGTGGTGGAAAGGTTACAGGGCAAATGAGAATCGTCTGCATGAGAGGGCCTAACTAAATTACAAAGGAGAAAAAAACAAACAAAAAAAAACTCCTTTACAAAGATAAGGGAGCCCAATCCCTAATTATAAACACAGAGAAGCTCCAAAGTAGACTGCACAAGTTACAAAAGGCAGAAATATGGTAAAAATAGGATGCTTGACAGGACCGAATAACCATAGTGAAACATCATCAAATAAAACTATGGAGAAATTCATTACAAAACAGCGTAGCTCCAGTCAAGAAATGTCACACTCAAAAGACATTATTGAGGAACAAGAATCAGCATAAGTAGAAGAGTCTAGCAATTCAATAGATTCGGATAAACCCATATCCAGGAGTTTTATCAAAAATATCCTGTCTTCTGCCTTAGAACCTTTAGCTAAAGACCTTTCGGAAATTAAGAAAGACATACAACACATCGGGAACAGAGTGGAGGAATTAGAAGGAGCACAGGCTAAACTAACTGCCTGTACAGGGAAAATAACAGAAGGTCTGCAACTTCATGAAGATCACATTAACACCCTGTATACAACATTGGAAGACATAGAAAATAGAAATAGAAGAAATAATCTTAGAATCCAAGGAATTCCAGAGTCAGCAGGGCAGGAAGATGTGACAGCTGTCCTAACGGAACTTTTTTTACCCATGCTAGGCCCAGGTGAAGGTCAAGCGCTGGTCCTAGAAAGAGCACACAGGGCATTAAAACCTAAACCCAAGCCAACGGAACTTCCTAGGGACATAATCTGCAGGATCCTTGACTTCCGTATAAAGGAGAACATTTTCAAAAAGGCGAGATCAATGGAATCTCTAAAATACAGAGACTCCACAGTTTACATATACCAAGACCTTGCCCCTTCAACTTTATCCAAGCGACACATACTGAAACCCTTCACAGATATATTAAAAGAAAGACGTTCCCTTTTCCAATGGCTCTTCCAGTTTGGTCTACTTATTACAGCAGAGGGCAGGAGATACACACTCAGAATGACAGCGGATATAGCAAAAATATGTGAAGAACTGGGAATTCAGCTCGAACCGATACCAGACCTGAGATCGCTACATACAAACCTCCAATCTCTGGACCTACTAGTACAAGAGAAATGGAAAAAAGTTGGGAATCCTAAAAGCCAAAGAAATATTAAAAGATAAGCAGAAGTTCAAAGATCAGGAGATCAAAGAGAAAGTGAACTCTGGAAAATAATGAAAGATTATGAAGAGGACTTTATGTTTTATAGGTTCTCTTTTTCAGTTATGTTTTTTGGTTGTGTTCCTCTTTTTATGGATCTTTCTACCGTACCTTCTTCCATGCATTAGAGAACACTATAATGGTTAAGCCTTATGACACTGCCCATAATATTGCTCATAAGTGGTTTAATTTGCATTACTGTTACTTGAATTTGTCTTTTTTCCCTAGCTGGGTATAACCAAGTTGGATGAATGGTTAGAACATTAGAGTTAGGGCGTCAAGCCCATTCCTGTGTTATTTTGTTTATGTTGTCTCTTCTCATTCTTATGTCCCCCTTTTCCACCCCTCTGTCTTCCATACACCCATTGATGGTGCGGTGCACTGCGGCTCATGGACTCGACATCACAACAAATCATTATGGATAGCAAAACACAAGAAACGGTTATAGCATCATATAATGTGAGAGGACTGAATGCACCGATCAAAAGGTCCCAGGTACTTACACACATCAAAAAGTTGGGGATAGGTATTGTGTTGCTACAAGAGACACATTTCACACAAGAGAAAGCCCCAAATTTAGACAGACATCATTACTATGACACCTGGTATCATTCATACTCATCGTCCAGGAAATCAAAAGGAGTCGCTATTGCGATATCCAAACACACAACATTTCAATACATGGAGACGCTCAAGGATAATGATGGCAGATTTATTTTTATCAAAGAGAAAATTGCCCATAAATTGGTAACGATAGGCAATTTATGCGCCCCCAATACTAAACAAGATATTTGGTTCTCCAAGACCATGAGAGAGGCTAATGATTTTATACAGGGCATGCTGATCCTGGGAGGTGACTTAAATATGCCTCTTGAACCAGTAGTAGATTCCTCAACAGGAAATCAAACGTAACCAAAAAAGCACTTAAACGCATCTCCACGACTTTACATTTGCATCAGCTAATAAACACATGAAGATTTTTATACCCTAATTCAAAAGACTACACCCACTTTTCCCAAGCGCAATCATCCTATGGTCGAATAGATTATCTTTTCCTGCCGTTCCAGATGATCTCGAATCTAAAGGATGCGCAGATAATCCCGAATGTCCATTCTGACCACTCGATACTTATGAATAAAATAGTGCTGGGTCAGGGACCAAAAAATAACACATGGAGACTTAATGAGATCCTTCTGTCTGAACAGTCCGCCAAAGGGAAAATACTGAGAACAATAAAAGAATACTTTGAACTTAACACACAAGATAACACACCATTCCCTATTGTTTGGGAAGCTCACAAAGCGGTGGTAAGAGGGGAATGGATCTCCATTGCATCACATAAAAACAAGACACGACAGACAAATCTGGAGTCTCTCTTCAAAGAGATCCAGACCCTTGAAAAACAACACAAACAAACACTTAGACCTGACACTTTTACTCTTTTGTCACAAAAAAGACGAGATATAATGAATAAGGATTCAATCAGGGTGTTCACAAAATGGAAACACAAAATGCTTGCACATGGGGATAAAGTGTCAAAATTCATGGTGTCTCAGATTAAAAAGAGAAAAGCTAGGTCACTAATATATACGCTCAAAAAATCAAATGGAGAGAAAATTAGAGATCCAGATGGCATTGCTTCAGCTTTTAAAGATTATTACTCCTCTCTATATAATCTGCGCCCTTGTGAGAGTGAAGAACAATTAGATAAAAGAAAAGTTATCAAAATAATTTTTAAATACCATTAATTTACCAAGCCTTTCCAAAGAACAGCAACTAGAATTAGTAGGTCCTTTCACGTTGAGGGAACTCCAGTCTGCCCTGTCGAACTGTCCGGCAGGAAAAAGCCCAGGCCCAGATGGACTCCCGGCCTCCTACTATAAAGCCTTCCAGGAGACATTGAGCCCATACCTTCTGAAATTGTGTAATGAGGTGTTGGGGGGAGCGACCTTCCCGAAACAGACACTAGAAGCACACATATCGTTGATCCATAACATATCAGAGATATGCAGCAATTACAGACCAATCTCTTTATTGAATAATGATCTTAAATTGTTTGCAAAAATGATTGCCAAAAGAATAGGTCTGGTACTAGACACATTAATCTCACTGGAACAGGTGGGGTTTGTTGGGGGCAGAGAAGGTAGGGATAACTCTCTAAGAGTCTTATACCTTATGCAACATGCTAAAATCCATCATAAACCATTGGTGTTGTTGGGAACGGATGCGGAAAAGGCATTCAACAGGGTGGACTGGACTTTTATGCAAGCGACCTTGGAGAGATTTGGGTTTCCACCACTGTTAATCAATGCCATTTTTCAAATGTACACATACCCAACAGCGAGGATAAGGATAAATGGAGACTTATCCACTCCCTTTGTAATTAAAAACAGCACATGTCAAGGTTGCCCGCTCTCGCCGACCCTATTTGTTTTGACCATTGAAACTCTGATTCAAAGCCTTAGACAACACCTGGACATAGAAGGGGTTAGATTAGCTGGAATGTCCCATATTGTAGCAGCTTTCGCAGATGATTTATTACTACTACTGACAAATCCTAGCAAAGAAATCCCTGCAGTGCTGGAACTTTTTGAAAAATTTGGAAGCATGTCAAATTTTAAAATAAATCTTGATAAATCGGAGGCTATGAGTATGAATGTCCAGAACTTGACCCTTCAAGACATTAAATCCAGATTTCCAATTAAGTGGAACTCGAGCTTTATTAAATACTTGGGAATTAAATTAAGCCCGCATTGGCATTCATTATTCTCTTAACTATGCCCCTCTGATCAACACTACATTAGAACTGATTAAGTCATGGAGGGCACCTTTTGTCTCCTGGATGGGATGTAAGAATCTGTTAAAGAGCTTCATACTCCCCAAGTTCAGCTATGTATCAAGAATGCTTCCTATCAAAGTGCCTATCACATTTTTTCAGAGAATACGCTCCATCTTTGGGAAGTATATATGGAGAGGCTCAAGATCTAGACTTAACTATAAAATACTTTTACTCCCTAGGACAAAAGGGGGTATGAGCGCTCCCGATCCACAGAAATATCATACAGCAGCGACACTGTCTTTGATAGTTGATTGGGTAAGGAACCTTAAACATAAGCTATGGACGAAGATAGCAGATGACTCAGTACCTGTCCCGATCACTACCATACTTCATGCTCCCAAAGATCTTATCCACAAATTGGAAATACCTAACACTATGTCTAGAAATGTGGTACACACTTGGGCTAGAAACTCCAACCTATTAAGGCCACTTCCGTCACCTTTGGCCAGGGTGATGGATTTACCAAGGCTGTACTTGGATCAAACTATGATTAAATCCACAGACATCTTACACTCGATTAAGGATGGCATAGATAGTGTACTCACAGAAGGTACACTTCTCCCGTTACCAGAATTACAAAATAAATTCCCAAAACAACATATTAACTTTCTCCACTATAATAGAGTTAAGAAAGCTATTAGATGGTATTTACAAGCTGGTATCCCATTTAGGGAATTAACGACTTTTGAAACCTTATTAGCACAACATAAACAACCCAAAGGAGTATTAGCAAAATTATACCAGACCCTTCTGTCGGACTCAGTACCTATTAAACGTGCCTATATATTAGCATGGGAGAAAGAACTCGGAATTAAACTGTAGGATTGGGAGGTTGAGCGTATTTATAAAAATGTATTTGGGCCATCTAGCTGTGTAAGAGTTCAAGAAAACTCATATAAGATCGTTACAAGATGGTATACCACCCCAGTGGTAAATCATACCTGGTAAGATTAGACCATATTGGAAAAGTGTTTTGAAAATTATTACCAAGTTGTGCAAACTTTCAAACCCCCCATGGCCAAACCTCATCTTTCTGAACTGGTCAAGCGATATTTCACAGACCAAGTACAAATCACTACTCTTATTTTTATTAGCAGCGACCAAACTAATTATTCCCACAAAATGGCGCTCTCAGAGAAGCCCGAGCGTTGTTGATTGGCTCCAAGAAGTTGATCAGCTTTATTATGTAGAGGAAATTGGAGCTTTCACAAACTTCTCAAGAGACAGGTTTGGGGTAACAAGGGAGCCATGGGTTCTGTATAGAGAATCGGATGAATACTTAAGGATGATGAGTCGGCAGTCTCACACAGCGACTGAATGAAGATCTGGCTTCCAACCTAAACACTAACAAGCTTTCATGAGAGATTAATGCTTGTTACATAGGTCTCATGACACTGTAAGGCACTAACCGCCGATACCACTATCCATTCTTACATGGAAGACTCCCCTGCCTCTCCCCTACCTCCTCTCCTTCATCTGATTTTCCCCACCCTACTTTTTCTATCTGTCTCTCTATATCAATGTTATAATTTAAGATCTATAGGTGTGTACACATTGGGTTAGACTCCTTCCTTATAAAAAAGTAGGAAAATGAAGACAAACTTGTGGAATGAAAGATTGTAACTTCTACTATGATTAATCTTAACATGTACTATGTGACGACCTAATGAAAGAACTTTTGATAACATTCTATTGAAAAAACACACACCCTGTTATGTAGTTTTACATGATTGTTTATTTGTGTTATATAACCCAATAAAAAAATGTTTAAACCTAAATTAACAACTGTTACAAATTGCTGTCCGTGTGTCCCTACAAACTCTCACACTGTTCAATCAGTGCTGATAGTGTCAGATCTGTCATGTAAATCTCTATTATCCTGCAGATATGGTTGTAATCTGCCGATTAATAGTGTTCTGAACTTGCCCGTCACCCGCACTGATGGAGCAGTTGCCAGAAGGAAATTAACTTTATTCCTAGCGGCAGGCTTGGGCTTTCAGTCATGAAGGTCCGGCTGCCGTCACGGCTCAGTGCATACTGACTCCCGGATGTAACCACGCCCCCGGTACTGACTGACACCCGACTCAGCAGTGCATCAGTTCACAGCCGGCTGCCAGTCCGGAGAGCAGTTACAGTCGCCATTATGCACTGTGCAGTGTAGGTTTAATGTAGCTTAGAAAATCTCAAAACATTTGAATATAATAGCTCCAATACTTCATCACACAGTGTAGAACACATGTAGAGCTTCTGGCTCCGGTAACTATTCTTATGCCGAATCTGCTGCTAATAAACACTGATGCTGATTACACTTTTTGTGCTTTTTTCATCATATAAGCAATACATTAAATACAGTGAATTACAAAGTAATATTATGCTACTACTCAGCAATACCATATGCCTTTAAGCATGAAATAGATTGGATTTGGAGAGTATTATTGCAACTTGATGTCTGTCCTAAATTGTTTAGCGAATGTTTAGAGCGTTGCTATGTGTATTGATTTGGTATATATCTGGAACCTTTTATTTTCTGTTGTGAATGGTCTTATTTTCTTTGTTATTAGTGTATCTGGAGGGTAGACATTTTCATCCAACCTTCAGAAATCGAGAGGCGCTGTATACTTACAATTTGCTGAATATATTTCCAAAGATAGATAATATAGAAAATAAACCCGATCTGCTTCATGCATCAAACCCATTATGCGTCTTCATAAGAGCAGCTGATAATGGCACAAAGTATCATGAAGTTGGTTGGCTGGATATTGTCTATCATGTTCATCAAGATTACTTACCTCGAGAGTGGAGATTCAGCCGTCTCCTCCTGACAGCTGTGACACTTTCATCTCTGATGTTCCTGAAATTGGATATTCTTTACTAAAACTACCAGCAAGTGAAATAATAGGCTCCAGTTCTAATGGATGACAGCAACTGCCTTTTTATGAATACCATTAGAGCTGCTTATATTGATGATACCTGTACATCTCTGCATATTTTGACATTTATTTGCCTGACACTAAAAGAAGAATTTTGATAGAAAGTAAAATGATTGATAGGAATGGTCATTAATAAACTGAATAGGGAGGCAATAACTGCCTGCTTTTTATGGAGATAAAGGCCTACACCGTATAAGTGTTAGCTCACATGAACCTAGTAACGAGTATTTATTCAGTGCTTGCTGGAAGAGGCATCTAGATATGCAGCTTCATTGAAATGTTCTGTGAAGAGTGTATGACTGTATAAACCTCAGATGTCAGAATTGGACTGGTGTCACCAATTCCTTTAAAAAAGTAATGTAACTGTAATGAAGAGTGAGAACTAATGAGATGAATCCTACATTCTACTGAGCAGAAGTCTTTTTCCTATGTTCCTCAGCAGGACAATTACATGGACCCGGGCATCAAAAAAGTTTGGATTGACTGGTACAGTAAGTAGTAATGAAGAACTGAGCCTCAGGTTCATACCACTACACTATACAAAGAACCACCAGATGGTCATTCAACCTTAACCACTATACCTTACAAGAAAGATCCTATAGATGGTCATTCAACCCTAACACCACTACACCTTACAAGAAAGATCCTCTAGATCAGAGGTGTCAAACTGCATTCCTCGAGGGCCGCCAACAGGTCATGTTTTCAGGATTTCCTTAGCATTCCACAAGGTGCTGGAATCATTCTGTGCAGGTGATTAAATTATCACCTGTGCAATGCAAGGAAATCCTGAAAACATGACCTTGTGGCGGCCCTCGAGGAATGCAGTTTGACACCTCTGCTCTAGATGGTCATTCAACCCTAACCACTACACCTTAAAAGAAAGATCATCTAGAGTCTAGATGGTCATTCAACCCTTTTTCTAGTAAAAATGCCAACGAGACCATCAACCAATTTACCAACTTCCATGGTACACACATACTGTAAGTGTTGCTTCAGGTCTAAGAGTGGCAACATGGGACTTTTATGGTTATGAAAGACTCTCAAAAGTTAGAGGCTTCTGTTTGGGTGTATCTGTCCTGGAATACTATTAAAGGGCACTTGTCACTAGGTTTTCCCAATATATAGTACAGCCACCAGCTTTAAGGCCTCTTTTACAGCATTCTAGTATGCTGTATGTAATTCCCCAATCCCCTTTGCATAACACAAAAAAGGTCTTTCATTATACCCCCATGTGGTGCTGCTTGATGAGTGTCTGAGATCTTGATCTGACGCCTCCTCTTTCATTGCAATCGTTGCCTCCTGCTTGCATCATGTGGAAGACATGTCCTACATCATCCACATAGAGTCCCCAATCACACTCATGCACCAGCATACTTCATTCTGCCCCGTGGAGGGCAGAGCAAAGTACTGTAATGCACATGCGCTAGCTTTATTTATGGTTCATTGGCGCTCTTTGGTCTTTCTCGGCGCATGTGAATTACCATACATTGCCCAGCCCTTGGCTAGCAGAGAGAAGTGCACCTGTACAGGATCGAGATTGGGTAACACTGTGTGGATTGTGCAAGACACGTCATCCACATGAAGCAAGCAGGAGGACGACAAATGTGGGAAGAGAGGAGGAGCCAGATAAAGACCAGTCACGCAAACTGGACCAGATCGAACTATGTGTGAGTAACCTAAAAGGTCTTTTTTGTGCTATACAGAGGGGATTGGGGATTTACATATAACTTTCTAGAATGCTGTAAAAGAGGGTTTAAAGGTGGTGTTTTTTTTCTTTAACCTACTGAAATCCTGGCTAAGTAGCTACATTTTAAATTACAATGTTATGCTCTGTTCACATGCATTCCTGCATCAGTTGAAGTTATTGTATACCAATTGATTATTATAAGTAAATAGTTTTGAGCAAGCCTAGCGTTCCTTGAGCCCAATTTGTTCCACAAAACAAATTTAGATGGCACATGACTGAGGAAATAAAGATGGAAATATTGCAAACCTCAATGTGTACATCTAGGTTCCTGGCCTAAACAAGCGATTGAATACATGAGTAGCAATGTTCAATGAAGTAGGTAATTGTGAAATATTGAAATTCATGTATTCTTACTCTGATTACGTGACAACCAAGAAATCAAACTCCATCAGGCTCTATTTATATACATTACATAAGTGTGAAATAAATGAAAAATACAGCTCCTTCTCTAAAGCACTTGGGGCACCCATGTGTTACATGATTGATAGAAGATTTAACCCTTTTCCGACATGCACCGTACACCTACTGCTCTGCGGGAGGTGCAGTATATGTACAGTGCCGCCATTTCTGGTCACTGCGTGGCATTGCATGGTGACCAGGTTAAGACCGCTGCTGTCCCCGACAGCAGGCCATCCCTGTACTGTCCCCTTATATCGGGGATCGCTGTGATTGGCTGGTCAATTCAGACCAGCCAATTCAAACAATATGTCACTAAAGTTAAGGAAAAAAAACATGTGACATGCTGTGATCGGTGCTGTGTGACACAGCACCGATCACATCCCTTACAATAGGTGGGGTGATTATGACATCACCTCACCTGATTAACCCCTTTGGTGCTGATTGGCTGAACAATAGTTTCTGGCCAATGAGCACCAAAGAGGTTCATCTAAAATAGAGATCACCCCCCTGCACGCCATCTTCATCTCAGATTTGGCATGCAGAGCGGTTGTATAGCCCCACTGTGTCACTTGAGTAAAAGATTCAATGGTCCCCCCTGTGATCTCCTGCCTCCTGTGCTGCATTCTTCTCTGCTGAGAGCTTCCTGCGATCTATGCATGCAGTGCTGTGTTCTGGCTGATGTGTGACTCATCAGTGATCACAGCAGCAGAAACTCCCCATCCCTGTTCCAGTACCCACCACTCCCCTCTCCCTTCCTCTTCCAATTGAATTTTTAATGCACTTTTTGCACTTTTTTTTCATGCATGCAGTGTCTTGCGCTGAGCATTTGTGCTCTTTCTGTGTTCGCAGCGCGCTGATCAGTATCGCTGCTTATCAGAGATTGCGCCTCGTGACTTTTTTTTAGTTAGTTAGTGCAGTGGATGTCGCAGTGTAAGCGACGTCAGATTTTTTTTAAAGAAAAAAACAATAGTAGTTAGTACAGCATAGTTTTAGAGGCAGCGAGGTAGCGCAGCCGGCTTAGAGACAAAATTGTGGCAAGGCACAGATCTGGCCAAGGTTACAACAGCATTTCTGCAATACTCAAGGTTCCTAAGAGCACAGTGGCCTCCATATTCCTTAAATGGAAGAAGTTTGGGACCACTAGAAGTCTTCCTAGACCTGGCCATCCAGCCAAACTGAGCAATCATGGGAGAAGAGCCTTGGTGAGAGTGGTAAAGAAGAACCCCAAGATCACTGTGGCTGAGCTCCAGAGATGCAGTAGGGAGATGGGAGAAAGTTCCACAAGGTCAACTATCACTGCAGCCCTCCACCAGTCTGGCCTTTATTGCAGAGTGGCCTCGACCGAAGCCTCTCCTCAGTGCAAGACATATGAAAGCCCACATAGAATTTGCTAAAAAACACATGAAGGACTCCCAGACTATGAGAAATAAGATTCTCTGGTCTGATGAGATGAATATAGACCTTTTTGGTGATAATTCTAAGCGGTATGTGTGGAGAAAATGAGTCACTGCTCATCACCTGCCCAATACAATCCTAACTGTGAAACATGGTGGTGGCAGCATCATGCTATGGGGGTGTTTTTCAGTTGCAGGAACAGGATGACTGGTTGTCATAGAAGGAAACATGAATGCGGTCAAGTACAGAAATATCCTGGATGAAATCTCTTCCAGAATGCTCTGGACCCTAGACTTGGCCGAAGGTTCACCTTCCAACAAGACAATGACCCTAAGCACACAGCTACAATAACAAAGGAGTGGCTTTAGAACAACTCTGTGGCCATTCTTGTCTGGCCCAGACAGTGCCCTGACCTAAACCCAATTGAGCATCTCTGGAGAGACTTGAAAATGGCTGTCCACCAACGTTCACCATCCAACCTGAAGGAACTGGAGAGGATCTGCAAGGAAGAATGGCAGAGGATCCCCAAATCCTGATGTGAAAAACTTGTTGAATCATTCCCATGAAGACTCATGGGTGTACTAGCTCAAAAGGGTGCTTCTACTCAATACTGAGCAAAGGGTCTGAATACTTACGACCATGTGATATTTCAGTTTATCTTTTTTTAATAAATTTGCAAAAATTACTACATTTCTGTTTTTTTCAGTCAAGATGGGGTTCAGAGTGTACATTAATGAGAAAAAAATTAACTTTTAGAATTTACCAAATGGCTGCAATGAATCAAAGAGTGAAAAATTTAAAGGGGTATGAAAACTTTCCGTACCAACTGTATAAGGACAAAAGAGATGTCTTTATCTTGACCACCATTCACCATGACAGCAGCTCCCTTGTCACTGTCAGTGGTACCATAACACAATTCCCAAAGTCAGATTGTATCTTGGATTACAATTGGTACATGGAGGGTGTAGATCTCTCAGATCAGGTCCTCAAACCATACAGTGCCATGGGAAAAGCTAAAGTATGGTACAAAAAATTTGCCATGCACATTGAATAGATGGCACTGTACAATGCTTTTGTGCTGTTCCGATCTGAAGGCAATACGGGGATCTTCCTTCAGTTTCAGGAGGTAGTCATCAAGGCCCTAATGTTTGGCATTCAGGAAGGTGAGGGTCCCAGTACTTCTGAAACTGAGAGTGCCCATTTTGTCCTAGGTCAACATTTCCCAGGAGAGGTTTCTCAAACAGCAAGGAAAGGACAATCACAAAAACAGTGCAGAGAGTGCTCCAAGAGGGGAATCCGAAGGGACACAATTTACCATTGTGAAACCTGCTCAGAGAAACCTGTCCTTTGCATTAAGGATTGCTTCAAAGTGTACCACTCTTCTATGAATTAATAAAATTTGTTTTTTACCCTGTTGACACAACACACTTTTATAATCTCATGTACTCCGCACAACTTACACATACGGCCACAATATAAATTCATGCACCAGTAAAACCAAAAGCAATTATAATTATTGTTATAAAACTAGTCTTCTAGATAAATTTCTTCAGGAGTGTAGTTTCCAAAATGGGGTCACTTGTGGGAGGTTTCCACTGTTTAGTCACATTAGGGGCTCTGACGCCCTCAGACCATTCAAAGTCTGCAATCCAAAACATCACTCCTTCCCTTCCAAGGCCTACCGTGCTCCCAAACACTGGTTCTATTCCACATATGGGGTGTCAGCATACCTGGGAGAAATTGCACAACAATTTTAGTGCTCCATTTTCTCCTGTTACCCTTGTGAAAATAAAAAAGGGGCTAAAGATAATTTTTTGGGCAAAAATTTTGTTTTTTTATTTTCACGACTCAACATTATAATTTTCTGTGAGGCACTTGGAGGTTCACGATGCTCACCACATATCTAAATAAATTCCTTGTGAGGTCTAGTTTCCAAAATGAGGTCACTTGTGGGAGATTTCCACTGTTTAGGCACATTAGGGGCTCAGCAAACCTGACATGATGCCCGCAGACCATTCCACCAAAGTCTGCAATTCAAAACGTCACTCCTTCCCTTCCGAGCCCTGCTATGAGCCCAAACAGTTTCCCCCCACATATGGGCGTACTCAGGCGAAATTGCCCAACAACTTTAGTGGTCCATTTTCTTGTGTTACGCTTGTGAAAAGAAAAACATTGTTGCAAAAAGATTGTTTTTGGGAAAAAATTAGATTTTTTCTGTTCACGGCTCTACATTCTAAACTTCTGTGAAGAACCTGGGGGTTCAAAGTGCTCACCACACATCTAGATAAGTTCCTTGAAGGGTCTAATTTCCAAAATGGGGTCACTTGTGGGAGTTTTCCAATGTCTAGGCACATCAGGGGCTCACCAAACAGGATATGGCATCCGCTTTCAATTCCAGCCAATTTTGCGTTTGAAAAGTTAAAAAGTGCTCCTCCCTTCCGAGCCCTGCTGTGCGCCCAAACAGTGGGTATCGGCATACTCAGGAGAAATTGCAGAACACCTTTAGTGGTCCATTTCCTCCTTTTACCCTTGTGAAAATAAAAAAATCGGGGCTAAAAGATCATTTTTGTAACTAAAAAGTTTAATGTTCATTTTTTCCTTCCACTTTGCTTCAGCTCCTGTGAAGCACCTGAAAAGGTTAATAAACTTATTGAATGTGGTTTTGAGCACCTTGAGGGGTGCAGTTTTTAGAATGGTGTTACTTTTTGGTATTTTCTTCCATATAGACCCCTCAAATTGACTTCAAATGTGATGTGGTCCCTAAAAAAATGGTTTTTTAATATTTGTTGAAAAAATGAAAAATGGCTGGTCAACATTTAACCCTTATATCTTCCTAACAAAAAAAAACCGGTTACAAAATTGTGCTGATGTAAAGTAGACATGTGGTAAATGTTATTTATGAACTATTTTGTGTGACATATCTCTCTGATTTAAGGGCATAAAAATTCAAAGTTCAAAAAATGCTACATTTTCAAAATTTTCACAAAATTTCTGATTTTTTCACAAATAAACGCCATATCAAAGAAATTTTACCACTGTCATGAAATACAATATGTCACGAGAAGACATTCTTAGAATCAGTGGGATCCATTGAAGCATTCCAGAGTTATAAGCTCATAAAGTCACAGTGGTCAGAATTGAAAAAATGGCCTGGTTAGGAAGGTGAAAACAGGCTTTGGGATGAAGGGGTTAATATCACATTTTAATAGAAATATATATGGGACTACCACTACGCCAGGTGATATAAACTTTATCAGAAGGGTCAAGCAATTGCACACTCTTGATCATTTCATTGTGCAATCCACACATCAGGTCACAGGTGAGGATGTTACCTTTAGTAGCCATTATGATTTAAAAAGAGAAAACACAGTAGTTTGAGAATAAATGGCTTCACCCAACCACTAACCATGAGTGGAGAAAAAGTTTTGGTGTTATCATTCATATTCTCTGAAGAAAGGCCAAGAAAGCAAAAATTATGCTGGGGTATGTAAACTATTGAGCGCAACTGTTGTTACATAGATTGAAAAAAGTCCTAGATCATCAAGTTTAACCTTTCTGCAGTAATTGTACATTTCATCACTAAATTAACTATAAATCGTCCTGCCCTTTTCTAAAAGCATAGTCATAGTGTCTGCCATTACTACCTCCTGTGGTCTGGCATTCCACATTCTGACTGCTCTAACTGTAAAGAACCCTTTCCTCTTTAGCTGCCGGAATCACCTTTCTTCCACCAGTAATGAGTGCCTCTTGGTCCTAAGTATAGTCCTTGGAAGGAATAAGTCATGTGCCAGTGTTTTGTACTGGCCACACATATTTATACATGTAAATGAGATCTGCTCTGAGGTGTCATTTTTCTAAGCTAAACAAGCCCAACTTTTCATACCTTTCATCATATGAGAGGCCTTTCATCCCTTGTAATAATCTAGTTGCCCGCTATAAGGCTATGTGCACACATCTGGAATTGCCGCTGAAATTTCCGTGGCAATTTCGCAACTGTGCAGCGGGTAAAGCGCATTCAGAATTGACATGCGTTTTCCCGCTAAACACTAGCATTTTACAAGTGTAATTAGCTTGCATAATGCTAGCGTTTTCCAAGCAATCTGTAGCATCGCTTGGAAAACTGATTGACAGGTTGGTCACACACTGTGCTTGATAAAGGTCATTGTACCGAAACGTCACCGCAGGAGGCAGATTAAATATGTAAGACTTTCATCACTGGCCGTTGTGGCGCTGTCTTCTGTTTTGAGGTTGGTCACACTTGTCAAACAAAGATCTAATGTTAAAAATAATAAAAAAATAATAAATCGTGATATTCTCACCTTCCGGCGTCCCCGGCAGTCTTCCCGCTCCTCACGATGCTCCCGTTCCCAACAATGCCTAGCGGCAATGACCTCAGATGACGTAGTGGTCTCGCGAGATGCTACATCATCACAGGTCATTGCCGCAAAGCATCACTGGGAACGGAAGCATCGCGAGGAGCGGGAAGGATGCCGGGGACACCGGAAGGTGAGAATATCACGATTTATTATTTTAATTATTTTTTTTAACAATTATATGGTTCCCAGTCTGTGGAGTCTCCTCTCCTCCACCCTGGGTACCAACCACACATGATTCGCTTACTTCCCACATGATGGGCATAGCCACATACGGAAAGTAAGCAGATCAATGCATTCCTACTGTATGTGTGTGGAATCCCTGCGATTCCGCACAAGGAATGAACATGCTGCATTTTTTTCCGGAATGTGATTCCGCTGCGGAAAAAAACGTAACATGTGCACAAAAAATGCGGATTGCATTCTAATAATAGGATGCTTAATGTATGCATTTTTTTTCGCGGTTTTATCGCGTTTTTATAGAGAAAAACCTAGAAAAAAACGCGAAAAATCCTGATCGTGTGCACACAGCCTTAAACTGATTCTCACATCTGAATTTCCTATTTCAAACGTGGAGCCCAAAACTGGATCCCATATTCTAGATGTGGCCTCGCCAGTGATTTATAAAGGGGTAATAATACGTTGGGATTGCAGGATTTTATCTCTTTTTATACACCCTAAAATTTTGTTTGCTTTTGCGGCTGCTGCTTGACATTGAGCACTGCTGCTCAGCTTAGGCTTCTTTCACACTTGCGTCGGTACGGGTCTGTCGCTAAGCGTTGGCGCGACGTACCGACGCACGTTGTGAAAATGTGACACGACGTGGGCAGCGGATGCAGTTTTTCAACGCATCCGCTGCCCATACTAAAGTCCGGGGACGAGGGGGCGGAGTTCCGATTGCGCATGTGCAGTAGGAAATGGCGGACGCTACGTATGAAAAAACTTTCCTTTGAACGTTTTTTCGTGCCGACGGTCAGCCAAAACACGACGCATCCAGTGCACGACGGACGTGACGTGTGGCCATACGTCGCGATCCATCGGCAATACAAGTGTATGGGAAAAAAACACATCCTGTGGGCACATTTGCAGAATCCTTTTTTTTTTTCCAAAATGACGGATTGCGACGTACGTCACACGACGCAAGTTTGAAAGAAGCCTTACTTGTAACGAGAATACTTAAGTCCTTCTCCTGTTCTGTAGCCCCGAGTATACTCCCATGTATATGCAGCAATAAAATTACTCTGCCCTAGGTGCATTACTTTACATTTATCTACATTAAACCTCATTTGCCAAGTGTTTTCCCTTTCAGACTTCTTAGGCTACGTTCACATTTGCGTTGTGCGCCGCAGCGTCGGCGCCGCAGCGCACAACGCAAACAAAAACGCGGCAAAACGCACGCTAAAACGCTGCGTTTTGCGCCGCATGCGTCCTTTTTGGCCGAAAGTTGGACGCAAAAAAAATGCAACTTGAAGCGTTTCTTGCGTCCAACGCTTGCGGCCATGCGGCGCAAAACGCAGCACAACGCATGTCCATGCGTCCCCATGTTAAATATAGGGGCGCATGACGCATGCGGCGACGCTGCGGCGCCCGACGCTGCGGCGCTGACCGCAAATGTGAACGTAGCCTTATTCAGATCGTCTTAACATCCTAACAAAATAAAATTAAATTTGAAAATTATGCAGATGTAAAGTACCGTATTTTCTGGTGTATAAGGCTGGTTTCACACTTGCGCTTTTATCTGCATGCGTTTTTTAAAAAAAACGCATGTGTGAAAAACGCATGTAAACGCGGTAAAACGCATGCGTTTTTTAGACGCATGCGTTTTTATAGAAAAACACAAGAAAACACAAGAAAACACAAGAAAAAACAAGAAAACCCTAACCCTACCCCTACCCCTAACCCTAACCCTAAACGTGACTGAAATACGTGGCACTGAAATACGTGCAACTGAAATACGTGGTACTTAAATACGTGGCACTTAAATACGTGGCACGTGGCACTTAAATACGTGGCATGTGGCACTTAAATACGTGGCACGTGGCACGTGGCACTTTAATACGTGGCACGTGGCACTTAAATACGTGGCACTTAAATATGTGCCACGTGGCACTTAAATACGTGGCACGTGGCACTTTAATACGTGGCACGTGGCACTTAAATATGTGGCACGTGGCACTTAAATACGTGGCACGTGGCATACGTGGCACTGAAATACGTGATACGTGGCACTTAAATACGTGGCAATATGACTGTCAGAAAATGTTCATTAAACGGTTAGGGGTGAGGTTAGGGGTAGAGTTAGGGTTAGGGTTTGGATCCCTTTATCACCTTGATGGTGGTGGGTGGCTTTTCAGTGTGTTTTGTTTTTTTTCTATAAAAACGCATGCGTTTTTAGCGCAAACAAACGCATGTGCTTAAAAACGCATGCGTTTACATAGACAGCAATGCATTTTTTTGCCGCGAAAAAACGCATGCGTTTTTTCGCGGCAAAAAAACGCGCAAGAAAGTACTGCAGGTAGCATTTTTGAAAATGAACGCATGCAGACAAAAAACGCATGCGTTTGAAAACGCGACCAAACGCATGTGCAAAAAAACGCATGCGTTTTCAATGTTAAATATAGGGGAAAAAATGCATGCGTTTTTTGTGCAAAAAACGCTGCAGACAAAAACGCAAGTGTGAAACCAGCCTAAGACAACTGGGCGTATAAGACGACCCCCAACTTTTCCATATAAAATATGGAATTTGGGATATGCCCGCCGTATAAGACGGGGGTCATCTTATACGCCCAGTCATCTTATACGGCGTGTGGTTCCCAGGGTCTGGAGGAGAGGAGACTCTCCTTCAGGCCCTGGGATCCATATTCATGTAAAAAATAAAGAATAAAAATAAAAAATATGGATATGCTCACCCCTCCAACGAACCCTGGCTGTCACTGCTGCAAACGTCTGCCTCCGTTCCTAAGAATGCAGAGTGAAGGACCTTCAATGACGTCGCGGTCAGGTGACCGGTCACATGAGCGGTCACGCGACCAATCACAAGACCGCAACGTCATCGCAGGTCCTACACTCACTGCATTCTTAGGAACGGAGGCAGACGCTTGCAGCGGTGACAGCCAGGGGCCGTCCGAGGGTGAGTATATCCATATTTTTTTTTTTATTCTTTATTTTTTACATGAATATGGATCCCAAGGCCTGAAGGAGAGTCTCCTCTCCTTCAGACCCTGGGAACATCCAGGATCGCTCCCTGCACACGCCGTACCTGGCGTATAAGACGACCCCCGACTTTTGGGACAATTGTTAGGGGTTAAAAAGTCGTCTTATTCTCCGGAAAATACGGTAGATATATGGGAAATATTATTTATTAATTATTTTGTACAGGATGACTAACTGGCTTAAGGATATAAAGATTGAAAGTTTAAAAATTAAGATTTTTTTTTAAATTTTTCACAAATAAACATAAGCCATATCGAAAAAATGTTACCACTGTAATGAAGAAGAATATGTTACAAAAAAGTTCTCAGAATCCGTTGTAGCGTTCCAGAGTTATTATCACATAAATTTACATTGGTCAGATTTCTAAAATGTGGCCTGATCATTAAGGTCAAAATTAGGTTGGTCACTTAGAGGCACCCTAGTTCTATCCCCTGGCCTGTCCTTACAGTTCTGTCATATGAAGCTATGCTGCTGTAGCACGACACCATATATGACACGATAAGGGTAAGTTCACACAGGACGTTTTTGCTGCTTTTTTATGCTAATTTTCAGCTGCTTTTTACAGTACCAGCAAAGCCTATGAGATTTCAGAAATCTCATGCACACACATTGCTTTTTTCAGTATTTTGTGCTTTGCTGCGTTTTTTAGACATAACTAAGGCATGTCACTTCTTTCAGCGTTTTTGATGCGTTTTTTCAGCGTTTTTCACCCATTGACTTGAATGGGTGTTGAAAGAACACAGCAACAATGCAGAAAAAATGCAGGTATCATTATTTGCTGCGTTTTTGCTGCTGAAAATCCAAGGACATTAGCATGGACAAAGAGGAAAAAAAATGCACCAAAATCGCACTTAAACCTGCATTTTTGACATCTTCTTTCCTGCCAAGATGATCAGGTTTTGCTGCAGAAAAAAAGAAGCAAAAATTCCCTGTGTGAACTTACCCTTATACGGAACTCTACTTCTCCCTACAGCGGTAAATACAAATTGTTTTGTTACATGCATTGGATATTATTTCTCTTTAAAGTATTCTCTCACCATTTTTCTTGCTATGTAATCTGGGAGCAGCAAGCTGTAGGGACTGAGACCCTGATTCCAGAGATATAACCCTTAGGCTGGGGTCACACATGGCGTAAGAAAATACGCCACGTATTATACGTCCGTACTACGGCCGTAATACGGAGAAATGTCCCCAAAATATTGATCCGTAGTCAGGGTGTTTCAGCGTATTTTGCGCATGGCATCCTCCGTATGTAATCCGTATGGCATCCGTACTGCGAGATTTTCGCGCAGGCTTGCAAAACCGACATCTAATGGATTTATGTGCTCAAATGTTAGGGAAAACATATATACAGTATATATATATATATATGTCATTGAGACACATATATATATATTCTGTATTTAGATTTCATTCAGCGCGATATCTGTGAACAGCCGCTAATTCAATTGCCGGCTTTTCATTTCTCCTGCACAAACCCGACAGGATATGAGACATGGTTTACATACAGTAAACCATCTCATATCCCCTTTTTTTTTTGCATATTCCACATTACTAATGTTAGTAGTGTGTATGTGCAAAATTTCAGCGCTGTAGCTGCTGAAATAAAGGGTTAAATGGCGGAAAAAATTGGCGTGGGCTCCCGCGCAATTTTCTCCGCCAGAGTGGTAAAGCCAGTGACTGAGGGCAGATATTAATAGCCAGGAGAGGGTCCATGGTTATTGGCCCCCCCGTGGCTAAAAACATCTGCCCCCAGCCACCCCAGAAAAGGCACATCTGGAAGATGCGCCAATTCTGGCACTTGGCCACTCTCTTCCCACTCCCTGTAGCGGTGGGATATGGGGTAATGAAGGGTTAATGCCACCTTGCTATTGGAAGGTGACATTAAGCCAGATTAATAATGGAGAGGCGTCAATTATGACACCTATACATTATTAATCCAATTGTAGGAAAGGGTTAAAAAACACACACACACATGATTACAAAGTAGTTTAATGAAATAAACACAGCGGTTGTTGTAATAATTTATTGTTCTCCCATTCCATTTCCAGGACCTCGCTTGGCAACATAATAAACGCACAAGATACATGCCTTCTGCTGTCAGATCTCGTCCCACGAAGTAATCCATCTGAAGGGGTTAACTAATATTACAGGCAGGAGCCCTGCAAATGCAGCTGTGCTCCGTGCTTGTAATCCCCGGGGAATGAATGAAATGTAGGTCATTGACCTACATTTCCTTCAGTCGCGGTGATGCGCCCCTGCTGGATGTTCTCATGAACTGCAGCCTGGGAACTTTTTCCCACGCTCCAGGTCATATGAGGACATCCACCAGGGGGCGCATCACCGCGACTGAAGGAAATGTAGGTCAATGACCTACATTTCATTCATTCCCCGGGGATTACAAGCACGGAGCACAGCTGCATTTGCAGGGCTCCTGCCTGTAATATTAGTTAACCCCTTCAGATGGATTACTTCGTGGGACGAGATCTGACAGCAGAAGGTATGTATCTTGTGCGTTTATTATGTTGCCAAGCGAGGTCCTGGAAATGGAATGGGAGAACAATAAATTATTACAACAACCGCTGTGTTTATTTCATTAAACTACTTTGTAATCATGTGTGTGTGTGTTTTTTAACCCTTTCCTACAATTGGATTAATAATGGATAGGTGTCATAATTGACGCCTCTCCATTATTAATCTGGCTTAATGTCACCTTCCAATAGCAAGGTGGCATTAACCCTTCATTACCCCATATCCCACCGCTACAGGGAGTGGGAAGAGAGTGGCCAAGTGCCAGAATTGGCGCATCTTCCAGATGTGCCTTTTCTGGGGTGGCTGGGGGCAGATGTTTTTAGCCACGGGGGGGCCAATAACCATGGACCCTCTCCTGGCTATTAATATCTGCCCTCAGTCACTGGCTTTACCACTCTGGCGGAGAAAATTGCGCGGGAGCCCACGCCAATTTTTTCCGCCATTTAACCCTTTATTTCAGCAGCTACAGCGCTGAAATTTTGCACATACACACTACTAACATTAGTAGTGTGGAATATGCAACAAAAAAGGGGATATGAGATGGTTTACTGTATGAAAACCATGTCTCATATCCTGTCGGGTTTGTGCAGGAGAAATGAAAAGCCGGCAATTGAATTACCGACTTTTCACTAACAGCGCTGCGTATTTCTCGCAAGTCACACTGCAGGTCCGTGTGGAATCCGTATTTTTCGCGCCCCCATAGACTTTCATTGGCGTATTATTTGCGCAGTACGCTGACAAACGCAGCATGCTGCGATTTTGTACGCCCGTAGAAAGCCGTATAATACTGAACCGTAATATACGGCTAATAGGAGCAGCCCCATTGAGAATAATTGTGCCGTATGTAATGCGAGTTTTACGGACGTAGTTTCTGCGCTCTTACGTCCGTAAAACTCGCATGTGTGACCCCAGCCTAAAGGTACCGTCACACTAAGCGACGCTGCAGCGATAGCGACAGCAATGCCGATCGCTGCAGCGTCGCTGTGTGGTCGCTGGAGAGCTGTCACACAGACCGCTCTCCAGCGACCAGCGATGCCGAGGTCCCCGGGTAACCAGGGTAAACATCGGGTTGCTAAGCGCAGGGCCGCGCTTAGTAACCCGATGTTTACCCTGGTTACCAGCGTAAAAGTTAAAAAAACAAACAGTACATGCTCACCTGCGCGTCCCCCAGCCTCTGCATCCTGACGCTGACTGAGCTCCGGCCCTAACAGCAGAGCGGTGACGTCACCGCTGTTGCTTTCACTTTCAGTTTAGGGCCGGCGCTCAGTCAGTGTCAGGAAGCAGAGGCTGGGGGACGCGCAGGTGAGTATGTACTGTTTGTTTTTTTAACTTTTACGCTGGTAACCAGGGTAAACATCGGGTTACTAAGCGCGGCCCTGCGCTTAGTAACCCGATGTTTACCCTGGTTACCAGTGTAAAATATCGCTGGTATCGTCGCTTTTGCTGTCAAACACGGCGATACACGGCGACCTAGCGACCAAATAATGTGCAGACCTTCTAGCAGCGACCAGCAATTTCACAGCGGGATCCAGATCGCTGCTGCGTGTCAAATACAGCGATATCGCCATCCAGGTCGCTGCAACGTCACGGATTGCTGGCGATATCGCCTAGTGTGACGGTACCTTTACTGTGATGCTTGGTGCAGTTTTGATAAAATCTGTTTTCTGTGCTGCTGATCTACCAGTTATCTGAATCCTGAACTCTATATAATCGACACTGCTGATTAACAGCTTTCTGTGTACATTGTAAAGTGTTATAAAGCTGCTGATCAGTGGTCGGGTTGCACAGAGCTGAAGGACTACACAGCATGAGACAAGTAGTCCTCTAGTGATAATCTCCTGCTGATATATCAGTCATTATATTGAAACTACAACACACAACCCAGCAAGTAGCACATTGCTGGAAGACCCTTTAAATTCCCAGGTCATCTGGTTACTACATCACCTCATATGAAACACAGATCTGTGTGTATGAGAGTAAGGCCGGGGTCACACTAGACCGTAATACGGACGAGTGCTATGCGATAAAAAATCGCATAGCACTCGGCCCAATGTTAATCTATGGTGCAGCTCCCATCATCCGATATTTTCTCCACCGTATTTCGGATCCGAGGGAACTCGCATCAGGCTGCGATTGTCAGCGTATCTCGGCCGAGACTCGCCAATGCAAGTCTATGGGGGCGAGAAAAAATCGGATTACACACGGACCATGCGTGTGCATTGCGAGAAATACGCAGCGGTGTTCTATAGAAAAGCCGGTAATTCAATTGCCGGCTTTGCATCTCTCCTTCACAAACCCGACATGATATGAGACATGGTTTTCATACAGTAAACCATCTCATATCCCTTTGTTTTGCATATTCCACACTACTAATGTTAGTAGTGTGTATGTGCAAAATTTCAGCGCTGTAGCTGCTAAAATAAAGGGTTAAATGGCGGAAAAAATTGGCGTGGGCTCCCGCGCAATTTTCTCCGCCAGAGTGGTAAAGCCAGTGACTGAGGGCAGATATTAATAGCCAGGAGAGGGTCCGTGGTTATTGGCCCCCCCGTGGCTAAAAACATCTGCCCCCAGCCACCCCAGAAAAGGCACATCTGGAAGATGCGCCTATTCTGGCACTTGGCCACTCTCTTCCCACTCCCTGTAGTGGTGGGATATGGGGTAATGAAGGGTTAATGCCACCTTGCTATTGTAAGGTGACATTAAGCCAGATTAATAATGGAGAGGCGTCAATTATGTCACCTATCCATTATTAATCCAATTGTATGAAAGGGTTAAAAAACACACACACACATGATTTAAAAGTATTTTAATTAAATAAACACAGCGGTTGTTTTAATAATTTATTGCTTTCTCAATCCATCAGCAACACCCTCGCTTGGAAAAATAATAAACGCACAAGATACATACCTTCTGATGTCCTATCACGTCCAACGAGGTAATCCATCTGAAGGGGTTAACTAATATTACAGGCACGAGCTGCGATAAACCACTCGCTCGTGCCTGTAATCCCCGGGTGCTGAAAGGAAAGCAGTGATCTATACTTACATTGAGTCGCGGTGATGCGCCCCTGCTGGATGTTCTTATGAACTGCAGCCTGGGAACTTTTTCCCACGCTCCAGGTCATATGAGGACATCCACCAGGGGGCGCATCACCGCGACTGTAGGAAATGTAGGTCAATGACCTACATTTCATTCATTCGCCGGGGATTACAGGCACGGAGCACAGCTGCATTTGCAGGGCTCCTGCCTGTAAAATATTTTAACCCCTTCAGATCATGGATTACCTCGTGGGACGTGACGGTTCAGCTGAGGGTATGTATCTTGTGCGTTTATTATTTTTCCAAGCGAGGGTGTTGCTGATGGATTGAGAGAGCAATAAAATACTGAAACAACCGCTGTGTTTATTTCATTAAAATAATTTTTAATAATGTGTGTGTGTGTTTTTTAACCCTTTCATACAATTGGATTAATAATGGATAGGTGTCATAATTGACGCCTCTCCATTATTAATCTGGCTTAATGTCACCTTACAATAGCAACGTGACATTAACCCTTCATTACCCCATATCCCACCGCTACAGGGAGTGGGAAGAGAGTGGCCAAGTGCCAGAATAGGCGCATCTTCCAGATGTGCCTTTTCTGGGGTGGCTGGGGGCAGATGTTTTTAGCCCTGGGGGGGCCAATAACCATGGACCCTCTCCTGGCTATTAATATCTGCCCTCAGTCACTGGCTTTACCACTCTGGCGGAGAAAATTGCGCGGGAGCCCACGCCAATTTTTTCCGCCATTTAACCCTTTATTTTAGCAGCTACAGCGCTGAAATTTTGCACATACACACTACTAACATTAGTAGTGTGGAATATGCAAAAAAAAGGGGGCTATGAGATGGTTTACTGTATGAAAACCATGTCTCATATCCTGTCGGGTTTAGGCAGGAGAAATGCAAAGCCGGCAATTGAATTACCGGCTGTTCACAGATATCGCGCTGAATGAAATCTAAATACAGAATATATATATATGTGTCTCAATGACATATCTCTATATATATATACTGTATATATGTTTTCCCGAACATTTGAGCACATAAATCCATTAGATGTCGGTTTTGCAAGCTTGCGAGAAAATCTCGGCATACGGATGCCATACGGATGTCACACGGATGTCACACGGATCATTTGATGCGAGGAAATCGGATCCTCGCACTGCACACGGATCACTGTTTTTGAAACATTTGTGCGATTCTCGGCCGTGAAAAACGGACCGTTTTTTTATACGTTAAATGTGTCCCCGGCCTAACTGTGATCTCACGCTTACTAAAGTAATATATGGGAAATATGACGTGAGAAAACATAAAAAATTATGTGCCAAGAGAAGGACTTTGATGGGAAAGTATTTGTCATAATTAGAAAATAATACTCAATTGAAACTGCTATTAATTGAAATTGTATCACTACAAAATGCCTCATGGAGAACCATGTTGTTACTGGGGTGGGGACAGAATGCGCTGCATGGGTATAACCTAAAGTATGATGGATGAATTGTCTCAATGAATTAAATTCATAACATAAATATATGATCAAACACAAATACTTCATCATTATATCAAAGTAAAGCAAGAAATAATTTTTCTGTGCACTTTAAAGATGAAGCATTATTTAGCCTCTGAATTTCTACTAAAAACCGCACACTAGAAGGGGGGCTGTATTGGGTGCAGCTAAAAGGAAGCCCCCACATGACTGAGTTGCCATGGGGAGGAGTGGAGAATTTTTTAAAAAAGATAAATAGGTGTCCCAGGATTGGTAGGTTTAGGTATGGGGCGGGGGTTTTGTTAGGATCAGGAGGCGGGGGCTGGGGAAAAGTGCGGGAAGGGATCAGTCTTGCTGTGACAGGCGAAGAGAGTCCCTCCCACCCTCCCCTTTTTTGGTGATAATCCGAGACGAGCATACTTTTAGGTGGGGGTAGCGGTGTGGATTGGGTTTTAATTTGGTTTGCGTTTTCTGTTATGTTCCACTCAAATAGGGGAAAGAATTTTTGTCATTATTGTCACAGTGGCGGGTTGGCGGGGGGTGGGGTTCTTGGAGTTGGTGATGATGCTTATAGGGTTGAACTGGCTTTTGTTACGGGCTCTGGACGGGGAGTTTACCTCGGGAGCTTTGGGATTTGTTTGCACGAAATGGGTTACATGGTGCCCTCAAGCTGGTGGTTACGGCTGAGGGTACATAAGTGTTTTTGGTTAAAATTTTTGTGGTGGCTTTCTGCCTATTATGAGCCAGATTTTTTAGCTCCAAGAACCCAATACAATGGTATACATGTTGTTATTCATGTAATTGTTTGTTAATAAAATGGCCGCTGTGGCCAAATTATCCAAAAGAAATTAATGTGTTTGTGTGAATTTCTAGGGTGGGTAAACGGAGTTGTTAAGGGGAGTAGGGTAGTTGGGGCAGAGGATTACCTACGAAAAGGATCCTATATTGGCGATACGTGGTCATGTATTCAAGGCAAGCATTCACTGACTCATATCCGAGGCTTATTGGAATCAGCGTGATATGGACACTTCTCAGTCGGAGCACTTTGATGTGACGGCAGCTCAAACATCAGTAATATTGCCCATACTATTCTGCTTCTTTTAGTTTCCACTATGACTTTATTACAGATAAAAAGCTCACTTTTTATAATAATATTCAAATAATGACTAAGGGCCTGAGAGTGTAGAAAGCGTCAGTAGACTGGTGGTTTCTGTACTAGATTGATTCTAAAGGGTCTAAATAAAGCAAAGAATTTTAAGGAGATCACATGCTGGGCTTTCATTTACTACAATATCCAAATAATAACCTGTTCTGAATATATAAATCCGTTCATAACGCGTCAGTGAAGTTAAAAGCAAAACTGTGCAGATCTTTGTGTGCAGCATGAGCGGGGTCATATTGTAAAGCCAATAGTGTAAAATGGAAGAATAATAATAGAGTAAAATATGTGGAATTCATTTTAACAAACCTTCTTGCACATACATATATTCCCGATTTTAGTGAGTTTTATTATTTCTATTGTATATATAGAAGGAAGCTATTGACAATCCAATGGCTTGTACAATACGTTTTTGTTTTTTAAAACCATTCCAGCAAGGCCCCGGCATAACCAATCCTCTACACACCGCATGTTGCATTCCTGACGGTCTCTAATAATAATAATAATAATAATAATCTTTACTGATATAGAGCCAACATATTCCACAGCGCTTTATAGTTTAAAAGTTTCAAACGTGAGTCATAAGTAACAACGTTAACAATACAATAATTAAAGCACAATAAGACAACCCTGCTCGTGAGAGCTTACAATCTACAATGAGGTGGGGGAGATACAAAGTACAGGTCTGTATTTACAATGATTGTCCAGCCATCTTCAGGGGGTGGGGCATAGATGGAGATAGTGAATTGGGCTACACACGAACCCTTACACATAAAATGACTTTTATTAGGGAACGTGATAGGCCTCTCTGAACAAATATGTTTTGAGGGTGCGCCTAAAACTATGCAAATTGTGAATGGTTCTCATTTCTTGGGGTAGACCATACCAGAGGATTGGCGCAGTGCCGGAGAAGTCTTGGAGTCGGGAGTGGGAGGTACGGATTAGTGCAGAGGTTAGTTGAAAGTCATTTGCAGAGCGCAGAGGTCGGCTAGGCCGATAGACAGACATAAGGGAGGAGATGTAAGGGGGTGCCGCACTGTGGAGAGCTTTGTGGGTGAGAACAAGTACTTTGAATTCGATGAATGGGCAGCCAGTGTAATGACTGGCGAAGTGCGGCTGTATCTGAATACCGATTAGCCAGGTAGATGACCCGAGCTGCTGCATTAAGGATGGACTGAAGAGGGGAAAGTCGAGTGAGGGGGAGGCCATAGAGCAGTACAGTAGCCCAGGCAGGAGTGTATCAGGGCAACAGTGAGGGTTTTTATTGTTCCCTTTTAAGAAAAGGGCGGATTCTAGAGATATTCTTTAGATGTAAGTGGCATGAGCAGGCAAGAGATTGTATATGGGAAGTGAAGGAGAGATTGGTGTCAAACATAACACCCAGACAGCGCGCCTGCTGCCGGGGTGTTATTATGGTGCCACCCACGGAGAGGTAAATGTCAGGTTTAGGGAGGATAGTAGACGGTGGGAGCAGAAGTAGTTCAGTTTTGGAGAGGTTGAGTTTCAGATAGAGGGCGGACATGATGTCGGCGACTGTGGACAGACAGTCACTGGTGTTCTGTAGTACAGCGGAAGTAAGGTTAGGGGATGAAATATATAGTTTATAGTCTCTGAGCTTTCTCTTCCAATTGGGACAACATGTAAACAATGTAGCCAATCTGATTGGCCTCAGTAATTAAATATCAATATAACATCCAATTTTGCTTTTATGTGCATAACATTGTTGTCATATGCTAGAAAAGAAGGCTTGGAAACCAGTTGAGGACCAGGTGGTATGTGGAACTAGATTTCCTTGAGTGAATAGAGAGGTCATTGAGCAGGCACTCTTAAATTCAATTCACTGTCTACAAAACTGCCCAATCGACAGGTAGAGTGCTCAACTTCCTCTGAAAGTCCCATAGACTGTGATTGGCCCAGTACCATGCATGGTCAACCACCTATCCATTCAAAAGAGGAATGCAATTCCATTTTAAGTTATTGTTGTGACCCCCCACTGATTTACTGAAAAGTGAAAATTTCCAAATATTCCTTACAACTAGAATACCCCTTTCCCTGAAAACTTTATCACAATGTGTTAGCTGTCGAGTTCCTGAAGCTGCACAAGGGGAATCTCGAACCATGTCCACTGCAGTCTCCCATTCTCCTCCAGCAGCAGTGGAGCCTGCTCAGCAGAGACATCGATCCCAAGGTCTGGCTCAAGCTGATACTGTGCGCTTGGGTACTGCTACCTTTCCAGACTCTGCCTTTGTAGCCAGCACTGATCAGCAGCGAGCAGGCATTTCAGGGACTAAGTCCTACTTTTACCACACTGACCATGCCCACGGGATTACCTCCCATTGGAGGTTGGGGGTCACATGCTCAGGTCCTGTTGCGGCTCCTATTGGACCATCAGGAAGGTCCCGGAGCGCTACTGATATTAAAGGTTTGCATGGCCGCTCAGCCATGCGCTAGTGTAAACTTGTTAACTTGTGTGTGTGTGGATGAATGCCTGTTGATGGATGAAAGCTCCGAATCATTCCATCCCTAGTGTTATTGCCTGCTCGCGAATGGTAGAGCTATCTAGCACCCGACAGTGCTATCCTGCTCAATTGCACAAGTTACTGAATCTAGTTAGTTAGGGCGCCGTGCGCATATAGTGCACTTTCCTGGCCCTAGTTAGGGTGGTTTAGTGGCGTCCGCCAGAGTGGCACTGCACGCACTCTGGTGCGGTAAATGTTTACTTTAGTTGATTCCCTGGCACCACAGTAGCGGTGTCGAGCGCAAGAGATCTAGAAGCACCAGAGGCATAGCTAGGGTTTTGGTTCGGGGGGCGAAACTTCTGAGTGGACCCCTAACCAGGTAACCTTGATTACATCTCGGTGACGCGCCCTAATGGTTAGGAGAACCTCAGCAGATGACCTAGTTGTTACTGAAGATAACCTCTATGTAAAGACCGATATTGATATTACCGCCATATGGTCAGTGGTAGACACCTGCCCTGCAGAACATATAACAGATCACTGCACAGTTATAGATAATGACTTACCGCTGACGTCCTTTCTGATGGAATCGTTCATTTTTCCCATCTTTTCCATTTGGCCCAGACCGACATGCAATTTCTTCAAGCCAGGATTCATCTGCAGAGAATACAACACATTTCACTTCTCACATTCCAGCCCCATCACCATCTATTCCCAACCTGCACAAACTCCTCATCCTACTGATACACCAATACTAAGCCGCTGCTGCCACATGTGTCCCTATTACTGCACCTGATACCCAAATACTGAGCCGCTGCTGCTGTATGTGTCCCTATTACTGCCCCTGGTACCCCAATACTGAGCCTCTGCTGCCGTATGTGTCCCTATTGCTGACCCTGATACCCCAATACTGAGCTGCTGCTGCCGTATGTGTCCCTATTACTGCACCTGATACCCCAATACTGAGCCTCTGCCGTATGTGACCCTATTACTCCACCTGATACCCCAATACTGTGCTGCTGCTGCCGTATGTGTCCCTATTACTGCACCTGATACCTCAATACTGAGCCTCTGCCATATTTGACCGTATTACTCCACCTGATACCCCAATACTGAGCCGCTGCTGCCATATGTGTCCCTATTACTGCACCTGATACCCCAGTACTGAGCCTCTGCCGTATGTGTCCCTATTACTCCACCTGATACCCCGATACTGGACCACTGCTGCTGTATGTGTCCCTATTACTGCCCCTGATACCCCAATACTGAGCCGCTGCTGCCGTGTGTGTCCCTATTACTGCACCTGATTGTTATGATCTGGTGGCCTAGGAGCAGCATGGACGAGCTCTGGAGTAGGTGGCCTCTATACTGACCGCAGACCCTGAACTTAACACAGCAACTAGAAGTAGCCGTGGAGTGTTCCTGTCACTCCCTAGACACCTCGTCACGGCCGGAGGACTAATTACCCCTAAAGAAAGAAACAGGAATACTATCTTGCCTCAGAGAACATTCCCAAAGAACAGACAGCCCCCCACAAATATTGACTGTGAGAGGAGAGGGAAATTACAAACGCAGACTGAAAAGCAGAATTTAGCAAAGGAGGCCACGCTACCTAGAAAGAAAAGACAGGACAGAGTACTGTGCGGTCAGTATTAAAATTCTACAAAAATCCACCACAGAGGATACAAAAATCTCCACACCTAACTAAAGGCATGGAGGGTAACTCTGTGACTCCAGAGCTTCCAACTTGACTGAATAAATCCTTACACAGACCAAGCTGGACAAGAAAAAACATAGCAATTCACTGAACTATAAGTCCAGCGCATGTGGACTGCAAAAACAGAGCCAGGACTTATCTTTGATGATTTGGACAATCCAGCAGGAGAAACCAAGCAGAGATGTGGATCCCTAGAAAACAATGGACAACTGGCACTCACTAAAGGAAGGAGCCAGAATAAATAGCCCCGTCCAAAGTGGAAGCAGCTGATGACTGCTGTGAAGGACAAACAGCAGCACTACCACTTATAACCACCGGAGGGAGCCCAAGAGCAGAACCCACAACAGAATTCACAACAGTACCCCCGCCTTGAGGAGGGGTCACCGAACCCTCACCAGAGCCCCCAGGCCGATCCGGACGAGCCAAATGGAAGGCACGAACCAAATCGTCAGCATGAACATCGGAGGCAACAACCCAAGAATTATCCTCCTGGCCATAACCCTTCCACTTGACAAGATACTGAAGCCTCCGTCTAGAAAAACAAGAATCCAAGATCTTCTCCACAACATACTCCAACTCCCCATCAATCAACACCGGGGCAGGAGGATCAACAGAGGGAACCACGGGCACCACATATTTCCGCAACAAAGATCTATGAAAAACATTATGGATGGAAAAAGAGGCTGGAAGGGCCAAACGAAAAGACAATGGATTGATAATCTCAGAAATCCTATAAGGACCAATAAATCGAGGCTTGAACTTCGGGGAAGAAACCTTCATAGGAACATGACGAGAAGACAACCAGACCAAATCCCCAACCCGAAGCCGGGAACCCACACGCCGACGACGGTTGGCAAAACGCTGAGCCTCCTCCTGAGACAACACCAAATTGTCCACAACATGAACCCAAATCTGCTGCAACCTGTCAACCACAGAGTCCACCCCAGGACAATCAGAAGACTCAACCTGCCCCGACGAAAAATGAGGATGAAACCCAGAATTACAAAAGAATGGTGAAATCAAGGTAGCAGAACTAGCCCGATTATTAAGGGCAAACTCGGCCAATGGCAAGAAAGCCACCCAATCATCCTGATGGGCAGACACAAAGCATCTCAAATAAGTTTCCAAAGTCTGGTTAGTTCGCTCGGTTTGGCCGTTTGTCTGAGGATGAAATGCGGAAGAAAAAGACAAATCAATGCCCAGCTTAGCACAAAAGGACCGCCAAAACCTAGAAACAAACTGGGAACCTCTATCGGACACAATATTCTCCGGAATGCCATGCAAACGAACCACATGCTGAAAAAACAACGGAACCAACTCAGAAGAGGAAGGCAACTTAGGCAAAGGTACCAAATGAACCATCTTAGAAAACCGGTCACAGACCACCGAGATAACAGACATCCTCTGGGAAACAGGAAGATCCGAAATAATATCCATAAAAATATGCGTCCAAGGCCTCTCAGGGACCGGCAAAGGCAAAAGCAACCCACTGGCGCGGGAGCAGCAAGGCTTGGCCCGCGCACAAGTCCCACAGGACTGCACAAAAGAACGCACATCCCATGACAAAGAAGGCCACCAAAAGGACCTACTAACCAAATCTCTGGTACCAAAAATCCCAGGATGGCCAGCCAACACAGAACAGTGAACCTCAGAAATCACTTTACTAGTCCATCTGTCAGGAACATACAGTTTCCCTGCTGGACAGCGATCAGGTTTATCAGCCTGAAACTCCTGAAGAACCCGTCGCAAATCAGGGGAGATGGCAGAAAGAATCACCCCCTCCTTAAGAATACCAACTGGCTCAAGAATCCCAGGGGAATCAGCCAAAAAACTCCTAGAGAGGGCATCAGCCTTAACATTCTTAGAACCTGGAAGATACGAGACAACAAAATCAAAACAGGAGAAAAACAGGGACCATCGGGCCTGTCTAGGATTCAGCCATTTGGCAGACTCAAGGTAATTCAGATTCTTATGATCGGTCAAGACCACAATACGGTGCTTGGCCCCCTCAAGCCAATGTCGGCACTCCTCAAATGCCCACTTCATAGCCAACAACTCACGATTGCCGACATCATAATTGCGTTCCGCAGGCGAAAACTTTCGAGAAAAGAAGGCACACGGTTTCATCAAGGAACCATCAGAATTCCTCTGAGACAAAACGGCCCCTGCCCCAATCTCAGAAGCGTCAACCTCAACCTGAAAAGGAAGAGAAACATCCGGCTGACGCAACACAGGGGCAGAAGTAAATCGGCGCTTAAGCTCCTGAAAGGCAGAAACAGCCTCAGAGGACCAATTTGCTACATCAGCGCCCTTCCTCGTCAAATCGGTCAGGGGTTTAACCACACTGGAGAAGTTGGCAATGAAACGGCGATAAAAATTAGCAAAGCCCAAAAATTTCTGAAGGCTCTTCACTGATGTGGGCTGGATCCAATCATGAATGGCCTGAACCTTAGCCGGATCCATTTCTATAGATGATGGAGAAAAAATGAAGCCCAAAAAAGAAACCTTCTGTACTCCAAAGAGGCACTTAGACCCCTTCACAAACAAGGCATTATCACGAAGGACCTGAAATACCATCCTGACTAGTGTTGAGCATTCCGATACCGCAAGTATCGGGTATCGGCCGATACTTGCGGTATCGGAATTCCGATACCGGGATTCCGATACTTGCCGCGTATCGGATACCGGAATCGGAAGTTCTAAGATTCAAAAAGCAGAAATTCAGCCAATGAGATTGATTCCAAGTGTGGGCACATCCTGTTTAGCATGGAGGGCATGAAACTACTGGCAAGGCTGTGATTGGCTGGTGTAATGATGTCATGATGCAGTTTAAAAGTCGCTGGCGCCATTTTGCGATCACTCTGCTGTGAATTCAGTTAGTGACAGGACGCTGTTTGCTGACTGAGGGACAGTTTAGAGATAGCGATTTGCTTCTTTGTGCTTTCCAAAGGCTAATTTAGCAACCGCTGTGTTCACCTACTATTCACCTTGCTTTTGCCTTGTAGCGCTGTTTTCACAGCGATCTGCAGGGTCTGTGTGTGTGTGTGTGTGAGTGCAGCCCAGTCTCCAGTCTGAGTGCAGCCACATAGGCCATCCATAGTTGGTTGTATTCAGTTCAGGGAGGGTGGTTCATTGCCTCATACTGTTCCTTTTTTTTTTTTTTTTCCCAAGTAGTGTAGTCTGCTGCTAATTTATTCAAAAAAATCCTATTAGTGTCTTTCCACCCGTTAGTCCATGAGCCAAGAACCAAATTTGACGATATCGGTACCAAGCGGAGTGACTAATTCTCTTTGGTATTTTTAGGTAGATGCATGTCTGTAGTTTATTTTTTGATATGATAGCCCTTACATATACGTAGCTTATTAACCCCTTCAGCCCTAGGCCTATTTGTACCCAAGTGCCTAAGCCAATCTGACCTGTGCCACTTCATGGGCTAATAACTTTGGAACGCTTTCACCTATCCAAGCCATTCTGAGATTGTTTTCTCGTGACATATTGTACTTCACGTCAGTGCTAAATGGGAGTCAATATATTTTACCTTTCTATATAAAAAAATGCTAAATATTCGGAAATTTTGGAAAAATCGGCAATTTTTTAACTTTGAAATTCTCTGCTTTTTACAAAAATACTGATACCCCCCATAATAGTTATTAATTTACACTCCCCACATGTTTACTTCATATTGGCATCATTTTGAAAATGAAACCTTATTGTTTTACGACGTAATAGGGCTTATAGTTTTATGCGCAATTTTTCACATTTACAGCAAAACCCACTTTTCAAAGGACCAAGTCACTTCTGAAGTCACTTTAAGGGGCTTACATAACAGAAACCACCCATAAATTACCCCATTTTGCAAACTACACCCCTCAAGCTGTTCAAAACTCATTTTTAAAAACTGTTAACCCTTTAGGTGTTCCACAGGAATTTTAGCATGAGCCAAGAACCAAATATGACGATATCGGTACCACCCGGAGTGACTAGATGTAGTATTTGTAACAAAATTTAATCCAAGTTATGTAAATACACACTGAACATGTCATGTGCATATATATATATATATATATATATATATATATATATATATATATATATATATATATATATATATATATATATATATATATATATATATATATATATATATATATGTTACTCCATAATATCTTCAACATCGGACTCTGAATCTGACTGTTGTTCTACTGGCTCGTCTTCAGTACCCTTGTTCTGGCATGTCTGTAATCTGCACATGTCTGTGCACTTCAGGCCATTGCTGAGGCAAGTACACTGAGGAAGTTCACATGACCGCACACACTTGCAGGACAGTAGCTGTATAATAGCTTCTGGTGCTGGTGCCCCTTGCATCCACTTGACAACAAGCTTTCCGTCGTTATCTATCATCCAACCGCAGTCTGTTGGGTTTGCAACCCATGGCTGGCTCTGCAGACTTCTCCTCCAGATCGCAGCCTGGTAGTTTGCACGCAGTGCATGCATGAAAAGGCAGTCCTGGCAAGGAGGGAGTTGACTTGACTCTACCACTCCACGTCTGGCACAGAACAGCTGATAACGGAGCCTGTTTACCTCAGTTGTTTGGGTAGTTGGCAGGTACATGTGGCAGGTGATTTCCTGTAACTTCTCAAAAAGTTCGGTAGACACTTCCCATGAACGACCAACTTCCTGAAAGGCATCCTGGTATGTCTTGTTCATCTTCAACTGCTTGAGTGTCGTCATCTTCCCACGGCCAGCGAATGCACTGACGGTGTCACAGCCTGTAAATGCATGCATACCAATCAATGAATCACATACGCTGCCTCCCAATGTTCGGCTCAGAGTGGTGATATCCAGGAATCTTGTCCGGTTCTGTGTACCGCATTTCTGGAACAGGTGGGATGGGATTTTGTGGCACATGCCCAGACACAGGACCATGACATCAGTATCCTCCGAAGTGATGATGACCGACTTGTAACCAGATTCTGCTGCATGAAGAGCATGGAGAAGGAGGCGTGTGTCTGCTTCTTCTTGATTTGACTTAAGGTCAGCAGCCTCTTCCCACTGTTCTTTGGTGATCTTAAAGCAGAGCTGCTCACATGTGACATACAGCTCCTTCTCCTCAAGCTTCTCCCTGTGGTGTTTCGCCTTCCATTCTTCTACCAGAAACTTTATGAGACTTGCCTTGTTGGAGGAACTACTTAGAAGCTTTTTCCACTGCTGGATGTTGTGCCCATGTTGAATGTTCTTGAAATGGATCCCTGTGCCTTCATATCTGTTGACTCTTTCTGTATCTTTGATGGATGTCTCCTTGTAGACGTCAAAGACAATATCAATGCGCTTGCTCTTAGCACCCTCATGGATAGCGCGACTCATTGCTGTGCCTGCTAGCTGGCCAAATGTTGCATTGTTTCCCTTCAGTTTCTGAACCAGGCTCATCCCATCAATGATGGTTGCAGAGGGCTCGGGGATCACTTCTGCAGGACGAGCATTCCTCTCCAACTCCCTTGCGAGGGCAGCCTTGTTGGTCTTGCGGATAGACCCATCACCATTGGCAAGTGCCCATGGCAATGGACCCAGGGGATGAGTCAAGACATCACTCATTTGTAGCTTTCTGTTCTCAGCTACAAGTATCATCTGGCCAAATAGGTTTCTGTCAGCCTTCAAAATTACCTCCTTGCCAAGACCTTGTCTGCGTGTCTTCATTTGGATGTTAGAGAACGTTTTAAGTTTGTTCTTCGTCATCTTGTCATGAAACAATGTAGTTGGCTTATCGGTACCCAAACGCTCATCCTTGAATGTTTGATATGCATCCTCTCCTATACTGTATGCCCCTTGAAGGTCTTTGGCTACATCTGGTGGTGCTACAGTCGCTGTTGACAAACTGATAAGTTCACCATTATGCTCTTTGTTGAAGGGGTTCACCCAACCTGTCTCCAGCAGTTGAACGAAAGATTGGACATCGGCTTCATCTCTTCTAATCCTAGACACCTGTAGGTCTGAATGGCTGAAGTCAGTATATTGTTGGCCTACCAGGGCCCTCAGCTGCCTCAAGTACATACTGCGGTACTCTGATGTCAGGTAGAACCTGGAAACAGCTCCAACTTTGAGGCTGAAGCCTTTTGTGCCCCCTGGTGTCTGGGTGTCTTTGTTGATTGTCTCTTCAATGGTCTGGTCCACAGGAATTCGTCCAAAAGGATTCTTGCTACCGATCTGGACCGAAAAGCCACCTTGCATGAAGTATTCATGGACCTCTGGGTGTTCTATGGGCAGCCGAGACATTGTGGCATAGTAATAGGTTAGGTATCGGGCATAGTTGACCTTGTCATAGGCAAAACACCATGGTATCATCTGTCGGATTGCTCCTAGGTGAAGCATCCAGTTGCCTTCTCTTGAAGCTCGAACCAGGGCCAGCATGGTCTCGACCATGTATGTGTCAGTGTGTACGTGTATGTGTCAGTGTGTGTGCGTGTGTTGGGGCACCTCAGGGTGTCTTCAAATGTGACATAGCCCCCTAGATTTCTTCCAGTAAAATTTGCACTCCAAAAGTCATTTGGCGCTCCTTCCCTTCCGAGGCCTGCCGTTCCCCAATACTGCAGTGTACGACAACATATCGGGTGTTGTTGTGTTCGGGAGAGATTGGTGAACAAATAGTGGGGTGCATTTTTTGCTGGTACACCTCTTAAAAATAAAAAAATGAGCCTAAAATGACACCTTCATGTAAAAAATGCACTTTTTCCATTTTCTCAACCAAGTGTTTCCAACTACTGTGAAACACTGGTTGGGTCAAAGTGGTCACTATACCCCCTAAAAGATTCCTTGGGGGTGTAGTTTCCAAAATAGGGTCACTTTTTGGTGTTTCCACTGTGGGGGTACCTCAGGCAGCCTTCAAATGTGACATGGCCCCCTAGATTTCTTCCAGTGAATCCGCCACCCAAAAACCACATAGCGCTCCTTCCGTGTTGAGCTGTGCTGTGTGCCCATACTTTAGTTTACGAGTACATGTGGGGTGTTTCTATAAACTGCAGAATTAGGGTAACCAAGTTTGGGTTTGCCGTTAACCCTTGCTAGGTTGCAGGTAAAATTGGATTACAATGTAATATCTGGAAAAAAAATGAAATTTTGAAATTTCGCCTTCATTCTGCTAAAATTCCTGTGGAACACCTAAAGGGTTAACAGTTTTTAAAAATGAGTTTTGAACAGCTTGAGGGGTGTAGTTTGCAAAATGGGGTAATTTATGGGTGGTTTCTGTTATGTAAGCCCCTTAAAGTGACTTCAGAAGTGACTTGGTCCTTTGAAAAGTGGGTTTTGCTGTAAATGTGAAAAATTGCGCATAAAACTATAAGCCCTATTACGTCGTAAAACAATAAGGTTTCATTTTCAAAATGATGCCAATATGAAGTAAACATGTGGGGAGTGTAAATTAATAACTATTATGGGGGGTATCAGTATTTTTGTAAAAAGCAGAGAATTTCAAAGTTAAAAAATTGCCGATTTTTCCAAAATTTCCGAATATTTAGCATTTTTTTATATAGAAAGGTAAAATATATTGACTCCCATTTAGCACTGACGTGAAGTACAATATGTCACGAGAAAACAATCTCAGAATGGCTTGGATAGGTGAAAGCGTTCCAAAGTTATTAGCCCATGAAGTGGCACAGGTCAGATTGGCTTAGGCACTTGGGTACAAATAGGCCTAGGGCTGAAGGGGTTAATAAGCTACGTATATGTAAGGGCTATCATATCAAAAAATAAACTACAGACATGCATCTACCTAAAAATACCAAAGAAAATTAGTCACTCCGGGTGGTACCGATATCTGGCCCGGCTCATGGACTACGTCTCCAGCTAATTTGTGGAAAAACACTACATAGGATAAAGTAGAGGAGGGTTTTTGGGCCTTGCAGCGCCGTTTACGGCTGTCTGCACGGTCTCCGTGTGACTGCACCTCGCCCTGTAATCTGTGAGCAGCTGTAGCCTGGTTGTCTCCAGCTCAGGGTTTTTCACTGCGTCATACCGCCAAATCAATTTTCTTTTTTTTCAAAGTAGTGTAGTCTGCTGCTAATTAATTTTAAAAAATCCTATTAGTGTCTTTCCACCCGTCTCCAGCTAATTTGTGGAAAAACACTACATAGGATAAAGTAGAGGAGGGTTTTTGGGCCTTGCAGCGCCGTTTACGGCTGTCTGCACGGTCTCCGTGTGACTGCAGCTCGCCCTGTAATCTGTGAGCAGCTGTAGCCTGGTTGTCTCCAGCTCAGGGTTTTTCACTGCGTCATACCGCCAAATCAATTTTCTTTTTTTTCAAAGTAGTGTAGTCTGCTGCTAATTAATTTAAAAAAATCCTATTAGTGTCTTTCCACCCGTCTCCAGCTAATTTGTGGAAAAACACTACATAGGATAAAGTAGAGGAGGGTTTTTGGGCCTTGCAGCGCCGTTTACGGCTGTCTGCACGGTCTCCGTGTGACTGCAGCTCGCCCTGTAATCTGTGAGCAGCTATAGCCTGGTTGTCTCCAGCTCAGGGTTTTTCACTGCGTCATACTGCCAAATCAATTTTCTTTTTTTTCAAAGTAGTGTAGTCTGCTGCTAATTAATTTAAAAAAATCCTATTAGTGTCTTTCCACCCGTCTCCAGCTAATTTGTGGAAAAACACTACATAGGATAAAGTAGAGGAGGGTTTTTGGGCCTTGCAGCGCCGTTTACGGCTGTCTGCACGGTCTCCGTGTGACTGCAGCTCGCCCTGTAATCTGTGAGCAGCTATAGCCTGGTTGTCTCCAGCTCAGGGTTTTTCACTGCGTCATACCGCCAAATCAATTTTCTTTTTTTTCCAAATAGTGTAGTCTGCTGCTAATTTATTCAAAAAAATCCTATTAGTGTCTTTCCACCCGTCTCCAGCTAATTTGTGGAAAAACACTACATAGGATAAAGTAGAGGAGGGTTTTTGGGCCTTGTAGCGCCGTTTACGTCTGTCTGCACGGTCTCCGTGTGACTGCAGCTCTATCTGTTGTCAGTTCAGCCCCCAAAAAATAAATAAATAATAAAGTTCACCAAACACACCAGTTACACCACTTTACATTTCTGTAGGCCACATTAGCTCATATTAAAGTCTAGTCCACACTTTAGATAATTAGTGCTTCTTATACCTGTTAGGAGGAGTTGCTCAGGAATAAGCACACAAATCCGTTAGTACTTTTCTGCTTATCTTTATCAGTCAACCAAGATGAAGAAGGCAGTGAGTAAGGCACGGGGGCGTGGGAGCCGTCGCGGAGCAGGGAGGGGACGTGGGGATTCTGTGCCTGCTGCGGGCACCGGTGACTCATCAGCACCCACTTTCACCAGGCAACAGTCGTTCATGCGAAGCTTTGTGTCCGAGCGCCGTACACCGCTGCTGCGTGAAGAACAAATTGAAGCTGTTGTCGGATGGATGGCAGCTAATGCATCAACTTCCATTAGTGCCACATCCTCTCAGACACAGAGCACTGGAGAGCAGCCATCTGTCTCTTCACCACCTGCCAAATTGCCCAGGCAGACAGAGAGCCCAGGACAGGAGCCGTCTCTACTTCTGTTCTCTGAATCTCTTGGCTTGGAAACAGGGGGCCAGCCAAGCAGCATTGGAGAAATGGAAGAAGAGGCAGGGTGCAGTGATGCCCAACAGCTTTTTCTGTCTTCCTCTGAAGAGGCGGGTGGGCCAGTGGCTCCGGTCACCACATCGCAGGCCGCATCAGCTGATGATGACACTCAGGTGCCACTTACTGGTGCGTGCTCTGCTGCTGAGACTACCCAGGAGGAGCAGTTGGGGGCAGAGGGTAGTGTAGATGATGAGGTCCTCGACCCATCTTGGCGTGAGGGACAGGAAGGTGGTGGGAGCAGCTCTGAGGAAGAGATTCCCCGTACGGCCCAAAGAGGGAGAGGGAGGGGGAAGACTGCGGATCCTGCAGCCTCCGCTTTGGCACCCGTTAGGAGCATGTCTCTTCCAAAAGCCAAAAAGGGCGCTCCCAAGACTTGCAGTGCCTGGTCCTTTTTTGACACAGTTGCAGATGACATTTGCTATGTCAGATGCAACGTGTGTCATCAAAAAGTCAAAAGAGGGAAAAATGTCAGCAACCTCAATACCTCCAACATGTGGAAACATGTGCGCAACAGGCACCCGGCGGAGTTAGAAAAACACACTGAAGAGGTAGGCCAACCAACAGCGGCAGCTACCACCTCTTCAGCTCGTGTTGCCTCTTCCTCTACCTCACACGCAGCTGGTTCGGCGTCCTCCCAGGATCGCCGTGGAAGAACCTCTGCCCCTGTTGTCCAGAGACCCGCTGTAATTCCACCCGCAGCGCCACTTTCCCAGTCATCCACACACTCCCAGCCCAGTCTACAGCCATCGGTAGTACAGGCATGGGAGAAAAGGCGGCCTTTCTCGTCAAACCACCCACGAGCACAGGCTCTGACTGCAGGCATTGCCAAACTTCTGTCACTGGAAATGCTGTCATTCAGGCTGGTGGAGACTGACAGCTTCCGTGACTTGATGTCATTGGCAGTCCCACAGTACAATGTGCCCAGCCGCTTTTACTTCAGCAGGCAAGCCGTCCCTGCCCTGCAGAAGCATGTGGAGGGACACATAAAACACGCGCTACTGAACGCCGTCAGTAGCAAGGTCCACCTCACCACCGATGCGTGGACCAGTCAACATGGACAGGGGCGATACCTTTCCCTCACTGCCCATTGGGTTAATGTCGTTGAGCCGGGTACAGACCGTGCGAGTGGCGCAGGACGTGTCCTGCCCACTCCAAGGATTGCAGGAATCCATTCTGTACGCATTGACTCCTCCTCTTACACCAGTTCCTCAGAATCATCGCTGCAGGAGCCGTCACAGTCCACCTCCACATGGACCCGTGATGAACGTGTACCTGTTACGACCGACATGAGCACAGCCGTGGCCAAACGTCAACAGGCCGTCTTGAAATTAATTTTCTTGGGGAATCGTAGCCACACAGCGCAGGAGCTCTGGAATGCCATCAAGCAGGAGAGCGATGTGTGGTTTGTGCCAGCGAATCTCCAGCCAGGCATGGTAGTGTGTGATAATGGCCGAAATCTGGTGGCAGCTCTGGGCCTCGGCAACCTCACTCACATCCCATGTCTGGCACATGTGCTCAATTTGGTCGTGCAGAGCTTTTTGAGGGACTATCCGGATCTTGATGCACTGCTGCACAAGGTCCGCCTAGAGTGTGCTCACTTGCGGCGTTCCAGCACGGCAAAAGCGCGCATTGCGGCTCTGCAGCGCCGACACCGCCTGCCGGAACATCGCATCATATGTGACCTACCTACCAGGTGGAATTCCACGTTACATATGTTGGAGCGGTTGTGTGAGCAGCAGCAAGCTGTAATGGAGTACCAGCTGCTTCAGGCGCAAAAAAGTCGCAGTCAGCGCCGTACAGACTTCACAACCACAGAGTGGGCCACTATGAATGACGTCTGCCAGGTTTTGCGTCCCTTTGATTATTCCACGCGGATGGCGAGTGCAGATGATGCACTAGTCAGCATGACTGTCCCCCTTATCTGCCTGCTTGAAAAATCACTGCAAGCGCTAAGGGATGATGTTGTGGAAGAGGTGGAGGATGAGGATTCACCATTTCCATCATCTTCTGGACAGTCAGCGCCACGTGGTTCCTCACAAACGCGTAGGCAGGGGACCGTTTGTGAGGAGGATGAGGAGGAGTCAATGGAGGAGGAAGACATCCGTCCAGAGGAGGGAGTTACACAATTGTCCAGTACTCAGTGTGTACAGCGAGGGTGGGGTGATGACGAGCGGGCAGAGATCACGCCTCCAGCAGGGGACAGCGTTTCTTGGGCAGTTGGCAGTCTGCAGCACATGGTGGATTACATGCTGCAGTGCCTGAGAAACGACCGCCGCATCGCCCACATTCTCAACATGTCTGATTATTGGGTGTTCACCCTCCTCGATCCTCGCTACCGGGACAACGTAGAAAGCCTCATCACACCGTTGAACCGGGAGCGAAAAATGCGGGAGTACCAAGACACACTGGTCAATTCCATCATCTTCTCCATTCCAACTGAGAGAAGTGCTGCTAGTGCATTCCAAAGCAGCTCAGTGCGTCCAGGCCGTGGTGGAGGCTCTGCACAAAGAGGGAGCAGAAGCAGTGCCTCTGCCCAAGGCAAGACCAGTATGGCCGAACTGTGGCACAGTTTTCTGTGCCCGCCACAAAAGTCTACACCATCACAGACGGCTCCAGTCAGCAGGAGGCAACGGTTCCGTCAGATGGTGACAGACTACATGTCTTGCCCTCTTGCTGTACTCCCAGACGGCTCTTCCCCTTTCAAGTTTTGGGTCTCAAAGCTGGATACATGGCCAGAGCTAAGCCAGTATGCATTGGAGGTGCTGTCTTGCCCTGCGGCCAGTGTATTATCGGAACGTGTCTTTAGTGCTGCAGGTGGTGTACTAACTGACCGTCGCATGCGACTATCCTCCGATAACGTTGACCGGCTTACTTTCCTGAAAATGAACAAGGCCTGGATATCGCCGGAATTTGCCACTCCTCCTCCTGATTGAATAATTAGGTCACTGTATACGTTATCCAGGTCTCCTGTTGTGTTCATCTTTCTACCACCTGAACTTAAATTCCTGGGCTCCAACACCGCCAGTTGAGGCTCAGACGTGCCGTCTGCACAGTCAAAACATACGACCCAGTGTTATTGGGTTTCAGTAACGTCAGCTGATCCCCAGCTGTGTAGCCGGCAATGTGTCATGCGACCGCCACGCTGACACAACAACTGAAATGTAAGGGAATCTGTCCCCCCCCCCCCAAGGCGTTTGTTACTGAAAGAGCCACCTTGTGCAGCAGTAATGCTGCCCAAGGAAAAGGTAGCTATTTTTGTTTAGCTCCTTGCACACGCAGAACTTAACACTTATAAAATGTGTCCACTGATACCGTAAAACCGTCCCGGAGGTGGGACTTTCCTTCGTAATGTGACGCAGCCCAGCCGTCATTCCTACCCCCCCGGCGCCGCGCACCGGCTCCTCAGCGTTGTTTTATTCCGTCCAGGAGCCTGCGCTGTTATGTTATCCCGTGGCCAGGCACACTTAGCGCTGCCCGTCTTCTGGCATCATTTGGTGTCTGGATGGCTGCGCCTGTGCGGCCGCGCTGGCAGAGAGCCCGCCTCGCAGTGTCTTCTGATTTAATCCCACTGGGGGCCTGGGATCCATGGACATGCGCAGTGCATATCTGAACCTCCACCTCTCACTCATTTCCCTATGGCTTCTTCAGACTGTTCGGTGTCAGCTGGTCCCTAACAGCATGCCACGGCCGTGACACCGCACAGTCTGAAGAAGCCATAGGGAGATGAGTGAGAGGTGGAGGTTCAGATATGCACTGCGCATGTCCATGGATCCCAGGCCCCCAGTGGGATTAAATCAGAAGACACTGCGAGGCGGGCTCTCTGCCAGCGCGGCCGCACAGGCGCAGCCATCCAGACACCAAATGATGCCAGAAGACGGGCAGCGCTAAGTGTGCCTGGCCACGGGATAACATAACAGCGCAGGCTCCTGGACGGAATAAAACAACGCTGAGGAGCCGGTGCGCGGCGCCGGGGGGGTAGGAATGACGGCTGGGCTGCGTCACATTACGAAGGAAAGTCCCACCTCCGGGACGGTTTTACGGTTGCAGGGGACACATTTTATAAGTGTTTAGTTCTGTGTTTGCAAGGAGCATGATGAAAAGAGCCACCTTTTCCTTTTGCATCTTTTGTGCTGCACAAGCTGGCTCTTTCAGCTACAAACGCCTTGGGGGGGGGGTTAAAGGTTCCCTTTCGACTTTCTCAGGCTTCGGCCTACATTGTGTTCCTCTGCTTTTCCACCTGTCCCTGGGCTCCAACACCGCTAGTTGTTGCCTGGTAGTGCTGTACGCACAGTCCCAACAGTCGCTCCTCTGTTATTGGGGTTCAGTAACGTCAGCTGTTCCCCTGCTGTGTGTGTGGCAATCCCTCCTACCTCCTCCTACCTCCTCCTCCTCCACCTGTCCCTGGGCTCCAACACCGCCAGTTGCCGTCCAGAAGTGCTGTACGCACAGTCAACAGTCCCTCCTCTGTTATTGGGGTTCAGTAACGTCAGCTGTTCCCCTGCTGTGTGTGTGGCAATCCCTCCTACCTCCTCCTACCTCCTCCAACCTCCTCCTCCTCCACCTGTCCCTGGGCTCCAACACCGCCAGTTGCCGTCCAGAAGTGCTGTACGCACAGTCAACAGTCGCTCCTCTGTTATTGGGGTTCAGTAACGTCAGCTGTTCCCCTGCTGTGTGTGTGGCAATCCCTCCTACCTCCTCCTACCTCCTCCAACCTCCTCCTCCTCCACCTGTCCCTGGGCTCCAACACCGCCAGTTGCCGTCCAGAAGTGCTGTACGCACAGTCAACAGTCCCTCCTCTGTTATTGGGGTTCAGTAACGTCAGCTGTTCCCCTGCTGTGTGTGTGGCAATCCCTCCTACCTCCTCCTACCTCCTCCTCCTCCACCTGCCCCTGGGCTCCAACACCGCCAGTTGCCGTCCAGAAGTGCTGTACGCACAGTCAACAGTCCCTCCTCTGTTATTGGGGTTCAGTAACGTCAGCTGTTCCCCTGCTGTGTGTGTGGCAATCCCTCCTACCTCCTCCTACCTCCTCCTCCTCCACCTGCCCCTGGGCTCCAACACCGCCAGTTGCCGTCCAGAAGTGCTGTACGCACAGTCAACAGTCCCTCCTCTGTTATTGGGGTTCAGTAACGTCAGCTGTTCCCCTGCTGTGTGTGTGGCAATCCCTCCTACCTCCTCCTACCTCCTCCAACCTCCTCCTCCTCCACCTGTCCCTGGGCTCCAACACCGCCAGTTGCCGTCCAGAAGTGCTGTACGCACAGTCAACAGTCCCTCCTCTGTTATTGGGGTTCAGTAACGTCAGCTGTTCCCCTGCTGTGTGTGTGGCAATCCCTCCTACCTCCTCCAACCTCCTCCTCCTCCACCTGTCCCTGGGCTCCAACACCGCCAGTTGCCGTCCAGAAGTGCTGTACGCACAGTCAACAGTCCCTCCTCTGTTATTGGGGTTCAGTAACGTCAGCTGTTCCCCTGCTGTGTGTGTGGCAATCCCTCCTACCTCCTCCTACCTCCTCCTCCTCCACCTGCCCCTGGGCTCCAACACCGCCAGTTGCCGTCCAGAAGTGCTGTACGCACAGTCAACAGTCCCTCCTCTGTTATTGGGGTTCAGTAACGTCAGCTGTTCCCCTGCTGTGTGTGTGGCAATCCCTCCTACCTCCTCCTACCTCCTCCAACCTCCTCCTCCTCCACCTGTCCCTGGGCTCCAACACCGCCAGTTGCCGTCCAGAAGTGCTGTACGCACAGTCAACAGTCCCTCCTCTGTTATTGGGGTTCAGTAACGTCAGCTGTTCCCCTGCTGTGTGTGTGGCAATCCCTCCTACCTCCTCCTACCTCCTCCAACCTCCTCCTCCTCCACCTGTCCCTGGGCTCCAACACCGCCAGTTGCCGTCCAGAAGTGCTGTACGCACAGTCAACAGTCCCTCCTCTGTTATTGGGGTTCAGTAACGTCAGCTGTTCCCCTGCTGTGTGTGTGGCAATCCCTCCTACCTCCTCCTACCTCCTCCTCCTCCACCTGCCCCTGGGCTCCAACACCGCCAGTTGCCGTCCAGAAGTGCTGTACGCACAGTCAACAGTCCCTCCTCTGTTATTGGGGTTCAGTAACGTCAGCTGTTCCCCTGCTGTGTGTGTGGCAATCCCTCCTACCTCCTCCTACCTCCTCCAACCTCCTCCTCCTCCACCTGTCCCTGGGCTCCAACACCGCCAGTTGCCGTCCAGAAGTGCTGTACGCACAGTCAACAGTCCCTCCTCTGTTATTGGGGTTCAGTAACGTCAGCTGTTCCCCTGCTGTGTGTGTGGCAATCCCTCCTACCTCCTCCTACCTCCTCCTCCTCCACCTGCCCCTGGGCTCCAACACCGCCAGTTGCCGTCCAGAAGTGCTGTACGCACAGTCAACAGTCCCTCCTCTGTTATTGGGGTTCAGTAACGTCAGCTGTTCCCCTGCTGTGTGTGTGGCAATCCCTCCTACCTCCTCCTACCTCCTCCAACCTCCTCCTCCTCCACCTGTCCCTGGGCTCCAACACCGCCAGTTGCCGTCCAGAAGTGCTGTACGCACAGTCAACAGTCCCTCCTCTGTTATTGGGGTTCAGTAACGTCAGCTGTTCCCCTGCTGTGTGTGTGGCAATCCCTCCTACCTCCTCCAACCTCCTCCTCCTCCACCTGTCCCTGGGCTCCAACACCGCCAGTTGCCGTCCAGAAGTGCTGTACGCACAGAGCCAAACACCTCGCCAATGTGTTAGTGGGGTTCAGCACCGCCAGCTGTTCCCCTGCTGTGTATACGGCAACGTGTACTGCGACCGCCACGCAGTCACAACAAGTTTACTTTAAGGGAACCTGTCCCCCCCCCCCCAGGCGTTTGTTACTGAAGGAGCCACCTTGTGCAGCAGTAATGATGCAAAGGGAAAAAGTGCCTCTTTTCGTGATGCTCCTTGCACATGCTGAACCAAACACTTATGAAATGTGTCCCCACACAGCGTTACACCGTCCGGTAGGTGGAACTTTCCTTTGTCGTGTGACGCAGCACAGCCATCATTTTTACCCCCTTGTCGCCGTTCGCCCCCTCCTCAGCGTTGTTTGAATCTGTCCCGGAGCCTGCGCTGTTAGGTTAGCCCTTGGCCATGCACACATGTTGCGCTGCCCGTCTTCTGACCTCATTTGGTGTCAGGCTGGCTGCGCCTGTGCGGGTGCGCTGGCCGAGATCCCGCCTCGCAGTGTCGTCTAATGTAATCCCACCGCGGGCCTGTGATCCGTGCCCGTGCGCAGTGCATATCCTCTCCTCTCACTCCCCTCCCTATGGCTTCTTCAGACTGTGCGATGTCAGCTGGTCCCTAATAGCATGCCACGGCCGTGACACCGCACAGTCTGAAAAAGCCGTAGGGAGGGGAGTGAGAGGAGAGGATATGCACTGCGCACGGGCACGGATCACAGGCCCGCGGTGGGATTACATGAGACGACACTGCGAGGCGGGATCTCGGCCAGCGCACCCGCACAGGCGCAGCCAGCCTGACACCAAATGAGGTCAGAAGACGGGCAGCGCAACATGTGTGCATGGCCATGGGCTAACCTAACAGCGCAGGCTCCGGGACAGATTCAAACAACGCTGAGGAGGGGGCGAACGGCGACAAGGGGGTAAAAATGATGGCTGTGCTGCGTCACACGACAAAGGAAAGTTCCACCTACCGGACGGTTTAACGCTGTGTGGGGACACATTTCATAAATGTTAGGTTCCGCATGTACAAGGACCATAATTAAAAGAGCTAAGTTTACCTTTTCCAGCATTAGTGCTGTACACAATGGCTCTTTCAGCTACAAACGCCTGGGGGGGGGGGGGGGTTAAAGGTTTCCTTTCAACTTGCTCGAGTGCAGGCTTCGGCCTACACTCCGCTCCCCCTGCTCCTCCTGCTGACCCTGGGCTCTAACACCGCCAGTTTTTGCCCAGATGTGCTAGCTGCACAGAGAAAAACACCAGCCAATGTGTCAGTGGGGTCCAGCACCGCCAGCTGTTCCCCTGCTGTGCAGCCGGCAACGTGTCCTGCAAAAGCCACGCAGACACAAGAACTGAAATTGAAGGGAACCTTTCCCCCCTCCCCCAGGTGTTTCTATGTTTTACAGCTACCTTGAACAGCAGTAATGCTGCATGTGTTCAAGGTGGCTCAGAAACTTATTCTCCTTGCCCATGTTGAAGTGAACACGTCTAAAATGTGTCCTCTGTGACCATTAAAACGTCCCTCAGGTGTGATTTGACTTTGTATTGACACACGCAACAAGCTCCTTGGTAACGCTGCCCGTCTTCTGGCATCATTGTTTGGCTGGCTGCGCTTCTGCGGCCGCCCTGACCCACACAACAGCCCTCGTTGTCTTATTTAATGGGACTGCGAGGGTGTGATTGATGGGCAGGATCAGTGCATCAGTTCGCCTGTCCCTCCTCTCCTTCCGCCTTCTTCGGACTGTGCGGCTTCATGGCCGTGGCATGCGATAAGGGATCAGATGACGCCGCACAGTCTGAAGCGGGTGCAAGGACCCGAGTGTGAGAGGCCAACATATGTGCTGCGCCAGGCCCTGAATCCCAGCCCCGCAGTGTTTTAACAATGTTAAGACACTGCGGGGCTGGGATTCATGGTCATCGCGAACCGCACCGGCCGACATTACATGATGCCAGAAGATGGGCAGCGCTAACGGCGCTAGGCCAGGGGATAACACGACAGCGCAGACTCCTGTACAGCAAATAACAACGCTCGGGAGGCTGCACCCAGCACCAAGGTGGGATTCTTGACACCTGTGCTGCGTCTCATTACAAAGGGAACTCTCGCCTCCATTACACAGTTTGACTGTATAAAGGGCTAAATGTTATACGTGTTCCATTCAGCGTGTGCAAGGAGAAAAATTACAAGAGCAACCTTTGACTTGCGCAGCACTGCTGCTGCATAAGCTGTGGCTCTTCTACTTTGTAACCCCTGAGGGGGGGTTAAAGGTGACTTTTGAAATCGGTTCAATTAGGCTTCGGCCTACACTCTGCTCCACCTGCAGAGCCCGGGCTCCAACAACGCTAGTTGCTGTCCGGAAGTGCTGGCTGCACAGAGCCAAACACCTCGCCAATGTGTCAGTGGGGTCCAGCACCGCCAGCTGTTCCCCTGCTGTGTAGCCGGCAACGTGTCCTGCAAAAGCCACGCAGACACAACACACCCAAAGCTGCCGCCTGTGCAGGCTTCGGCCTACACTCCCCTCCCCCTGCTCCTCCTCCTCCTGCTCCTCCTCCTGCTGTCCCTGGGCTCTAACACACCGCCAGTTTTTGCCCAGATGTGCTAGCTGCACAGAGAAAAACACCAGCCAATGTGTCAGTGGGGTCCAGCACCGCCAGCTGTTCCCCTGCTGTGCAGCCGGCAACGTGTCCTGCAAAAGCCACGCAGACACAAGAACTGAAATTGAAGGGAACCTGCCCCCCTCCCCCAGGCGTTTTTACGTTATCCAGCCACCTTGTACAGCGGTAATGCTGCATGTGTGCAAGGTGGCTCAGAAACGTATTCTCCTCGCACATGTGGAACTGAAAACACGTCTGCAATGTGTCCTCTGTGTGACCATTTAACCGTCCCGGTGGTGTGACTTTCCTTTGTAATGACACGCTGCAACCCCCTTGGTAGCGCTGCCCGTCTTCTGGCATCATTGTTTGGCTGCCTGCGCCTCTGCGGCCGCCCTGACCCACACAACGCCCCTCGGTGTCTTATTTATTGGGACTGCGAGGGTGTGATTGATGGGCAGGATCAGTGCATCAGTTCGCCTGTCCCTCCTCTCCTTCCGCCTTCTTCGGACTGTGCGGCTTCATGGCCGTGGCATGCGATAAGGGATCAGATGACGCCGCACAGTCTGAAGCGGGTGTAAGGACCCGAGTGTGAGAGGCCAACATATGTGCTGCGCCAGGCCCTGAATCCCAGCCCCGCAGTGTTTTAACAATGTTAAGACACTGCGGGGCTGGGATTCATGGTCATCGCGAACCGCACCGGCCGACATTACATGATGCCAGAAGATGGGCAGCGCTAACGGCGCTAGGCCAGGGGATAACACGACAGCGCAGACTCCTGTACAGCAAATAACAACGCTCGGGAGGCTGCACCCAGCACCAAGGTGGGATTCTTGACACCTGTGCTGCGTCTCATTACAAAGGGAACTCTCGCCTCCATTACACAGTTTGACTGTATAAAGGGCTAAATGTTATACGTGTTCCATTCAGCGTGTGCAAGGAGAAAAATTACAAGAGCAACCTTTGACTTGCGCAGCACTGCTGCTGCATAAGCTGTGGCTCTTCTACTTTGTAACCCCTGAGGGGGGGTTAAAGGTGACTTTTGAAATCGGTTCAATTAGGCTTCGGCCTACACTCTGCTCCACCTGCAGAGCCCGGGCTCCAACAACGCTAGTTGCTGTCCGGAAGTGCTGGCTGCACAGAGCCAAACACCTCGCCAATGTGTCAGTGGGGTCCAGCACCGCCAGCTGTTCCCCTGCTGTGTAGCCGGCAACGTGTCCTGCAAAAGCCACGCAGACACAACACACCCAAAGCTGCCGCCTGTGCAGGCTTCGGCCTACACTCCCCTCCCCCTGCTCCTCCTCCTCCTGCTCCTCCTCCTGCTGTCCCTGGGCTCTAACACACCACCAGTTTTTGCCCAGATGTGCTAGCTGCACAGAGAAAAACACCAGCCAATGTGTCAGTGGGGTCCAGCACCGCCAGCTGTTCCCCTGCTGTGCAGCCGGCAACGTGTCCTGCAAAAGCCACGCAGACACAAGAACTGAAATTGAAGGGAACCTGTCCCCCCTCCCCCAGGCGTTTTTACGTTATCCAGCCACCTTGTACAGCGGTAATGCTGCATGTGTGCAAGGTGGCTCAGAAACGTATTCTCCTCGCACATGTGGAACTGAAAACACGTCTGCAATGTGTCCTCTGTGTGACCATTTAACCGTCCCGGTGGTGTGACTTTCCTTTGTAATGACACGCTGCAACCCCCTTGGTAGCGCTGCCCGTCTTCTGGCATCATTGTTTGGCTGCCTGCGCCTCTGCGGCCGCCCTGACCCACACAACGCCCCTCGGTGTCTTATTTATTGGGACTGCGAGGGTGTGATTGATGGGCAGGATCAGTGCATCAGTTCGCCTGTCCCTCCTCTCCTTCCGCCTTCTTCGGACTGTGCGGCTTCATGGCCGTGGCATGCGATAAGGGATCAGATGACGCCGCACAGTCTGAAGCGGGTGTAAGGACCCGAGTGTGAGAGGCCAACATATGTGCTGCGCCAGGCCCTGAATCCCAGCCCCGCAGTGTTTTAACAATGTTAAGACACTGCGGGGCTGGGATTCATGGTCATCGCGAACCGCACCGGCCGACATTACATGATGCCAGAAGATGGGCAGCGCTAACGGCGCTAGGCCAGGGGATAACACGACAGCGCAGACTCCTGTACAGCAAATAACAACGCTCGGGAGGCTGCACCCAGCACCAAGGTGGGATTCTTGACACCTGTGCTGCGTCTCATTACAAAGGGAACTCTCGCCTCCATTACACAGTTTGACTGTATAAAGGGCTAAATGTTATACGTGTTCCATTCAGCGTGTGCAAGGAGAAAAATTACAAGAGCAACCTTTGACTTGCGCAGCACTGCTGCTGCATAAGCTGTGGCTCTTCTACTTTGTAACCCCTGAGGGGGGGTTAAAGGTGACTTTTGAAATCGGTTCAATTAGGCTTCGGCCTACACTCTGCTCCACCTGCAGAGCCCGGGCTCCAACAACGCTAGTTGCTGTCCGGAAGTGCTGGCTGCACAGAGCCAAACACCTCGCCAATGTGTCAGTGGGGTCCAGCACCGCCAGCTGTTCCCCTGCTGTGTAGCCGGCAACGTGTCCTGCAAAAGCCACGCAGACACAACACACCCAAAGCTGCCGCCTGTGCAGGCTTCGGCCTACACTCCCCTCCCCCTGCTCCTCCTCCTCCTGCTCCTCCTCCTGCTGTCCCTGGGCTCTAACACACCGCCAGTTTTTGCCCAGATGTGCTAGCTGCACAGAGAAAAACACCAGCCAATGTGTCAGTGGGGTCCAGCACCGCCAGCTGTTCCCCTGCTGTGCAGCCGGCAACGTGTCCTGCAAAAGCCACGCAGACACAAGAACTGAAATTGAAGGGAACCTGTCCCCCCTCCCCCAGGCGTTTTTACGTTATCCAGCCACCTTGTACAGCGGTAATGCTGCATGTGTGCAAGGTGGCTCAGAAACGTATTCTCCTCGCACATGTGGAACTGAAAACACGTCTGCAATGTGTCCTCTGTGTGACCATTTAACCGTCCCGGTGGTGTGACTTTCCTTTGTAATGACACGCTGCAACCCCCTTGGTAGCGCTGCCCGTCTTCTGGCATCATTGTTTGGCTGCCTGCGCCTCTGCGGCCGCCCTGACCCACACAACGCCCCTCGGTGTCTTATTTATTGGGACTGCGAGGGTGTGATTGATGGGCAGGATCAGTGCATCAGTTCGCCTGTCCCTCCTCTCCTTCCGCCTTCTTCGGACTGTGCGGCTTCATGGCCGTGGCATGCGATAAGGGATCAGATGACGCCGCACAGTCTGAAGCGGGTGTAAGGACCCGAGTGTGAGAGGCCAACATATGTGCTGCGCCAGGCCCTGAATCCCAGCCCCGCAGTGTTTTAACAATGTTAAGACACTGCGGGGCTGGGATTCATGGTCATCGCGAACCGCACCGGCCGACATTACATGATGCCAGAAGATGGGCAGCGCTAACGGCGCTAGGCCAGGGGATAACACGACAGCGCAGACTCCTGTACAGCAAATAACAACGCTCGGGAGGCTGCACCCAGCACCAAGGTGGGATTCTTGACACCTGTGCTGCGTCTCATTACAAAGGGAACTCTCGCCTCCATTACACAGTTTGACTGTATAAAGGGCTAAATGTTATACGTGTTCCATTCAGCGTGTGCAAGGAGAAAAATTACAAGAGCAACCTTTGACTTGCGCAGCACTGCTGCTGCATAAGCTGTGGCTCTTCTACTTTGTAACCCCTGAGGGGGGGTTAAAGGTGACTTTTGAAATCGGTTCAATTAGGCTTCGGCCTACACTCTGCTCCACCTGCAGAGCCCGGGCTCCAACAACGCTAGTTGCTGTCCGGAAGTGCTGGCTGCACAGAGCCAAACACCTCGCCAATGTGTCAGTGGGGTCCAGCACCGCCAGCTGTTCCCCTGCTGTGTAGCCGGCAACGTGTCCTGCAAAAGCCACGCAGACACAACACACCCAAAGCTGCCGCCTGTGCAGGCTTCGGCCTACACTCCCCTCCCCCTGCTCCTCCTCCTCCTGCTCCTCCTCCTGCTGTCCCTGGGCTCTAACACACCGCCAGTTTTTGCCCAGATGTGCTAGCTGCACAGAGAAAAACACCAGCCAATGTGTCAGTGGGGTCCAGCACCGCCAGCTGTTCCCCTGCTGTGCAGCCGGCAACGTGTCCTGCAAAAGCCACGCAGACACAAGAACTGAAATTGAAGGGAACCTGTCCCCCCTCCCCCAGGCGTTTTTACGTTATCCAGCCACCTTGTACAGCGGTAATGCTGCATGTGTGCAAGGTGGCTCAGAAACGTATTCTCCTCGCACATGTGGAACTGAAAACACGTCTGCAATGTGTCCTCTGTGTGACCATTTAACCGTCCCGGTGGTGTGACTTTCCTTTGTAATGACACGCTGCAACCCCCTTGGTAGCGCTGCCCGTCTTCTGGCATCATTGTTTGGCTGCCTGCGCCTCTGCGGCCGCCCTGACCCACACAACGCCCCTCGGTGTCTTATTTATTGGGACTGCGAGGGTGTGATTGATGGGCAGGATCAGTGCATCAGTTCGCCTGTCCCTCCTCTCCTTCCGCCTTCTTCGGACTGTGCGGCTTCATGGCCGTGGCATGCGATAAGGGATCAGATGACGCCGCACAGTCTGAAGCGGGTGTAAGGACCCGAGTGTGAGAGGCCAACATATGTGCTGCGCCAGGCCCTGAATCCCAGCCCCGCAGTGTTTTAACAATGTTAAGACACTGCGGGGCTGGGATTCATGGTCATCGCGAACCGCACCGGCCGACATTACATGATGCCAGAAGATGGGCAGCGCTAACGGCGCTAGGCCAGGGGATAACACGACAGCGCAGACTCCTGTACAGCAAATAACAACGCTCGGGAGGCTGCACCCAGCACCAAGGTGGGATTCTTGACACCTGTGCTGCGTCTCATTACAAAGGGAACTCTCGCCTCCATTACACAGTTTGACTGTATAAAGGGCTAAATGTTATACGTGTTCCATTCAGCGTGTGCAAGGAGAAAAATTACAAGAGCAACCTTTGACTTGCGCAGCACTGCTGCTGCATAAGCTGTGGCTCTTCTACTTTGTAACCCCTGAGGGGGGGTTAAAGGTGACTTTTGAAATCGGTTCAATTAGGCTTCGGCCTACACTCTGCTCCACCTGCAGAGCCCGGGCTCCAACAACGCTAGTTGCTGTCCGGAAGTGCTGGCTGCACAGAGCCAAACACCTCGCCAATGTGTCAGTGGGGTCCAGCACCGCCAGCTGTTCCCCTGCTGTGTAGCCGGCAACGTGTCCTGCAAAAGCCACGCAGACACAACACACCCAAAGCTGCCGCCTGTGCAGGCTTCGGCCTACACTCCCCTCCCCCTGCTCCTCCTCCTCCTGCTCCTCCTCCTGCTGTCCCTGGGCTCTAACACACCGCCAGTTTTTGCCCAGATGTGCTAGCTGCACAGAGAAAAACACCAGCCAATGTGTCAGTGGGGTCCAGCACCGCCAGCTGTTCCCCTGCTGTGCAGCCGGCAACGTGTCCTGCAAAAGCCACGCAGACACAAGAACTGAAATTGAAGGGAACCTGTCCCCCCTCCCCCAGGCGTTTTTACGTTATCCAGCCACCTTGTACAGCGGTAATGCTGCATGTGTGCAAGGTGGCTCAGAAACGTATTCTCCTCGCACATGTGGAACTGAAAACACGTCTGCAATGTGTCCTCTGTGTGACCATTTAACCGTCCCGGTGGTGTGACTTTCCTTTGTAATGACACGCTGCAACCCCCTTGGTAGCGCTGCCCGTCTTCTGGCATCATTGTTTGGCTGCCTGCGCCTCTGCGGCCGCCCTGACCCACACAACGCCCCTCGGTGTCTTATTTATTGGGACTGCGAGGGTGTGATTGATGGGCAGGATCAGTGCATCAGTTCGCCTGTCCCTCCTCTCCTTCCGCCTTCTTCGGACTGTGCGGCTTCATGGCCGTGGCATGCGATAAGGGATCAGATGACGCCGCACAGTCTGAAGCGGGTGTAAGGACCCGAGTGTGAGAGGCCAACATATGTGCTGCGCCAGGCCCTGAATCCCAGCCCCGCAGTGTTTTAACAATGTTAAGACACTGCGGGGCTGGGATTCATGGTCATCGCGAACCGCACCGGCCGACATTACATGATGCCAGAAGATGGGCAGCGCTAACGGCGCTAGGCCAGGGGATAACACGACAGCGCAGACTCCTGTACAGCAAATAACAACGCTCGGGAGGCTGCACCCAGCACCAAGGTGGGATTCTTGACACCTGTGCTGCGTCTCATTACAAAGGGAACTCTCGCCTCCATTACACAGTTTGACTGTATAAAGGGCTAAATGTTATACGTGTTCCATTCAGCGTGTGCAAGGAGAAAAATTACAAGAGCAACCTTTGACTTGCGCAGCACTGCTGCTGCATAAGCTGTGGCTCTTCTACTTTGTAACCCCTGAGGGGGGGTTAAAGGTGACTTTTGAAATCGGTTCAATTAGGCTTCGGCCTACACTCTGCTCCACCTGCAGAGCCCGGGCTCCAACAACGCTAGTTGCTGTCCGGAAGTGCTGGCTGCACAGAGCCAAACACCTCGCCAATGTGTCAGTGGGGTCCAGCACCGCCAGCTGTTCCCCTGCTGTGTAGCCGGCAACGTGTCCTGCAAAAGCCACGCAGACACAACACACCCAAAGCTGCCGCCTGTGCAGGCTTCGGCCTACACTCCCCTCCCCCTGCTCCTCCTCCTCCTGCTCCTCCTCCTGCTGTCCCTGGGCTCTAACACACCGCCAGTTTTTGCCCAGATGTGCTAGCTGCACAGAGAAAAACACCAGCCAATGTGTCAGTGGGGTCCAGCACCGCCAGCTGTTCCCCTGCTGTGCAGCCGGCAACGTGTCCTGCAAAAGCCACGCAGACACAAGAACTGAAATTGAAGGGAACCTGTCCCCCCTCCCCCAGGCGTTTTTACGTTATCCAGCCACCTTGTACAGCGGTAATGCTGCATGTGTGCAAGGTGGCTCAGAAACGTATTCTCCTCGCACATGTGGAACTGAAAACACGTCTGCAATGTGTCCTCTGTGTGACCATTTAACCGTCCCGGTGGTGTGACTTTCCTTTGTAATGACACGCTGCAACCCCCTTGGTAGCGCTGCCCGTCTTCTGGCATCATTGTTTGGCTGCCTGCGCCTCTGCGGCCGCCCTGACCCACACAACGCCCCTCGGTGTCTTATTTATTGGGACTGCGAGGGTGTGATTGATGGGCAGGATCAGTGCATCAGTTCGCCTGTCCCTCCTCTCCTTCTGCCTTCTTCGGACTGTGCGGCTTCATGGCCGTGGCATGCGATAAGGGATCAGATGACGCCACATAGTCTGAAGCAGGTGTAAGAACCCAAGCGAGAGGCGAACATATGTACTGCGCCAGGCCATGAATCCCAGCCCCGCAGTGTTTAAACTATGTCAATACACTGCGGGGCTGTGATTCATGGGCATCGCGAACCGCACCGGCCAACATTAAATGAGGTCAGAAGATGGGCAGCGCTAACAGCGCTAGGCCAGGGGATAACACGACAGCGCAGACTCCTGTACAGCAAATAACAACGCTCAGGAGGCTGCACCCAGCACCAAGGTGGGATTCTTGACATCTGTGCTGCGTCTCATTACAAAGGGAACTCGCGCCTCCAACACAGTTTGACTGTATAAAGGGCTAAATGTTATACGTGTTTCATTCAGCGTGTGCAAGGAGCGAAATTAAAAGAGCAACCTTTGACTTGTGCAGCACTACTGCTGCATAAGCTGTGGCTCTTCTACTTTCTAACCCCTGAGGGGGGGTTAAAGGTTACCTTTGAAATTGGTTCAAGTAGGCTTCGGCCTACACTCTGCTCCCCCTGCAGAGCCCGGGCTACAACACCGCTCGTTGCTGTCCGGAAGTGCTGGCTGCACAGAGCCAAACACCTCGCCAATGTGTCAGTGGGGTCCAGCACCGCCAGCTGTTCCCCTGCTGTGCAGCCGGCAACGTGTCCTGCAAAAGCCACGCAGACACTTGCTCTTGTACCTTCTGCTCCACATCCTGGTTCCAGTACCGTCAGCTGGTTCCGGGCAGAGCCTTTGGCTTAGGTGCCTCCCTCTGGGTATCCGAGTTCCACCAACGTCAGGTGGTCCTTGGTAGTGCTTTCAGGCACGGGTACCTCCTGCTTAGTAACCGGGTTCCAGTAACGTCAGCTGGTCCTCGGTAGTTCCATTGGCTCTTGGACCTTCGGCTACCCATCCGGGTTCCAGCACCGTCAGCTGGTTCTCGGCAGTGTCTTTTGCTCTTGTACCTTCTGCTCCCCATCCTGGTTCCAGTACCGTCAGCTGGTTCCGGGCAGAGCCTTTGGCTTAGGTGCCTCCCTCTGGGTATCCGAGTTCCACCAACGTCAGGTGGTCCTTGGTAGTGCTTTCAGGCACGGGTACCTCCTGCTTAGTAACCGGGTTCCAGTAACGTCAGCTGGTCCTCGGTAGTTCCATTGGCTCTTGGACCTTCGGGTAGCCATCCGAGTTCCAGTTCCATCAGCTGGTTCTCGGCATTTTCTCAGCCTTCTTGTACCTTCTGCTACATTTCCAAGTTCAAGAGACTAAACACGATGACCCGGAAGAACACCCCTAAGATGACGACGACACCAGAGACGACAACCACCGTGATGACGACGACCCTGGAGACGATGACCCTGAAGACCACCCCGATGACGACGACCCCGGAGACCACCCCGATGACGACGACCCCGGAGACGACGACCCTGGAGACGACGACGACCTGGAAGACCGAGAAGCAGAAGAACAAGAGGCTGCAGAACAAAGAGCAGAAGGACATTAAGCATAACACAAAATATCAGAGCAAAAAAATATTATGTAAATTATAAGCAGAAGAAGACTAAGCAGTGTATGGGGGTGAGTCCGTTCCTCCTCGTGGTGCCCCTGGATAAAGCCTGATGCTGCAGGCCAAACTGAACGCGGACAAATGTAACTGGTTTGTGACAGGCAGAACGGAAGGTGTAATCTTCAAACTTTTATAGATAACAACTACGGGAATGCCTGTCACAAATAAGAATATGATGAAGAAGTTGAATATGATGAAGATAATAGTAAAATAAAAAGAATATGAACAATGTAACCCAAAAAATAATAGGTAGAAGATGAAGAAGAAGATGAATAAGGTGAAGAAGTTGATGTCAAAGAAGCTGATGATGAGGATAATTAAGAAGAAAGCGTGGGAGAAGTAAAAAAGAAGGTGAAGGGCGTGGAAGTAGTGAAACATCAATATCTGACATAAAAAAAAAAAAAAATAACATAGTCAAATTCTTTCTAACGCCGAACTTCATAAAAAAAAATTAAAAATCCTGCTATTCTATTACATTGGGCTAAACCTCTGTCCCTTTAATATCTCCGCCACGTCCCCCAATACATCCTACATTATTCTTAGTTGTTTTCCTTCATGTAGAATGAACCTACAAGTTTATAAAGGGTTTATTTTAATTCCGATATTTTCGTCCCATTGACTTGCATTGGGATCGGGTATCGGTATCGGATTGGATCCGATATTTTGACGGTATCGGCCGATACTTTCCGATACCGATACTTTCCGATATCGGAAAGTATCGCTCAACACTAATCCTGACTTGTTTCACATGAGACTCCCAATCATCTGAAAAAATGAAAATATCATCCAAATATACAATCATGAATTTATCAAGATAATTCTGAAAAATTTCATGCATGAAGGACTGAAACACAGATGGGGCATTAGAGAGTCCGAATGGCATCACAAGATGCTCAAAATGGCCCTCGGGCGTATTAAACGCAGTTTTCCATTTGTAACCCTGCTTAATACGAACCAGATTATATGCCCCTCGAAGGTCAATCTTATTAAACCAACTAGCCCCCTTAATTCTGGCAAACAAATCAGAAAGCAAAGGCAAAGGGTATTGGAATTTGACCGTGATCTTATTCAAGAGGCGATAATCAATACAGGGTCTCAAGGAGCCATCCTTGTTGGCAACAAAAAAAACCCCTGCTCCTAATGGAGAAGAAGATGGCCGAATATGCCCCTTCTCCAAAGACTCCTTTACATAGCTCCGCATGGCGGCATGTTCAGGCACAGACAGGTTGAAAAGTTGGCCCTTAGGAAACTTACAGCCTGGAATCAAGTCAATAGCACAATCACAGTCCCTATGCGGTGGAAGGGAACTGGACTTGGGCTCATCAAAAACATCCTGGAAATCTGACAGAAACTCAGGAATTTCAGAAGAGGGGGAGGAGGAAATTGACATCAGAGGAACGTCATCATGAACCCCCTGACAACCCCAACTAGTCACAGACATAGATTTCCAATCCAACACCGGATTATGTACCTGTAACCATGGAAACCCCAGCACAATAGCATCATGCAAATTATGTAACACCAGGAAGCGACAATCTTCCTGATGGGCTGGCGCCATGCACATTGTTAACTGTGTCCAAAACTGATGCTTATTTTTAGCCAATGGTGTAGCATCAATACCCCTCAAAGGGATAGGACTCCGCAAAGGCTGTAAGGAAAAACCACAACGTCTGGCAAATTCTAAGTCCATTAAATTTAAAGCGGCACCTGAATCCACAAATGCCATGACAGAGAATGACGATAATGAGCAGATCAGGGTCACAGATAACAGAAATTTAGGTTGTACAGTACTGATGGTAACGGAATTAGCGATTCTCTTGGCACGCTTAGGGCAATCAGAAATAACATGAGCAGAATCGCCGCAGTAAAAGCACAACCTATTCTGACGTCTGAATCCTTGGCGTTCCGCTCTAGACACTATCCTATCACACTGCATAGGCTCAGGACTCCGCTCAGAAGGCAACGCCATAGTGTGCACAACTCTGCGCTCACGCAAGCGCCGATCAATTTGAATGGCCAGAGACATAGAATCACTCAGACCTGCAGGCGTGGGGAACCCCACCATAACATCTTTAACAGATTCAGAAAGACCCTTTCTGAAAATTGCCGCCAAAGCATCCTCATTCCACTTAGTAAGCACAGACCATTTTCTGAATTTCTGGCAATATGATTCTGCCGCTTCTTTACCCTGACACAGGGCCAAAAGTGTTTTCTCAGCATGCTCTACAGAGTTAGGTTCATCATACAATAACCCAAGCGCCTGAAAAAAGGTGTCTACATTAAGCAAGGCCGGATTCCCATATTCCAGGGAAAATGCCCAATCCTGCGGGTCACCACGCAACAGAGAAATGACAATTTTTACCTACTGGATGGGATCACCAGAGGAACAGGGCTTAAGAGCAAAAAACAGTTTACAGTTATTTTTAAAGCTCAAAAATTTGGACCTGTCCCCGAAAAACAGATCGGGGGTAGGAATTCTAGTCTCTAAAACAGGAGTCTGCATGATATAATCAGAAATACCCAGTACTCTAGCAGCAAGTTGATCCACCCGAGAAGCAAGTCCCTGAACATCCATGTCAACGCCTAACTCCTGAGCCACCCAGAAGTGAAGAGGGAAAGAAAAAAAAACAACAGAGTACAGAAAAAAAAATGGCTCAGCACTTTCTTTCCCTTCTTTTGAGATGCGGTTAACTCATTGTCGGCCAGTTGTACTGTTATGATCTGGTGGCCTAGGAGCAGCATGGACGAGCTCTGGAGTAGGTGGCCTCTATACTGACCGCAGACCCTGAACTTAACACAGCAACTAGAAGTAGCCGTGGAGTGTTCCTGTCACTCCCTAGACACCTCGTCACGGCCGGAGGACTAATTACCCCTAAAGAAAGAAAAAGGAATACTATCTTGCCTCAGAGAAAATTCCCAAAGAACAGACAGCCCCCCACAAATATTGACTGTGAGAGGAGAGGGAAATTACAAACGCAGACTGAAAAGCAGAATTTAGCAAAGGAGGCCACGCTACCTAGAAAGAAAAGACAGGACAGAGTACTGTGTGGTCAGTATTAAAATTTTACAAAAATCCACCACAGAGGATACAAAAATCTCCACACCTAACTAAAGGCATGGAGGGTAACGCTGTGACTCCAGAGCTTCCAACTTGACTGAATAAATCCTTACACAGACCAAGCTGGACAAGAAAAAACATAGCAATTCACTGAACTATAAGTCCACCGCATGTGGACTGCAAAAACAGAGCCAGGACTTATCTTTGATGATATGGACAATCCAGCAGGAGAAACCAAGCAGAGATGTGGATCCCTAGAAAACAATGGACAACTGGCACTAACTAAAGGAAGGAGCCAGAATAAATAGCCCCGTCCAAAGTGGAAGCAGCTGATGACTGCTGTGAAGGACAAACAGCAGCACTACCACTTATAACCACCGGAGGGAGCCCAAGAGCAGAACCCTCAACAGAATTCACAACACCTGATACCCCAAAACTGAGCTGTTGCTGCCATATGTGTCCCTATTACTGCACCTGCTGTGCGGTTCTCTGTGCCCTCTAAATTCTAAAGCAACTCTCTACAATATAGTAATGCCAGGTGCAAGTGCCCTAGAAAACAGTGCCCATATTTTGCCCCTAGAAAGTAATATTGCCCTGTGTGCCCCTTGGACAGTCACAGTAACCTGAGTTCCCCCATAATAATAAGTGCCCACTTTACATTTAATAAAGTCCCGAGTCTCCCCCCCTGTACAGCTTCCCTATACACAGCATGATGCTCTCTTATACACAGTATAATGCAGCCACACAGTATACTGACTCCTTAGTAGCCCTCAAACTGTTTGATGGCTCCAACAATGTATAATGACCCCCACACTGTAATCTCCATAATGTATGATGGCCCACTAGATAGCCTTCATATATAGTAGCATAATGCACCAAATAGTCCACAATATAGTATAATGCCCTCCCCTTAGGCAGACTCTATAGGCAGACACTGTAATAAGGCAGTAACCACATATAGGCAGACCCTGTAATAAGGTAGTACCCCCATAGGCAGCCTCTGTAGTATAAGGCAGCACCCCCATAGGCAGACCCTGTAATAAGGCAGCACCCCCATAGTCAAACCCTGTAAAAAGGCAGCACCCCCACAGTCAGACCCTGTAATAAGGCAGCAACCCCATAGTCAGACCCTGTAATGAGACAGCACCCCTATAGTCAGACCCTTTAATAAGGCAGCCCCCATAGTTAGACCCTGTAATGAGGCAGCACCCCTATAGTCAGACCCTGTCATAAGGCAGCCCCCATAGTCATACCCTGTAATAAGGCAGCACCCCCATAGTCAAACCCTGTAAAAAGGCAGCCCCCATAGGCAGACCCTGTAATAAGGCAGCACCCCCATAGTCAGAACCTGTAATAAGGCAGCACCCCCATAGTCAGACCCTGTAATAAGACAGCACCCCCATAGTCAGACCCTGTAATAAGGCACCACCCCCATAGTCAGACCCTGTAATAAGGCAGCCCCCATAGTCAGACCCTGTAATGAGGCAGCACCCCTATAGTCAGACCCTGTAATAAGGCAGCCCCCATAGTCAGACCCTGTAATAAGGCAACACCCCCATAGTCAGTCCCTGTAATGAGGCAGCACCCTTATAGTCAGACCCTGTAATAAGGCAGCCCCCCATAGGCAGACCCTGTAATAAGGCAGCAGCACCCATTAAAAAAATTAATAAATAAATATTCACCTCTCTTCTTCCTGGTTCCTGCGCTGCTCCCGCTGATCTCCTGACAGCGGGCGCCGGGTAGTGACGTCATTGCGCCTGCTGTCAGTGTCAGCAACATCAGACGCCGTTACTGACAGGGGGATGATGGGAGAAGGAGTGCAGTGCTCCTTCTCCCATCATTGCGATCAGCTGTATCGGCTAAATGCCGGTACAGCTGATGTTCCGCTGACAGCAGGGGACCCTTTGCTAGCACCGGGCCCCCCCGCCTGCTCAGGGGCCCCATAGCGCCGATACAGTTACAGTTGCGTAGCTCCGGGTGGGCCCCCTCAGAGCACCGGGCCCGGGGCGCCCACACCCTCTGCCCCCCCCGGTAGCTACGCTACTGAGAGAGACTCTTACCCTGAATCTTGGGGCAGAGTTCTGTGTTGCCTTGCTTGCCCTCTCTGTGCGGTATTGCGGCCCTGTGACTCAACAGGGTTCGCTTCCTTCATACCAGGTGAAGCTAACCCGTGTGTGTACTCACATTATACCGCCATATAGTCCGTCAATACCAAGCAGCAGGTGTCTTAGCTGCACGGTGGACCCCGGACTGCGAATGCACCTTATATCATCTCTAATTATCATCAACTCTAATTATTATCAATGTATTCACAAAACTACACAAAAAAGTAAAACATATTTACAAGCTCTTTGAATATTTTCCATGCAGACACTATAATCCAAATCTTACTGGACTCCTGACATCAGAGAGCAGTTGGACCTGGATTGGCTTATAACTATCTGCAGAGTTCAAATAAACCCCATACAGACTCCAAGAAGGAGCCAGTAAAATATATGACTTCTTCTTTCAATGTGACAGACCTAAAACTCAAAATCTGAATAAAATTAGTAAACTAGTAAATAGTAGTATGTTCTTAACATGTTTTTATAATAAAATGAGACAAATATAATAAAAAATTATTAGTTTATTTTAAAAAAGACTTACCAAAGCCACAATCGACTGGTATAACCCAATCTCCTGTTTTAAATCCATGGACTTGGCAGCCAACTTTTATCACCTCCCCAACTCCCTCATTACCACCTATTGCTGGTACGTGCGGTAAAATTCCATAGTTTCCTGTACAGAGTTGAAGGGAGTCAATAATAATCAGGAGAATGTGTCAACATATGAGATGAGGGCTTAAGTAGTAATTAAAATACTTATTAAAATACACTATATGGGCAAAAGTATTGGGACAAGAGATGAGCGGATCTTTCGAAATTCAAATTAGCTGACTTTGCCAAATTTTCCTCCAAAATGTAATTTGTGGCTAATAAATTTTCACAAATCTCAATACTGGAAAGCCTGTAATTACTTGAAAATTACATCTGGAGGAGAGAAGAGAAAGAGAGGACCCAGCTGACCATAAGATCTTACACTCCGTAGGTGAGAGATAGAGAGAGCTTGGACTCTAACCAAAAGAAATTACACCGTACAGAAGAGAGAGAGGACCCTGCTGGCCATAATATCTTACACTCTACAGAAGAGAGAGTGAGGACCCTACTGACCATAAGAACTTACACTCTACATTTAAGAGAGAGAAAGGACCTTGCTGATGTTAAGAGCTTACACTCTACAAGAGAAAAAAGAATTATAAAACTGTGAATTTAAGGAAATTTCAGTCAAACTCCATCTTCCTTGTATTGGTCCGCTCATGTCTGATTGAGACATAACTCTTATTTATTGAATTCAAGTTTTTCATTTTATACAAATACAATAGGTGTAATAAATTCTAGCCCTTAGCCTCTGGCTTCTAAAGCTTTTACTGAATTTGAGAGGAGTGTCATAGGATTTCACCTCTGTAATAAGTCAGTGTATTCCATGGTCAACTGTAAGAGGTATTATTGAAAAGTGGAAGGAATGAGGAACCACCACAACCCAGCTATAAAGTGGAAGACGACGTAAAGTTACGGAGCAGGATCACTGAATTCTGAGGTATATTATGTATAAAAGTGGCCAATAACACTAGACTTTGGCATATTGGAAACGTGTTCTGTGGAGTGACAAATCCATTTCTCTTTCTGGCAGTCTGATGGGTTTAGTGGGTACCAGGAGAATATTACCTCCCTGACTTCACTGTGTAATCAGTAAACTTTGGTTGAGGTGGTATAATGCTGTGTGGGTGTTTCTCAGGGTTTGGCCTAAGCCCCTTAATTAATTGAATAGACATCCAGTCTCTCTCATAGACTGGATGTCTATTTAAAAAGTCTGCAGGCCATCATACACGCCCCTGGAAGAAGAATCGTCGAAACGTACGTTGGGGTGGGAGACACGGCAAATCCCTGGCTTATCACTGAGGTAAAATGATTATTATGCACCTTTTCCATTTTGTCCCTTTCTCTGCTGCTAGTTCAGGTTACCATCTAGTTTACATGCACTGAGGCACTTTATGACCAATTGGTCTGCTTTATCCACTTGGACAGAGATTTAAACTCTGACATTGATTTCCATGCTCTTCTTTGCCTCTTTGCACGCTACCTGCCTAGTGTGTATATACTGTATATATGTTACAAATATACAGGAAAGGCACTCCAATAACATTTTATTTATTTATATATTTATTTATGTTTATAGAAACATTCCCATTGGCAGATTTGGCGCCTTATAAGACATAATTTATGTATGGAACCATTTAGGTTTATTTAGGGTGTTACAACATTCCTTGATTTAGTGGTAGTAGTCCCTTTTTGCCTTGTCTTTTGTTTGGACATGAGGCATCCTTTTATCTATTTTGAAATTATTTTTTTTTAATAAAATTAATTTGTAATACACACTCCTTTCTCCTCTCGTTGTGTGTGAGGGCATGGTGGGATTAGATATCATGTGTAGCTGTCCCAATACAATTGTCCATATAGTGCAGTAGTGACGAATTACATAAATTTTCATATATTTATCATATGGCCTGCTGTGATAAAAGGATACACCGCTATTTGAGGAGGCAAATGGAAATGGAACTGCAACATTATTAAAATTCCTATTCTCATTCTGTCTCAGTCCTGATCTGGAAGATCATTGCACACATAGAATCAGTCAGCAGTGTGAAATATGTAGCAGATACTATCAGGGCCGGACTGGCCATAGGGCACTTCTGGCAAATGCCAGAAGGGCCGGTGCCAGTGGTGGGCCGCTCAATCCGCCGCCCCCGCCGTCGCATTCAACTATACTGGCGTATAGACGCCGGTACAGTTGAATGCAATGATGGAGGAGAGAGCGTCTACAGACGCTCCTCTCCCATCATTCCCCGCTCTGCCTCTGACACTGCGGGTGCGCGATGATGTCATATCATCACGCACCTGCTGTGTCCCGGGCAGACTGCAGCTGCTGAGACAGGAGCAGGAACCAGGAAGCAACGCTGGGCACGAGGAGAGGTGAGGAGAGTTTTTTTTTTTTTCTGGACTGTGGGGCCATTCTCGGAGGAGGTGAGGGGAGGAAGAGAAGAGATGTGGGCTGTATATAGTTCTCTGTGGGCTGTGCTCTGTGCTGTATACTGCTGTGGGCTGTATATAGCTCTCTGTGGGCTGTGCTCTGTGCTGTATACTACTGTGTGCTCTGTGCTGTATATAGTTCTCTGTGGGCTGTGCTCTGTGCTGTATACTGCTGTGGGCTGTATATAGCTCTCTGTGGGCTGTGCTCTGTGCTGTATACTGCTGTGGGCTGTATATAGTTCTCTGTGGGCTGTGCTCTGTGCTGTATACTGCTGTGGGCTGTATATAGTTCTCTGTGGGCTGTGCTCTGTGCTGTATACTACTGTGGGCTGTATATAGCTCTCTGTGGGCTGTGCTCTGTGCTGTATACTACTGTGGGCTGTATATAGTTCTCTGTGGGCTGTGCTCTGTGCTGTATACTACTGTGGGCTGTATATAGTACTCTGTGGGCTGTGCTCTGTGCTGTATACTACTGTGTGCTCTGTGCTATATATAGTTCTCTGTGGGCTGTGCTCTGTGCTGTATACTGCTGTGGGCTGTATATAGTTCTCTGTGGGCTGTGCTCTGTGCTGTATACTGCTGTGGGCTGTATATAGTTCTCTGTGGGCTGTGCTCTGTGCTGTATACTACTGTGGGCTGTATATAGTTCTCTGTGGGCTGTGCTCTGTGCTGTATACTGCTGTGGGCTGTATATAGTTCTCTGTGGGCTGTGCTCTGTGCTGTATACTGCTGTGGGCTGTATATAGTTCTCTGTGGGCTGTGCTCTGTGCTGTATACTGCTGTGGGCTGTATATAGTTCTCTGTGGGCTGTGCTCTGTGCTGTATACTACTGTGGGCTGTATATAGTACTCTGTGGGCTGTGCTCTGTGCTGTATACTGCTGTGGGCTGTATATAGTTCTCTGTGGGCTGTGCTCTGTGCTGTATACTGCTGTGGGCTGTATATAGTTCTCTGTGGGCTGTGCTCTGTGCTGTATACTACTGTGGGCTGTATATAGTACTCTGTGGGCTGTGCTCTGTGCTGTATACTGCTGTGGGCTGTATACAGTTCTCTGTGGGCTGTGCTCTGTGCTGTATACTGCTGTGGGCTGTATATAGTTCTCTGTGGGCTGTGCTCTGTGCTGTATACTGCTGTGGGCTGTATATAGTTCTCTGTGGGCTGTGCTCTGTGCTGTATACTACTGTGGGCTGTATATAGTACTCTGTGGGCTGTGCTCTGTGCTGTATACTGCTGTGGGCTGTATATAGTTCTCTGTGGGCTGTGCTCTGTGCTGTATACTGCTGTGGGCTGTATATAGTTCTCTGTGGGCTGTGCTCTGTGCTGTATACTACTGTGGGCTGTATATAGTACTCTGTGGGCTGTGCTCTGTGCTGTATACTGCTGTGGGCTGTATACAGTTCTCTGTGGGCTGTGCTCTGTGCTGTATACTGCTGTGGGCTGTATATAGTTCTCTGTGGGCTGTGCTCTGTGCTGTATACTGCTGTGGGCTGTATATAGTTTTCTGTGGGCTGTGCTCTGTGCTGTATACTACTGTGGGCTGTATATAGTTATCTGTGGGCTGTGCTCTGTGCTGTATGCTACTGTGGGCTGTATATAGTTCTCTGTGGGCTGTGCTCTGTGCTGTATATAGTTCTCTGTGGGCTGTGCTCTGTGCTGTATACTACTGTGGGCTGTATATAGTTCTCTGTGGGCTGTGCTCTGTGCTGTATACTACTGTGTGCTGTATATAGTTCTCTGTGGGCTGTGCTGTATATAGTACTCTGTGGGCTGTGCTGTATATAGTACTCTGTGGGCTGTGCTGTATATAGTACTCTGTGGGCTGTGCTGTATATAGTACTCTGTGGGCTGTGCTGTGTATAGTACTCTGTGGGCTGTGCTGTATATAGTACTCTGTGGGCTGTGCTGTATATAGTACTCTCTGGGCTGTGCTGTATATAGTACTCTCTGGGCTGTGCTGTATATAGTACTCTCTGGGCTGTGCTTTATATAGTACTCTGGGCTGTGCTGTATATAGTACTCTGGGCTGTGCTTTATATAGTTCTCTGTGGGCTGTGCTGTATATAGTTCTCTGTGGGCTGTGCTGTACATAGTTCTCTGTGGGCTGTGCTGTATATAGTTCTCTGTGGGCTGTGCTGTACATAGTTCTCTGTGGGCTGTGCTGTATATAGTTCTCTGTGGGCTGTGCTGTATATATTACTTTGTGGGCTGTGCTGTATATATTACTTTGTGGGCTGTGCTGTATATATTACTCTGTGGGCTGTGCTGTATACTACTGTGTGGACTGTGCTGTATACTTCTACGTGGGCTGTGCTGTATACTACTGTGTGGTCTGTGCTGTATACTACTGTGTGGTCTGTGCTGAATACTGCTGTGTGGGCTGTGTTATCTACTACGCGAGCTGTGCTATAGTATGCAGGCTGTGCTGTATACTATGCGGTTTGTGCTATATAATATGCGGGCTTTGCTATATACTATGGGGAGTATATTATATTCTATGGGGTAGGCCATGTTATGTACTATGTGGCTGTGTTATATACTATTGTGGGGGTATATTATATTCTATGGGGGAGGCTGCGTTATTTACTATGGGGGGCTGCATTATATTCTATGGGGGGCTACATTATATATTATGGGGAGGTGGGCTGTATTATATTCTATGGGGGTTACATACTCTGGGGTGGCTGCATTATACTCTGTGGGGTGGCTGCATTATACTCTGGGGTGGCTGCATTATACTATATGTGGGCTGCATTATACTGTATCGAGGACTATGGGGAATACGTTATACTATATGAAGAACTATGGGGTGCATTATACTATGGGAAGTGAATTGTACTACATGGATGACTGTGGCGGTACATTATACTATATGGAGCACTATGAGGATTGTATTATGCTATATGGAGGACTATGAGGATTGTATTATGCTATATGGAGGACTATGAGGAGTGTATTATACTATGTGGAGGACTGAGCAGTGTATTTTAATATATGGAGGACTATAGGGAGTGTATTATACTATATGGAGGACTATGGAGCACATTATAATATATGGAGGACTATGGGGTGTATTTTACTAAACAAGTAAAATGCTGCATATTCGGATTGTTTTTGCTGGAACAAAAAGCCTTGTTGTCAGCAGCACATTGCCAGTGTAAACTGTAGATGTGCTGCTGAAAACATGATACTGTATGGTGATCTATTAGTGATCGTTCTGTCTCATCATTATTCCTCAGCTGGTGGAAAGAGGCCGGGAAACAAGCGTTGAACAACTTCAGTATTGTCGATCAAACTCGTTTAGCGGCCTGAACTCAGCGCATGTAAATACAACAGAAAGGCTTCTGTGTGATGTGCAATATGTTAGCATTTGGGGACCCATTTTAAACTTTGCCTAGGGCCCCACTTTGCCTAAAACCGGCCCTGCCTACAAGTGTACAAAGATATTATACAGTCACCATGTGACAAGTGGGCCTGTGTAACTTCAAATGCCAGGGCTGAATTTTAGTCCCAGTCCGGCCCTGGATACTATATATAATATATCCAGTAAGATCATAATGGTTACAAATATATTGCCTGTAAAATTGCTTTTAGATTTTATTTTTAACAATCAGAAAAAGAACACCAATGACTAGAATCTCATTAAGCAGCTTACCTTGCAACATATTGATATCTGCAGGATTAACTGGAGCCGCCAGCATCTTGATATGAATATCTTGATCTCCAACATGAGGTAGAGGGACTTTCTCCAATCTGCAAGAAAAAGTGTCGCAACATACAGTAGATAAGTATGAAAGTTCAAAAAAAAGTTTTCTTTTTTTTTTATGAACTGAATGATCTTTGACATATCCTGTGCCCATTATGTGTCTATTTGGCGCCATAATTCATCATTATAAATTAACCTGTATTGTGTTGTAATCTATGATTTTCTGGTCCTGATAAAGAAGTCTGAAGTTCTTGGAAACCCATAACCTGAATAAAGAAGAACTGCAAATACTTTTTGTTTGGATTTTGATCTATCAGATGTGATACCAGCAGTGCAGATTATCTGCAAATTCTCCTTCTATGTGATGCTCCGGTTTCATGACCTGTTGGACTGGATGCAGCAGCTGGATTTATGTGTCATGGAAATTTCATGTATACACAACTAAATCAGGTTAGCATAACCTTCATTAACATTTTTATCTCCCTCGGATAAAACCCTATTGCGCTGTTTTTCATCTCCTAGTTTTTTCCTAATGTCTAGAGATGAGTGAGCACTAAAATGATCGGATGATCATTAATCAAACCAAGCGAATTCTAATGCTTGTTTCAAGTAACAAATATAATGGGAGTAAATAGGAAATCTGAGCATTTTTCCAGCAGACCCTACAAGGAGATCTGGGGGGAGTAAAAATGTTGAAGTGAATGGAAAAAGTCCTGAATAAAGTGAGAAATGCATGTGGAAGACCCCTGGAAACATCTTATTTCTCCCAGATCAAAGGTGAGAACAATGATGTCACATTTTTACTCCTCCATTTTAAAGACTGACAATAAGACATTCAAAATCAACAAGAAATTGGAGTGCTTTTTAGGAAATAATACAAACTGGCATGGCAGGAATGAAAATGCTTATTTTTACCACCTAAATTTTGATAACTTTTGAACATGCCAATATATCAGACGTTAAGGCCATAATTTGGCCGTGAATTGCCATGGCAAACATCAGGACCACACAATCAAGATCTAAGGCTGGTTTCACACTTGCGTTTTGATCCGCAGCGTTTTAGCGCTAAAAAACGCATGCGTTTTTTTTCCTATACTTAACATTAAAAACGCATGCTTTTTTTAGCATGCGTTTTGATGCGTCCGTTCAGTTGCAGAAATGCAACCTGTAGTAATTTCTAGCGGCGTTTTTTTGCTGCAAAAAAACGCATGCGTTTATTCGCGGCAAAAAAATGCATTGCTGTCTATGTAAACGCATGCGTTTTTAAGCACATGCGTTTGCTTGCGTTAAAAACGCATGCATTTTTATAGAAAAACACAAGAAAACACAAGAAAAAACAAGAAAACCCTAACCCTAACCCTAAACACAAGAAAAAACAAGAAAACCCTAACCCTACCCCTAACCCTAACCCTAACCCTGACAAGCCACCCCCCACCATCAAGGTGATAAAGGGATACAAACCCTAACCCTAACCTTAACCCTATATGACAGTCAATACTCTACAAGTTTATATTTTTAGTACTCTATAGCAATACCGTATATCTTGGGGTGTCCACATTGAACAAAGCTTTTTATTAGAAGAATGTCCTGGTCACCAGGTCAACATAATAGCCAATTCCTATGGATCCCTAGGATCCCTAGGGTTAGGGTTAGGGGTAGGGGTAGGGGTAGGGTTAGGATCCCTTTATCACCTTGATGGTGGGGGGTGGCTTGTCAGGGTTAGGGGTAGGGTTAGGGTTAGGGTTTGGATCCCTTTATCACCTAGATGGTGGGGGGTGGCTTGTCAGGGTTAGGGTTAGGGTTTGGATCCCTTTATCACCTTGATGGTGGGGGTGGCTTGTCAGGGTTAGGGTTAGGGGTAGGGTTAGGGTTAGGGTTTGGGTCCCTTTATCACCTTGATGGTGGGGGGTGGCTTGTCAGAGTTAGGGTTAGGGGTAGGGTCAGGGTTTGGATCCCTTTATCACCTTGATGGTGGGGGGTGGTGTTGTGAATTCTGCTCTTGGGTTCCCTACGGTGGTTGTTGGTGGTAATACAGTTGTCCCTGGGTTGCAATCCTGGGCAGGTGTCCCTGCTGATTGCAGTGCTGACTGGGTTATTTAAGGTTGTAGGATTCATTAGTCCTTGCCAGTTGTCCATTGTACTTGGAAGGTTTGGATCTCAGTCTGGTCCCTCCTGCCCTGCTGCCAATTCAGCAAAGATAAGTGTCTGTTTTTTGTTTTTGCAGCACGCATGCTGTGTGCTTTACAGATCAGTGCTATTCATTGTTTTTTCTTGTCCAGCTTAGACTGTGCCAGGATTTTTCCAGTCAAGTTGGATTCTCAGGAGATGCAGATATACGTTCCATGTCTTTAGTTAGATGGTGGAATTTTTGTATTATCTGCTGTGGATATTTTCAGGGTTTTATTACTGATCTCTTAGCATTCTGTCCTATCCTTTCCTATTTAGCTAGAGTGGCCTCTTTTGCTAAACCCTGTTTTCTGCCTGCGTGTATCTTTCCTCTAATACTCACAGTCAATATTTGTGGGGGGCTGTCTATCCTTTGGGGTTCTGCTCTGAGGCAAGATAGGATTCCCATTTCCATCTATAGGGGTAATTAGTCCTCCGGCTGTGTCGAGGTGTCTAGGATTGTTAGGTACATCTCACGGCTACTTCTAGTTGCTGTGTCAGTTTAGGGATTGCGGTCAGTATAGGTTCCACCTACTCCTGAGAAAGTCTCATGCGGCTCCTAGGTCACTGGATCATAACAGGGTGGCTTGTCAGGGTTAGGGTTAGGGGTAGGGTTAGGGTTTGGATCCCTTTATCACCTTGATGGTGGGGGGTGGCTTGTCAGGGTTAGGGTTAGGGGTAGGGTTAGGGTTAGGGTTTGGATCCCTTTATCACCTTGATGGTGGGGGGTGGCTTGTCAGGGTTAGGGTTAGGGGTAGGGTTAGGGTTAGGGTTAGGATCCCTTTATCACCTTGATGGTGGGGGGTGGCTTATCAGTGACCTGGTGACCAGGACATTCTAATAAAAAGCTATTCCTAACCCTAACCCTAGGGATCCTAACCCTAACCCTATCCATAACCCTAACCCTAACCCTAGCTATTTCTATTTATAGTGGGTTTTCTAGGTGATTTTGATGATTGGCAGCTGTCACACACTTCTCAGCATGCGTTTAAAAAACGCAAACGCATGGAAAAACGCATGTAAACGCGGCAAAACGCCGCGTTTTTTTTCTGCATGCAAAAACGCATGCGTCTAAAAAACGCAGCGTTTTGCCACGTTTACATGTGTTTTTTCACCACATGCGTTTTTTTTTAAAACTCTGCAGATCAAAACGCAAGTGTGAAACCAGCCTTAGGGTGCCAATGGAATTAAAGAGGAAGCCCCAGCACTCTGTTAATCATCTAGATGTCATATTCACTACTGACAGCAGCATTTTAGGGGTTAAACGATCATAGTCGGTGACAACACTTATTGTGGCTGATACAGCAAGTTGTCAGCTATAGTGTACAGCAGACAGCTACAGGATTGTAACCCATTGGGGATGCTAGTGCAGCGCCCCAGAGTCCTGGTCGTTGCCGTACTGTCGCTCCATCACTAAGGGGAGTGATGGTACATCTGATGGCACTAAAGGAGTTCACCTGACCAGGTATCACAGTCACACATTACACTTCACACTCCGGCCACCAGGGGGAGCAAAGGGTTCTATGTATTAGGCCACTCCTCACACTTTGGTAAAACTGTGAGCCAACAGTGAACCCAGGATCCAACTTCATGGGGTTCCCCGGGGTGAAGACGCAGGAAGGGGAGATGGTGGAGGCCCTTAGCTGGGCGGAATACCAGGTCCAGCTAGACCAACGGTGGGAGCAGGAGGAGAAGGATTACCAGGCCCGGCGGGAGGCCCATCACCAGCGGGACTTGGCAGTGAAGGACCGGGCCCGCAAGGACCGCACCACCCACCAGGCCCCGCGCAGGCAGGGCATCATCACCACCTTTAAATTCCGTGGGGGCTGGGGCTTTATTAAGGAGCCGGGCCTGTATGCTGAAGTTTTTGTGAATCGGAGAGATGTGGAGTCCCACCTTAGAGAGGGCCACCCGGATCAGGATCTCTACCCGGGGGATGAAGTCCCCTACATCCGGCACTTTGGGAAAAAGGGGTGGTTCGCCCTGAACGTCCACAAGAGGCGAAGCTCTGTGACACCCCCGACTAAGGTGCCGGTGAAATTGTCCCCCGTGGCGAAGGCGCCCCCTTGTGGTCAGGCCACGGTTACTACCAAGACCACCATTGCTACCCCGACGTGCACCATCGTCAAGACCATGACCTGCACTATTGCCACCACCGCCACTGTGGTGGATAGAGAACTGACTGCGGTGATGGCTAGTGCCCAGGCCACCCCAAGATCTAAAACTGTGGGTACCCAGACCCCTGTCTGGAGTGAGGGAGCTCCTGGAACAACATCTGGTAGCTGCAGGTATTCGGGCGGATGGCCTCGCCCATTGCTACCTGTGGAGCTGCAGCCGCCTGAACAGGAGTAAACCTCAGAACAGGACCCAATGTATATATTTCATTTAACTGTTTGTCTTCCTGTGTTGCTGCTTTGAACCCAACCAGTGTTGTCCTTAAAGGGATCCCTTAGTTGACCCGGGATCCCTATTGTTTTTGCTTTTTGTTTTTGCTTTTGTTCATCATTGTTTACAAGGACTGCCGAATCATGGATGGTGAATGGTTCACAAACTGTGTTGTAAATAGTTCGCACCTTCTTAAAGGTACCCCCTACTGGTTTTACAAAAAGGAGAACTTTTTGAAGAGACTGTTCTTGAATACAGCGCAGAAGTTCTTGCCTTAAACGGACTTGCAGATAGAGAGTCTGCACTACCTCAAAGAGACTTAGTCCCCTCTTAAAGGGAATGTTCATGTGTTGCACTTAAGTATAATGTTACTTTGAGAATGTTGAATAGTAATGAATAGTGTGTAGTTATTTAAGAAATAATAGGAAATGTTTGATGATGTTACTAGAGGTTGAGGACAGGAAAGTGAACCCGTAGGGGTTAGTGAGTCCTCTTGGAAACCATAGAGAGATGGTTGATTGATCTTGTACTGTGAATAAAAATTGAGCTTATAGAAGAAGAGAGGCAGTAGGCCCGGATGGGTAGCCAGGCGGTCCTGAATGTTCAAAATCAGAGAGTATAGAAAAGTGTTGCATTTAGAAAAGAGAAATAAGGACAAAGTTAATTTATATTTTAGAGTTTTATAGTAAGCCTTTAGTGGGTTCAGCCTATACGCCCTTAAAGGAAAAGTTAAATTATTGTTCAAAATTTGCACTTAGCAGATAGAATACCCTGCTGGGTAATGATGGTTATTTATAGTCGAGTTAGTCATGAGTGTTATTTAAAATCTTAAGCACTAAGTAAATATGTTTTTGTTTGTAACGTTCAAGTGTCCACACCTCCCATAAAGGGAAGCATTGTTAAATTTACTTGTTCATTGCATTTCAAAATTTTGTGTGTCTTTTGCTAACATGTATTGTTGTTCTTCTTTCCCAGTCCGGGAGTACTGGATTTAATCGGGGGGAGTGCAGCGCCCCAGGGTCCTGGTCGTTGCAGTACTGTCGCTCCGCCACTAAGGGGAGTGATGGTACGTCTGATGGCACTAAAGGAGTTCACCTGACCAGGTATCACAGTCACACATTGCACTTCACACTCCGGCCACCAGGGGGAGCAAAGGGTTCTATGTATTAGGCCACTCCTCACACTTTGGTAAAACTGGGGGCTGGATAGGAAGTTAGGCAGAAAGCTTGACTGGGTTTTGCCCAGGCAACACCTAGTGAGAGAAGAGGTTGCTTGGGAAGATTCAGGGGGGTCCCTGTCAGGGGTGGGATCCTGACAGAGGCCTAACGAAAAGGACAGATCATTACGGAGCCGTGCCTGCACTTCATTGCGGTGGTATCTTAAGAAAGGACAAGAAGCAAGGTTTATTGTGGAGAAGTGAGAAGCGAGATCACAGCACAAAGGCGATAGAACCAGTAGGAGTCGTGCCCCGAGATCGGCAACATCCTACTGAGGCGCGTAGCCGGTGGCCGGAACGCCGAGGAAGTATTGGGCTCCACGCATTACTTCAAACCAACGGCAGGGCAGTTAATTATAGGTTGGCTGCCTCACCTAAATCACCTAATGAAGACAACGGAGGCAATTGTGGGAGAGGGGCGTCTCTAGGGTCCCAGAATAACTCCAGGCCTACCCCGACATACGGGTGCGTCCTATCCATATCATCTGGGGGACGGAGAGAAAGAACAGAAACATACATGACAGTTGTGAGGACTATCCCGTGGTGCTCATCAGGGAAGTACTACAACACCCAGGCGCTAGTAGGTAGGCACTGATTTCCACCTGCAAAGGGAACTCTGGATGTGCCTTCGGACCGGCCGGTCTCCGCAAGCCCTGTTAGCAGTGCTCTGGATTGTGGATGCCGAAGCCTTCAGTAAAGAGGTAAAGAGACTGCAACCCTGTGTCCTCGTTTTTTACTGCGACCTACACCACCACCTACACCTTTTATTGGGCGCCCCTTAGCAGGACCACGGACCAGGTCGGGCCACTGTGACATCCTCAGCACCAATAGACCCGGTACCGAGTACCCCCGCCATCCTGCGTCTGGGGGCCGCTCCAACTAGTCTCTCATATCGCAGGTTAGTAAAAAGATGTATTCTTGTTTCTTCTGCCCAGCCTATGCCCCTCATTCACTCACTATTTCCTGGATCCTGGCTCTCCTGGCCATAGTCAATAAGAACCCCAGCGGTGAAGGCTGCAGCCTGGGTTCATACCTTGGTGGTACTGGAAAAGCGGCTGGTTAGAGATCACAGACTCCTGCCACCTCTGTTGTCGCGCCAGCTTTCTCTGGCTCTGAGATTCCTCTGGTCACTACGTCGGGAGTCTTGTGTGATTCTGTCATCTTTGTCACCCACTAAGCATGTTACACTGTATGGATGACTACTTGAATCCAGAAACATATTTTAACTTTTTTTTGGAGTGTTATGTGGCCCAAATAATGTACCCTAGAGCATGTAGTACTTTATGGATGAGAAAGTGAATCCAGAAAAAATGTTGAACTCTTTTTCGGAGTGTTGTATGCCACAGAAATGTACCCAAGGGCACAGAATACTCTATAAATGAGTACGTGAATACAGATACATTTTTGGACTCTTTTTTGGTGTGTTATGTGCTAAGGAAATATACCCCAGAGAACATGGAATGCTCTATGGATGAGTAAGTTTATACGGAAAACCTTTTCAATGCTTTTTTGGAATGTTATATGCCACAAAAACCACCCCAGAGCTCAGAATACTCTATGGATAAGTAAGTGAATACATTATATTTTTTTAATGCTTTTTTGGAGTGTTATATGTCACAGAAATGTATCCCAGAGCATGTAGTATTCTACAGGTGAGTAATTGAATCCAGAAAAATGTTTCAACACTTCTTTTTGAGTGTTACATAACACCAAAGTGTATCACAGAAGCACTTAATACTCTATAGATCACAATATGCTCACTTTTTTTTACATTAAAAAAGAATGTGGTCAATTGCCCCAGGTATATATTTAGCAGTAGACGGCAAAGCCCTAATCCCTTTTTACATTAAAAAAAGAATGTGGTCAATTGCCCCAGCTATATATTTAGCAATAGACGGAAATCCCTAATCCCTTCCTAGAGACTGTATTCATCCACTCTCCCTTCTCCTGTAACTCTCTCTCCCTCCCTATGCTAAATGCAGAATGTATCTAATTCAAACAGCAAAGCACAAGGTAAGCCCTTAGAAGGGCTGTTAGTATGATGGTTTAGCTTCAGCACCAGTAGCAACATTATAGGACTCTGATCTGTTAAACTGTGCACACACACCTGGACAAGCACTGTGTCCCTCTAATAACAACTGTCACAGAGCTGTGCAATGGCGTCATTGTGCTGAGCGATGTGGCACCTGTACTTTTATAACCCCTGATGATGTCATACAGCCAGCCAATCACAATAATGCCACTACCAAGATGGCTACGGAATTACAATGACTCACAGGCAATCCCCACACGATTGTAACAGGTGCCAAACATGTAGGCTGGGATTTCAGTTTTAAGTTCGAGCAACGGCTAATGCTCGCCAATGCCGAGCACCCAGATACTCGAGTGATATTGAGTATCATTGAGCACATTCACTCATCCCTATTAATGTCCCAACATGACATCTTTATAAGTTTCCTTCCTGTTGCCCTACATTTTACATAAAACTGAAAAAAAAATTATGATCTTATGCAAATTAAGAATGTTCTCTCATTCTTGTTTTTCTCCATTCTGTTAATGCTGTTGTTACAGGGTAGTTTGCCCTTACCTATCTAGCATGTGACCTTTTATACATTGGCTACTTCTTTATTACAGTTTATAGCTCACTGCTTTCTTAGGGGCACTTCTTTAACCCCTTACTGACATCGGACAGGATAGTACATCCGATGTCAGCTCCCCTGCTTTGATGCAGGGCTCCGCGGTGAGCCCGCATCAAAGCCGGGACATGTCAGCTGTTTTGAACAGCTGACATGTGCCCGCAATAGCGGCGGGTGAAATCGCGATTCACCCGCCGCTATTAACTAGTTAAATGCCGCTGTCAAAAGCAGACAGCGGCATTTAACTACTGCATGAAATGACGGCATCGCCGACCCCCGTCACATGATTGGAGGTCGGAGATGCTTCTCCATTGTAACTGCAGTGCCCCAGAGTCCTGTTCGTTGCAGTACTGATGCTCCGCCGCTAAAGGGGGCTGTGGTACATCTGATGGCACTGAAGGAGTTCACCTGACCAGGTATCACAGACACCAAATACACTTCACAGTCTGGCCTCCAGGGGGAGCTAAGGGTGCTATGTATTAGGCCACTCCTCACAGTCTGGTAAAACTGGGGGTTAGATAGGAAGTTAGTTAGAAGTTGACTGGGTTGGAACCAGGCAACATCCTGTGGCAGAGGGTGTTGCAAGGGAAGATTCAGGGGTGGGATCCTGACAGAGGCCTAGCGAACAGAAAGAACGTTACGGGACCGCGCCTGCACTTCATCGTGGCAGTACCCCAAGGAAGGACAAGAAGCGAGGTTTATTGTGCTGAGTGAGAAACGAGATCAACGCAACAAGGAGAAACACCAGTAGGAGTCGTGCTGTAAGATGAGGCAACATCCTACTGAGGCGCATAGCCGGTGGCCGGAAATGCTGAGGAAGTATTGAGCTCCAGGCCTTACTTCAAACCTACGGCAGGACAGTCAGTTATAGGTGGGCTGTCTCACCCAACATCACCTAAGGAGGGGGGCAACATTTGGAGAGGGGCGACTCTAGGGTCCCGGAAGACCTCCGAGCCTACCCGTCATACGGGTGGGTCCTAGCCATATCATCTGGGGGACGAAGAAGAACATCATAATTGAGTTGTGAGGGAACTTCAGAAATAGACACAACAGTTGTGAGGACCTATCCCGTAAGCACAGCAGGGAAGGACTGCAACACACAAGCGCTAGAAGGTAGGCACAGATTTCCACCTGCAAAGGGAACTCTGGAGGTGCCATCGGACCGGCCGGACTCAGGTAGCCCGGTTGACTGTATTCCGGACTGAGGATCCTGAAGCCTTCAGTAAAGAGGTAAAGAGACTGCAACCTGGTGTCCTCGTTATTCATCGCACCCTGCACTACACATCATCATCCTCAACTTTCATTGGACGCCCCTCAGCAGGGTCACAGACCCGGGTCTAGCCACCGTGACAATCCCAGAACCGAGACAGAGAGGTCCGGTACCGGGTGCCCCTCGGCCCTGCGGCAGTGGGCGCGCTCCATAACCATAGAGGTCCTTGAGACCTCTATGGTTACTGATCGCTGGTAGCTGTGAGCGCCACCCTGTGGTCGGCGCTCACAGCACACCTGATTTTCTACTACATAGCAGCGAACAGCAGATTGCTGCTATGTAGCAGAGGCGATCGTGCTGTGCCTGCTTTTAGCCTCCCATGGAGGCTATTGAAGCATGGCAAAAGTAAAAAAAAAAAAAGTTAAAAAAATGTGAAAAAAATAAAAAAAATATAAAAGTTTAAATCACCCCCCTTTCGCCCCAATCAAAATAAATCAATAAAAAAAAAATCAAATCTACACATATGTGGTATCGCCACGTTCAGAATCGCCCGATCTATAAAAAAAAAGCATTAACCTGATCGCTAAACGGCGTAACGAGAAAAAAAATCGAAACGCCAGAATTACGTTTTTTTGGTCTTTTTAAAATGAAATAACAGGCGATCAAAAGAACGTATCTGCACTGAATTGGAATCATGAAAAACGCCAGCTCGGCACGCAAAAAATAAGCCCTCAACCGACCCCAGATCATGAAAAATGGAGACACTACGTGTATCGGAAAATGGCGCAATTTTTTTTTTCTAGCAAAGTTTGTAATTTTTTTTCACCACTTAGGTAAAAAATAACCTAGTCATGTTCTATGAACTCGTAATGACCTGGAGAATCATAATGGCAGGTCAGTTTTAGCATTTAGTGAACCTAGCAAAAAAGCCAAGCAAAAAACAAGTGTGGGATTGCACTTTTTTTGCAATTTCACCGCACTTGGAATTTTTTCCGTTTTCTAGTACACGACATGGTAAAACCAATGATGTTGTTCAAAAGTACAACTCGTCCCGCAAAAAATAAGCCCTCACATGGCCAAATTGACAGAAAAGTAAAAAAGTTATGGCTCTGGGAAGGAGGGGAGTGAAAAACGAACACGGAAAAACGAAAAATCCCACGGTCATGAAGGGGTTAAATTGGACCGTAATATTTATTGATTTATTGATTTAATTTTTATCTATTTACAGTCCCCCATGCACTACAGACAATTTTTACCATTTTGTCATAGTGTTAATCATAAGGGGCTATCCCATAGACACATCTAGTGTTACTTCAATTAATTAATACTGTCACTTTATTGATGTGTGCTGTGGTATTTCTAGTGTAGTTGGTCTTTGGTGGCTGTTTCTAAGTACATCTGCATAGTCCTATTTTTTTTTTATTACTTCTTGGTGTTTATATTATGTATTATTGTTCTAATAAAGATTGTTATATTTTACATACCGTACCTTTATTGACTGAGCCTTCAGTTTTTCTTTATAGGTGTATGCTGCAATAGATTAGTCCGGCAACGAGAAACAATCCCACACCTGAGGTGCCTGTGCATTGGATTTGCTACCAGCGTGACCAGCAGAGCTTTAAGGCACTGTTGAGCCTCCTCTACTAACAGCAAAAGTATGATCACCTGCTCTATGGACGTGTTCCATCCATCTTTTCCACAAATTGAGCATGAACCCATTATAATCTATGGTGCTCTTTACATGTGTACAAACTGAGTGTCTGTACATGACCATTTTTATCTCAGTAACAGATCGAATTTACCCATACTGAATGACTAGATGAATATTAGAAGCTATGAAATTTATTTATTCTTTTTCATAGAAGAAAGTCATTGATAATACAATAATAGTAAAAACTGAAAATCTGATAAAAACACTGATGACACTTGGACCATTTTTTGTGTACAAGAAAAAATCACTGACATTTGAATGAGGCCTTAGTGTACATTAATATTGTTTTTCATCTATTGACTGACATGCATTCATTGTATTACATATATTCTGCCTTCCTCCATGTATGATGCTGTGTTGATTCCAGCTTACAGCTAAACCCTCATCCACTTCCCAGTAAACAGACTGTATGGATTCTTAAGTCTATAGTTATTGAGATGATGATATGAACGATAACAGTGAACAATAATGGTGGATGATAATAGTGGGTGATATTGGTAAAAACTGCAAAGAATAAACACTGTATCAGGTATCAGTACTGGCTAGTGTTGAGCGATACCGTCCGATACTTGAAAGTATCGGTATCGGATAGTATCGGCCGATACCCGAAAAATATCGGATATCGCCGATACCGATACCCGATACCAATGCATTTCAATGGGACGCAAAGTATCGGAATGGTTCCCAGCGTCTGAAGGAGAGGAAACTCTCCTTCAGGCCCTGGGATCCATATTCATGTGTAAAATAAAGAATTAAAATAAAAAATATGGATATACTCACCTCTCCGGTGGCCCCTGGATCTTACCGCTGTAACCGGGAGCCTCCGTTCCTAAGAATCAGCGCGTGAAGGGCCTTCGATGATGTCGCAGCTTCTGATTGGTCGCGTGACCGCTCATGTGACCGCTCACGTGACCAATCAGAAGCCGCGACGTCAGCCGCGACGTCATTGAAGGTCCTTCACGGGCTCATTCTTAGGAACGAAGGCTCCCGGTTACAGCGGTAAGGTCCAGGGGCTGCCGGAGAGGTGAGTATATGGATATATATGGATATACTCACCTCTCCGGTGGCCCCTGGATCTTACCGCTGTAACCGGGAGCCTCCGTTCCTAAGAATGAGCCCGTGAAGGTCCTTCGATGACGTCGCGGCTTCTGATTGGTCGCGTGACCGCTCATGTGACCGCTCACGCGACCAATCAGAAGCCGCGACGTCATCGAAGGTCCTTCACGGGCTCATTCTTAGGAACGAAGGCTCCCGGTTACAGCGGTAAGATCCAGGGGCCGCCGGAGAGGTGAGTATATCCATATTTTTTATTTTAATTCTTTATTTTACACATGAATATGGTTCCGATATCGATTCCCAATACCACAAAAGTATCGGAACTCGGTATCGGAATTCCGATACCGCAAGTATCGGCCGATACCCGATACTTGCGGTATCGGAATGCTCAACACTAGTACTGGCATATCACAGCAACAAGAGCATGATACAGGGTCCAATTACATCAGCAACTAGGACATTACAGCAAAGAATGATACAGGGTGCATAATACAGAAATGCTACTAGGAATGCCCTACTCCATACAGAAATGCATCTATCTACAGTATATGCAGAACAAAGAGCATTATCACTAAATTGGAGGATACAGAGCTCAATATGCCTCACTTCACAATATGCAATACGGAGATTGCCTAAGGCTCACATATACAGACTCTGACACACACATGATGGCATTATAACTCTCACCAGGATCCACTAGAGAGGAGGCGTGATTGTAGGGAGTGAGAGCCAGGAACACGTGTGCATCACTAAGAAAGCCTGAGAAAGATGTCTGCATATCTTGTTTTCCATGGGAAGCTAAGGGGGTGTTTATAACCAGAACACACTGCTCTTTTAAAGGAGAAATACTCATGTATACAGAAAACAGAATAAATGGGTAACTAATGACCTCTAAGGGTTGTATCTGGTACTACGCTATGAATATTTAACTGCTGCTCATAAATGGGCAGAACAACATATAATGCATTATGAATCAGCTTTAGATTTTGTCATATGTCATGGGGGTGCAAATGTTTCCTGTAAATGTCACAATGCATAAATGCCTGCAAAATTATCATGTATTAGATGATTATTGTTCCATTAAATTAATGTGGTGGGTTCTTGATACAATCTATAATTTGCATAAAATCATGTTGTAATTCCATACATAGGATGAGAAGTTGAGAACCCTTAACCCCTTCACCCCCGGAGCTTTTTCCATTTTTCCGTTTTCGTTTTTCGCTCCCCTCCTTCCCAGGGCCATAACTTTTTTATTTTTCCGTCAATTTGGCCATGTGAGGGCTTATTTTTTGCGGGACGAGTTGTACTTTTGAACGACATCATTGGTTTTAGCATGTCGTGTACTAGAAAACGGGAAAAAAATTCCAAGTGCAGTGAAATTGCAAAAAAAGTGCAATCCCACACTTGTTTTTAAGTTCAAAGGTGAGAAAAAAACCACAAATCCGCACTGCTAGCTGAATGCAATCCATAAACAGTTCAACCACTTCACACTAAAATGGTTACAAAAGCCACACGTATCCTGTATGAAACTGGGGGTGCGGTTCCAAGGAAATATACAAATCATCCAGAGGAAAAAAAGAAGAAAAAAGGAACGCACTTACCCCTGTTCAAGCATAATTCACTTTATTTGGACATACTTAAAAACAGATTGCAGGGAGGGATGACAGCAGCTCTGGACAACAGCCGTTTCGTGCGTACAAGCACTTCGACGGGTCCTGGAGCTTCATGGATTCTAAACGGATTTTATAGACCCATCTAGGTAGCTTGCTCCTCCTCTCACCTGTAGCACATGGTGGGGGGAAGGGAGGAAAGGAAGAGCGGGGGCAAGCAACCTGTCAGAACACCGGCAAAGCTGTGCTTTAAAAAGACAAAACATACATGTTAAAAACATACTCAAAGCACTATTTGTAGAACATAACTAAATGGATGCAAAAACTAATGAAATTTTTATAGAAACACAGACATGTCCACTTTGTCATTTAAACCGATGGGTCCTGCAGCATCTGTGCGCAAAATCCATCTAGCCTCCCTCTGCAGGAGGAGGCGGTGAAGATCTCCGCCCCCCTCTGGGAGAGAGACCCGTTCCAGACCGGCAAAACGCAGAGCATGAGCGTCTCCTGCATGGTAAGTGCGGATATGGTCGATCAATCTACAGGCACCTTTTCCAGTCTTTACTGAGTTAAAATGTTCCCTAACCCGAACAAATAAAGGCCTGATAGTTTTCCCGATGTAGAAATTTCTACAGGAACAGAAAAGGACATAGACCACATGAGTGGTTCTGCAGGATATAAAATCGCGCACCACATGCTGTACATGGCCAATTCTGATAACGTTCCCTGTGAAATGGAACGAACAGAAATTACAGCTTCCACATTTATAATTTCCTTTAGGGATATTCTCTGTTAACCAATTACTTTTGTTGGATATAAATCTGTTGCGAACTACACTGTCTCTGATATTCTTACTCCGGCGGGCAGCAAAAAGGGGACCTTTATCTACCATGGTTTTCAACTCATCATCTTGTCGCAGAATGTGCCAGTTTCTGCGAATAGCAGCTCTAATTTGATTATCCAAAGGACCATATTTAAAACTAAAAATGAATCTTTTTTCTTGTTTTTTTTGGAGAGAAACGCATGTCTCAGCTTTGGCAGCCCTTTCGAGAGCACCATTCAAGACTGCGGGGGGATATCCTCGTTTCATGAACCTATCCTTTAAATCAATTGATTGTTTGATAAATGTCGCCGGGTTACTATTTATTCTTTTCACTCTGAGAAACTGACTATAGGGGAGAGACCGCTTAGTGTAAGGCGGATGAGCACTATTATAGTGTAGTAGCGCGTTTGAAGCCGTGGGTTTACGGTATACTTCTGTGGCAATGCTATTCTCTATAATTTGTAATTTAACATCCAAGAACACCAGACTAGAACCCCCAAATTGCGAGGTAAAGCCCATGTTCATGGTATTGGACGTCCCCAGGTAACTCACAAATTCCGTGAATTCATCCTGGTGCCCGTCCCATACCATGAACATGTCATCAACATATCTAGCATATAGCTTGATATGTTTGAGGAACGGATTATTTGAGGAATAAATATATTCCTCCTCAAACCTGGCAAGGAAGAGGTTCGCCAGGGTACATGCGACGGGGGTAACTTATTTAGACTGTTATTCATTTCCACATCACCGGCACGCACAGCTGAGATCCATTCCTTGCCACACTAGGTTACTCTGAAAGCCGTAGTGATTATTCACTAGCCGAGACCCTATAAAATGGAGCCGGCATCAGTATCCTTTTCACATGGACTACTAGCAGGGAGGGAAAATGTGGATTCTTATTTTTCAGAATGCGAGCTGCACGACAACATTTTTTCTCTCAGCACAAAAACTCTTGAACATAAGCTCTTTCTGGTTGCAGAAAGAGAAGTAAATTTGTTTTGGACGAACAACTCTTTGAAATCCTATGTGGAATGCGGTCGAGTACCGCGAGGGTTACGGGTCATAAAAGAAATGGCCCAATTCAAAGATAACGAAGCTTTTGTTAATGAATGGGAGAAAATACTATTGCAGTGCTCCCAAGATTTATTACAGTTAGTCCTGAAGCAAAACATCATTAATTACGAGACAACTAAGGTGGAACTGTTAAAAACTAGGGAAGAATTAAGAACTAGACTGTCCGAGACACAATGGCTAACAACAGACAAAAAATTGGATGTTAAACTTGTCGCATTGCAAAATGAGATAAAACAAAGAAAAAAAGACAAGTTCATCAGAGACAAGGTCGACTTCGAAACAGGCAAAGTTTTCACCTGGAATAAGGGCGTTCCTCTGCAAAATCAACGAAAATTCCCAAAAAAATGGAATCAGAATAAAGGACAAGTGCGCAACAGAACTCACAATAAAAATAAAAGGGATTATTTGACCACTGATTCCGACTCCAGTGCCACTGAAGATCCTGCTATTCCATCAACATTGACAGTTCCAGCTTCAACTGGTTCCCCTTTAGACGCAGGACGCGTCGAGGGAGTAGAAGAAATGGCAGGCGGAAACACCAAAAAAAGGAGACAAGTCTCTTGGAGACCAATGAGTTAACAGTGGTTAATTTAACTTCACGAGTTCTCAGTGAGGCACATATTTCAGTACTTTCTAAAGGTCTCAATTTCTGCTTACCAGAACCGTTTAATATAGTGGACTTTAAAATTGATTTATTTAAAGCTATTCGTAAAATTCATCTGTTTAAATCTTTTTCTTCCAACAGGAATAATACTGCTTCCTCTATCTCCAGCACCCCGTTCCCTGGAGACACACCTTGCCATGTGGGCCCCCTTGGCTTTTTTGTCACAGAGGACCCATTTGGCGATGTGCGTGAAGAAATGCATATACTACTTGATTCCTTAGGCGCTCCTCCCGTGCCTGCACAAAGCAATGAGTCAACCAAACCTGTGTTCACTGGTGGTATTAAATCCACGTATATGCCTCCTACTTCTCCAGGTAATCTGGTAGATATTTTTCAATTACAGGTATTAAAGGACGTGGAGGCTTTGATTTATGAACATTCTAATGAAAACTTAAAGTCAAATGAAAAAAGAGCTTTAAAAGAAATAAAGGGCTGGTCTGACGTAATTGTCCGGAGTGCAGACAAGGGTGGTAGCGTTGTCTTGTTAACAAAAGATCATTATAAAGCGGAGGCACTTAGACAACTTTCAGATGAGAGAACGTACATGAAATTAAAGGGGGATCCCACTATAAAATTTAAAAACCTGCTTCGTTCTTTATTGAGGAGACATGTGGATAATGGGGTGTTTTCGGTAAAACAGGCTGAGAAGCTGTTACCGGGGTTTCCAAGAAAACCCCACTGGTATTATATACCGAAATTACACAAATCTGTAACAGCCCCCCCGGGTCGTCCAATTGTGTCAGGGGTGGGGTCCCTGACAGAACCACTGTCCTCATACATTGATTGGTTGCTGTGTCCCCTTTTACAAGATATTCCATCTTACACAAAAGATACGGGAGAATTTTTAAAAATGGTAAAAGACTTCGAGTGGAGAGATACTTATGCTTTGACCTCCATAGACATTGAAAGTCTGTATACTAGGATTCCCCAAAGGCTAGGGGTTGATACTATTAGACGTATTCTTGAGAACACACCCACCAGCATTGACACCATCCACTTCATATGTGAAGGTCTCTCTTTCATCCTCGAACACAATGCCTTTCAATTCGACACCCAGTGGTACCTGCAGACGGTGGGTACCGCAATGGGTACCCCCGTCGCATGTACCCTGGCGAACCTCTTCCTTGCCAGGTTTGAGGAGGAATATATTTATTCCTCAAATAATCCGTTCCTCAAACATATCAAGCTATATGCTAGATATGTTGATGACATGTTCATGGTATGGGACGGGCACCAGGATGAATTCACGGAATTTGTGAGTTACCTGGGGACGTCCAATACCATGAACATGGGCTTTACCTCGCAATTTGGGGGTTCTAGTCTGGTGTTCTTGGATGTTAAATTACAAATTATAGAGAATAGCATTGCCACAGAAGTATACCGTAAACCCACGGCTTCAAACGCGCTACTACACTATAATAGTGCTCATCCGCCTTACACTAAGCGGTCTCTCCCCTATAGTCAGTTTCTCAGAGTGAAAAGAATAAATAGTAACCCGGCGACATTTATCAAACAATCAATTGATTTAAAGGATAGGTTCATGAAACGAGGATATCCCCCCGCAGTCTTGAATGGTGCTCTCGAAAGGGCTGCCAAAGCTGAGACATGCGTTTCTCTCCAAAAAAAACAAGAAAAAAGATTCATTTTTAGTTTTAAATATGGTCCTTTGGATAATCAAATTAGAGCTGCTATTCGCAGAAACTGGCACATTCTGCGACAAGATGATGAGTTGAAAACCATGGTAGATAAAGGTCCCCTTTTTGCTGCCCGCCGGAGTAAGAATATCAGAGACAGTGTAGTTCGCAACAGATTTATATCCAACAAAAGTAATTGGTTAACAGAGAATATCCCTAAAGGAAATTATAAATGTGGAAGCTGTAATTTCTGTTCGTTCCATTTCACAGGGAACGTTATCAGAATTGGCCATGTACAGCATGTGGTGAGCGATTTTATATCCTGCAGAACCACTCATGTGGTCTATGTCCTTTTCTGTTCCTGTAGAAATTTCTACATCGGGAAAACTATCAGGCCTTTATTTGTTCGGGTTAGGGAACATTTTAACTCAGTAAAGACTGGAAAAGGTGCCTGTAGATTGATCGACCATATCCGCACTTACCATGCAGGAGACGCTCATGCTCTGCGTTTTGCCGGTCTGGAACGGGTCTCTCTCCCAGAGGGGGGCGGAGATCTTCACCGCCTCCTCCTGCAGAGGGAGGCTAGATGGATTTTGCGCACAGATGCTGCAGGACCCATCGGTTTAAATGACAAAGTGGACATGTCTGTGTTTCTATAAAAATTTCATTAGTTTTTGCATCCATTTAGTTATGTTCTACAAATAGTGCTTTGAGTATGTTTTTAACATGTATGTTTTGTCTTTTTAAAGCACAGCTTTGCCGGTGTTCTGACAGGTTGCTTGCCCCCGCTCTTCCTTTCCTCCCTTCCCCCCACCATGTGCTACAGGTGAGAGGAGGAGCAAGCTACCTAGATGGGTCTATAAAATCCGTTTAGAATCCATGAAGCTCCAGGACCCGTCGAAGTGCTTGTACGCACGAAACGGCTGTTGTCCAGAGCTGCTGTCATCCCTCCCTGCAATCTGTTTTTAAGTATGTCCAAATAAAGTGAATTATGCTTGAACAGGGGTAAGTGCGTTCCTTTTTTCTTCTTTTTTTCCTCCACACTTGTTTTTTGCTTGCCTATTTTGCTAGGTTCACTAAATGCTAAAACTGACCTGCCATTATGATTCTCCAGGTCACTACGAGTTCATAGACACCTAACATGACTAGGTTATTTTTCACCTAAGTGGTGAAAAAAAATGCCAAACTTTGCAAAAAACAAAACAAAACAAAATTGCGCCATTTTCCGATACTCGTAGCGTCTCCATTTTTCGTGATCTGGGGTCAGGTGAGGGCTTATTTTTTGCGTGCCGAGCTGGCGTTTTTAATTATAGCATTTTGGTGTAGATACGTTCTTTTGATCGCCCGTTATTGCATTTTAATGCAATGTCGTGGCGACCAAAAAAACGTAAATCTGGCGTTTCAAATTTTTTTCTCATTACGCCATTTAGCGATCAGGTTAATGCTTTTTTTTTTATTGATAGATCGGGCGATTCTGAATGCGGCGATACCAAATATGTGTAGGTTGGGGGTTTTTTTTATTGATTTATTTTGATTGGGGCAAAAGGGGGGTGATTTAAACTTTTATATTTTTTTTATTTTTTTCACATTTTTAAAAACTTTTTTTTTTTACTTTTGCCATGCTTCTATAGCCTCCATGGGAGGCTAGAAGCAGGCACAACGCGATCGGCTCTGCTATGCAGCACCGATCATAAGATCGCTGCTACACAGCAGAAATGCCGGTGTGCTGTGAGCGCCGACCACAGGGTGGCGCTCACAGCCACCGGCGATCAGTAACCATAGAGGTCTCAAGGACCTCTATGGTTACAATGGAGGAGCATCGCCGACCCCCGATCATGTGACGGGGGTCGGCGATGCGCTCATATCCGGCCGCACGGCCGGATGCGGTAGTTAAATGCCGCTGTCTGCGCTTGACAGCGGCATTTAACTAGTTAATAGCGGCGGGTGATCGCGATTTCACCCGCCGCTATTGCGCGCACATGTCAGCTGTAAAAAACAGCTGACATGTCGCGACTTTGATGTGCGCTCACCGCCGGAGCGCACATCAAAGCGGGGGTCCCGACATGTGACGTACTATTCCGTCACATGTCGGGAAGGGGTTAATTGTGAGGTTTTGAAGAAGGTAAGTAAAGGGAAGATTCAGTAATACATCAAAGGTTCTAAGGAGAAGTAATAGGAGCTTCCAGAAATCTAAGGTTAGGTTTTCTGTTAGTGTAAACCCTGGGGGATGATGCATCAAAGCAGAATTCTGGCGAAAAAGCTTTGAAAAAATACACAAAATCTAGGCACAATCCAGAGATTTAGGCCACGTTCACACTGTCAGTATTTGGTCAGTATTTTACATCAGTATTTGTAAGCCAAAACCAGGAGAGGAACAATCAGAGGAAAAGTATCATACAAACATATACACCACTTCTGTATTTATCACCCACTCCTGGTTTTGGCTTAAGGCCCCGTCTCACATAGCGATTTACCAACGATCACGACCAGCGATACGACCTGGCCGTGATCGTTGGTAAGTCGCTGTGTGGTCGCTGGGGAGCTGTCACACAGACCGCTCTCCAGCGACCAACGATCAGGGGAACGACTTCGGCATCGTTGAAACTGTCTTCAACGATGCCGAAGTCCCCCTGCAGCACCCGGGTAACCAGGGTAAACATCGGGTTACTAAGCGCAGGGCCGCGCTTAGTAACCCGATGTTTACACTGGTTACCAGCGTAAATGTAAAAAAAAACAAACAGTACATACTTGCCATCTGATGTCCGTCAGGTCCCTTGCCGTCTGCTTCCTGCTCTGACTGAGCAGCCGTACAGCGAGAGCGCAGCGGTGACGTCACTGCTGTGCTGCGCTCTCGCTGTACGGCCGGATCTCAGTCAGAGCAGGAAGCAGACGGCAAGGGACCTGACGGACATCAGATGGTGAGTATGTAGTGTTTGTTTTTTTTTACATTTACGCTGGTAACCAGGGTAAACATCGGGTTACTAAGCGCGGCCCTGCGCTTAGTAACCCGATGTTTACCCTGGTTACCAGTGAAGACATCGCTGGATCGGTGTCACACACACCGATTCAGCGATGTCAGCGGGACCTCAGCGACCAAAAAAAGGTCCAGGCCATTCCGACACGACCAGCGATCTCACAGCAGGGGCCTGATCGCTGGTACGTGTCACACATAGCGAGATCGCTACTGAGGTCGCTGTTGCGTCACAAAACTTGTGACTCAGCAGCGATCTCGCTAGCGATCTCGCTATGTGAGACGGGGGCTTTACAAGTACTGAGGTAAAATACTAACCAAATACTAAACTATTGAGCGTGGACTTAGTGTGTTAAAAACTTAGATGTCTTTCGGAGGCATTTTCTTTTCTCTCATGAGAGAATTTTTATCTGTGAATTAACTTTTGCCATAGGGTTTAATTAAAAAATGTGAACCGTTCAGCTTTTTAACCTCTACGTGTCACAGATAGTAAATGGTTTTTGATGCCAGGGTATGTAATTCTTAGATTTCTTCTCCGGAATGATCTTCTAAGCTGATTTATGGTTACATAAAAGTTGGATGCTTCAAAATTTCTTCTTATTGGGGTGGAATATTTATTAGGTTAAATTTATTCTAGCTTATGTAAAACTGTAAAAAAAAATTTTCAGAGATAACGGACAATTTTTCATCTGTATTGTCATCCATATGGCATTTGTTTTTATACATCAGCAAATTGCAATGAATGACGTGTACTACACCGAAAATAGATTCCTATGCTAATAACTGCAATGTATCCACAAAAATCGTATCTTACTGTTGATCTGTATCTAAACTGATTTTTTTTGCGCACACATAGACGAGTATTATTCGAACTAGTCTAGTGCAGGCTTCTTTTCATGCGAACATTCAGTCACTTTGAAAAAAAATACAGTCATCTGAACAGTTTGTGGGAAGTCAGTGATCCTTTTCCACATTCATCTCAGTCTAGAGCCAGGTTGTGTCAAGACCTGTGGGAGCCACTATCTTAAGATGTGATATGGACCATGCAATATTTTCAGTTTTGGGCACGAATCTCAGAGGTTTTTGTCAGCAAAAGTTGCTGAGATTTGCAAACAACGAGGGATTTATCTTTATTTTGTCATACACCTCGTACTTGATTTTCTGCGTATGAAGATTATGAAGCTGGTTATTGCCATGTTTGAACTAAATACTCTGCTGGAGTGAAAGCCCTTATACTCTGCTGGCAATCATCTATACTTCCACAATACTACACCTTTAAAGGCAATTTGTATAGATGAATATGTTTTCATCTGTAGTGTGATTGCTTGCTATATATTGTTCAGTTAACTTATGTTACGCAATGACGTAGGGGTATTGCATAGGTCACTGAACAATGAGGCGATCTTGAATTGCGAATGAGGAAAATACATGGCAGTGAAATTAGACGAATGTATGAAGTGCAGCTTGTAAGAATAGTTAAGTAGAAGCAAAATCATTGAAGTCTGACAGGAAGTGAAAATGAGTAATTTGATGCGATCAAAAACTAGGACCAGTAAAATAATCATTAGCATAGAAAATAAAAAGATTAATTACATAAAACACCTGTGGAGCTGCAAAAGCAACAAGAAATAGGTAAAATCAGGGATATTATATCAAAATGATTGAAGCAGAATTTCTATATCAATGATCTGCCCACATATCTCAAGCTGAAGTATATGTATGTATGTATATATATATATATATATATATATATATATATATATATATATGTTACTGTAAAAGTCAGAAGGACGGTAAAACCTAGGATTTACCGGTCAATCTGGACATTCACCGAGGCCGTCGGTAAAAGCTCAAAATGAAAAGTACAATTGGACTTTTACCGGTGAAGTCTTGGTAAATGTTAACATTTCTCAACAGCGTTCGTAAAAGTCAGAAATATCTGGTGTGAAGATGGAACATCTGACTTTAACCAAGCGCAGTTGGTAAATGTGCACATTTACCACGGCTTCTTGGTAAATGTAGCTGAGAAGGGTGTAATAAAAAGTGTAAGCCACCGCGGGCGAGGAAATGGAGAACACAGTGGGAAAGGTGTCTGATTAGGCAGATACGGCGAGGAAATGGAGGACACAGTGTTCAAAGTTTTCTGTGACTCAAAGTGCGTTTAGTTAGCTTTTACCATCATCATCTGCTGGTCAGAGTCAGAATTCTGTGACTCAAAGTTACTTTTACCAACACATGCTGGTAAATGTGAAGATTTACCAAATCGCCCAGGTAAAAGTCCAAAATCGTTTGTTTATATGGAATACATCTGACTTTTACCAACGCTGTTGAGAAATGTTAACATTTACCAAGACTTCACCGCCGGTAAAAGTCCAATTTTACTTTTCATTTTGAGCTTTTACCTACGGCCTCGGTGAATGTCCAGATTGACCGGTAAATCATAGGTTTTACCATACTTCTGACTTTTACAGTAACATATATATATATATATATATATATATATATATATATATATATATATACACTCACTGGCCACTTTATTAGGTAAACCTGTCCAACTTCTTGTTAACACTTAATTTCTAATCAGCCAATCACATGGCGGCAACTCAGTGCATTTAGGCATGTAGACATGGTCAAGACAATCTCCTGCAGTTCAAACCGAGCATCAGTATGGGGAAGAAAGGTGATTTGAGTGCCTTTGAACGTGGCATGGTTGTTGGTGCCAGAAGGGCTGGTCTGAGTATTTCAGAAACTGCTGATCTACTGGGATTTTCACGCACAACCATCTCTAGGGTTTACAGAGAATGGCCCCAAAAAGAAAAAAAATCCAGTGAGCGGCAGTTCTGTGGGCGGAAATGCCTTGTTGATGCCAGAGGTCAGAGGAGAATGGGCAGACTGGTTCGAGCTGATAGAAAGGCAACAGTGACTCAAATCGCCACCCGTTACAACCAAGGTAGGCCTAAGAGCATCTCTGAACGCACAGTGCGTCGAACTTTGAGGCAGATGGGCTACAGCAGCAGAAGACCACACCGGGTACCACTCCTTTCAGCTAAGAACAGGAAACTGAGGCTACAATTTGCACAAGCTCATTGAAATTGGACAGTAGAAGATTGGAAAAACGTTGCTTGGTCTGATGAGTCTCGATTTCTGCTGCGACATTCGGATGGTAGGGTCAGAATTTGGCGTAAACAACATGAAAGCATGGATCCATCCTGCCTTGTATGGAGCATCTTTGGGATGTGCAGCCGACAAATCTGCGGCAACTGTGTGATGCCATCATGTCAATATGGACCAAAATCTCTGAGGAATGCTTCCAGCACCTTGTTGAATCTATGCCACGAAGAATTGAGGCAGTTCTGAAGGCAAAAGGGGTCCAACCCGTTACTAGCATGGTGTACCTAATAAAGTGGCCGGTGAGTGTATATATATATATATATATTTATACAGGTGCTTCTCACAAAATTAAAATATCATGAAAAAAATATAAAAATATTTATTTCAGTTCTTCAAAACAAAGGGTGAATCTCACATATTATATAGAGTCATGACAAACAGAGTAACCTATTTCAAGTGTTTATTTCGGTTAATGTTGATGACTATGATGATTATGGTTTACAGCCAATGAAAACCCAAAAGTCATTATCTCAGTAAATTAGAATACTTTATAAACACCAGCTTGAAACATGATCTTAAAATATTCGATCAGGGCTCCTTTTGCATCAATTACTGCATCAATGTGGTGTGGCATGGAGGCGATCAGCCTGTGGCACTGCTGAGGTGTTATGGAAGCCCAGATTGCTTTGATAGCAGCTTTCAGCTCGTCTGACTTGTTGGGTCTGGTGTTTTTGCAAATTTCTACTGACGCTTCATTCAAAATTTTTCTGATATTGTCCATCCCATTACTTTCTTGACAAAGAAGGAAAAGCCCTTTAAGTGGTCATCACAGGCTCAAGAATCTTTTGATCAGCTTAAGATCTGTTTCACATCAGCACCGCTGTTGATATACCCAGATCCAACACTTTCTTTCATTGTGGAGGTGGACGCTTCTGATAATGCTTTGGGGGCTATTCTCTCCCAAAGAACTGGAGAGAAGGGTCTGCTACGTCCTTGTGCTTTCTTTTCCCTTAGACTAACCCCAGCAGAGAAGAATTACGACGTGGGAGACAAGGAATTGCTGGCTATTATTGCGGCTTTCAAAGAATAGAGGCATCATCTGCAAGGAGCTGCACAACAGATCATAGTGCTAAGTGACCATGGCAATTTAGAGTTCCTTAGATCCGCTAGATGTCTTTCTCCTCGTCAGGCTCGTTGGAACTTATTTTTAAATCAATTTAACTTTGTTATCTCGTACCGTCCAGGTTCTCGTAGAAGGATGAAGCTTTATCCTGAATCCATGCTGTGAATTCCGTACCTGGATCCCCGTCCAAGACCATTTTATCTGATGCCAATTTCATCGGAGTTATCCACGATCAGGACTTGTGGAAGGAGTGCAGGGAGGCCTATGATGGTGATGTATTTCTGGCCAACCCACCTGTGGATATTAATCTTGTCTTTAATCCCTTTACCCCCAAGGGTGGTTTGCACGTTAATGACCGGGCCGATTTTTACAATTCTGACCACTGTCCCTTTATGAGGTTATAACTCTGGAACACTTCAACGGATCCCGGGGATTCTGACATTGTTTTCTTGTGATATATTGTACTTCATGATAGTGATAAAATTTCTTTGATATTACCTGCGTTTATTTGTGAAAAAAATGGAAATTTGGCGAAAATTTCGAAAAGTTCGCAATATTCCAAATTTGAATTTTTATGCAATAAAATCACAGAGATATGTCACACAAAATACTTAATATGTAACATTTCCCACATGTATACTTTACATCAGCACAATTTTGGAACCAACATTTTTTTTTGTTAGGGAGTTATAAGGGTTAACAGTTGACCAGCAATTTCTCATTTTTACAACACCATTTTTTTTTAGGGACCACATCTCATTTGAAGTCATTTTGAGGGGTCTATATGATAGAAAATAACCACGTGTGACACCATTCTAAAAACTGCACCCCTCAAGGTGCTCAAAACCACATTCAAGAAGTTTATTAACCCTTCAGGTGTTTCACAGGAATTTTTGGAATGTTTAAATAAAAATGAACATTTAACTTTTTTTCACAAAAAATTTAATTCAGCTCCAATTTGTTTTATTTTACCAAGGGTAACAGGAGAAAATGGACCACAAACGTTGTTGTACAATTTGTTCTGAGTACGCCGATACCCCATATATGGGGGTAAACCACTGTTTGGGCGCATAGGAGAGCTCGGAAGTAAAGGAGCGCCGTTTGACGTTTCAATGCAAAATTGACAGGAATTGAGATGGGACGTCATGTTGCGTTTGGAAAGCCACTGATGTGCCTAAACATTGAAACCCCCCACAAGTGACACCATTTTGGAAAGTACACCCCCTAAGGAACTCATCTAGATGTGTTGTGAGAGCTTTGAAATCCCAAGTGTTTCACTACAATTCATAACGCAGAGCTGTGAAAATAAAAATTATTTTTTTCCACAAAAATTATTTTTTAGCCCCCAGTTTTGTATTTTTCCAAGGGTAACAGTTGAAATTAGACCCCAAAAGTTGTTGTCCAATTTGTCCTGAGTACACTGATACCCCATATGTGGGAGGAACTACCGTTTGAGCGCATGGCAGAGCTCGGAAGGGAAGGAGCGTCATTTGGAATTCAGACTTAGATGGATTGGTCTGCAGGCGTCACATTGCGTTTGCAGAGCCCCTAATGTACCTAAACAGTAGAAACCCCCCAGAAGTGACCCCATATTGGAAACTAGACCCCCCATGGAACTTATCTAGATGTGTTGTGAGAACTTTAAACCCCCAAGTATTTCACTACAGTTTATAACGCAGAGCTGTGAAAATAAAAAATCCTTTTTTTCCACACAAATTATATTTTAGCCCCCAGTTTTGTATTTTTCCAAGTGTAACAGTTGAAATTAGACCCAAAAGTTGTTGTCCAATTTGTCCTGAGTGCGCTGATACCCCATATGTGGGGGGAACCACCGTTTGAGCGCATGGTAGAGTTCGGAAGGGAAGGAGCGTCATTTGGAATGCAGACTTAGATGGATTGGTCTGCAGGCGTCACATTGCGTTTGCAGAGCCCCTAATGTACCTAAACAGTAGAAACCCCCCACAAGTGACCCCATATTAGAAATTAGACCCCCCCAAGGAACTTATATAGATCTGTTGTGAGAACTTTGAACCCCCAAGTGTTTCACTACAGTTTATAACGCAGAGCTGGGAAATTAAAAAATCTTTTTTTTTTCCACAAAAAATATTTTTTAACCCCCAGTTTTGTATTTTCCCAAGGGTAACAGGAGAAATTGGACCCGAAAAGTTGTTGTCCAATGTGTCCTGAGTACGCAGATACCCCATATGTTGGGGTAAACCTCTGTTTGGGCGCACGGGAGAGCTCGGAAGGGAAGGAGCACTGTTTTACTTTTTCAATGCAGAATTGGCTGGAATTGAGATAGGACACCTGGTCGTGTTTGGAGAGCCCCTGATGTGCCTAAACAGTAAAACCCCCCAATTATAGCTAAAACCCTAATCCAAACACATCCCTAACCCTAATCCCAAAGTTAACCCTAAACACACCCCTAACCCTGACACACCCCTAATCCCAACCCTATTCCCAACCGTAAATGTAATCCAAACTCTAACCCTAACTTTAACCCCAACCCTAACTTTAGCCCCAACCCTAACTGTAGCCTTAACCCTAGCCCCAACCCTAACCCTAGCCCTAACCCTAGCCCTAACCCTTGCCCTAACCCTAACCCTAGCCCTAACCCTAACCCTAACCCTAGCCCTAACCCTAGCCCTAACCTTAACCCTAAACCTAATGGGAAAATGGAAATAAATACTTTTTTTAAATTTTTTAATTTTTTCGCTAACTAAGGGGGTGATGAAGGGGAGTTTGATTTACTTTTATAGCGGGTTTTTTAGCGGATTTTTATGATTGGCAGCCGTCACACACACTGAAAGACGCTTTTTATTGCAAAAAATATTTTTTTGCGTTACCACATTTTGAGAGCTATAATTTTTCCATATTTTGGTCCACAGTCATGTGAGGTCTTGTTTTTTGTGGGACGAGTTGACGTTTTTATTTGTAACATTTTCGGGCACGTGACATTTTTTGATCGCTTTTTATTCCGATTTTTGTGAGGCAGAATGACCAAAAACCAGCTATTCATGAATTTCTTTTGGAGGAGGCGTTTATACCATTCCGCATTTGGTAAAATGAATAAAGCAGTTTTATGCTTCGGGTCAGTACAAATACAGCGATACCTCATTTATATCATTTTTTTATGTTTTGGTGCTTTTATACGATAAAAACTATTTTATAGAAAAAATAATTATTTTTGCATCTCTTTATTCTGAGGACTATAACTTTTTTATTTTTTCTTTGATGACTCTGTATTGCGGCTCGTTTTTTGCGGGACAAGATGACATTTTCAGCGGTACCATGGTTATTTATATCTGTCTTTTTGATCGCGTGATACTCCACTTTTTATTTGGCGGTATGATAATAAAGCGTTGTTTTTGCCTCGGGTTTTTTTTTTTTACGGTGTTCACTGAAGGGGTTAACTAGTGGGACAGTTTTATAGGTCGGGGCACTACGGACGCGGTGATACTAAATATGTGTACTGTTATTGTTTGGTTTTTGGTCCTTGACCGCTCCTGGCACATAGTGCCGGATGTCAGCTGAGATAGTCAGCTGACACCCGGCCGCGATCGGCCGCGCTCCCCCCGTGAACGCGGCCGATCGTGCTGGACATACTATCCCGTCGCTGGTCATACGGGCCCACCCCATCTCGAAGGGATAGTACGTCTGATGTCAGAAAGGGGTTAAGGGTGGCATGTGGTTCAGAGATCGACGTATCTATGTCCCTGAGGTCACCTGTCTGCAGATCCTCAAGTTGGTACATGACTCCAAGCTGGCTGGTCACAGGGGGGTACAGAAGACACAAGAGTTCCTGAGCCGATTCTTCTGGTGGCCAACTTGCCTGAAGGATACCAAGGACTATGTTCTCTCTTGCGAGGTATGTGCTTGTTACAAGACTCCTCAGGTGGCACCTAGGGGTCTTCTACAACCAATACCTGTTCCGTCCCGCCCTTAGGGGTCTATATCAATGGACTTTATTGTGGAGCTGCCTACATCGGGGTGCATGAATACAATCATGGTGGTAGTTGATCGCCTGACTAAAGCTGCTCATTTTGTTCCGTGCACCGGCCTCCCCTCAGCTAAAGATGCAGTGAACTTGGTTATACAGAATGTCTTTCGGTTGCATGGGGTTCCGGATGAGATCATCTCTGACCATGGAGTACAGTTCACTTCAAGATTCTGGAAGGGGTTTTGCTCTGCACTCAATATTAATGTCTGTCTCTCTTCCACTTACCATCCCCAGACAAATGGTCAGACTGAGCGTACCAACCAGACGCTGGAACAATATCTAAGATGCTATGTCATCCATCTCCAGGATGATTGGTTGGAGTTGCTGCCGTTAGCTGAATTTTCATACAATAATTCTCAGAGCCCCTCCACTAAATTTACACCTTTCTTTGCCAATCTGGGTTATCATCCGTGTATCTTACCTAGGTCTCCAATTAATTCTCCGGTTCCAGCAGTGGAGGAAAGGCTAACTGCGATGAGTGTTATGACCCCAATGGCAGAGGGTCTCAGAAATAATTACTAAGTCTGCAAACACAAAAACCAGCTCATAGGGCAGTGGTAACTGGGCTGACCATATATCTAATCCTAGCACCACAAATAACAGCAGCCGGGGAACGTGCCTACGTTAATTCTAGACGTCTCGCGCCAGCCGGAGAACTAACTAACCCTAGAAGGGAAAAGAAAGACCTTTCTTGCCTCCAGAGAAAAGACCCCAAAAGTAGGATACAAGCCCCAACAAATAATAACGGTGAGGTAAGAGGAAAAGACAAACGTAAGAATGAGCTAGGTATTTAGCAAAGAGAGGCCCACTGTTGTGAAATTGGATTTTGGGCTCCCCCGGTGGCCACTGGTGGAATTGAACTTGTGTGCATCATCTCCTCTGTTCACCTGTTCCCATCAGGATGTGGGAGTCGCTATTTAACCTTGCTCCTCTGTCACTTCCATGCCGGTCAACATTGTAATCAGAAGCCTTTCTGTGCATGTTCCTGCTGCTAGACAACTCCCAGCTAAGTTGGACTTTAGTCCTCGTTTGTTTTTGCATTTTGTTCCAGTTCACAGCTGTAGTTTCGTTTCTGTGTCTGGAAAGCTCTTGTGATCTGAAATTGCCACTCTGATGTTATGAGTTAATACTAGAGTCTTAAAGTAATTTCAGGATGGTATTTTGATAGGGTTTTCAGCTGACCATGAAAGTGCCCTTTCTGTCTTCCTGCTATCTAGTAAGCGGACCTCAATTTTGCTAAACCTATTTTCATACTACGTTTGTCATTTCATCTAAAATCACCGCCAATATATGTGGGGGCCTCTGTCTGCCTATCGGGGAAATTTCTCTAGAGGTGAGCCAGGACTATATTTTCCTCTGCCAGGATTAGTTAGTCCTCCGGCCGGCGCTGGGCGTCTAGGGATAAAAAACGTAGGCTACGCTACCCGGCTACTGTTAGTTGTGCGGCAGGTTTAGTTCATGGTCAGTTTAGTTTCCATCCTTCCAAGAGCTAGTACTTATGTTTGCTGGGCTATGTTCTCTTGCCATTGAGAACCATAACAGTTTGACCGGCCCAAAAAGGGTTAAATTAATTGACAGAGAAAGGAGAGAAAAGAGAAGTCTGCTGAAGATTTTTTTTTTTTTTTTTTTCCCTTCAGTTCTGAGTGTGCTTGTAATTGAATCTCTTGCAAGTCTGCCTATATTGCAGCCTTTCTCTCTCTCTCTCTCCTTCTAATCCTGGAATGGCTCTGTGTTCACCTGTTTAAAATGGATATTCAGGGTTTAGCTGCAGGTTTGAATAATCTTACCACGAAAGTTCAAAATTTACAAGATTTTGTTGTTCATGTTCCTATATCTGAACCTAGAATTCCTTTGCCTGAATTTTTCTCGGGGAATAGATCTTGCTTTCAAAATTTCAAAAATAATTGCAAGTTGTTTTTGTCCCTGAAATCTCGCTCTGCTGGAGATCCTGCTCAGCAGGACAGGATTGTGATTTCCTTGCTCCGGGGCGACCCTCAGGATTGGGCTTTTGCATTGGCTCCAGGGGATCCTGCGTTGCTCAATGTGGATGCGTTTTTTCTGGCCTTGGGGTTGCTTTATGAGGAACCTCAGTTAGAGCTTCAGGCGGAAAAGGCCTTGATGTCCCTATCTCAGGGGCAAGACGAAGCTGAAATATACTGCCAGAAATTCCGTAAATGGGCTGTGCTTACTCAGTGGAATGAGTGCGGCGAATTTCAGAGAGGGTCTCTCTGATGCCATTAAGGATGTTATGGTGGGGTTCCCTGTGCCTGCGGGTCTGAATGAGTCCATGACAATGGCAATCCAGATCGATAGGCGTCTGCGGGAGCGCAAACCTGTGCACCATTTGGCGGTGTCTACTGAGAAGACGCCAGAGAATATGCAATGTGATAGAATTCTGTCCAGAAGTGAACGGCAGAATTTAAGACGAAAAAATGGGTTGTGCTTCTATTGCGGTGATTCAACTCATGTTATATCAGCATGCTCTAAGCGTACTAAGAAGCTTGATAAGTCTGTTTCAATTGGCACTTTACAGTCTAAGTTTATTCTATCTGTGACCCTGATTTGTTCTTTATCATCTATTACCGCGGATGCCTATGTCGACTCTGGCGCCGCTTTGAGTCTTATGGATTGGTCCTTTGCCAAACGCTGTGGGTATGATTTGGAGCCTCTTGAAACTCCTATACCCCTGAAGGGGATTGACTCCACCCCATTGGCTAGTAATAAACCACAATACTGGACACAAGTAACTATGCGGATTAATCCGGATCATCAGGAGATTATTCGCTTTCTTGTGCTGTATAACCTACATGATGTGTTGGTGCTTGGATTGCCATGGCTGCAATCTCATAACCCAGTCCTTGACTGGAAAGCTATGTCTGTGTTAAGCTGGGGATGTAAGGGGACGCATGGGGACGTACCTGTGGTTTCCATTTCATCATCTATTCCCTCTGAGATTCCTGAATTCTTGACTGAATATCGTGACGTTTTTGAAGAACCTAGGCTTGGTTCATTACCTCCGCACCGGGAGTGCGATTGTGCCATAGATTTGATTCCGGGTAGTAAATACCCTAAGGGTCGTTTATTTAATCTGTCTGTGCCTGAACATGCTGCTATGCGAGAATATATAAAGGAGTCCTTGGAAAGGGGACATATTCGTCCTTCGTCATCTCCCTTAGGAGCCGTTTTTTTCTTTGTGGCTAAGAAAGATGGCTCTTTGAGACCGTGTATTGATTATCGGCTTTTGAATAAAATCACGGTTAAATATCAATATCCGTTGCCACTGCTGACTGATTTGTTTGCTCGCATAAAGGGAGCCAAGTGGTTCTCTAAGATAGATCTCCGTGGGGCGTATAATTTGGTGCGAATTAAGCAGGGGGATGAGTGGAAGACCGCATTTAATACGCCCGAGGGCCACTTTGAGTATTTGGTGATGCCTTTTGGTCTTTCAAATGCCCCTTCAGTCTTTCAGTCCTTTATGCATGACATTTTCCGTGATTATTTGGATAAATTTATGATTGTGTATCTGGATGATATTTTGATTTTTTCGGATGACTGGGACTCTCATGTCCAGCAGGTCAGGAGGGTTTTTCAGGTTTTGCGGTCTAATTCCTTGTGTGTGAAGGGTTCTAAGTGCGTTTTTGGGGTTCAAAAGATTTCCTTTTTGGGATATATTTTTTCCCCCTCTTCCATCGAGATGGATCCTGTCAAGGTTCAGGCTATTTGTGATTGGACGCAACCCTCTTCTCTTAAGAGTCTTCAGAAATTTTTGGGCTTTGCTAACTTTTATCGTCGATTTATTGCTGGTTTTTCTGATGTTGTTAAACCATTGACTGATTTGACTAAGAAGGGTGCTGATGTTGCTGATTGGTCCCCTGCTGCTGTGGAGGCCTTTCGGGAGCTTAAGCGCCGCTTTTCTTCCGCCCCTGTGTTGCGTCAGCCTGAGGTTGCTCTTCCTTTTCAGGTTGAGGTCGACGCTTCTGAAATCGGAGCTGGGGCAGTTTTGTCGCAGAGAAGTTCCGATTGTTCCGTGATGAGACCTTGTGCCTTTTTCTCGCGTAAATTTTCGCCCGCCGAGCGGAATTATGATGTTGGGAATCGGGAGCTTTTGGCCATGAAGTGGGCTTTTGAGGAGTGGCGTCATTGGCTTGAGGGGGCTAGACATCAGGTGGTGGTATTGACTGACCACAAAAATCTAATTTATCTTGAGTCCGCCAGACGCCTGAATCCTAGACAGGCGCGCTGGTCGTTGTTTTTCTCTCGGTTTAATTTTGTGGTGTCCTACCTGCCGGGTTCTAAGAATGTTAAGGCGGATGCCCTTTCTAGGAGTTTTGAGCCTGACTCCCCTGGTAACTCTGAACCTACAGGTATCCTTAAGGATGGAGTGATATTGTCTGCCGTTTCTCCAGACCTGCGGCGGGCCTTGCAGGAGTTTCAGGCGGATAGACCTGATCGTTGCCCACCTGGTAGACTGTTTGTTCCTGATGATTGGACCAGTAAAGTCATTTCTGAGGTTCATTCTTCTGCGTTGACAGGTCATCCTGGAATCTTTGGTACCAGGGATTTGGTGGCAAGGTCCTTCTGGTGGCCTTCCCTGTCTCGAGATGTGCGAGGCTTTGTGCAGTCTTGTGACGTTTGTGCTCGGGCCAAGCCTTGTTGTTCTCGGGCTAGTGGATTGTTGTTGCCCTTGCCTATCCCGAAGAGGCCCTGGACGCACATCTCGATGGATTTTATTTCGGATCTTCCTGTTTCTCAGAAGATGTCTGTCATCTGGGTGGTGTGTGACCGTTTCTCTAAGATGGTCCATTTGGTTCCCCTGCCTAAGTTGCCTTCTTCTTCCGAGTTGGTTCCTCTGTTTTTTCAAAATGTGGTCCGTTTGCATGGTATTCCGGAGAATATCGTTTCTGACAGAGGAACCCAATTCGTGTCTAGATTTTGGCGAGCATTCTGTGCTAGGATGGGCATAGATTTGTCTTGCTCGTCTGCTTTCCATCCTCAGACTAATGGCCAGACCGAGCGGACGAATCAGACCTTGGAGACATATTTGAGGTGTTTTGTGTCTGCAGATCAGGATGATTGGGTTGCTTTTTTGCCTTTAGCGGAGTTTGCCCTCAATAATCGGGCCAGCTCTGCCACCTTGGTGTCTCCTTTTTTCTGTAATTCGGGGTTTCATCCTCGATTTTCCTCCGGTCAGGTGGAATCTTCGGATTGTCCTGGAGTGGATGCTGTGGTGGAGAGGTTGCATCAGATTTGGGGGCAGGTGGTGGACAATTTGAAGCTGTCCCAGGAGAAGACTCAGCTTTTTGCCAACCACCGGCGTCGGGTTGGTCCTCGGCTTTGTGTCGGGGACTTGGTGTGGTTGTCTTCTCGTTTTGTCCCTATGAGGGTTTCTTCTCCTAAGTTTAAGCCTCGGTTCATCGGCCCGTACAAGATATTGGAGATTCTTAACCCTGTGTCCTTCCGTTTGGACCTCCCTGCATCTTTTTCTATTCATAATGTTTTTCATCGGTCATTATTGCGCAGGTATGAGGTACCGGTTGTGCCTTCCGTTGAGCCTCCTGCTCCGGTGTTGGTTGAGGGCGAGTTGGAGTACGTTGTGGAAAAAATCTTGGACTCCCGTGTTTCCAGACGGAAACTCCAGTATCTGGTCAAATGGAAGGGATACGGTCAGGAGGATAATTCTTGGGTGACTGCCTCTGATGTTCATGCCTCCGATCTGGTCCGTGCATTTCATAGGGCTCATCCTGATCGCCCTGGTGGTTCTGGTGAGGGTTCGGTGCCCCCTCCTTGAGGGGGGGGTACTGTTGTGAAATTGGATTTTGGGCTTCCCCGGTGGCCACTGGTGGAATTGAACTTGTGTGCATCATCTCCTCTGTTCACCTGTTCCCATCAGGATGTGGGAGTCGCTATTTAACCTTGCTCCTCTGTCACTTCCATGCCGGTCAACATTGTAATCAGAAGCCTTTCTGTGCATGTTCCTGCTGCTAGACAACTCCCAGCTAAGTTGGACTTTAGTCCTCGTTTGTTTTTGCATTTTGTTCCAGTTCACAGCTGTAGTTTCGTTTCTGTGTCTGGAAAGCTCTTGTGATCTGAAATTGCCACTCTGATGTTATGAGTTAATACTAGAGTCTTAAAGTAATTTCAGGATGGTATTTTGATAGGGTTTTCAGCTGACCATGAAAGTGCCCTTTCTGTCTTCCTGCTATCTAGTAAGCGGACCTCAATTTTGCTAAACCTATTTTCATACTACGTTTGTCATTTCATCTAAAATCACCGCCAATATATGTGGGGGCCTCTGTCTGCCTATCGGGGAAATTTCTCCAGAGGTGAGCCAGGACTATATTTTCCTCTGCCAGGATTAGTTAGTCCTCCGGCCGGCGCTGGGCGTCTAGGGATAAAAAACGTAGGCTACGCTACCCGGCTACTGTTAGTTGTGCGGCAGGTTTAGTTCATGGTCAGTTTAGTTTCCATCCTTCCAAGAGCTAGTACTTATGTTTGCTGGGCAATGTTCTCTTGCCATTGAGAACCATAACAGCCCACTAGCTAATAGCAGAATATAGTAAGATAACTTATATGGTCAGCAAAAACCCTATCAAAAATATCCACGCTGGAAATTCAAGAACCCCCGAACCGACTAACGGCCCGGGGGGAGAACACCAGCCCCCTAGAGCTTCCAGCAAGGTCAGGAATCACATTTAGTACAAGCTGGACAAAAATGAGAGCAAGCAAATAACCCAAAAAACAAAGAAGCAAGACTTAGCTTAATTTTGCACGAACCAGGACCAGCAGATAGGAGCAAACAGAAGGGATCTGATTACAACGATGCCAGGCACTGGACTAAGGATCCAGGGAGTTTATATAGCAACACCCCTGGACTAACGACCCAGGTGGGTGCAAACTGAGGGAAGAAAATCCCAGAGTCATATCACTAGTAACCACAAGAGGGAGCCAAAAAGTCTAATTCACAACAGTACTCCCCCCTTAAGGAGGGGTCACCGAACCCTCACCAAGACCACCAGGGCGATCAGGATGAGCAGCGTGAAAGGCACGAACTAAATCGGCCGCATGCACATCATAGGCAACCACCCAGGAATTATCCTCCTGACCATAGCCCTTCCACTTGACCAGATACTGAAGCCTCCGTCTGGAGAGATGAGAATCCAAGATCTTCTCCACCACGTACTCCAACTCGCCCTCAACCAACACCGGAGCAGGAGGCTCAGCAGAAGGAACCACAGGCACAACGTAGCGTCGCAACAAAGACCTATGGAACACGTTGTGAATGGCAAACGACACCGGAAGATCCAAGCGAAAGGACACTGGATTAAGGATTTCCAATATCTTGTAAGGACCAATGAAGCGAGGCTTAAATTTAGGAGAGGAGACCTTCATAGGAACAAATCGAGAAGACAGCCACACCAAATCCCCAACACGAAGTCGGGGACTCACACCGCGGCGGCGGTTGGCAAAACGCTGAGCCTTCTCCTGTGACAATTTTAAGTTGTCCACCACATGATTCCAGATCTGCTGCAACCTATCCACCACAGAATCTACCCCAGGACAGTCAGAAGGCTCCACATGTCCCGAGGAAAAACGAGGATGGAAACCAGAGTTGCAGAAAAATGGTGAAACCAAAGTAGCGGATTATTAAGGGCAAACTCAGCCAACGGCAAGAAGGTCACCCAATCATCCTGATCTGCTGAAACAAAACACCTCAAATAAGCCTCCAGAGTCTGATTAGTTCGCTCCGTTTGTCCATTAGTCTGAGGATGAAAGGCAGACGAGAACGACAAATCAATGCCCATCCTAGCACAAAAGGATCGCCAGAACCTGGAAACAAACTGGGATCCTCTGTCAGACACAATATTCTCAGGAATGCCGTGCAAACGAACCACATTCTTAAAGAACACGTGAACCAGATCGGAAGAGGAAGGCAGCTTAGGCAAAGGCACCAAATGGACCATTTTTGAAAAGCGATCACATACCACCCAAATGACAGACATACCCTGAGACACCGGGAGATCAGAAATGAAATCCATGGAAATGTGTGTCCAAGGCCTCTTCGGGACAGGCAGGGGCAAAAGCAACCCGCTGGCACGAGAACAGCAAGGCTTAGCTCGAGCACAAGTCCCACAGGACTGCACAAATGACCGCACATCCCGTGACAAGGAAGGCCACCAAAAGGACCTAGCCACCAGATCTCTGGTGCCAAAAATTCCCGGATGACCTGCCAACACCGAGGAATGAACCTCGGAAATGACTCTGCTGGTCCACTTATCAGGAACAAACAGTCTGTCAGGTGGACAAGAGTCAGGTCTACCAGCCTGAAATCTCTGCAACACGCGTCGCAAATCAGGAGAAATGGCTGACAAGATAACTCCCTCTTTAAGAATACCAACTGGTTCTGCGACTCCAGGAGAGTCAGGCACAAAGCTCCTTGAAAGAGCATCAGCCTTCACATTCTTTGAACCTGGTAAATACGAGACCACAAAGTCAAAACGGGAGAAAAACAATGACCAGCGGGCCTGTCTAGGATTCAGGCGTTTAGCAGACTCGAGATACATCAAATTTTTGTGATCAGTCAAGACCACCACACGATGCTTAGCACCCTCGAGCCAATGACGCCACTCCTCAAATGCCCACTTCATGGCCAGCAACTCCCGATTGCCAACATCATAATTCCGCTCAGCAGGCGAAAACTTCCTAGAGAAGAAAGCACATGGTCTCATTACCGAACAACCAGGGCCTCTCTGTGACAAAACGGCCCCTGCCCCAATCTCAGAATCATCCACTTCGACCTGAAAGGGAAGTGAGACATCAGGCTGGCACAAAACAGGCGCCGAAGTAAACCGGCGTTTCAACTCCTGGAACGCCTCCACGGCTGCAGGAGCCCAGTTAGCAACATCAGAACCTTTCTTGGTCATATCCGTCAAAGGTTTAACAACGCTAGAAAAATTAGCGATAAAACGACGGTAGAAGTTAGCAAAACCCAAGAACTTCTGAAGACTCTTAACTGACGTGGGTTGAGTCCACTCATGAATAGCTCGGACCTTGACTGGGTCCATCTCCACAGCAGAAGGGGAAAAAATAAACCCCAAAAAGGGAACCTTCTGTACTCCAAAGAGACACTTTGAGCCCTTAACAAACAAAACATTCTCACGCAAAACCTGAAACACCATCCTGACCTGCTCCACATGTGAGTCCCAATCTTCAGAGAAAACCAGAATATCATCCAGATAAACAATGATAAATTTATCCAGATACTTCCGGAAAATATCATGCATAAAGGACTGAAACACTGAGGGAGCATTAGAGAGCCCAAAAGGCATCACCAAGTACTCAAAATGACCTTCGGGCGTATTAAATGCAGTCTTCCATTCATCACATTGCTTAATGCGCACAAGGTTGTACGCACCACGAAGATCTATCTTGGTGAACCACTTGGCACCTTTAATCCGGGCAAACAAGTCCGACAACAGAGGCAAAGGATACTGAAATTTCACAGTGATTTTATTCAGAAGCTGATAGTCAATACAAGGTCTCAAAGATCCGTCCTTCTTGGCCACAAAAAAAAAATCCCGCACCAAGAGGGGAAGAGGATGGACGGATATGCCCCTTCTCCAGAGACTTCTTGATATACGAACGCATTGCGGCATGCTCAGGTACAGACAGATTAAATAATCTTCCCTTAGGAAATTTACTACCTGGAATCAAATCTATGGCGCAGTCACAGTCCCTATGAGGAGGCAAAGCACTGGATCTGGACTCGCTGAATACATCCTGATAATCAGACAAATACTCAGGAACTTCCGAAGGAGTAGAGGAAGCAATAGACACCGGCGGGGAATCAGCATGAATTCCCTGACAGCCCCAACTTGACACAGACATTGCCTTCCAATCCAATACTGGATTGTGGGTCTGTAACCATGGCAGACCCAAAACGACCAAATCATGCATTTTATGCAGAACAAGAAAACGAATCACCTCCCGATGCTCAGGAGTCATGCACATGGTTACCTGCGTCCAAAACTGCGGTTTATTTTCCGCCAATGGCGTAGCATCAATACCTCTAAGAGGAATAGGATTTACCAACGGTTCAAGAACAAAACCACAGCACTTGGCAAATGACAGATCCATAAGACTCAGGGCAGCACCTGAATCCACAAACGCCACAACAGGGTAAGAAGACAATGAGCAAATTAAAGTCACAGACAAAATAAATTTAGGTTGCAAATTACCAATGGCGACAGGACTAACAACCCTTGTTAGGCGTTTAGAGCATGCTGATATAACATGTGTTGAATCACCACAGTAAAAACACAATCCATTCTGACGTCTATGATTTTTCCGCTCATTTCTAGTCTGAATTCTATCACATTGCATTAAATCAGGTGTTTGTTCAGACAACACCACCAGAGGATTAGCGGTTTTGCGCTCCCGCAAACGCCGGTCAATTTGAATAGCCAGCGCCATGGAATCATTCAGACTTGTAGGAATGGGGAAACCCACCATCACATTCTTAATGGCTTCAGAAAGGCCATTTCTGAAATTTGCGGCCAGAGCACACTCATTCCACTGAGTAAGCACGGACCATTTCCAAAATTTTTGGCAATATACTTCGGCTTCATCCTGGCCCTGAGAAATAGCCAGCAAGGCTTTTTCTGCCTGAACTTCAAGATTGGGTTCCTCGTAAAGCAATCCGAGCGCCAGAAAAAACGCATCAATATTTGCCAATGCCGGATCTCCTGGCGCAAGCGAGAAAGCCCAATCCTGAGGGTCGCCCCGTAAAAAAGAAATAACAATTTTAACTTGCTGAGCTGAATCTCCAGATGAACGGGGTCTCAGAGAAAGAAACAATTTACAATTATTCTTGAAATTCCTAAACCTAAATCGGTCTCCAGAAAACAGTTCAGGAATAGGTATTTTAGGTTCAGACATAGGACTACTGGTAACAAAATCTTGTATGCCCTGCACACGAGCAGCCAGCTGGTCTACACTTGTAATCAAGGTCTGGACATTCATGTCTGCAGAAAGCACAAGCCACTCAAAGGTAAAGGGGAGAAAGAGAGGAAAAAAAAAAAAAACTCAGAATTTCCTTTCTTGTTATCCCACTTCTGCAATGCATTAAACATTCAATGTTGGCCTGGCATACTGTTATGACCCCAATGGCAGAGGGTCTCAGAAATAATTTCTAAGTCTGCAAACACAAAAACCAGCTCATAGGGCAGTGGTAACTGGGCTGACCATATATCTAATCCTAGCACCACAAATAACGGGGAACGGGGAACGTGCCTACATTAATTCTAGATGTCTCGCGCCAGCCGGAGAACTAACTAACCCTAGAAGGGAAAAGAAAGACCTTTCTTGCCTCCAGAGAAAAGACCCCAAAAGTAGGATACAAGCCCCCAACAAATAATAACGGTGAGGTAAGAGGAAAAGACAAACGTAAGAATGAGCTAGGTATTTAGCAAAGAGAGGCCCACTAGCTAATAGCAGAATATAGTAAGATAACTTATATGGTCAGCAAAAACCCTATCAAAAATATCCATGCTGGAAATTCAAGAACCCCCGAACCGACTAACGGCCCGGGGGGAGAACACCAGCCCCCTAGAGCTTCCAGCAAGGTCAGGAATCACATTTAGTACAAGCTGGACAAAAATGAGAGCAAGCAAATAACCCAAAAAACAAAGAAGCAAGACTTAGCTTAATTTTGCATGAACCAGGACCAGCAGATAGGAGCAAACAGAAGGGATCTGATTACAACGATGCCAGGCACTGGACTAAGGATCCAGGGAGTTTATATAGCAACACCCCTGGACTAACGACCCAGGTGGGTGCAAACTGAGGGAAGAAAATCCCAGAGTCATATCACTAGTAACCACAAGAGGGAGCCAAAAAGTCTAATTCACAACAGATGAGGCAAAATCTGGAGGTTCTGAAGGAATCCCTGACCACAGCTCAAGAACGTTATGAGAGATCGGCTGATAGATTCTGTAAACCTGCACCCATGTCCAAGGTAGGAGATTCCGTGTGGTTAGCAACTAAGAATCTGAAGTTAAACGTTCCTTCACAAAAACTTGGACAGAAATTCATTGGCCCTTTCAAGATCAATGGTATTGTTAGCTCTGTGGCCTGCTGGCTGAAGCTGCCTAGGACTATGAAGGTACATCCAGTTTTTCATGTATCTTTACGAAAGCCTGTATCTCCTAATACCTTCCAGGGATGTGTTGTGCCACCTCCGCAACCTGTGGTGATTGATGGGCAAGAACAATTTGTGGTGGAGGAAATTGTTGATTCCAGGATTTGCAGGAATCGGCTCCAATATCTGATAAGATGTCAGGGATATCCCCCTGAGGAAGACTCTTGGGAACCTGTGGAAAACATCAATGCCCAACAGAAGATTTCTCGTTTTCATCAGAGATTCCCTGAGAAACCAGGTCCAGGATCGTCCTGAGGCCGCTTCGAAGGAGGGAGTCAGGACTCTGAACATTTTTTATTACCTTTTGTGCATTACTGCCCTTTTCCAAGATGGCGTCTTTGGTTTCATGTGCACTGTCTTCCTGCTATAAAACTCCACCCCAGCCTTCAGTTTGTGCTAGAGTATTCTGCCTTGCATCCAGCTCCTGACTCTGGTGACTCCCTGGCTATATACCTGCTCCTGTGAACCTGTGTGGTGATCCTGCTACTTTGCTCTGAGTTCCTGCTGCATACACCAGTTTCCAGTAATCCTCCTTCATCTGCTGCTTGTGTTACTTCCATCTGCATTTGCTGGATATGTAAGCTGTTGCTGCTCTGCTTAAACCTGAGATTATCACCCAGGCCTTCCTGGTTGAGATAAGACATTGCTTGAACTGCCTTATAAGCATACCTATCTGTGTTTGGACTAAAACAAGGACTTATTCGTGTCAAGTGTCCTCAAGAATAACTGTGCTTCATAAACTTTCTGCGTGATTGCTTTTTCCTCTGAAGTTTCCTATAGACTGCTAAGCTGCGTTTAATATTTACACCAAGTGTTGTGGACTTGAGTTTCTCTCTGCACCAGTTTGAATTACCGTGTGATAATATAGACTTTACCACTTATAAAACTGTGTCCTGTAGTTGTCTTGTTCCACGCACAGAGTCTCCTGAGTTATCCCCTATAATTATTACACTAAAATTTCCTGGTAGATGACTGAACTGACTTTGGTCTTGATAAAACACAGCGGACCTACACCTGCAGATGACATGGCTCCCCAAACCATCACTGATTGTGGAAACTTCACACTACACCTCAAGCAGCTTGGATTGTGTGTCTCTCCACTCTTCCTCCAGACTCTGGGATGTTGATTTCCAAATGAAATGCAAAATTTATTTTCATCTGAAATCAACACCTTGGACTACTGAGAAACAGCCTAAGGCCATGTTCACACTTTTACTGCGGATCCACAGCGTTTCTGCAGCTGCGGGTCCACAGCAGTTTCCATTGCGTTTACAGTTACATGTAAACCCTATGGAAACCGCAATCCACTGTGCACATGATGCGGGAAAAACCATGCAGAAACGCAGCGGTTTACATTCCGCAGCATGTCACTTCTTTGTGCAGAATCGCTGCGATTCTGCACACATAGGAAAGCATTGATCCGCTTACTTCCCGCATGGGGCTGTGCCCACGATGCGGGAAGTAAGCGGATCATGTGCGGATGGTACCCGGGGTGGAGAAGAGGAGACTCTCCACCAGGCCCTGAGAACCATATTTGTGTAAAAAAAAGAATTGAAATAAAAAATAATGATATACTCACCTCTCAGCGCTGCACGCGGCCGTCCGGTGGCAGGGTTGCTGTGCGAGCAGTACCTGCGGTGATGTCGCGGTCACATGACCGTGACGTCGCAGTCACATGATCGTGACGTCACAAAGGTCCTTCTCGCACAGCATCTTTGGAACCAGACCGCCGCGTGCAGCGCCGAGGAGATCGGGATGTCAGAGGGTGAGTATATAACCTTTTTTTATTATTTTTAACATTACTATTGATGTTACATATTGCAGCATATGCAGCATCAATAGTATAGGAGTAAACCCGCAGCGGAAACCGCAAAGCTAACCGCTATAAATCTGCAGGGATAACCGCAGCGGTTTTGCCCTGCAGATTTATCAAATCTGCTGCGGGAGAACCCGCAGAGGACCCCGCAAAGTGTGCACATAGCCTAATACTTTTTCTCTTGGCCCAGGTGAGACGCTTCTGTCACTGTCTATTGCTCATGAGTGGCAAAAATTTCAAACTGATATTTAGCCTGCTGTATAACGTTACTAACAAAAGAAAGTATTTTTTTTTTACTGTGGATGAGGCCTGTAGACAATATAATATATGCTGAAAACAATTTCAAACTCAGATCTAGCCTGCTGTATGACTTTTGTCACTGAAAAAAATGTTTTTCTTTTACTCTGTGTGAGCTCTGCACACAGCTAAATTTAACCACCACTAAATGACAAGATATGGCATGCTGAATCACATTATCAGCTGGCAAAATTATTATTTTTTTACTGGGCAACAGCTCAAATCACAGGACAATTTCACCACCACTAAATGACAAGGTGAGATAAGGCATGCTGTATCACGTCAGCAAGTGCAATTTTTTTTACTGAGCAACAGTTCTGCACACTGAAAAATGTCACTGCCACTGAATGACAAGGTGGGATAAGGTGGGCTGTATCATGTTTAGCTACAGAATTTTTTTTACTGTGCAACAGTTGCAGGAAAAGATTAATTTCACCACCACTAAATGACAGGGTGAGTTGTGGCGTGCTGAGGCACGTGAGCAACTGCCAAATAATTTTTTCTCACTGTGCAAAAGGTCAAATCACAGTACTATTTCACCACCACTAAATAAAATGGTGAAATATGGCGTACTGAATCACATTAGTAACTGTAAAATATATATTTTCTTTTTACTGTGCAACAGCTCTGAACACAGAACAATTTCAGCGCCACTAAATGACAAGGTGAGATATGATGTGCTGAATCACATTAGCAACTGCCCAAATTTTTTTTTCACTGTGCAACAGGTCAAATCGCACAACAAATTCACTGCCACTTAATGACAAGGTGGGTGTTAGGTGTTGAGTAGGGTTGAGCGAAACGGGTCGGCAATTTTCAGAAGTCGCCGACTTTTGGCAAAGTCGGGTTTCATGAAACCCGACCCCTGTGTGGGGTCGGCCATGAGGTCGGCGATCTTCTGAATCTGGAATCGGAATTCCGATACCGATTCCCGATATGTTTAAGATATCGGGAATTGGTATCGGAATTCAGATTTAAGTGTAAAATAAAGAATTAAAATAAAAAATATCGCCATACTTACCCTCTGACGGGCCCTGGTACTAACCGGGAACCTTCCTTCCTTAGAATCAGCCTTCCAGGACCTTGCGGTGACGTCGCGGTGACGTCGCGGCTTGTGATTGGTCGCGCGGCCCCCATGTGACCGCTCGCGCGACCAATCACAAGCCGCGACGTCACCGTGACGTCACCGAAGGCCCTGGAAGGGCTGATTCTTAGGAAGGAAGGCTGTCGGAAAGAAGCAGGGCATGTCCGAGGGTGAGTATATACCTAATAGGAATATACTCACCCTCGGCTTCGTTCCGGCAGCCTTCCTTCCTAAGAATCAGCCCTTCCAGGGCCTTCGGTGACGTCACGGTGACGTCGCGGCTTATGATTGGTCGCGCGAGCGGTCACATGGGGGCCGCGCGACCAATCACAAGCCGCGACGTCACCGCGACGTCACCGCAAGGTCTTGGAAGGCTGATTCTAAGGAAGGAAGGTTCCCGGTTAGTACCAGGGCCCGTCAGAGTGTAAGTATAGCGATATTTTTTATTTTAATTCTTTATTTTACACTTAAATATGGATCCCAGGGCCTGAAGGAGAGTTTCCGCTCCTTCAGACCCTGGGAACCATTGGAAACCCAATGCACTGCATTGGGTTTCGAGTTTCGGCCGACCCCGAATTTTTTATAGGATCAGCCGATTTCACTCGACCCGACTTTTGAAAAAGTCGGGTTTCGTGAAACCCGACCCGATCCTATAAAAGTAAAGGTCGCTCAACCCTAGTGTTGAGTTCCCGCCGCTGCACAGGGGGAATCTTGAACCACCTCCGCTGTGGTCTCTCATTCTCCACTGGCCGCAGTGGAGCCTGCTCAGCAGAGACGTCGGTCCCAGCGCCTGGCTCAGACAGATACTGTGCATTTGGTTACTGCTGCCCTTCAAGGTTCAGCCATTATAACCAATACTGTTCAGCGGCGAGCAGGCGCTCCTGGGACTAAGTCCTGCTTTCTTCCTTCTGAGCATGCCCAAGGGAAGACACTCAGGCCCTGTACCATCTCCTATTGGTCCACTAGGAAGGTCCTAGAGAACTGCAGCTATTAAAGGTTCACATGGCCCCTCAGACTTGCGCTAGAATAAATCAGTAATTGTGTGTGGATGTATGCCTGTTCTGGTGAAAGCTCTGAATCATTCCCATCCCTAGAGTTGATGAATGTTCATGAATGTTGGAGCTGTCTAGCGCCAGATAGTGCCATCCAGCACAAGGCACAATCTATACTGTGTCTAACCAGCAGTGACCGCCAGTGCGGTGCTGTACGCACTCTGTGCGGCCATCTCTAGTTTCTCCTGACAATCTGTCAGTGTAGGGTGGGAACTGCTGCTTGATCCCAGGGTGTCATCAGGCGCGGGCTCAAAAGCCACCAAGGGTCAGAGTGGGATCAATCACCAACATAGTGGGGTGAATTACAGGGATCCCACTAGTTTCCATTTGTTGCACCCTGTGACTGCTAACAGGGCACAGTATTACCTTTATTCCTTGCGACTCTGTGAAGCAACAGAGTTCGCTCTTATACAGACCGGGTGAAGGAACCCGTGTCTATTCTGGCATAGTACCACCATATAGTGCCGCCATTAACAAGCAGCAGGTTACACTCCTGCACGGTGGACCCCGGGCTGCAAACGCACCTTTACTATCATTATATTTACTTGGTGCGTTCCGCCAGCCCTAACAGTGGGATACGGTGGGCTGTATCATGATAAGCTACATTAACATTTTTTTTACCGTGCAACAGCTTTACTGAAAGATAAATTTCACCATCACTAAATGACAGGATGAGATATGGCGTGCTAAATGATATTAGCAACTGCAAAAAATATTTTGATTTACTGTGTAAAAGCTCTGAACACAGAATAATTTCACCACCACTAAATAACAAGGTGAGTTATGGCATGCTGCATCATGTTAGCAACTGGCATTTTTTTTTTCACTGTGCAACAAGTCAAATTACAGGACAATTTCACCTCCACTAAATGACAAGTTGGGATAAAGCGGGCTGTATCACGCTTGTAACAGCCAATTTTTTTTTTTTTAACTCTGCATGAGCTCTGCACAAAGCTGATTTTCACGCCACTAAATGACAAGGTGAGATATGGTGTGCTGAATTACGTTAGCAACAGGGCACTGCTAGGTATGAAAAGTTAGCATGAGGCTGTGATGCTCTAAGTTGTTTGGCAGCATTAAGAGATCAACTAGTGTAATTTTTAAAAAACAACACAATCATTTTAATGGTTTTGGGGGTAACAGTTTCTGCCCAGTTTCCTGTAACTCAATCTTGCTGCGTTGCCTTTTTTGCTGCTTAACGCTGTTTATTTATGGACTTCAGCCAAAACTGTGCATGCCATAACAGTTAACTAATCTATTTGATAAATATAGCCAAGTCATTGCTAAAATTGTGGGGTTCTTTTCCACAACTAATTTGACCATACGATGTAATGAAATAAAAAAGGGAATTTTCAAATAGCTTTATTCATTGGTAATTAATGTCAACATCGGTAATCAGGAAAAGGACTAAAATAATTGTATTTTCACAAACTAAGCAGCAATGATGCTCAGTATCATTCACTTTAATTATTCGTTTTCAAGCTTTACTGAAATAAAATCAAATGCATTCTAATTATTTAGGTAATGGGAAAAAAGGTCGGCTAATTCCAGAGCAGCAGCTTTTCTGAAGGATAAATGTCTAATTACTGTAGAAGAGCAACAAAACTTATCATCATTAGGGAATGCATTGCAAGCAAACAGTGGTCTGTGAGGAGACACGAATGCACGCTGGTCAACAGATAACTAAAGAAATTGCTCAACAACAGATTTTGTGACTGAAATTCCTTATTAGATATGTCTGAATTTGTTGATTTAAAGCATTTATGTACCTTTGCAGACATTTATTTTGTCTAATCCATTGAAAACAAAATTTCTTGATCAATAAATATTCATTCTTTTTTGTCTGCAGCATGTATGCAAAAAAATGATTCATGGATGCAGAAAATAGACAAACGCATGTAGGGTGTTACTAATTATTACTACTGTATATTTGCTGTATATAAGCCATGAGACTGGACAGTCAAGGGGTGCGAGGTCAATAGCCAAAAGAGTACGTCATAGACTAACAGATGAGACGAAGGTGTAGTCATGAAATATTTGACGGTCAATATTCCAACAAGGCAGCAATAATAACAAATGTTCTTGGCAAACAAATGGTCAAGGCAAATCCTAGGTCAAGCAGCAAAGATCAGAATACCAGACAAGGAGCAAGCAGACACCTCATGAGCAAAGCTACAATTGGCAGTAATCAAAGGCAGAGAGCTGGTTAAATAGCCAGGTAATTCCTTTGGACAAGACACATGGATGGAGCCCTGGCACACACTGGTGACCTCCAAACACTTACAGCTCAGCACGCCCTAGCATCTGATTGCGCGGCTAAGCTGTCCATCACCATACTGGCAGCTTAGCATACCCCATTCTTAAATTGGACTGCAGAACTTTCGTTCACTGCATCCAGATAAGAGGAATTGTGACATCATCATAATATGGATGTGATAAAAGCTGCTTGCTGCTTTGGAGGTGAATGTGAAAGCCAGGTACAAACTATTCTGATTTATCCTAAGACTTTAAGACATGAGTATGTGTTAAATCACATTATGTCACCCAAAGTGGTTTGTCTATATCAAGAAGAGGCTGATAAGGGGTTGGCTGATCTTAAACTACGAGCCTGCAGTTACTCTTTTTAACTGCAGACTTGTGAATCCTCACAGTGGGAGAACTGCGAGCTGTGAGGATTCTGCAGGGTACTCTCAATGGGAGTAGGCGGTCATTCAGAATAGACTGTTTCCAACCTCTTCCAATGCACTTGCATTGAGTTAGGCTACTACATGTATGCAAATCACATTCTTGCAATTGCTCACCTGACATTCCCGACACCGGCACCAGAGAATTATTGCAGTATGTCGGGCGCAATGTGAGGATTCACAAGTCTGCACTCACAGAGAGTGACTGCAGAGTTGTAGCTTACGACTGGATGAGTCCTTTAATACAACTAATCTACTGTGCAAAAGAAAGTGTGTTTGATTGTCAAAAAAAGTTCAGCTTAAAGATCACTATGCTATAAAAATAATCAAATGTGGCATCATCTCCTCAAAAGTCAAAACACATGATCATTGAATTGCTTACTTTAAAACTTCCTTCCAAGGACCATGTCTTCTGTAGATGAGGCTTTCACAAGATGTCTGGTTGGACCATTTTGAGGATCTTCTGTAATTGAATTGACCATTATAAATTGTCTCATATTGTTTGGTCTTAGAAACAAACAATCCTTTTAGAAGTCTTAACACACCAGTCTTCTCCATATGTGGTATAACGTAACAAGCAGAAGAGAAGTTAGCTTCCTGTTTCAATGTATTTTCACAAAACGACTACATGGTTACTCAATAATGCAAATTGCTTCTTCAGAGAGGAAGAAGACTTTAACTCTAGTGCCACCTATTTCCTAGAATTTTTTTGCAATCAGAATATAGTAAATGTTACGTATGTTTCATTGAGGCAGCAATACATTCTACTAAATACAGGTCCTTCTCAAAAAATTAGCATATAGTGTTAAATTTCATTATTTACCATAATGTAATGATTACAATTAAACTTTCATATATTATAGATTCATTATCCACCAACTGAAATTTGTCAGGTCTTTTATTGTTTTAATACTGATGATTTTGGCCTACAACTCCTGATAACCCAAAAAACCTGTCTCAATAAATTAGCATATTTCACCCGTCCAATCAAATAAAAGTGTTTTTTAATAACAAACAAAAAAAACATCAAATAATAATGTTCAGTTATGCACTCAATACTTTGTCGGGAATCCTTTGGCAGAAATGACTGCTTCAATGCGGCGTGGCATGGAGGCAATCAGCCTGTGACACTGCTGAGATGTTATGGAGGCCCAGGATGCTTCAATAGCGGCCTTAAGCTCATCCAGAGTGTTGGGTCTTGCGTCTCTCAACTTTCTCTTCACAATATCCCACAGATTCTCTATGGGGTTCAGGTCAGGAGAGTTGGCTGGCCAATTGAGCACAGTAATACCATGGTCAGTAAACCATTTACCAGTGGTTTTGGCACTGTGAGCAGGTGCCAGGTCGTGCTGAAAAATGAAATCTTCATCTCCATAAAGCATTTCAGCCGATGGAAGCATGAAGTGCTCCAAAATCTCCTGATAGCTAGCTGCATTGACCCTGCCCTTGATGAAACACAGTGGACCAACACCAGCAGCTGACATGGCACCCCACACCATCACTGACTGTGGGTACTTGACACTGGACTTCAGGCATTTTGGCATTTCCTTCTCCCAGTCTTCCTCCAGACTCTGGCACCTTGATTTCCGAATGACATGCAAAATTTGCTTTCATCAGAAAAAAGTACTTGGGACCACTTAGCAACAGTCCAGTGCTGCTTCTCTGTAGCCCAGGTCAGGCGCTTCTGCCGCTGTTTATGGTTCAAAAGTGGCTTTACCTGGGGAATGCGGCACCTGTAGCCCATTTCCTGCACACGCCTTTCCACACCAGACTCAGTCCATTGCTTCCTCAGGTTCCCCAAGGTCTGGAATCGGTCCTTCTCCACAATCTTCCTCAGGGTCCGGTCACCTCTTCTCGTTGTACAGCGTTTTCTGCCACATTGTTTCCTTCCAACAGACTTACCATTGAGGTGCCTTGATACAGCACTCTGGGAACAGCCTATTTGTTGAGAAATTTCTTTCTGGGTCTTACCCTCTTGCTTGAGGGTGTCAATGATGGCCTTCTTGACATCTGTCAGGTCGCTAGTCTTACCCATGATGGGGGTTTTGAGTAATGAACCAGGCAGGGAGTTTTTAAAAGCCTCAGGTATCTTTTGCATGTGTTTAGAGTTAATTAGTTGATTCAGAAGATTAGGGTAATAGGTCATTTAGAGAACCTTTTCTTGATATGCTAATTTATTGAGACAGGTTTTTTGGGTTATCAGGAGTTGTAGGCCAAAATCATCAGTATTAAAACAATAAAAGACCTGACAAATTTCAGTTGGTGGATAATGAATCTATAATATATGAAAGTTTAATTGTAATCATTACATTATGGTAAATAATGAAATTTAACACTATATGCAAATTTTTTGAGAAGGACCTGTACAACTACAACTAAATGTAAAAGACATACTGAATTCAGCAAGTCAAGAACTATGATACACAGTATTTTGTTAGCTATAAGTTTATATTAGAGTGGTTACTGTGATTTATTAGATGTATTTTGGATAACTAAATTAATTATCTGCACAGATTTGATAGCAACATTGAGAAATATAAAAATTACATGAACTGAAGCCAATTTGCTTTTAACCCCTTTCTGACATGCGCCGTACATATATGGCACCACGGCAGCTCCGTAGTTGCAAACCACCATATCTACTATATAATTGTCTAAGGGTCACTTCCATCTTTCTGTCCTTCTGTCCTTCTGTCTTTCTTTCTGTCATGGATATTCATTGGTCGCGGCCTCTGTCTGTCATGGAATCCAAGTCGCTGATTGGTCATGGCAAAATGCCCACGACCATTGCCATGACCAATCAGCGACGCGCACAGTCCGGAAGAAAATGGCTGCTCCTTACTCCCCGCACTCAGTGCCCGGCGCCCGCATACTCCCCTCCGGTTACTGCTCACACAGGATTAATGCCGGCAGTAACGGACCGCGTTATGCCGCGGGTAACGCACTCCGTAACAGCTGCTATTAACCCTGTGTCCCCAATTTTTTACTATTGAGGCAGCCTATGCGGCATCAATAGTAAAAAAATGTAATGTTAAAAATAATAAAAAAACAAAAAACCTGCTATACTCACCGTCCGTAGTATGCCTAGCCGCTCGCGCCGGCCGCCATCTTCCGTTCCCGGTCTCACGAGACCGCTAAGTCTTCTGGGTAATTTTGCAATGCATCCTGGGAACGGAAGATGGCGGCAGCCACGCGAGTGGCTCCGCGGAGCTTCGGTGGATCCCAAGCGTCGGTACCCGCTTCCTGGATCCAGGCACCAACGGAAGGTGAGTATATAACTATTTTTTATTTTAATTCTTTTTTTTTAACAGGGATATCATGCCCACATTGCTATATATGTGGGCTGGGCAATACACAACGTGGCCTGCGCAATATACTACGTGGACTGCGCAATATACTATGTGGGCTGCGCAATATACTACGTGGGCTGTGCAATATACTACGTGGGCTGTGCAATATACTACGTGGGCTGCGCAATATAAAACGTGGGCTGCGCAATATACAACGTGGGCTGCCCAATATACAATGTGGGCTGCGCAATGTACTACGTGGGCTGCGCAATGTACTATGTGGGCTGCGCAATATACTATGTGGGCTGTGCAATATACAACGTGGGCTGTGCAATATACAACGTGGGCTGCGCAATGTACAATGTGGGCTGCGCAATATACTACGTGGGCTGCGCAATATACAACGTGGCCTGCGCAATATACTATGTAGACTGCGCAATATACAATGTGGGCTGCGCAATATACAACGTGGGCTGCGCAATATACAATGTGGGCTGCGCAATATACAATGTGGGCTGCGCAATGTACTACGTGGGCTGCGCAATGTACTACGTGTGCTGCGCAATGTACTACGTTGGCTGCGCAATGTACTGCGTGGGCTGTGCAATATACAATGTGGGCTGCGCAATATACAACGTAGGCTGTGCAATATACTACGTGGGCTGTGCAATATACTACGTAGGCTGTGCAATGTACTATGTGGGCTGCGCAATATACAACGTGGGCTGCGCAAAGTACTACATGGGCTGCGCACTGTACTACGTGGGCTGCGCAATGTACTGCGTGGGCTGCGCAATGTACTGCGTGGGCTACGCAATGTACTGCGTGGGCTGCGCAATGTACTGCGTGGGCTGCGCAATGTACTGCGTGGGCTGCGCAATGTACTGCATGTGCCGCGCAATGTACTGCGTGGCTGTGCAATATACTACGTGGGCTGTGCTATACACTACGCATACATATTCTAGAATACCCGATGCGTTAGAATCGGGCCACCATCTAGTACCATATATACTCGAGTATAAGCCAACCCCAGTATAAGCCGAGACCCATAATTTTGCCACAAAAAACTGGGAAAACTTAATGACTCAACCATAAGCCTAGGGTTGGAAATGAAGCAGTTACTGGTAAATTTCAAAAATAAAAATGGATACCAATAAAAGTAAAATTAATTGAGACAACAGTAGGTTAAGTGTTTTTGAATATCCATATTGAGTCAGGAGCCCCATATAATGCTCCAGAGAGTTCATGATGGGCCCCATAAGATGCTCCATAATAAAATATGCCCCATATAATGCTCCATAAAGGTTATGATGGGCCCCATAAGATGTTTCATACAAAAATATGCCCTATATAATGCTGCACAAAGGTTGATTATGGCCCCATAAGATGCTCCATAGAACCTATTCGTCCCATACAATGCTGCATAAAGGTTGATTATGGCCCCATAAGATGCTCCATAGAAAATGTGCCCCATATAATGCTACACAAAGGTTGATTATGGCCCCATAAGATGCTCCATAGAAACATTTGCCCCATATAATGCTGAATTAAGGTTGATTATGGCCCCATAAAATGCTCCATAGAAAATGCGCCCCATATGATGATGCATAAAGGTTGATTATGGCCCCATAAGATGCTCCATAGACATTTGCCCCATATAATGCTGCGTTAATGTTGAATATGGCCCCATAAGATGCTCCATTGAAACATTTGCCCTTTATAATGCTGCATTAAGGTTGATTACAGCCCCATAAGATGCTCCATAGAAACATTTGCCCCATATTGCTGCATAAAGGTTGATTATGGCCCCATAAGATGCTCCATAGAAACATTTTCCCCATATGCTGCTGCTGCGATTAAAAAAAAAATGACATACTCACCTCTTGTCCTGAGCAGGCAGGGACACTGGCACTTGTGATATTCACTTGTCCCCGTTCCACCGCCGCGCACCACTCTTCTGTCTCTCTGCAGTGACTGTTCACACTAAACCCATCAGTGCGCTCTCTGACCTGAACTTCACAGCCAGAGGATGTGGAACACGGAGCAGCACGTGGCGGTGGAACGGGGCAGGTGAATATCGCATGGCTCACCTCCCCCGTTATACTCATCCTTCTGGCGCGGTCCATGCTTCTCCGATGCGATGGCGCTAGCAGCTTGTTCCTGTGTTCAGCGGTCACTGGTACTGCTCATTAAAGTAATGAATATGCAGCTCCACCCCTATGGGAGTGGAGTCGCATCCATATTCATTACTTTAATGAGCGGTACCACCTGACAGCTGAACACAGGAAGAGCTGCGGGCGCCGGAGAAGCAGGGACATGCAGTGACGTGCCAGAAGCTGGTGAGTATGATGGACAGCTGCTGCTCCCCCTCCCCCGCTGAGCCCCTGGGACAATGACTTGAGTATAAGCCGAGAGGGGCACTTTCAGCCTAAAAAAATGGGCTGAAAATCTCGGCTTATACTCAAATATATACGGTAGGTATGGCACCTTGATCACGCAGGCTTACGTTGAGAGCCGCTGTGATCGGGTATGGGTGTCAGCTTTATATGAGAGCTGACACCCTGCAGCAATGCCCACGATCGGTGCTAGAACCGATAGCAGACGTTTAACCCCTCTGATACCGCTGTCAGTAGTGATAGCTAGGGTTGAGCGACTTTGACTTTTTTAGGGTCGAGTCATGTTTCGCGAAACCCGACTTTTTGAAAAGTCGAGTCGGGCGAAATCGGCCGATTACTGCGAAAAGTCGAGGATCGGCTGGAACACGAAACCCTATGCACGTCAATGGGGATTTTTTTTTTTTTTCTTTTCTCTCTCTCTCTCTCCCCCCCCCCTCCGTCCCAGCACAGAAAATCTCGTGTTACACATTGCAAATCCCTACTGCGCACAAGCGATAAAATGATGATAGCCGTGCACGCCCCTAACCCCTATGTCATCACTCTGCCCACACTCCTTCATTGGATGAAAAAATGGCGCTAAACGCGTCATACGAAACGCGACTTTGGCGCCAAGATCGCGTACCGCATGGCCGACCCCTCACAGGGATCGGGTCAGGTTTCATGAGACGCCGACTTTGCCAAAAGTCGGCGACTTATGAAAATGAACGATCCGTTTCGCTCAACCCTAGTGATAGCTATATCGAGGAGCATCGCAGAGGGAGTGTGCTATGTGCTTCCATGGTCTGCATGATGCCCCCGGGCCTCAAGATGGTCGCAGGGTCCTTCAGGGTCTGGCAGGGAAGTTGGCCTAAGAGCACATCCTAAGAGCAGGAGCTGACATGCCTCCTCCCCTGCTCTGTTCCCCTGCAGTGCTGAAGCATTGCAGAGTATCAGATCAGCAATCTGTCACTATACAGTGATGTCCCATCCTGGGACAATGTAAAAAAATAAAAAAATAAAGTTTTTAAAATGTAAAAATTTAAAAAATCCCTAAAAAGAAAAAAATATTTATCCAATAAATACATTTTATGTAAAAAAAAAAAAAAAAGTACACATATTTGCTATTGCCATGGCTGGAATGACCTGCTCTAGAAAACTGTCCCACTAGTTAACCCTCTCAGTGAACACAGTAAAAAAAATAAAGAATGAGGCAAAAATATGGCTGAACAAAAAGTGTAAGAAAAACACGATAAAAAAAGACACATGTAAATAAAAATGGTACCGTTGAAACTGTCATCTTTTCCCGCAAAAGACAAGCTGCTATAAAGCTCCAGCAATGAAAAACTAAAAAAGTTATAGCTCTCAGAATAAAGCAATGTAAAAATAATTATTTTTTCTATAAAATAGTTTTTATAGTGTAAAAGCCCCAAAGCATAAAAACATTATATAAATGAGGTATTGCTGTAATCGTACTGACCAGAAAAATAAAAGATAGAGTGCAATCTTTTTTTGTATATTGCATATGGAGGTAGCTCCTCCTGGTATGCACCTATTCACACTAGTCTGGATGTACCAGTCAGTTTTTTGTCATTTGTATGTTAGCTTACTGACCGAGCACTCCGCCCTGCAACATGTGGTGATTATAATTATAGCAGGTTCCTACTTACCCATAAATACAGGCTTTACTGAGAGGTGTCCACATCCACCCAGGAATTCAGACATCAACCTATGGGCTCATACCCATATGTGAGAAAAAAAAGTCAGATTTCTGGACCGAAAAAATGGAGGCAAAACATGTGAGTGTCATGCGATGTCAATGCAATTTTTTTATCGCAACATCCGTATGACATCCGTATTACATCCGTATGCAATCCGTGCCCGGTCCGTGGCCCTGCTAAGGGGCACCCAATTAAAGGATGTAGTTTGACAAGTGTTCGTGACACCACCTGTGGTGTTCGGTCAGGGTGACCGACGCTGCTTAGGGGTCCGCTGGGGTGATGTTATGGCAGCTAGATGGAATACCTTCCCACAGGTGAAGTATGTCCCCAGGGCTTCCCAGTAGGGTAGATGATGATGGTGTAGGTCGCAGTAAATAACGAGGACACAGGGTTGCAGTCTCTTTACCATTTACTGTAGACTTCAGCATCCACAATCCAGAGCACTGCTAAAAGGGCTGGCTGAATCCGGCTGGTCCGAAGTCACATCCAGAGTTCCCTTTGCAGGTGGAAATCAGTAGCCTTCCTACTAGCGCCTGTGTGTTGTAGTACTTCCCTGCTGAGCACCACGGGATAGTCCTCACAACTGTCGTGTATGTTTCTGATATTCTCTCTCTTCGTCCCCCAGATGGTATGGATAGGATGACCCGTATGACGGGGTAGGCCTGGAGCTATTTTATAGGGACCCTAGAGACGCCCCTCTCCCACAATTTGCCTCCGTTGTCTTCATTAGGTTAAAGGTTGGGCAGCCAACTTGGAATTAACTGTCTTGCCGTAGTTTGAAGTAATGCGTAGAGCCTATTACTCCCTCGGTGTTACGGCCACCGGCTATGCGCCTCAGAAGGATGTTGCTGATCTTAAGGCAGAACTCCTTCTGGTATTATCTCCTTGTGCTGTGATCTTGTTTCTCACTTCTCCACAATATACTCTGCTTCTTGTCCTTTCTTAGGATGCTGCCACAATGGGGTGCAGGTGCAGCTCCGTAACGTTCTATCTCTTGCTACGTCTCTGCCAGGATCCCACCCCTGACAGGGACCTCTGTTTGCAGCTCAGATGTTCCTCCTTCTCCCCCTGCCTGCCTGACAGGTCTTCTCTGGGTCGAACCCAGGTAGCTTCTCTCTAACTTCCTATCCAACCCCCAGTTTTACCCGAGTGTGAGGAGTGGCCTAATAGATAGAACTCTTTGCTCCCCCTGGTGGTTGGAGTGTGAAGTGTAGTGTGTGACTGTGATACCTGGTCTGGTGAACTCCTTTAGTGCCATCAGACGTACCATCACTCCCCCCTGGTGGAAAAGCGACAATACTGCAACAACCAGGACTCTGGGGCGCTGCACTCCCCCCCCATTAAATCCAGTACTTCCGGACTGGGAAAAGAAGAACACCAATACATGTTAGCAAAAGACATACAAAATTTTTGGAATGCTGTAAACAATTAAATATAACAGTGCTTCCCTTTATGGGAGGTGAGAACACTTGAACGTTGCAAACAAAAACATATTTACATTGTGCTTAAGATTTTAAATAACACTTATTAATTAACTAACTATAAATAACTGTTATTACCCATACAGGTATGCTATCTACTATCTACTAAGAGCAACCTTTTCCTTTAAGGGCGTGTACCCACTAAAGGCATGCTATAAAACTCACAAGTGCAAATTAACATTTTCTTTTTTTTTCTCTTTTACTTCCACGTATGCAGGACTATCTGTCTACCCCTCCGGGCCTACTGCATTCTTCCTTTAGTCTAATTCTATGAAACCTAGCAATTACTGTAACTTCAATTTTATTTAAAGAACATTATCAACACTTCTATTCCTTATCACTATCTTTACTAACTACATACTATCACTATATAAAACATTATTACTATCTAGCTATTTAAGGCAACATTATCATGTTTTAAGCAAAGTGCAACAATTGAACATTCCCTTTAAGGGGAACCAAGTCTCTTTTGGGGTAGTGCAAATCATCAATTTGCAAGTCTGTTCAAAGTAAGAACTTCCGCGCTGTAATCAGGAACAGTCTCTTCAAAAAGCTCTTCTTTTTGTAAAACCAGTAGGGAGCACCTTTAAGAAGGTGCAAACTATATACAGCGACAGTTTGTGAACCATTCACCGTCCATGATTCGGCAGTCTTTGATAAACGTAGAAAACTTGTGCAAAAACATAAAACAATAGGGATCCCGGGTCAACAAAGAAATCCCTTTAAGAGACATAACCCTGAACGGGTTTAAAGCAGCAAAAACAGGGAAACAAACAGTTTACTATTTACAGTTTCAGGTTTCCGAGGTTTATTCTTGTAAGTTGCAAGATAGTGAACACTTCTCGACCGGGGAAGCTTCGGTTCTTTGCTCTCGTCTGATGTGGTGTCAATGTCGTTGGTTCGCTTTACAAATGCGATCAAGTCACTAGGAGTCTGGGTTCGAATGTCGGTTTTAGTGGCAGGTTCAATAGTAGAAATGATGCACACAGTGGTGGTAGTGTTGGGATTCGCTAGTTCAGAGACTAGGGGGTTAATGTCATTAGTCTTAGTTGTGGCAGCAGGTAGCACTGCTATGGGGCCTATCAGCAGTCCTTCGGTCACCAAGGCAGGGTCGGCATTCTTACCTGCCGCAGCGCTGTCCTCGATGTCGGCTGGCTCTGCTGGCGGCGGCGTCCGCGACGGTGTTGGCAGCGGCTCCTGTAGCGATGTAGGGAGCAGTGGCGATGTTGAGGAATCCTCCACAGGTGTCGTCCAGTATGCAGCCCTGGTGGTTACCCGCATCTGCAGGAGCTGGTCAATCAACTCCTCCATTCCGGCCTGCAGGGAGTCGGTATCAGCGGTGGAGGCCTGGTTCCGGTGCCCTTCCGGGTAGCTGGGGGAGTCCTCTGCTCCGACCCCACGCTCTGGTCCTGGGCAGCTCGCCATGGCGTCCCCCATGTAGTTCGCCTCTTCCTGGTCCTTTTCCCGCTCTTTCCTTCGTGGGCAGTTCCGTTTTCGTTGTCTCCGCCCGCCATTGAGGATCAGGAGGCGGATCTCGGCTGCTGACGGACACGTCCTCAAGGTGCAGAAATATTTAGACTGGGCGGCCATTGTTCTTCGCGCTTCTCAGTTCATTCACGCCAACAACTCCACGCCCTACTTCTTCTTCTGCGCTCCTCGTGGCGCTGTAATGGCGGCAGTTTTGGCGGGAATTTTTGGCGGCAAGTGGCAATACACAGTCTTTGCAATAAATCACAGTTCAAGCACAATTCAGACACAGTTCCAAGGCACACATGACCTGATTTTCAGGCTTAAGTAGATCCTGTTCATGACGCCAAAGTAGGATCGCCACCAGGCGCAGGGCAGTGGGGTACTTGGTACCGGGTCCATCTGTCACAGTTCTGGGGATGTCACGGTGGCCCGACCCGGTCCGTGGCCCTGCTAAGGGGTGCCCAATTAAAGGGTGTAGTTTGTCAAGTGTTCGTGACGCCACCTGTGGTGTTCGGTCAGGGTGACCGACGCTGCTTAGGGGTCCGCTGGGGTGATGTTATGGCAGCTAGATGGAATACCTTCCCACAGGTGAAGTATGTCCCCAGGGCTTCCCAGTAGGGTAGATGATGATGGTGTAGGTCGCAGTAAATAACGAGGACACAGGGTTGCAGTCTCTTTACCTTTTACTGTAGACTTCAGTGTCCACAATCCAGAGCACTGCTAACAAGGCTGGCAGAATCCGGCTGGTCCGAAGGCACATCCAGAGTTCCCTTTGCAGGTGGAAATCAGTAGCCTTCCTACTAGCGCCTGTGTGTTGTAGTACTTCCCTGCTGAGCACCACGGGATAGTCCTCACAACTGTCATGTATGTTTCTGATATTCTCTCTCCGTCCCCCAGATGGTATGGATAGGATGACCCGTATGACGGGGTAGGCCTGGAGCTATTTTATAGGGACCCTAGAGACGCCCCTCTCCCACAATTTGCCTCCGTTGTCTTCATTAGGTTAAAAGTTGGGCAGCCAACTTGGAATTAACTGTCCTGCCATAGTTTGAAGTAATGCGTAGAGCCTATTACTCCCTCGGTGTTCCGGCCACTGGCTACGCACCTCAGAAGGATGTTGCCGATCTTAAGGCAGAACTCCTCCCGGTATTATCTCCTTGTGCTGTGATCTTGTTTCTCACTTCTCCACAATATACTCCGCTTCTTGTCCTTTTTTAGGATGCTGCCGCAATGGGGTGCAGGCGCAGCTCCATAACGTTCTATCTCTTGCTAAGTCTCTGCCAGGATCCCAGCCCTGACAGGGACCTCTGTCTGCAGCTCAGATGTTCCTCCTTCTCCCCCTGTCTGCCTGACAGGTCTTCTCTGGGTCGAACCCAGGTAGCTTCTCTCTAACTTCCTATCCAACCCCCAGTTTTACCCGAGTGTGAGGAGTGGCCTAATAGATAGAACCCTTTGCTCCCCCTGGTGGTTGGAGTGTGAAGTGTAGTGTGTGACTGTGATACCTGGTCTGGTGAACTCTTTTAGTGCCATCAGTAGTGTTGAGCGATACCGTCCGATACTTGAAAGTATCGGTATCGGAAAGTATCGGCCGATACCGGCAAAGTATCGGATCCAATCCGATACCGATACCCGATACCAATACAAGTCAATGGGACTCATGTATCGGACGGTATCCCTGATGGTTCCCAGGGTCTGAAGGAGAGGAAACTCTCCTTCAGGCCCTGGGATCCATATAAATGTGTAAAAGAAAGAATTAAAATAAAAAAATAGGGATATACTCACCCTCTGACGCGCCCTGGACTTTACCGCCGTAACCGGGAGCCTTCTTTGCTTCAAATGCGCGCGTTTTCTTCATTCCGTGACGTCACGGCTTGTGATTGGTCACGTGCCGCCCATGTGGTGGCGGCGCGACCAATCACAGCAAGCCGTGACGTAATTTTAGGTCCTTCAGTATTTTAAAATTACGTTCCGGCTTTGTGATTGGTCGCGACGCGAAGCGACCAATCACAAGCCGTGACGTCACGGGAGGCTGGACAAGCGCGCATTTTAAAATGTGCGCTTGTCCTGCCTCCCGTGACGTCACGGCTTGTGATTGGTCGCTTCGCGTCGCGACCAATCACAAAGCCGGAACGTAATTTTAAAATACTGAAGGACCTAAAATTACGTCACGGCTTGCTGTGATTGGTCGCGCCGCGATGCGACCAATCACAAGCCGTGACGTCACGGGAGGCTGGACACGCGCGCATTTTAAAATGCGCGCTTGTCCTGCCTCCCGTGACGTCACGGCTTGTGATTGGTCGCTTCGCGTCGCGACCAATCACAAAGCCGGAACGTAATTTTAAAATACTGAAGGACCTAAAATTACGTCACGGCTTGCTGTGATTGGTCGCGCCGCGATGCGACCAATCACAAGCCGTGACGTCACGGGAGGCTGGACACGCGCGCATTTTAAAATGCGCGCTTGTCCTGCCTCCCGTGACGTCACGGCTTGTGATTGGTCGCTTCGCGTCGCGACCAATCACAAAGCCGGAACATAATTTTAAAATACTGAAGGACCTAAAATTACGTCACGGCTTGCTGTGATTGGTCGCGCCGCCGCCACATGGGCGGCACGCGACCAATCACAAGCCGTGACGTCACGGAATGAAGAAAACGCGCGCATTTGAAGCAAAGAAGGCTCCCGGTTACGGCGGTAAAGTCCAGGGCGCGTCAGAGGGTGAGTATATCCCTATTTTTTTATTTTAATTCTTTATTTTACACATTTTTACATTAATGTTGTTTCGATACCGATACCACAAAAGTATCGGATCTCGGTATCGGAATTCCGATACCCGCAAGTATCGGCCGATACCCGATACTTGCGGTATCGGAATGCTCAACACTAGCCATCAGACGTACCATCACTCCCCCCTGGTGGAAGAGCGACAATATCGCTTTACAACGAAATATTGTTAAAAACACACACATATACTGTATATATATATATATATATATATATATATATATATATATACACATATACATATATATATGACAGATAGATAGATAGATAGATAGATAGATAGATAGATAGATAGATAGATAGATAGATAGATAGATAGATAGAAAAGCTGGCAATTCCTGTGCGCTTAGAGTAAAATCACACTGACAGGTTGCAATAAAATAGATAAAATAAATGTCTACACATAGTATAGGTAGATATAATAATAATATAATAATAATTTTTATTTATATAGCGCTAACATATTCCGCAGCGCTTTACAAATTATAGAAGGGACTTGTACAGACAATAGACATTACAGCATAACAGAAATCACAGTTTAAAATAGATACCAGGAGGAATGAGGGCCCTGCTCGCAAGCTTACAAACTATGAGGAAAAAGGGAGACACGAGAGTTGAATGGTAACAATTGCTTTAATAATTCGGACCAGCCATAATGTAAGGCTTGGGTGTTCATGTAAAGCTGCATGAACCAGCTAACTGTCTAAGTATGTAGCAGTACAGTAAAGTGTATGAGAACATGATGCGAGGAACCTGATTATGTTTTTTTTTTTTTTTTTAATAGGCCACATAGGGATAGTTAGGTTAATGCGTTGAGGCGGTAGGCCAATCTGAACAAATGAGTTTTTAGGGCACGCTTAAAACTGTGGGGATTGGGGACTAATCGTATTAACCTAGGTAGTGCATTCCAAAGAATCGGCGCAGCACGTGTAAAGTCTTGGAGACGGGAGTGGGAGGTTCTGATTATTGAGGATGCTAACCTGAGGTTATTAGCGGAGCGGAGGGCACGGGTAGGGTGGCAGACTGAGACCAGAGAGGAGATGTAGGGTGGTGCTGAGCCATGGAGTGCTTTGTGGATGAGGGTAGTAGTTTTGTACTGGATTCTGGAGTGGATGGGTTGCCAGTGTAATGACTGGCACAAGGTAGAGGCATCGGTGCAACGGTTGGTGAGGAATATGATCCTGGCTGCAGCATTCAGGACAGATTGGAGCAGGGAGAGTTTGGTAAGAGGCAGGCCGATTAGTAGAGAGTTACAATAGTCCAGACGAGAATGAATAAGTGAAACAGTAAGAGTTTTTGCAGAGTCGAAAGCAAGAAAAGGGCGAATTCTAGAAATGTTTTTGAGATGCAGATAAGAAGAGCGAGCAAGTGATCAGATGTGGGGGGTGAATGAAAGCTCAGAATCAAGGATGACCACAAGGCAGCGGGCATGTTGCTTTGGAGTAATGGTGGAACCGCACACGGAGATGGCAATGTCAGGAAAAAGTAGGTTAGTAGAAGGAGAGAACACGAGGAGTTCAGTTTTTGACAGGTTCAGTTTCAGATAGAGGGAGGACATGATGTTAGAGACAGTGGTAAGACAATCACTGGTGTTTTCTAAAAAGGTCAGCGTGATAATAGGAGAAGAGGTGAATAATTGGGTGTCATCAGCATAGAGATGGTACTGGAAACCAAATCTACTGATTGTTTGTCCAATAGGGGCAGTATACAAAGAGAAGAGGAGGGGGCCTAGGACTGATCCTTGAGGAACCCCAACAGTAAGGGGAAGGTGAGAGGTGGAGGAACCAGCAAAACATACAGTGAAGGATTGGTCAGAGAGATAGGAGGAGAACCAGGAGAGAACGGTGTCCTTGAGGCCGATGGAGCAGAGCATAGTGAGGAGGAGCTGATGATCCACAGTATCGAATGCTGCGGAGAGATCCAAGAGAATTAGCATGGAGTAGTGACCATTAGATTTAGCTGTTAGTAAGTCATTATAGACTTTAGTGAGGGCAGTTTCAGTAGAGTGTAAAGAGCGGAAGCCAGATTGAAGAGGGTCGAGAAGAGCGTTATCTGAGAGATAGCGGGTAAGACGGGAGTGGACCAGGCATTCGAGGAGTTTAGAGATGAAGGTAAGATTAGAGACAGGTCTATAATTAGCAGCACAGTTTTGGTCGAGGGACGGTTTTTTAAGTAATGGATGTATGATGGCATGCTTAAATGAGGAGGGAAAAATACCGGAAGTGAGAGAAAGGTTGAATATTTTTGTTAGGTGAGAGGTGACAGCCGGGGAAAGGGACTGGAGGAGATGTGATGGAATGGGGTCACTGGTGCAAGTGGTCGGGCGAGAAGATGCAAGGAGCCTGATTACTTCTTCTTCTGTAACTGGTTCAAAGTCAGAGAGTGAACTAGATGCAGTGGGGGAGGGAGGACAGTGCATGGTATGAAGAGATTGGGAGATGATTTCCTGTCGAATGTGGTCAATTTTTTCTTTGAAGTAATTGGCCAGATCGTCAGCGCAGAGATCCGTGGTTGGGGCCTGCTCTCTTGGGTTGAGTAGGGACTGGAAAGTGTCAAAGAGATGTTTAGTGTTATTTGACAGTGAGGTGATGAGGGTGTTGAAACAGGTTTGTTTGGAGAGGTGAAGGGCAGAGTTGTATGTTTTTAGCATGAACTTATAATGGATGAAATCATCGGGTAGATTAGATTTTCTCCACAGATGTTCGGCGCACCTGGAGCACCGCTGCAGGAAACGTGTTTGCAGCGTGTGCCACGGTTGTCGCCATCTGTGCTGAGTTGTTCTATGTATAGGAGGTGCAGATTCATCCAGGGCACTTTGCAGGGTTTCATTGTAATGCTTCAGAGCAGAATCAGGACATGAGATGTAGGAGATTGGGGCCAATGAGGACTGCAAGTTCTTCATAAGTTTCTGGGTGTTAATGGCCTGTATGTTTCTATAAGTGTGGAAAGTGGGGGTGACCTGAGTGGGATGGCAGTTCTTGATAGAGAATGAAAGAAGGTTGTGGTCAGAGAGCGGGAGAGGGGAGTTTGTGAAATTATATATATATATATATATATATATATATATATATGTCAGTGAGACACATGTACTGTATATATATATATATATATATATATATATATATATATATATATATATATATATATATATATATATATATATATATATTTCATACAGCGCTAGATAGCATAAAATCTGGTAATTCAATTGCCGGCTTTTGCTATCTACTTCCCAAACCCGACAGGAAATGAGACATGGTATACATACAGTAAACCATTTCATATTTTTTTTACATATTCCGTACTAAAATGTTCCAAGTGTATGTGTGCAAAATTTGTAGCTGTTAAAATAAAGGGTTAATTCACGGAAAAAACTGGCATGGGCTCCCGTGCAATTGGGAAAGCCAGTGACTGAGGGCAGATATTAATAGCCTAGAGAGGGACCATGGTTATTGCCCCCCCTGGTTAAAATCATCTGCCCCCAGCCAGGCCAGAAAAGGCGCATCTCTCTTCCCACTCCCCTGTAGCGGTGGGATATGGGGTAATAAAGGGTTAATGTCACCTTGCTATTGTAAGGTGGCATTAAGCCTGGTTAATAACGGAGAGGTGTCAATAAAACACCTATCCCTTATTAATCCAATAGTAATACAGGGTTAAAAAACCACACACATTAGAAAAAAGTATTTTAATGAAATAAAGACACAGGGTGTTGTAATATGTTTATTATACACTCAATCCAAATGACAACCCTTGTCTTCTGTAAAAAAGGTAAAAAAAACCCACAAACAACAATATCCCATAACTCTCCGCCGCTACAGTCATGTCCCACGATGTAAATCCATCAGAACGGGTTAAATAATTTTACAACCAGGAACTCTGCTAATGCAGCTGTGCTCCTGACTGTAAAAACTGGGGAATGAATGGAAAGCAGGGGAACGTAGCTACCTAGACTTGTGGTACTGTACCCCCTGCTGGCATAACCTCAAATGAACTCCAGCGTGAGAAAATATTCTCAAAAATTCTCTCGCTCGAGTTCATATGAATTTATGCCAGCATATTATTATTATTGACACCTCTCCATTATTAACCAGGCTTAATGTCACCTTACAATAGCAAGGTGACATTAACCCTATATTACTCCATATCCCACCACTACAGGGGAGTGGGAAGAGAGAGGCTAAGTGCCAAAAAAGGCGCATCTTACAGATGCGCCTTTTCTGGGGTGGCTGGGGGCAGATGTTTTTAGCCGGGGGGGCAATAACCATGGTCCCTCTTTAGGCTATTAATATCTGCCCTCAGTAACTGGCATTCCCATTCTGGCGGAGAAAATTGCGTGGGAGCTCACGCCAGTTTTTTCCTGAATTAACCCTTTATTTCAACAGCTACAGCTCCCAAATTTTGCACACATACACTTGGAACATTATTGGTGAGGAATATGTAAAAAAATAAGGGATATGAAATGGTTTACTGTATGTAAACCATGTCTCATATCCTGTCGGGTTTGGGAAGGAGGTAGCAAAAGCCGACAATTGAATTACCGGCTTTTATGCTATCTAGCTCTGTATTAAATATATATATATATACGGTATATATATATATATATATATATATATATATATATATGTGTCTCACTGACATATATATATATATATATATATATATATATATATATCTACCTATACTATGTGTATATATCTATTCTATTCTAACCTGTCAGTGTGATTTTACTGTACACCGTGCTGAATTACCGGCTGTTCAAAGAACACCGATGCGTAAAAATCGGACAGCTCTCGCATGGTGCGAGTGCTGTGCGATTTTTTTTCTCGCACCCATTGACTTGCATTGGTGAGTCTCATCCGAGACTCACAGCAAATCGCAGCATGCTGCGATTTTTTTCTCAGTCCGATTTCGGCTGAGAACAAAATCGCAAATGAGATGACTATTGAACATTGGTCCAAGTGCAATCCGGTTTTTCATCAGATTGCACTTGTCCGTTTTGCTCGCAAGTGAGTATGAGCCCTAAGAGAGGTATTCATACACATAGGGACCCATCAGTTTTTGAGACCACCTTGACAATGTTTGATGGGCAGATATAATTTGGCCAAATTTCATGCTAAGCGTCTCAATTTTTTTTTCCTAATATTCAAAAGCCATGTTGCTATTCATATTTCATGTATTTCGCATTGACATGCTTTAGCATGATAGAGTGCAACCTTTTTTTGTATATTGTATATGGAGGTAGCTGCTCCTGGTATGCACCTATTCACACTGTCTGGATGTGCCAGTTGTGTCAGTTTTTTGTAATTTGTAACCAGAAAAATAAAGCTGCTTTATTAATTTTACCACACGCCGAACAGTATAAAAAAATATTCCTGAATTTTTGTTTTTTTCTAATTCTACCTCTCAAAAATCAGAATAGAAAGCGATCAAAAAATGTAATGTGCCCGAAAATGGTACCAATAAAAACATCACCTTGTCCAGCAAAAAAAGAAGCATTCACATGACTGTCGGCAGAAATTTGGAAAAGTCATGTTCTAGAGTAGTACATTGTGCAAAGCAGATGAGACTCCTGTCACCATGGCAATATTCTGTCACTATGGTTTTATGAAGTCATGGTGTAGTGATATCATTTAAACTTATATAGCAGTGTTATTGATGATATTGCATTTATAGTAATTTTGATTTTCTCTAGGAATCATACTATTTATAATAGAGACCCCAATCTGTGTAAAGAACAGCATGTGCTTACAAATGCCAGGGTGCAATTTCAGTCCCAGTCTGTCCCTGCACATCAGTCACACAGCTGCTTTCCCATTTTGTTTTATAGTGCTGGACCATAATATATAAGAGGCATGTAAAGGTTTGGGCACTCCTGGATAGAATAACTGGTATTGTGAACTGTTAATCAAGTTGAAGATTAAATGATCTCTAAAGGGCCTAACTTTAAACATGACACATTTCCTCTGTATTTTAGGAAAAAAAAATATCCACTTGCACCAGTGACCCCATTCCGTCACATCTCCTCCAGTCCCTTTCCCCGGCTGTCACCTCTCACCTAACAAAAATATTCAACCTTTCTCTCTCTTCTGGTATTTTTCCATCCTCATTTAAGCATGCCATCATACATCCATTACTTAAAAAACCATCCCTCAATCAGAACTGTGCTGCTAATTATAGACCTGTCTCTAACCTTCCTTTCATCTCCAAACTCCTTGAACGCCTGGTCCACTCCCGTCTTACCCGCTATCTATCAGATAACTCTCTTCTCGACCCTCTTCAATCTGGTTTCTGCTCTTTACACTCTATTAAAGTCTCTAATGACCTAGTAACAGCAAAATTCAATGGTCACTACTCCATGCTAATTATCTTGGATCTCTCCGCAGCATTCGACACTGTGGATCATCAGCTCCTCCTCACTATGCTCTGCTCCATCGGCCTCAAGGACACTGTTCTCTCCTGGTTCTCCTCCTATCTCTCTGGCCGCTCCTTCACTGTATCTTTTGCTGGTTCCTCCACCTCTCACCTTCCCCTTACTGTTGGGGTTCCCCAAGGATCAGTCCAAGGCCCCCTCCTCTTCTCTTTGTATACTGCCCCTATTGGACAAACAATCAGTAGATTTGGTTTCCAGTACCATCTCTATGCTGACGACACCCAATTATACACTTCTCCTGTTATCACGTCGACCTTTTTAGAAAACACCAGTGATTGTCTTACCACTGTTTCTAACATCATGTCCTCCCTCTATCTGAAACTGAACCTGTCAAAAACTGAACTCCTCGTGTTTTCTCCCTCTATTAACCTATCTTTGCCTGACATTGCCATCTCCGTGTGCGGTTCCACCATTACTCCAAAGCAACATGCCCGCTGCCTTGGGGTCATCCTTGATTCCGAGCTTTCATTCACCCCCCCACATCCGATCACTGGCTCGCTCTTCTTATCTGCATCTCAAAAACATTTCTAGAATTCGCCCTTTTCTTACTTTCGACTCTGCAAAAACTCTTACTGTTTCACTTATTCATTCTCGTCTGGACTATTGTAACTCTCTACTAATTGGCCTCCCTCTTACCAAACTCTCCCCTCTCCAATCTGTACTGAATGCTGCAGCCAGGATCATATTCCTCACCAACCGTTACACCGATGCCTCTACCTTGTGCCAGTCACTACACTGGCTACCCATCCACTCCAGAATCCAGTACAAAACTACTACTTTCATCCACAAAGCACTCCATGGCTAAGCACCACCCTACATTTCCTCTCTGGTCTCAGTCTACCAACCTACCCGTGCCCTCCGCTCCGCAAATGACCTCAGGTTAGCATCCTCAATTATCAGAACCTCCCACTCCCATCTCCAAGACTTTACACGTGCTGCGCCGACTCTTTGGAATGCACTACCTAGGTTAATATGATTAATTCCCAATCCCCACAGTTTTAAATGTGCCCTAAAAACTCATTTGTTCAGATTGGCTTACCGCCTCAACGCATTAACCTAACTATCCCTGTGTGGCCCATTCAAAAAAAAAAAAAACATAATAAGGTTCCTTGCATCATGTTCTCATACACTTTATACAGTTAATAGCCTCTGTGTCTGTACTGCTACATACTTAGGCAGTGATTAATATTACAGTCATGAAGCACCAATATACTTTGTATAGATGAGTGGTAAATACCAACTCTCTCTAGGCACTCCTCAGGTGCCCTTCTGGGACTACTCCAAACCAATACATGAACAAAAACACGGAGAAAAAAAGTCCACTTCAACATATTTAGAAAACAATGTACAAAAGGTTTATTAAGTAATCAATCATATACAAATACAAATATGTAAAATACAAAACATGGGTGTATTGTCAATACCGCCATATAGCAGAAGACACATATAGGAGGAAATGCGGCAATGACCAAGTCAGGGGGGGAGTTCACATATACACCTTTTGGGTGGCAGCGTCAGCTCAAAAGTAAAGAGAACGTATGACCAAATACAATCACTATGTCTAAATCACATGGCAAAAAAGCCCAAAGTACAGGATCATATCTTCATAAGTACATATAGTTGCTGCTTACCCATTATGGATCAGGTGTGTTCTCCCCACCTCACTCGGTCCCCCCGGACTCGCGTTTCGCGTGGCTTTTTCAACAGGGTGTTTTTTCCTGTTGAAAAAGCCACGCGAAACGCGCGTCCGGGGGGACCGAGTGAGGTGGGGAGAACACACCTGATCCATAATGGGTAAGCAGCAACTATATGTACTTATGAAGATATGATCCTGTACTTTGGGCTTTTTTGCCATGTGATTTAGACATAGTGATTGTATTTGGTCATACGTTCTCTTTACTTTTTGAGCTGACGCTGCCACCCAAAAGGTGTATATGTGAACTCCCCCCCTGACTTGGTCATTGCCGCATTTCCTCCTATATGTGTCTTCTGCTATATGGCGGTATTGACAATACACCCATGTTTTGTATTTTACATATTTGTATTTGTATATGATTGATTACTTAATAAACCTTTTGTACATTGTTTTCTAAATATGTTGAAGTGGACTTTTTTTCTCCGTGTTTTTGTTCATATACTTAGGCAGTGAACTGGTTCATGCAGCTTTACATGAACACCCGAGCCTTACACTATGGCTGGTCCAAATAACTAAAGCAATTGTTACCATCCACCTCTCGTGTCTCCCTTTTTCCTATAGATTATAAGCTTGCGAGCAGGGCCCTCACTCCTCTTGGTATGTATTTTGAACTGTGATTTCTGTTATGCTGTAATGTCTATTGTCTGCACAAATCCCCTCTATAATTTGTAAAGCGCTGCGGAATATGTTGGCGCTATATAAATAAAATTATTATTATTATATATATATATATATATATATATATATATATATATATATATATATAATATATATATATAAAAAAAATAAAGGGAATGCTTAAAAACAGAATATAACTCCAGGTAAATCAGACTTCTGCGAAGTCAAACTGTCCACTTAGGAAGCAACACTGACAATCAATTTCACATGCTGTTGTGCAAATGGAACAGATAACAGATGGAAATTATTGGCATTAATCAAGACAAACTGAATAAAGGAGTGGTTCTGCAGGTGGGGACCACAGACCACATCTCAGTACCAATGCTTTCTGTCTGATGTTTTGGTCACTTTTGAATGTTGGTTGTGCTTTCACACTCGTGGTAGCATGAGACGGACTCTAAAACCCACACAAGTGGCTCAGGTAGTTCAGCTCATCCAGGATAGCACATGAATGTGAGCTGTGGCAAGAAGGTTTTCTGTGTCTGTCAGTGTAGTATCCAGAGGCTGGAGGTGCTACCAGGAGACAGGCCAGTACACCAGGAGATGTGGAGGGGGCCATAGGAGAGCAACAACCCAGCAGCAGGACCTCTACCTCAGCCTTTGTGCAAGGAGGAACAGGAGGAGCACTGCCAGAGCCCTGCAAAATGACCTTCAGCAGGCCACAAATGTGCATGTGTGTGCACAAACGGTTAGAAACCGACTGCATGAGGATGGGCTGAGTGCCAGACATCCACAGATGGGGGTTGTTCTCACAGCCCAACATCGTGTAGGACGATTGGCATTTGCCACAGAACACCAGGATTAGCAAACTCGCAACTGGCGCGCTGTGCTCTTCACAGATGAAAGCAGGTTCACACTGAGAACATGGACAGATGTGACAGAGTCTGGAGACGCCATGGAGAGTGATCTGCTGCCTGCAACATCCTTCAGCATGACTGATTTGGCAGTAGGTCAGTAATGGTGTGGGGTGGCATTTCTTTGGAGGGCCGCACAGCCCTCCATGTGCTCGCCAGAGGTAGCCTGACTGCCATTAGATACCGAGATGAGAGCCTCAGACCCCTTGTGAGACCATATGCTGGTTCGGTTGGCCCTGGGTTCCTCCTAATGCAGGACAATGCCAGACCTTATGTGGCTGGAGTGTGTTAGCAGTTTCAGCAAGATGTAGGCATTGAAGCTATGGACTGGCCCACCTTTCCCCAGACCTGAATCTGATTGAACATATCGGGCACATCATGTCTCACACCATGCACCACACACTGTCCAGGAGTTGGCTCATCAGGAGCATGCCCAGGTGTTGTAGAGAGGTTATACAGGCAAAAGGAGGCAACACACACACAATTAAACATCATTTCCTTGTCTTGAGGCATTTCCACTGAAGTTGGATTAGCCTGTAATTTGATTTTCCACTTTGATTTTGAATATCATTCCAAATCCAGACCTCCATGGGGTATTCATTTTGATTAACATTGATCATTTTTATGTTTTATTGTTCTCAACACATTCCACTATGTAATCAATAAAGATTTGCAACTGACGTATTTCATTCAGTGATATCTAGGATGTGGTATTTTAGTGTTCCCTTTATTTTTTTGAGCAGTGTATATATATATATATATATATATATATATATATATAAAAAAAATTTAAAAAAGGAAAATGGGCAGATGGGTAGTACCTAGCAGAAGCCCCTTCACCTCCCTATCACAGCTTGTAAATGCTTCCTGCAGCCAGCCAATAATATATCAATTCTTGTTTGAGGGATGTTCTTCCATTCTTCCTTGGAACATTCTTCCAGTTCTCTGATGTGCCTGGGTCTTCTTGCATGTATTTCTCTTTTTAGGTCTATCCACAGATTTTCAAAGATATTCAGATCACGATACTGTGGAGGCCATTGTAAAACCTTCAGCTTGCATCTATGAGGTAGACTATTGTGGATGCCTTCAGTGTGAATTCACAATTTTCATGGTCATGAAAATACAGAAAAATCTTTAAATGAGAAGGTGTGTCCAAACTTTTGCTCTACTGTATGTAAAGAGAAAAAAGGGCACAAAATTTCAGGAAAAGAACATCTTGCCAACAATTAAACATGGGGGTGTATCAATCATGCTTTGGGGTTGTGTTGCAGCCAATGACACTGGGAACATTTCATGGGTAGAGGGACAAATGGATTCAATTAAATTTTAATAAATTCTTGATGCAAACATTACACCATCTGTAAAAAAGCTGAAGTTGAAAAGAGGATGGCTTCTACAAATGGATAATGATCCTAAAATCCACAATAGTCTACCTCATAGATGCAAGCTGAAGGTTTTACAATGGCGGATGGTCTCTTGAGGGATCTCCTCCCAAACCTGGACTAAAGCATCCGCCAACTCCTGGACAGTGTGTAGTGCATGGTGTGAGACATGATGTGCCCGATGTGTTCAATCGGATTCAGGTCTGGGGAAAGGCGGGCCAGTCCATAGCTTCAATGCCTACATCATTGTCCTGCATTAGGAGGAACCCAGGGCCAACCGCACCAGCATATGGTCTCACAAGGGGTCTGAGGATCTCATCTCGGTATCTAATGGCAGTCAGGCTACCTCTGGCGAGCACGTGGAGGGCTGTGCGGCCCTCCAAAGAAATGACCTGGCCTCCACTGTCACCAGAGCTGAACCGAATCGAGATGGTTTGGGGTGAGCTGGACCGCAGAGTGAAGGCAAAAGGGCCAACAAGTGCTAAGCATCTCTGGGAATTCCTTCAAGATTGTTGGAAGACCATTTCCGGTGACTACCTCTTGAAGCTCATCAAGAGAATGCCAAAAGTGTGCAAAGTAGTCATCAAAGCAAAAGGTGGCTACTTTGAAAACCCTAGAATATAAGACATATTTTTGGTGTTTCACACTTTTTTGTTAAGTTTATAATTCCACATGTGTTAATTCATAGTTTTGATGCCTTCAGTGTGAATTCACAATTTTCATAGTCATGAAAATACAGAAAAATCTTTAAATGAGAAGGCGTGTCCAAACTTTTGCTCTGTACTGTACCTTTGTTTATTGTGGCCAAAGACTTACCGTATATTTTAACCTCATTGGTCCACTGGACTTGTTTCCAAAATTCATCAGGCTTGTTTAGATGTTCGAATGCTGAATTTTATGGTGAGGACGCAGGAGAGGTTTTCTTCTGATCACCTTTCATGAAAGCCATATTTGTGCAGGTGTCTCTGAACAGTAGAATAATGTATCACAACTACAGATTATTCAAATTTTTTCTGAAGGTCTTTTGCAGTCAAGTTGGGGTTCTTATTTGCATCTGTATCAATCTTACGAGCAGCTCTCACTGAAATTTTGTTTGATTTTCCAGAACTTATCTTGACTTCCACTGTTCCTGTTAATTGCCATTTCTTAATTACATTTTTAACTGAGGAAAGAGCAACTTGAACAATCTTTGTTATCTTCTTATAGCCTTCTCCTGCTTTGCGGGTCTCCATTATTTTCTTTTTCAGAGTTCTAGGCAGCTGCTTAGAAGAACACATGGCTGCTGATTTTTGGCATAAGGTTAGAAGAGGCTGGGTTACAATATTGCTATGTGAAACATACACACTTGAGGGCACACAAAAGTAAAGCACCTATCAAAATAGGGCTAGATTTTGTAAAGACTTGGTGACAAACTATTGATTCTTCACTTTGCAAACTTCTGACATTTTCCACCTCCTTTACAAAAACTGATCATGTTTGTATGGATTGACAAAAAGCCTCATATGAAAAACTTAAGGCTTCTTCTGTTTGCACAACCTGTGTGTATTGCCTGTTTAAACAATTAAATGTGCATTACACAGTATTTAGTTGCTGGTTACCTCCGCTAACCATACATATCCCCGCTAACCAGATAGGATGAGGTGACTTGTTAATTAATAAGGCTATGTTTGCTTTACAGAGCTCAAAACAAGTTCAATACTGTCATTTGAGACCTCCAAGTTTTCTACATGTATTTTTCAGGCAATTAGAGGTTCTTCATCATTAGAAATTCAGCAAAGTTGGCAAATACGAATTTCAAACAATCTGTTCATCTCGAATCATGGTATGACGAATGTGAGAGTTGATGTACGGTGGCTCAGTGGGTATCACTGCAGCCTTGCAGCTGGGCATCCTGGGTTCAAATCTTACCAAGGACAACATCTGCAAGGAGTTTGTATGCTCTCCCCGTGTTTGTGTGGTTTTCCTCTGGATTCTCCGGTTTCCTCCCACATTCCAAAGACATACTGATAGGGAATTTAGATTGTGAGTCTCAGTGGGGACAGTGATGATAACTAGGGTTGAGCGAAACGGGTCGTTCATTTTCATAAGTCGCTGACTTTTGGCAAAGTCGGCGTCTCATGAAACCCGATCCGATCCCAGTGTGGGTCGGCCACGTGGAACGCGAACTTGGCGCCAAAGTCGCGTTTCAAATGACGCCTTCCCCGCCATTTTTTTGAGCCAATTAATTGTGGGCAGCGTGATGACATAGGTTCCGGCTCCTGCGGCATCATAGTGCTATGTTACGTTTTCGGACGTAGTAATTTCCGGAGTCAAAAAATAACATATGCCTTGCACGGAGGGGAGAGAGAGAGAGAGAGAGAGAGAGAGAGAGAGAGAGAGAGAGAGAGAGAGAGAGAGAATAAAAAAAATAATTTCATTGACATACATTGGGTTTCGTGTTCCGGGTCCGGAACCCGACTTTACAGTAGAATCGGCCGATTCCATACGATCCGACATCCGAGAAGGTCGGGTTTCACAAAACCCACCTCGATCCTAAAAAAGCTAAGGTCGCTCAACCCTAATGATAACGTATGTAAAGCGCTTCAAAATATGATAGCGCTACATAAGTAAAGCATAATATATAAGCAAAGCATAATGTAGTAGTAGCTGATTGTGGTGGGCTAGTGTTCAATCTGTATTTATTGGTAATGTTGGGTTATTTTGTGCATGTATTATTTGGTGCTCAAATATAGATTCTGGTACAGCATGATGTGATCTGTGTTCCCAATGCAACCTGAATTATTAAACAATGGAAATCACTAGACATTGTTATTACTGTTACATGAGCAATGATACCTCTGAAAAATGGCCATGTTAATAATGTGTTGAGGTTATTTTACATTCCACGTGTACCTGTCCTCTAGAAAATATCTAACTCAGGTTCCACAACAAATGAATATCATACACCAAAATAGTTTGCCACTACTGAGCTATGCTTATACTAAGCTTATTTTAACAATAATACTGCTCTCCAACCACGCCACATCCTTGGTCACATAAAGAAATACAGACTTTTTTTAACAAATAATTGAAACACTTATATTGTTTAAAGAAATGCTCTTTATTTAACATATGGCGAAAACATTAAATCATGAACAACATTCAAAATATAGGATATGGCACCTTTTGAAGTTTAATTAATGTTACCATGCGTTCAAGCACACATCATAACATGGGACTGTTGCAGATATTGGTCTCTTTGGCAGCTGTGAGATCAAGGACATGATAATGGCTGCACTCCTTTTATTTCCAACGACTTGGCAAAGTTGATCTCGTGCGGTTTGGCGGTGCCTTTGGCAAGTTTGAGATCTTTAATGCACCCTTTAAAGCTCACTTGAGTGGTCAGGCCAAACTGCTTCACATCATCTGCAGATAAGAGACAGAGGGCTGATTAATAAAGCCATAGCCTTGTACTATTAATTCTTTTTATGTTACAGGAATAAAAATCCTATGAGCACATTATACTTTACGGGACTTTAACATTTAAAAGAAATGTACCAGTTATCAGGAGTACAAGAAAAAGAGCTTAAGATTCATAAGCTCTGTCTGATAGCAATGTATCACATTTATGCAAACCACTAAAACATATTAATATTTAATACAGTTACATGCTTATCTATTATATTTAAAATCTTTATTAAACATGTAGATGTGAGGCCATAAATGTATAATAAGCCATATTACAGAATGTCCGCCGTCAAAAACTGATCCTACTACATTGTAAAAATGCACAACTTCTCATTAGTCTTTGGTTTGATAATGGTTCCTCACAAAGTACTGTTAATTTTCTGATATTCCTAGGGAAGTGTGTTATTACAGATGATCACCAAGCTTCCTTTAATATTGCCATAAAGCCTATGTGTTGTAAGGAGACAAAATAAGACACCAATACATGTATGTGGTCCAACTATACCTCTATATGTCTGCGTTTTCATGAGGTTCTCAATAACATCAATTGAAAGCAAATTTGTGGTAATTACAAAGTACGGTAATTTTTATTTTCCCTGATACTTGGCTGGAATGCAAAAACTGTAAGGCTACTTTCACACTTGTCCGTCGGTACGGGGCGGTCGCAAACCGTCGGCCCGACATACCGACGGACGGTGTGCTAATTAGCACAACGTGGGCAGCAGATGCAGTTTTACAACGCATCCGCTGCCCAGGTTAATGAGCGGGGAGGAGGGGGCGGAGTTTCGGCGGCGCATGCGTGGTCGAAAATGGCAGATGCGACGCACAAAAAAGCGTTACATGTAACGTTTTTTTGTGTTGACGGTCCGCCAAAACATGACGCATCTGTCGCACGATGGATGCGACGTGTGGCAATATGTCACAATGCATCGCTAATGCAAGTGTATGGAGATAAAACCGCATCCTGCGGGCAACTTTGCCGGATGCGTTTTTTCTCCAAAACGATGCATTGCGACGTACGTCACATGACGCAAGTGTGAAAGCAGCCTAAGTGTGGACGCTCCTTAAAAAACATGTATGTTGTGGGCATGGTGCAGGATCTTCAAATTTGGCGGACCATTCATATGTAAATGGAATCTACAGCTCCAGTATCAACAGAAGCTAAAACACCATTTCGTATAATCTTTTCTTTCCAAGATTTCTGCATTTTCAAAGTTATTTGTTTGCGACAGTTAGCCACAACTGGTAATGAATGTAGAAAGTTTTTTCCTTAGATTTTCATGATAGTATTTTAACATTATAGCTCTGAGCTTACTGTGCTAATAGTCAGGGCCGGTTTTATACAAAGTGGGGCCATGGGCAAAAGCTTAAAGTGGAGCCCCAAATGTTCTCATATTTCACCATCACACCAAAACATTTCTGTTGTATTTACATGTGCTGATTGAGTTCCGGCCGTTAAACGAGCGTGATCGACAATATTAAAGTTGTGTGACGCTTGTTCCTCGATTCAGTATAATGCGCCATATAGCACATGTAGTATAATGCACTATCCATGGTTCTTGATAGAATATAATGCAGCCCCTCTCAGAGTATACTGCAGCCCCCCTCAGAGTATAATGCAGCCCCCTCAGAGTACACTGCAGCCCCCCTCACAGTATACTGCAGCGCCCCTCACAGTATACTGCAGCCCCCACACACAGTATAATGTAGACCCCTCATAGAGTATAATACAGCCCCCTAAGCGTATAATGCAGCCCCCCACACACAGTATAATTCAGACATGCACATCATAGTGTAGCCCCCCCCACACACAATATAATGCAACCCCCTTGGAGTATAATGCAGCCCTCCTCAGAGTATACTGCAGCCCCCTTTATAGAGTGTACTGCAGCCCCTCATAGAGTATAATGCAGCCCCCCACACATAGTATAATGTAGCCCCCTCAGACTATAATGCAGCCCCCTCAGAGTATACTGCAGCCCCTCTCATAGTATACTGCAGCCCCCTCAGAATATACTCTAGCCCCCCTCAGAGTATGATGCAGCCCCACACGCACACAGTATAATGTAGCCCCCTCATAGTGTATAATGCATCCCCCCTCAGAGTATAATGCAGCCCCCACATACAGTATAATTCAGACACACAGCATAGTGTATCCCCCCACACACACAGTATAATGCAGCCCCCACTCACAGTATACTGAAGCCCCCCACACAGTGGCACAGTATAATGCAGCCCTCCTCATAGAGTATAATGTAGCCACACACAGTATAATGCAGACACACACAGTATAGTGCAGCCCCCCACAGAATAATACAGGCCCCGAACACACAGTATAATGCAGCCCCCACAGACATAGTATAATGCAGAGACACACAGATTATAATGCAGACACACAGTATAATGCAGACAACACACACATAGTATAATGCAGAGACACACAGACTATAATGCAGATGCACAGATTATAATGCAGACACACAGACACACAGTGTAGTGCAGCCCACACAGCACACACATGTACATACACACACAATACTCCCCTCTCCTCCTTGTTCACCGCACTGCTGCAGGCTCTGCTCCAGTCTCAGCAGCTTCTCTCCTGGCACAGCGTGGTGCACAATGATATGACATCATTGTGCTCCCACTGAGTTACTAGCAGACTGGGAGTGATGGGAGAGGAAGCATCAGCTGACACTCTCTCCTCTATCACTGCGTTCAACTGTATCGACATCTATGATACCGATAAGTTGAATGCGCAATGTGGGGGTGCCGAGCCTCAAATCGTCTGTGTGGTGTGCATATATTAGTGGCTAGAGTTGAGTGAATTTGCTCGGGTCCCTGCTTATTCGGCAAGCTGTACCGTTACCGAATAAGCTGCAGAGGGAACCTGGCTTCCTGGATCGCTCCAGCTGATCAGCTGTTCTGCTCCGCAGCTGCATGTGTTGTGGCTGTGTGACATTCATGACATATGCATGGAGAGCCTATGCACTGGGCTCTCCGTGCATGTGTTGTGACTGTCACACAGCCATAACAGATGCAGCTGCGGAGCCGCTTGCTCAATTCTGTTAGCGGCATGCCACTGGCTGGGGCCCCTGGAGGAGCAGGGGCCCTAGACAGCTGATTGGTCTGCCTGCCCCTAATGCCGGCCCTGCTTATAGTAGCCTGTAAGTACAATTAGGTACATTAACCAGTGGCATGGATCTATACTGTATGGTATTATATTCCTAAACATGCCTCTGGATAAATTGTAAGCATTAGTACAAGTAAGAAATGTGACTTTGAAAACAACTATGCTCCACGCCTTTCAGCTAATTGTGCAGTGCTGCAGTTGCTACTAATCAGTATCCTTGATACTAGCACACCAATACAGCTTTTTTTTATTAATACTAATGCTGGTAATTTAAAGAGTTATTCCTAGAGTTGAAAGTTATCCCTTATCCAAAGAATAAGGGATCATTTACTGATCACAGAAGGTCTGACAGCTGGGATTACTAATGATTTCAAGGACTTTCGACCCTGGAGACCATACTATGTGGAGCTCTATCATGAATAGAAAAGATATGCACGTGCCTAACCATTGTCTATGGGACTGTTGTAAATAGATCAGTATTATGTTTTGTTTTCTACCACAGTCTCATAGACAATGAATGGAGAGGAAGTCAAGCATATGCACCACTGCTCTGTTCAAGACTTACCTCTGCAGAACACTAATTTCCATGTTCCACAGCCCTATTTTTAGAATCGCTAGGTGTCTTAGTGGTGATAACACCAGCGATCTGTAAGTTCATAGCATAAAAAAACCTTAATTCCAGGAATAACTCTTCAATCAAGTGCATGTTAAGCATTGTGTCACCATACAGTATACGGCAGGCTCAAAAAGGGAAGCAATGAAAAAACAAACAGTTTTATATGCAAGAAAAATTAATTGAACACCTGGAAAAGGATCAAGAGGTATGAAAACCACCTTTAACTAAATTTAACTTATTAGGTTCCAAATACTTTACTTATATTAGCGAGGCGAAGTTTTTTAAAAAAAAGCTTTTTGCTGCTCTGCAGCCACTATTACATTTTGTGTCCAATTAAACATGTGCAATTTGTTGAAAGGTTCACTTTAAGCTCATTCATAACTTCACCGACCCGCTCAGATCCTTCCTGTCGGAAACCTACTAGTAGGATTCAACTTACTGGTTGCTAATTTCGATTGAATAAACTTTATTGATTTTTTGATAATTTACCCAAAGGAAAAAAACTGTCATGCGATCATTCTATATTTAAGGGTACCGTCACACAGTGGCATTTTCATCGCTATGACGGCACGATCCGTGACGTTCTAGCGATATAGTTACGATCTCGCAGTGTCTGACACGCTACTGCGATCAGGGACCCTGCTGAGAATCGTACGTCGTAGCAGATCATTTGAAACTTTCTTTCGTCGCTGGATCTCCCGCTGTCATCGCTGGATCGTTGTGTGTGACAGCGATCCAGCAATGCGTTCGCTTGTAACCAGGGTAAACATCGGGTTACTAAGCGCAGGGCCGCGCTTAGTAACCCGATGTTTACCGTGGTTACCAGCGTAAAAGTAAAAAAAAAAAAACCGTACATACTCACTATCTGATGTCCGTCAGGTCCCTTGCCGTCTGCTTCCCGCTCTGACTGTCTGCCGGCCGGAAAGTGAGAGCAGATCACAGCGGTGACGTCGCCGCTGCGCTCTGCTCTCACTGTACGGCTGCACTCAGTCAGAGCGGGAAGCAGACGGCAAGGGACCTGACGGACATCAGATAGTGAGTATGTACGGTTTTTTTTTTTTTTACTTTTACGCTGGTAACCACGGTAAACATCGGGTTACTAAGCGCGGCCCTGCGCTTAGTAACCCGATGTTTACCCTTGTTACCAGCGAACCTCGGCATCGTTGGTCGCTGGAGAGCGGTCTGTGTGACAGCTCCCCAGCGACCACACAACGACTTACCAACGATCACTGCCAGGTCGTATCGCAGGTCGTGATCGTTGGTAAATCGTATAGTGAGACGGTACCCTAAGTGCTAGAATAATCTGACAGATCAATTAGACTTACCAGGATATCCTCCTACAAAGACTGGATCATTGGTGTCTGTAGAGGTGGAGGCAGCATTTGGACTTGCAGCTTCTACTTTGTTGTCATCAACAATCATCTCTAAACGATGCTTTATTTTATTTGCCATCACTTTGTGCCATTGTCCATTACACAAGCTACCTGGCACCTCAGGATCATAAACTGCTGTGAAACGGCCAGCTCCATTATCGGCATGGAAAAGGAGCTAAAGGAAAATCAAAATGTCAGAAAAAAAAGGCATGATGTTTGCATCCAAATATGCTGTCTAACTAAACAGACATGACTCCTAGTTTACTTAAATTGTGACGGTACTGTTTATCCTGCTTGAATGTAAATGAATCTATTGCGCAAAATGAATGTTGTGTATTAAAAACCAATACATTGGCTTTATAAAATACTAAAAATCTTTTCTTATCAATAGCCCTTTTGAAATTAAATCTGGTCTGGCTATCAGCTGATTTTAACATCCTCGATTAAAAAACCCAGTAAATACATTACGGGAGGTGGCAATTGGCTAATCATTGAAAAGCAATGTACCGTATTTTCCGGCGTATAAGATGACTTTTTAACCCCTAAAAATTGTCCCAAAAGTCGGGGGTCGTCTTATACGCCAGGTACGGCATGTGCAGGGAGCGATCCTGGATGTTCCCAGGGTCTGAAGGAGAGGAAACTCTCCTTCAGGCCCTGGGATCCATATTCATGTAAAAAATAAAGAATAAAAATAAAAAATATGTATATACTCACCCCTCCGAGAAGCCTGGCTGTCACCGCTGCAAGCGTCTGCCTCCGTTCCTAAGAATTGCAGAGCGTGAAGGACCTTCGATGACGTCATGGTCAGGTGACCGGTCACATGAGCGGTCACGGACCAATCACAGGACTGTGACGTCATTGAGGGTCCTTCATGCTCTGCAATTCTTAGGAACGGAGGCAGACGCTTGCAGCAGTGACAGCCAGGCTTCTTGGAGGAGTGAATATATACATATTTTTTATTTTTATTCTTTATTTTTAACATGAATATGGATCCCAGGGCCTGAAGGAGAGTCTCCTCTCCTTCAGACGCTGGGAACCACACGCCGTATAAGATGACCCCCGTCTTATACAGCGGGCATATCCCAAATTCCATATTTTATATGGAAAAGTTGGGGGTCGTCTTATACGCCCAGTCGTCTTATACACCAGAAAATACGGTAAGTCTAAACCTTTTTGACAATACAAAATACAAAATCTTTGGTATGCAGCCAGCTAAAATATATGCTGAAGAACAGAATTTGATGTTTCAAGAACATTTTTGCAAGAGGGTACAAATTTATCTAGCTAATATGTTGTTCATTCATACTTATGTTCTACATATGTGCAGTTGTGTGAAAAAGTGTTTGCCTCCTTTCTGGTTTACTATTATTTTGCATGTTTGTCACAATTAAATGTTTCAGATCACCAAACAAATTTAAATAAAAGACACAGGGCACTGTATGAAAAAGTGCCACTTAAAACTAATAACTGACAGTGCCACACTTAGCAGCAACAACAGCAACCAAGCATTTGCGATAACTGGCAATGAGTCTTTTACAATGCTCCGGAAGAATTTTGGACCACTCATTTTTGCAGAATCGTTGTATATCAGCCACAATGGAGGGTTTCCAAACATGAACAACCTTTTTAAGGTTTCAGCATTGCATTCGGATTAAGGTCAGGACTTTAACTAGGCCTTTCCAAAGTTTTAATTTTCCTTTTCTTAAGTCATTCAGAGGTGGACTTGCTGGTTTATTTTGGACATTGTCCTGCTGCATAACCCAAGTGGTCTTCAGCTTGAGGTCACAAACAGATGGCCAGATATTATCCCTCAGGATTTTTTGGTAGACAGCTGAGTTCATGGTTCCATTTACCACAGCAAGTCTTCAGCATCCTGATGCCACAAATAATGCCCAAGACCATCACACTGCCACCATATTTTACTGTTGGTATGTTCCTTTCCTGAAATGCTGTGCTACTTCTACGACAGATGTGATGGGACATACACCTCCCAAAAAGTTCAACTTTTGTCTTGTCATTCCAGAGAGTATTCTCCCAAAAGTCTTGGGGATCATCAAAATGTTTTCTGGCAAAATTGAGACAAGCCTTTATGTTTTTATTGCTCAGCAGTGGTTTTCATCTTGGAACTCTGCCACATCAGCCATTTTTGCCCAGTCTCTTTCTTATGGTAGAGTAATGAATACCGACCTTAACTTAACTGAGGCAACTAAGGCCTGTATTTCTTTGAATGTTGTTATGGGAACTTTTGTGACCACTTGAATGAGTTGTCACTTTGCTCTTGGGGTAATTTTGGTCAGTCAGCCACTCCTGGTAAGGTTCATCACTGTTCCATGTTTTGCTAATTGTGAATAATGGCTTTGTCTGTGGTTCGCTGCAGTCAATAAGCTTGAGAATTGGTTTATAACATTTTCCTTTGTTTCTCATTTGTTCCAGAATTAACTTGGGCCACTGCATGATTTCTAACTTTTGAGGATCATTTGGTCTACTTCACTTTGTTCTGCAGGTCCCATTTAAGTGATTTTTCCTGATTGAGAACAGGTGTGGAGGTGATGAGGCATGAGGCAAGGGAATTTGAACTCAGGGGGATCAATTTTTTACGCAGGGCCTTGTAGGTTTGGATTTATTTTTCCCTTAACCCCTTAGTGACAGAGCCAATTTGGTACTTAATGACCGAGCCAATTTTTACAATTCTGACCACTGTCACTTTAAGAGGTTATAACTTTGGAACGCTTTATCGGATCCCACTGATTCTGAGACTGTTTTTTCGTGACATATTGTACTTCAAGTTAGTGGTAACATTTCTTCGATATTACTTGCAATTATTTATGAAAAAAATGGAAATATGGCGAAAATTTTTAAAATTTTGCAATTTTCAAACTTTGTATTTTTATGCCCTTAAATCAGAGAGATATGTCACAAAAAATAGTTAATAAATAACATTTCCCACATGTCTACTTTACATTAGCACAATTTTGGAAACAATTTTTTTTTTGTTAGGGAGTTATAAGGGTTAAAAGTTGACCAGCAATTTCTCATTTTTACAACACCATTTTTTTTTAGGGACCACATCTCATTTGAAGTCATTTTGAGGGGTCTATACGATAGAAAATAACCAAGTGTGACACCATTCTAAAAACTGCACCCCTCAAGCTGCTCAAAACCACATTCAAGAAGTTTATTAACCCTTTACGTACTTCACAGGAACTGAAACAATGTGGAAGAAAAAAATGAACATTTAACTTTTTTTTGCAAACATTTTACTTCAGAACCATTTTTTTCAATTTTCACAAGTGTAAAAACAGAAATTTAACCACAAATTTTGTTGTGCAATTTTTCCTGAGTACGCTGATACCCCATATGTGGAGGTAAACCACTTTTTGGGCGCACCGCAGAGCTTGGAAGTGAAGGAGCACCGTTTGACTGTTTCAATGCAGAATTGGCTGGAATTGAGATCAGACGCCATGTCGCGTTTCGGGAGCCCCTAATGTGCCTAAACAGTGGAAACCCCCCACAAGTGATACCATTTTGGAAACTAGACCCCTTAAGGAACTTATCTAGATGTGTGGTGAGCACTTTGAACCCCCAAGTGCTTCACAGAAGTTTATAACGTAGAGCCGTGAAAATAAAAAATCGCATTTGTTTTCACAAAAATTATTTTTTTGCCCACAAATTCTTATTTTCACAAGGGTAACAGGAGAAATTAGACCACAAAAGTTGTTGTGCAATTTCTCCTGAGTACGTCAATACCCCATATGTGGGGGTAAACCACTGTTTGGGCGCACCGCAGAGCTTGGAAGAGAAGGAGTGTCGTTTTACTTTTTCAATGTAGAATTGGCTGGAATTGAGATCGGACGCCATGTCACGTTTGGAGAGCCGCTGATGTGCCTAAACAGTGGAGACTCCCCACAAATGACACCATTTTGGAAACTAGACCCCTTAAGGAACTTAGCTAGATGTGAGGTGAGCACTTTAAACCCCCAGGTGCTTCACAGAAGTTTATAACGTAGAGCCGTGAAAATAAAAAAATCGCATTTTTTCTACAAAAATGATTTTTTGCCTCCAAATTTTTATTTTACCAAGGGTAACAGGAGAAAATGGACACCAGAAGTTGTTGTCCAATTTATCCCGAGTACGCTGATGCCCCATATGTGGGGGTAAACCACTGTTTGGGCGCACGGCAGAGCTCAGAAGGGAGGGAGCACCATTTGACTTTTTTAGCGCAAAATTGGCTGTCGTGTTTGGAGACCCCCCTGATGTACCTAAACAGTGGAAACCCCCAAATTATAACTCCAACCCTAACTCCAACACACCCCTAACCCTAATCTTAACCCGATCCATAATCCTAATCACAACCCTAACGATAATCACAACCCTAACCCCAAAACAGCCCTAATCTCAACCCTAACCATAACCCTAATCAAAACCCTAAATCCAACACACCCCTAACCCTAATCCCAAACGTAACCCTAATCCCAACCCTAATCCAAACCCTAATCCCAACTCTAACCCTAACTTTAGCCCCAACCCTAACCCTAACTTTAGCCCCAACCCTAACCATAACTTTAGCCCCGTCGTCACAAAAAAAGTTCAATGTAACCTTTTTTTTGTACGTCGCGTCCGCCATTTCCGCGCATGCGTGGCCGTAACTCTGCCCCCTCCTCCCCAGGACATAGACTGGGCAGCGGATGCGTTGAAAAACTGCATCCGCTGCCCACGTTGTGCACAATTTTCACAACGTGCGTCGGTACGTCGGGCCAACGCATTGCGACCGCCCCGTACTGACGCAAGTGTGATAGAAGCCTAAGGCTACTTTCACACTAGCGTCGTACTCAGCCCATCGCAGTGTGCCGGGCCGACGTACCGACGCTAGCGTTGTAAGCGCCGCACAACGGGTGCAGCGGATGCTGTTTTTTCAACGCATCCGCTGCCCCATTGTGAGGGGAGGCGGGGGTGGAGTTCCGGCCGCGCATGCGCGGTCGGAAATGGCGGACACGTTGCACAAAAAAGTTACATGTAGCTTTTTTTGTGCCGATGGTCCGCCAAAGCACGACGCATCCGTCGCACGACGGATGCGACATGTGGCAATCCGTCGCAATGCGTCGCTAATGCAAGCCAATGGAGAAAAAACGCATCCTGCAAGCACTTTTGCAGGATGCGTTTTTTCTCCGACGCATTGCGACGGAAGCCAAAAAACGCTAGTGTGAAAGTAGCCTAACCCTAACCCTAGCCCTAACCCTAACCCTAAATTTAGCCCCAACCCTAACCCTAGCCCTAACCCTCACCCTAACTCTAGCCCTAACCCTAACCCTAACCCTAACTCTAACCCTAACTCTATGTAATATAGTAAAGCACGGCACTCTGGGTATCTGGAAGGTGCTCAAGTTAGGTATCCAACCCGTAGAACATCAATGAAAATATACTTGGCACTCAGGAGAACTTTGTAGTGAAGTAAAACATCATTTATTCAGTGCATCCAGTTCAACATGAACGTTTTCGGTCCCAACATAGGACCTTCATCAGACAGGATTTTTGAGTACTGTAATATATATATACAAAAATA